>NC_091475.1:150530123-151223456 GCF_036971445.1 Narcine bancroftii
TGTGGAAAATTTGGAAAAAAATCTGGTCCCGCAAGTGAGCTAATCTTGTCAGATGAGCTCAAAGGTCTTCACTCTTCCTTGGTCAGAGGAGTATTGGTTCAAGTTCTAGCCAGAGAGCAAGATATAATGCGAAGCAAATGCTTAAATTGGCAGAAGTTGAGACAAAAGTTTGAAAGAAAGTCAATAGAGTAAATATTTGAAAGAATAGTTGAGTGAGGCTTTATTTTTGAGACAATTTAACTGCATTGGGCCAGATATTCATTCATGCAACTGAGAAAAAATACAGCTATGCAGTTGAAAATAAGGTTAACCTGGAGTAGAGCTGTTCCCCACACATTTCCGGGTGCCTAGTAGAATATTTTAATTTCTCAATATCATTTATCTAGAAAAAAAATCACCCAAATACGAGTTCAGTCAGATTTTCAATTTCATTCATCTATACCATAAGAACTAAAACCAGAATGAAAATGAGCCCTTCAGCCCATCTAGTCCATGCTGAACTATTATACCGCCTACTTGCATCGATCTGCAGGCAGCCATTCATGTACTTATCCAAATTTCTCTTAAATGTTGAAATCAAAACTGCATCCAATACCTACTCATTCTACACTGTCATCTCCCTGATTAAAGTCCCCCTAATGTTCCCCTTAAACATTTAACCATTCACCTTTAACCCATTTCCTCTCATTCCTGTCTCACCCAGAGGAAAAAGCCTGCTTGCAGTTACCCTATTTATTCTCCTCACAATTTTATATAACTCATTCATCCTCCCCTCATTCTCCAATGCTCAAAGGAATAAAGTCCTAAACTATTCATCCTTTCCCTATAACTCAGCTTCTCAAGTTCCAACAACATCCTTGTAAGTTTTCTCGGCACTCTTTCAATCTTAGTGATAATTTTCCTGTAGGTAGATGATAAAACTGATAAAATACTAGAGCGCATCGGATGTCCCCCAAAGTTCCTCAACGTGATTATCCAACTGCACGAAAACCAACAAGGTCGGGTCAGATACAGCAATGAGCTCTCTGAACCCTTCTCCATTAACAATGGCGTGAAGCAAGGCTGTGTTCTCGCACCAACCCTCTTTTAAATCTTCTTCAGCATGATGCTGAACCAAGCCATGAAAGACCCCAACAATGAAGACGCTGTTTACATCCGGTACCGCACGGATGGCAGTCTCTTCAATCTGAGGCGCCTGCAAGCTCACACCAAGACACAAGAGAAACTTGTCCGTGAACTACTCTTTGCAGACGATGCCGCTTTAGTTACCCATTCAGAGCCAGCTCTTCAGCGCTTGACGTCCTGTTTTGCGGAAACTGCCAAAATGTTTGGCCTGGAAGTCAGCCTGAAGAAAACTGAGGTCCTCCATCAGCCAGCTCCCCACCATGACTACCAGCCCCCCCACATCTCCATCGGGCACACAAAACTCAAAACGGTCAACCAGTTTACCTATCTCGGCTGCACCATTTCATCAGATGCAAGGATCGACAATGAGATAGACAACAGACTCGCCAAGGCAAATAGCGCCTTTGGAAGACTACACAAAAGAGTCTGGAAAAACAACCAACTGAAAAACCTCACAAAGATAAGCGTATACAGAGCCGTTGTCATACCCACACTCCTGTTCGGCTCCAAATCATGGGTCCTCTACCGGCATCACCTACGACTCCTAGAACGCTTCCACCAGCGTTGTCTCCGCTCCATCCTCAACATCCATTGGAGCGCTTTCATCCCTAACGTTGAAGTACTCGAGATGGCAGAGGTCGACAGCATCGAGTCCACGCTGCTGAAGATCCAGCTGCGCTGGGTGGGTCACGTCTCCAGAATGGAGGACCATCGCCTTCCCAAGATCGTGTTATATGGCGAGCTCTCCACTGGCCACCGTGACAGAGGTGCACCAAAGAAAAGGTACAAGAACTGCCTAAAGAAATCTCTTGGTGCCTGCCACATTGACCACCGCCAGTGGGCTGATATCGCCTCAAACCGTGCATCTTGGCGCCTCACAGTTTGGTGGGCAGCAACCTCCTTTGAAGAAGACCGCAGAGCCCACCTCACTGACAAAAGGCAAAGGAGGAAAAACCCAACACCCAACCCCAACCAACCAATTTTCCCCTGCAGCCGTGTCTGCCTGTCCCGCATCGGACTTGTCAGCAACAAACGAGCCTGCAGCTGACGTGGACTTTTACCCCTCCATAAATCTTCGTCCGCGAAGCCAAGCCAAAGAAGAAGAGATGATAAAACTGCACCAAATACAAATTAGGCCTCACTAATGCCTTCTAGAACTTCTACATAATATCTCAATTTGTGTTCTCCATAATTCTGATTTATAAAGCCAATGTGCCAAAAACTCTCTTTATGACCCGATCAATCTGTGTTGCTACTTTCAGGGAATTCTGTAACTGTATTCTCAGATTTTACTGTTCTACCGCACTCCACATTGCCCTACCATTTACCATGCAAGACCTAACCTGGTTTGTACTTCTAAAAATCTATTGTCTCACTCTTATCTGCATTAAATTCCATCTGCCATTTTACTACCCAACTTTCCAGATGGTCCAAATCCCACTGAAAGGTTTGAAAGCCTTCCTAGCTATATCCACTGCATCCCCAATCTTAGAGTCATCTGCAAATTTGCTGATCCAAATTACCACATTATCATCCAGATCATTGATATAGATACAGACAACAATGGTCCCAGCACTGATCCCTGAGGTGCACCTCTAGTCATAGGTCTCCAGTAAGAGAGGCAATCATCCACCACCACTCTCTGGCTTCCCCCGCAAAGCTAATGCCTCATTTATTTTACTACCCAATCCTGGATACTGAGTGACTGAAGCCTTTGATTGGTTAAAGACTTGTCCATCAATGGATTCAAACAGCAGTTAAAAATCTCTGCCCATAATTAGCATGAAATAATTTAAATTTGGTAAAGAATCAAACAAGCTTTTAAAAAAATTGTAGATCACTTATGTTCAGTCCATAAATATTAACTAGTTCCTTTTTTCTTTTATTACATAAGGAGCCCAAATATCTAGCCAACGAATCTGCAATTGTATTAAAATGTGTAAAATTACCTTTTGGATCAATGAAAATTGATACCACTGCGCCCAAGTTTTAGTTTGAGACATAGAATGAAATTGAAAACCTTTCCCAGAACTTAAAAAAAAACAACTTCATCTTCCTTACGGATATGAGTCTCCTGATCAAAAATAATATCAGAATGGAAGCTTCTAAACATTTTAAACATTTTGTTTTTGCATCTGGGAGGTATTCCTCAAAGCTGCTCAGTATACAACAAAATGAATTAATTTAAAAGTCCCTCCCACCACCCCCCGAAAGCTGCCCAGAGATTGAGCAACATGCTAAATCTACAACAACCCAAAACCCCTGTCTCTAACTGGTAGCGCTCTTGGGATTATAAAGAGTAACATTAACAACTATATCAGGAAGTCATAATAAATCCCGCAAAAGAATTATGAATTCTAAACAAATCCCTGAACTCACTTTGCAGGACTTTGACACCCTTCCTACACAAGTCATTGATTGTGATGTGGATCACAACATCTGTCTGTTCGCCCTCCCACTTGAGGATGCTGTAGATTCAATCTGAGACATACCTGACCCTAGCACCTGGAAGAATAATGGTCCTTGTTTACACACAGTAAAACCAGCTTTGTATAATCCCATTTAAAGAGCTAGCATTCAGACTGCATCCTTTGATCAATGAGAACTTTGACTTCCTCAAGCCTCAAGTATAATCCACGTATGTCTTTGCTGTTTTGTCCATGGAGGTCAGGATCATAGTTGTTCTCACCTTCCTAGAATCAGAATGATTAGAGTTTGATGCCACATCTCAAAGTTTTCTGGTCAATGCTGCATTCAAAGGATCATCCAAACTTTACAGACAAGGAACTTTCACTTTTCCTTCTGGTAACAGGAGGAGATAGAGAGGAAACAGAAATACAAGGACACCCCAGAGCACCAGGATTCAGACTATATGACTGTTACCTACTGAGACCTTCCAGGCAACTGCCTGCAAGGAACATTGTACTCATGTTGCCCAGAGGGTCTGCTACCTTGTACGAAGAACATGCCTCCTTACAGACACTATCCTTCAGTCCTCTGTCAAGGACCCTCTGACTCTGTTAAAAGCAATCTCCTCCATTCCACCATCTACCCAGAAGCAACATTACATGTGTCATTGGGAGTATTGCCTTTTGGAGCTGATGAAAACATTGCACCCATTTTGTTTCAATAGTACCAATTGAGAATTTGCAACACATTAATAAGAATGAGTGAACTAAAACAAATCATCTCCATTTCTGTGCAAGCTTAGAGCAGGCAATCTTTTGCTGTTCTGTTGACTTGACACTTGAAGTTCTTATTACAGTACTTATGTTGACTTACAAATGACAGCAGGGTTACTCATGACATGTTTTTTGAAAAAATCAAGGCATGGGACAATACATAGATCACAGTACATGGCTATCCCAGACTTCACTATACCCACTCAATGGATCATATTCTTAAAAGTTATCTCAGATGTGATTCTGTTTGCATAGGGTTATGTTGCATGAATAGATCTATGCGATCATTAAAAACAATCTGTACAAGCTATTTAAAAAACTAGCGAAGACAGAGATGAAAACACAGCAGGATCTTAAAAGTGAAAGAAAAAAGTTATACCAATACATTTGATGAAAACATAACCTACTTAAAGAGTGAAAGAAGAATTCGAAAGACATAATACCTGTGAACCATTTTGATTTAATGTGTTTTGCCTGCAGACAATCAGTGGTCCGATGAGGCCAGAATTTGTGTCCTCCACTATATTGGTGGCTGAGTAGTACATCCAAGTCAGGCAGGGTGGATCACTCGCTGTAGGTCCAACATGCTGGGGCACAGTCCACTTATAGGTGAAGGATGCTCCAGGCATAACACGTGAACCATTTCTCTCAAGACCTTAACATGTCAATAGTACCAAAATAAGTATCACATTTAAAAAAAAATTAGTATTGATTGTGTTTTTATTTAAAAAAAAATGATCTATGGTTACAGCTCATTATCCATAATAAATACTTTCATCGGAGATAATCTCTTTCAAAAAAAAAATCAAAGCAGGAAATTTTAATCAGAAGGACCCACCCTTTGAGTATTAGGAATGCAATTTGAGGAGTAAAACGTTGTACATGGAGAGTGTGCAAATGTTGCACTTAACTCTCATCAGATTATTTCTTTGTGAATGAGTTTACAACAAAGTGACTTTATGCCAAGTGAAATTGCCAAATGTAGGCAATTGATAGATTCTTTATTAGCCAGGGCATCAAAGGTTATAAGGAAAAAACTGGGCAGTGGGCTGAGCAGAGAAATGCATCAACTCATGATTAAATAGTGGGGCAGACTCAATGGGCTGAATGGCCTTTTTCTACCCCTATGTCTTGTGGTCTTATTGTAAAATAAAAATGCAAATAAAGACAGGAACTTTCAAACAGAAAGTGATGTATTAATTTACCATCAACATAGTTTGTTCCATCAAACTCCTTGGTAAAGTACACCCCGTGAGGCTGAATGCTGTAGGCACGATCAGCATTATTCATGAAAAGGACAATAATGAGGTCTCCAACTTCAGCCTTTATCACTGGGCCTAATAAACAAATAAAAAAAATATTATTACTTTGTTTTTATTGCTTGTAAACAATCAATGTTTTAAAAGTAAGCCCATATCATACCAAGTATTCCTAGATGTTTTTCTTCTGGTAATCGATTTTTTCTAGTGCTAAAAGTTTCATCAATATATTCAACATATCGAACTTTCCAGTATTGCCCTCCTATCCTATCTGCACTTGTCTTGAAGAAGATCTCAGAATCACTGTAGGGAATTAGATGCAACATTGAATTGAGTGCAAATGATCTCAAGATATTTTGGAAAAAAAACATTTTGTTCCTTGGAACTCCAAGAATCATTCGAGTATTGCAAGTACTTGAGATGTTGACTGATCTTCAGTTTGGCCTCCATATCCATACCACACAATAGGCAGGAGATGGATGGGTTGTAAAATAGGTAAATACAGAGCATCCATCCCTAAAATATTATTTACTTCTGCATAATCTTCCCAATGCTGGTGGATGAAGTATAAATGACCCATCAAGGATAGACAATAGATAATAAAATTGAAAGAGGTCTTGGAGTCTGATCCCTACAATACAAGCCCATTGGATTAGATGAAGATGACACATTGCTTCTTCAGTCAATATCAATAATATGATTTTGCCTGACCCTGAAGCACAGACACAGCCTTTTAGTTTAGAGGGTATATGGGACTGTATCAATTTTGTTCTCCATACAAAATATTTAAGAATAAACCACTGGATAGAGACATAAAATTACAAAGTAAGACTTCTTACAAAGTAAGAGTCTTTGCTCTTAAGAATTAAATTTCTCCCATTGTGATGTTTTGCATTTAGAAAATCAGTTTAATTATCCACAAAACAAAGAAAGAAATCAAAAAAACAAGTGGAGGACATTGGCTCTTTGAACATACTCGGCTTTTCATCAAGGTCATGAGGAACCTCACCACCATTTTTCTACATTACCCCCATAATCGTCATTCTCTGTCCACATATCCCATGATTCCCTTAATATCCAGAAATCTACTCAACTCTGCTTCAAATTAATTCATTGACTTTATCTCTGTTTGATAAAGAATTCTAAAAAGTCACCACCCTCCGGGACAAGAAATGCCTCCTCATCTCATTTCAACTCCCTAATGGTATTAAGACTGCAAACTCATAGCCTTGTCAGGATATTGGTTTATTATGACATTCTAAATTTATTCTTGTTTGCCTTTGAAACATTTTCTTTGCAGCCAATGTCAATGTGAGAATTTAGAGAGTTTAAAAGAAATCACCTCTCTTCCAAATTTGAGAGAACAACGGTCTGGTCTCCAATATGAAAAACTCTCCAACAATCAAACCAGACTGGTAAAGCTTTGCTGCATTCCTTTTACAGTGGCAGCAATCAGGATCAGACCGTGGTTCGAATCGTGTGCTGTCTGTAAGAAGTTTGTACAATTCCCCTGTGCCTGCAAAAGTTTTCATAGGGGCTCCTGTTTCTTCCCACCATTCAAAATGTTCTGGGGTGTAGATTAATGGGGTGTAAATTGGGCAGCATGGACTCGTGGGCCAAAATGGCCTGTTACCCTGCCTTATGACTAAATTTTATTAAAAAATTTAAAACCAAAGTACACAGTTCTCCATGTGCAGTTTCAAGAAGATAAAATTACAGTAAGATTTTCTAACTCCTTATTCAATTCCTTTTGTAATCAGGGCTAACATATTGTCTGCCCTCTTATCACCTGGACTTGCATGTTGGCTTCAGTAACTTGTGTATAGATCCTTTGAACATCAGCACTACCCAATCTCTCTCCATTTTAAAAGTGTTTTGCTCTTTTGCTTTATGCAACAAAGCTGTTAACCTATTCTCTCCATTCACTTTGTCCATATCCTCTTGAAGTTATTACATCCTCCTTTGTACTCACAATCCCACCTAGTTTACTATCAGAAGCAAACCTGGAAACAAGACATTTTATCTCCTCTGACAAATCATTAATACTGAGCATGAATAGTTGGGGAATAAGTACCAATGCCTGTGGTATCTGAGTGGTCAAAACCTTCCAACCTTGGAAGGATTCATTAATTCCCATTCTTTACTTTCTGTCCTATGCTCAACTCTTGTCACTGTAACATATCCAGCTCAAGTCCTCTAGCCTTGTTGACTAACCTTCTCCATGGGATCTTACTGGAAATCTGATCATTCAAGCTCACCATATCCCTTGGTTCCCCCTTAACTAATATACTAGTTACAACTACAATAGATTAATTAGCAGGATTTTCTCTTCCTAAACTCATCCTGACTCTGCTCAAACCAATCGTTCATTTAAAACTCTTCAACACTGATGAGAGAACTAAAAGCAAAATCACACCTAGTAAGACAAACCAACAAAAATAATAAATTTAGCATAAATATTATACAGCTATGCAAGGGTTTTTTTATCAACTTGCTATTGAAAAATTAAGTCGTGGGCTGGAAATGTCAATAGCCAACAACCTTATATTTATTATTAATTTGCATTTTTCTTTCAATAGAAATTTCAGCAAAACAAGATCCTTTGCCTTTGTTCATAGTGCCAAGAGTGTTTCTCATCAGACAACACCAGAAAAAACTCTGTAATACTGCTTAAGCACTGGAAAAATAATCCAATTATTCTGACAATAAAAATGCAATAAATCAATGAAAGAAAATTCATTTGTAGGCAAAACATTATTGACAAAGATCTGTAATAGTAAAGGCAAATCTGTAAATAATACAAGATAGTGAATTCTGAAGAATCAGATATGAAGATAAATTTTTAACTGGTATTACTGGCTACTTTTAAAATTACCTTCCTTCTGCATCCAGTGGCTGGTCATTAAATGCATTCTTGTTTGTGGGACCATACTTCCACTTCTCCAATTCAGCTGCAATAAAGTATTTTCTCTCTCTACCAGTTAGAATAGTCTCTGAATAATTACGTTTGCAGTCTTGCACAACAAACAATCCTTGCATACCAGCTGGAAGATAAACAAAATTAGCTGGGGAGTGCATACTCAAATTTTAAAAGAGCACTGTAATTCTAAAAAGGAAATGAAACTGGTTAACATTTTTGCCAGTGATGTCCCCTTAACACACAAAAGTTGCTTCTCGCTGGTAAAATATTATTTTCCCTTATGTCTGAAACAATTCAAAGATAAAAGGTAGAGCAGCAATGTCTACAAGCTTCAAGCCACCTGACACGACCTTCACAAAAAAAATTCTCAGTGCATTCAATCTAGAGCGGTTCATGGGAAGAATTCAAGCAAATATCTATGGGCAGTACCAACCTCCAACTCAAGCCACTCAGTCCTTAACAAAACAGTTCCAGAGGAATAACTGGATCGAAGATTTTTTTTTAAAGCTCTTTAGCACCCTCACTGGAATCTTTCCTATTGGAGAAGTAAATAAAACCTTCTACCACTGATCACCTTCCACCAGCACAAGTTTATGGTCACTAGTTTCAGAAGTAAAAGTAGAGAAAACTCTCAGTGATGTCTGTCAGCAGCTTGAAGAGTCTCTAAAAGTCTAGTCAAAATGGGATAGAGTAGCTATTCTCAACCTTTATTCAGCTATGGCCCCCTTGAACACTTGCTCAAACTTTAAGGGCCCTCTTCCCTGTGAAGCAGTCAAGTTTACTTTCTTTTATACTTCTCTCCTACCAACTATGTAAAAAGATTTTTTTTTAATATTTATGTTACACAAGCATAAATATTGTGCTGTGATCCCCAGGGGCTGCAGCTTCAGGGCCTCATTGAGAACAGCTGGGCTAGAGCCTGGATCATATTCTACCATCATTCACAGCATAAAATTGTCTAATACACCCTCCAGCCTCAACTCTTTCACTTCTATCTTGCATTGAAATATCCGGAAAAGGACATCTTTTCAGAACTTTTTAGAATGTGTTTTCTGCATTTCTATCATAGATATAAATACAGTAAATTAAGTTTTTTTTTTATAGTCCAAGCTTTTAAAAATCAGCTTCAGTGAACAAATAGGATATTGTTAATTTACTTTTGAATGGTCCACAATGTAGATTTTGTCTTTGTGGGGATGTGCAAGTTCGCAGTTTCTTTTATACTGGATTTTACTTTCATTAATCATCATTAAAAAATGGAAAAATGGGCTGTAAAATACCATTTTAATATTATACCACAGCAAAGACCTATCCTTAGACTTGGAAAACTGGTTTTATACTACTTTTTATTAAGTTCTCACTTGAAGGGATTAACATCTATGAGATCACTCTAGCTGTTAAACATGTTGCCTTTATCTCTGCAGAAACTACACAACCACAATTGTCTGTAATTTTGCCATTAATGTAAGATTTACCATGATACACAACAGAATCCTCTCTAGATCACAGCAGTAACAAAATAAAGTGTAACAGAAAATTAATGCAATTTTTAAAAGCAAGTATTGGATTCTGTTTAGCATTCCCTAACAATTCAGAAAGTCAGTTTCTTACCTTTAATATGATCATTGACTTGACAGCTTAGTAGCCATTTTCCAATATTTTTGGGAATCATTTGTACTGTGACAAAGGAAGCTGGAAAAAGGCTAACAACATCAACTTTATGACCTCTGTCAATGAGGGTCTGGCCATGGAAATATGCCGAATGTACATCAACTTCATTTCCAATTGAAAACAAGTGCCAGGAAATAGACTGGCCTATGCACATGTTCAGGCCAGGCAGACTTCCAAATAGATAACCATTGATAGCTGAGGAGACAACAGACAAATGTAAACATTTTAGTTATTGGTAAAAAAAATATATATTTTCGTAAATTAAAATTTTCTTTCTTGCAATGTGTTCATTGATTTAAGGATCTAAGTAGTATGACAATATATGTATAGCCGAGGTGTCACAGATAAGAGCATATAAACATTAGATTTTAAAATGCAGCAGAAATTGTGACTTATCTGCACCAAAGGGGTTTATTTGTTGCAGTAAAATTCTGTCAAGAATTCTACAGAAGAACCTTTAAACTATAAGAGAGCAGAACTTCCTACTGGGTGGCTAGTGCTAAACATGCAACATAAAGTAGTTGCACAATGGGCAGAGTTCCAAATCCAAACAAAACAGAATTTTATAAGTAGAGTCACCTTACAGTCTCTATTGGATTTTGTGCTTTTTTTTTGAAGACTTTATTTAAAATTTTATAACATGAATACAATAGAGAATTATAATTAAAGAAAAATTTTTTAAAAATTAAAATGGTATGATTACAATATTACATCAGAAAACTACACAAAATAACCCCCCCCCCCGTTAATTGTAACACAATATTAGTAATCTAACTTAAAATTAGTCCAGCCCTCCCCCCCCAAAATAAAGAGTGAAGAGTTAATAAAATTAACATTATATATGGAAAAAAAATACCCACTTACAAAAAAAGAAATAAAACTTAACCTAAAAAAATTCTAACAACAAAAAAAAAATTAATCAATACTAAAATATCACGCTTAAACATATATTTAAATCAAACTTAAATGCATATAATTAGCAAACGGAGTCCACTTTAACATAAAAATACATCTTATCCTGAATTGAAAAAAGATATCCTTTCCATAGTCAAACAAAATTTCATCTCCAAATACCACTTATCTAAAGTTAATATATTTTTATCTTTCCAAGTAAGTGCTATACATTTCTTAGCCACGACTAAAGCTAAATAGATAAAGGAAATCTGATAATCCTCTAAACCTAAATCAATTAATGATTGCATGTTCCCTAATAAAAATATATCGGGATCTAATACAAGATGGATATTATATAAACTGTTAAAAATAGATTGAATACCTTTCCGAAACTGTTGCCAATCGATCACAAAGCCAAACAGTATGCAAAAAAAGTATTGGTCGTCTGATCACATCGAAAACAAGAATCCAACTTACTAAGACCAAATTTTTTTAATTTCTCCGGCGTTAAATATAGCTGATGAATAAAATTATAATTAATCATCGCTAGTTTAGCGTTAATTAATTTCCGAATACTATTCTGACAAATTTCCATCCAAGCTTCTTCAGCTATTTTATGTCCTAAATCTTTTTCCCATTTCAACTTATCTTTGTCCCAGTCTTTTTTACTATCAATTTCTTGTAAAATACAATACAAATCAGATATATATCCTTTTTTGGTATTGAAAGTACACATTCTTCAAAACTAGATTCAGGTAATAAAATCATATGTCAACCACATAACTGTTTTACAAAAGATCTTAATTGATAATATACAAATATAGAATTTCCACTAATACCATATTTCCTTTGTAATTCGTCAAAGGAACAAAAACAACCCTCAGAAAAACAATCAGATAAATTTTTTATTCCCTTCTTTTCCCATTGTTTCAAAGTGGCATTGGAGACCGTAAAAGGAACAAGTTGATTATTATATAATGGCAATCTTCCAGAATATATATTTTTAAGTCCCAATTTTTTAAGTTTACTTGTCCATAAATTCAATAAATGTTTCAATATTGGCACATCATAAGTTCGTAGTAAATTTTTATTCCATCGAAACAAAAACTCATGAGGAAATTTTTCTAAAGTAACTGCCATTTCTATCTTTACCCAACTAGGTGGGTCGTCCATATTCATTAATGCACTAAGAAATTTAAATTGAGCTGCTTCGTAATAATGCTGAAAATTCGGTAATCTTAAACCTCCAAATTGAAAATCCCACATCAATTTTCTCATTGCTACTCTCGGAAATTTTCCCTTCCATAAGAATTCTCTAATCGCTTTATATAAGTCCTTAAAAAAACTTCTTTTTTTAAAATAAGGAATTGATTGAAACAGATATTGTATTCTAGGAAAAATATTCATTTTTATGGTATTAATCCTCCCTAGTAAACCCAAAGGTAGATCCCTCCATCTAATCAAATCTAATTTAATCCTTTTTATTAAAGGAAGATAATGAATTGAGTATAAATCTTGAAATTTCGTATTAACATTAATTCCTAAATATTTAATTTGTGTAGTCCACTTCAAATTTGTAATATTTTTATACACTGAATAATCATCTTTACAAATTGGCAAAATTCCACTTTTAGCCCAATTTACTTGGATTTTGTGCTTCATACATATGACAGGACAAATTTTGACCACAAATATTTTCAATAAAAGTCCATAGAATAAAATTCAAATACCAGGTCTAAAACAAAATCACAGCAGAAATGTTAGTGAATGAGAAGTTTTGGAAAGTCAGGCTGTTGACTGAATGGTGCCAACTGTGGTCAACTCAATTGACCACTGTTGAATGCAGAGAGAGGCATTGAAGGTAGCTACAGTGAATTTGAATGTGGCTTCAAACCCACAGCAAAGGAAGATTAACAATGACTTGGATTTTCATCTCTTTAAGACTGTGAAATATACTAAAATATTTCAAATACGTCCAACAAATCCAAAAGAAATGAAGAAGTGGGTTCTAAGAATAGGAGAGAGGTAATGGTAATAGTTTGGGAGACTATTGAGTTAATGGCCTAGAAAGATAAAGGAATGGTCCCCAATAGTGGAGTCAAAGAGTGAACAAGGAGCCAAATGGAGAGTGCAGAGTTAAAGTTGCGAAAATGGCTTTCTTATAAACAAAAACTGAGCAGATTTCCCTTTAATCCATCAAATCTAGAAGAATGTGAAATCTCATTGACTCTTAAAATTCTGAGGGATTTTCACATAGTAAATCTTGTGAAGACATCTCGCCGAGTGTGGCAAATCTCGAACCAGAAGGACAGATCTCAGGATAAAGGGCCAAAGCAATTAAATAAGGGAGAATTTCCCCTCAATTGTGAACCTTTGAGCAACAGATATCATGTCATTAGGAATATTCAAAGCTGAACTACATGGAGTCAAAGGTAATGGGGAAGGGCCAGAAAATGGAAGTTGAGGTCAAAGGTTAGATTAGCAATCTCCATATTAAATGGTGGAGCTCAAGAGGCATATAATCTTCAGAATCATAATTTATTGTCATGAACAAATCATGAAATTCAACACATATATGTCAATTCTTATTATGTAGAATTTTTAAACTGAGTTACAAAATCAGGGATGAATACTGGACAAGTATAGAATGGTGATGATGTGGGATGGGAGTAGAGGAATGATTGCATTACCAAGTGACTGGAGGGGGCATGGACAAGAATGGGCCAAAATAGTTCAGAGTAATGGATTCAAATCCAATCTAGAATGGGCACTTGTCACATTGGTCTGAGAAGGATTAGGAGTGATACAATGGTTGTCAACAGGAACCAATATGAACAATTCCAAAGTTAATCTATGGTCCCATGGCAAAGTAGAATCAGCTTTGAAGATCTGCTGATGTTTTGCTCTCACATCATTGCACTTTTACCTAAACAACTTAAAATAACATAATGGATGGTCAAGTGAAAGATGTAGTTCCTCAACATTGAATCCAGGACCAGAAATATCAAAATACAATTTCTTGGTGTGCTCCAGACACCACCAGTTGCAAGATATCATTGCAGCAATGATTAAAGTGAACAATAAGCTGAAAGTCAGCTAAAAATACTTACAATGCATTTTGTTGCTTTCCTGGAAGTCTTCATCATCTTTGTCAACTGTAGATGGCCGAGAACAATACCTTTTAATATTATCATCTAGATACCAACTCAGGTTTTCATCCACAATACTGAACATCAGGACAAAATCCTGGTCAACATCTTTACGTTTCAGGGTGCCTTCATTCAAGCTCCCTGTGAATTTATAAGCAAAACAATGAAGTCAGCATTATTTGATGACATTGTTCAAATATCTCTATGCTGAGGATATTAAATCTGTCCAAAACACATTCCGCATCTCAATGTAATGTAGATCGAACACTCTCACACTCGTGCGCACACACACAAACTATCATTCTGTCTTGAATATACACAGTAATTGATCCTCCACAGTCCTCTATTCACTGCTATCTAAGGGATGAAGTTTCTTCACATCTTGAATTGTTAGCCCCTTATTATCTCCCTCATTCTAGACAACCTTGCCAGGAATTTATAACTGGAAAATCTCTTAACAGATTTGTTAAGTATCATTTTCCTTTCATGGTATTGATTCTATCTAATTCTATTAGATTTCAAGTCCCTGTCATCAGTTCTTAATAAATAGATTCTAAGATTTTCCCTACTACTGACAATAGATAACTGTCTGTACTTCCCTCATTACTCTCTCAAGCCTCTCAAAGAATGTGGTTACATTTGATTCCTTCAATTCTGAGGGAACTATTTCAACATCACTGGATGACGACAGTGTACGCAGCATCTCTTTCAAGATTCAGGGATGCAGTTCATCAGAGTCCAGTGGCATTCACTTCTCCAATACTACTTTATTTATTTGTGCTGATTTATTTCAGTTCTACACTGATTCAGAACCTATAATTCTTCTTCACTGTTTCCACAAGGTTTTCTGTGACTTCTGCCATGATGAGGCATCCATGATTTATTTTTCTGCCATCTCCTCTTTCTCCAATATAATTTGTAAGAGACCCACACTAAATCTTTTTCTTTTTGTCGTCTAGTGTATGGTCCTTAATTGTATTTTGGTCCCTTTCATTATAAATTTATTAGTTCTTCTTTGCTGGATTCTGAAATTTCTCTAAGACCAGGCCAACTACTCCTGTTAATAAAAGCATTATAACCCACTCCCATCTCTTCCTTGCCTCAACTCAACCACTTTCCTTACCGGGTTTGTTCAGCTTTTTGTAGATGTAAATGAAAGCCTCTGATTAGTTATTGTCAATGGTTAATGTTTATAATAAAGGCAAATAAACAGCTTGTATTTATCCAAAAATAAAATGAGAATGAGGAGGATAAATAATAACAAATTGGAAACTCGGTGTAAATGCACACAAGACAAACCATTTTACATTTTGGAATCACACCAATTCCTTGCAAGAGATTTTTTTTAAATTCAGTATAGAACTCTAAGTATCAACAACTGACAATTGGCAGAAACATTAGTGTAAAGAATTGCAAAGCATTGGAGCAGTAACTGTTTTTAAAGTAATGGAATTAAATATTTGTGAACAAGTATATTGTCTGCTGTAAAGCTTTAAGTCATAAATCTTGGATTTTGAAAACTACAATTTAATGCTGTTTGGTTCCATGTATTTTTTGTGAAAAATCCAGTGGCTCTGTATTATATTATAAAGCTCACAAGTGCAGCACGACTTTGCTTCAATCAAAATATTTGTAAAAGGAAAACCAACAACTCACTGAGAGTTCCAAGTTCAAATTTATTGTCACATGTATCAAGAAGCAGTGTTAGAGCTTGTTTTGCAGACCAGTAGACATTTCATACATAGTTCAAGTAAGACATACTACAAAAGTGGGGGGTGAGAGAGAGAGAGAGATCAGCTAACATAGAGCAAAGGTAGCATCATTTTACTATCTTGGGTTTCATTCAGGAGTCTGATCTGGTGGTCTGATATCATATTCGCACACAATAAATGGTGCCGCTGTTGGAGCTGCTGCACCTCTGGCGCAGCCCCACAGAGAGCAGAGACATAGCGCTCCTCCGCAGGGTTCTACCACCCAGTCCAACTACTGACAGCTCTGTACAGACTTTAAATGGGCTGTTAAAGTGAATCGGCGCTGCCGTCACTCTCCCCCCCCCCATCCCCCCGCCCAACCTAGTCATACTGCTCTCTCTCTCTCTCTCTCTCTCTGCTGTACCAGCACCAGGAAAAAAATGCCGGATTTTGGAGCTTTCTGGATTTTAGATGTTCAGATAAAGGATTGTGTACCTGTATATGAACTTGGCATCTGTTTTATTACATAAAAATAAAAATCTTGAATCTTTTTCCTGACATGAAGGGAGTGAAGAGAATGGTGGGGTAGGACGAGACTTTTTTTTAAATATGTTGGCTGCTTTTCCAAAGAAGCAGGTGTTATATATAGAGCCGATGAGGAGAGGGAGGTTATGTCTGAGCCATCTTCATCCCTCCAGCTCTTCTCTTTATATGACCTAGCTTCCCTCTCCACTCAGTCTTGATGCAGGGCATTGAAACATCATGAACACCCTTCCTACCACAAGATGAGACTAGTCTCATACCCACCAAGTTCCCCCAGCAGGTTGTTTATTGTTCCAATTATCCACTTTCCTGGCTCCCATCCCAAACCCCGGGCATCTGCTTTGGAATATATCACAGGCACAACCCCAATTTGATGACCAAATCCTTCATCCATGTGATGTGCCATCACTCAAAGGAAATCTCCATGTGCACCATGTTTATAAGGTCATGACTTTTTACATGTTGAATTTTATGGTATCAAGTTCTCCAACAGCTATAGACCACCAAATTAAAATGCTTCTAAATGTTCTAATTCTGGATCTTTGTGCTTTCTGGGAAATATTTAATGTTCATGCTGTATGAGTAAAGAACAATAAAGATGATTGGTTCAGCCTGAAAGACTGCGTTTTGCTCCAGATTCCAAAATTAGCAGTCTCTTTGTGTGTATATATATATATATATATATATATAGTAAGTACACTCAACTCCAGAGTTCCCCTCTCTGAACATGTGATAGGTTACGCTTCTAGAGTGCATTTATCATTAAGTAAGATACACAAAGCCAACCCCCAACAGTTGACCAAAATGAGTTCACGCTGATTTGTATCCTGAGCCAAAATTTCTCCTGAAGTGAAGCAGGTGGGTCATATTGTTGCAGAGCTAATTTGTTTTCAGCTGGCATACAATATGCTCTTAATTAATTTCCTGCTTATGGTGTACACCAGTTGCATTTTCATTAGGCTCATTCTCTGGGAAAAAAATGAAGGATAAATACTTTCTTTTCTGTGTAATTAATTAAACCCGCAGGAATTTAAAATATGCAATTCCTGAAATGTGAGATCCTAGAGTGAATTAATTTTAAAGCTCTGACATTCGGCCTTCTCCTTCATACTGTCACTTACACTCCAATGGAGCCTTCTCCCATCATCTTCGACTGGGAGCAGTAATGAGAGAAATCCAAAATTATTAGCGGATAGAAACATCTGTAATGGCTGTCAAATCACTTTAATGTTAACAGAGTTAAAAAATAGATTAATTTAGCATCAAATTGTACAATCTTTCTTGAATGGTTCAGCACAAAGTTAAAAATACATACAGGTAATTGTACCAGAGGGATTTGGTTACATTTGTGATGCGTGGAGTTGACCTTCAGCTCTTGAATTAATAATGTTGAAGGATCTGTCAACTAGTCCTGGAGAAACTCCATAATATGATTTATATAGTTCATTTAACACACACAATTTCACTGCAACTTGAAATCTTTTTGCAGTTCTCATCACTCCTGCTGGTGGCAATGTGGTACAATGGCAGAATGTTAGTTCAGAACTCTATAACATGTCCCATTTTTTATTTTATACAATCAACTTCAAGCTAAAATACTTACACATTTATGTTTGCATAGAGAGTGGGCTGACTGCCATTTTCAGACCAGCATCTGACCATATAATATGCATGTAGAGGGAGGCCATAGAACAGTATATAATTGTAGTCACTTCCAGCTAATTCATTTGCAAAAGCCTGGTCAGCAAATGATAGCAGTCTTGCTTGAAGATCACATTCCCTCCATCTCTTCAATGACTTCAAGTTCCCTGAACTGGACGGCCACTTTTTACTATGGATGTCCAATCCCTTTACACCTCCATCCCCCATGTAAAAGATCTCAAAGCATCTCATTTCTTTCTGGACAAGAGACCTAACCAGTAACCTTACAACACCATCCTCCTCCACCTAGCAGAAATTGTTCCCACTCTTAATAACTTCTCCTTGGACTCATCTCACTTCCTTCAAATCAAAGGAGTAGCCACGTATACCCAAGTCTTCACCTACCATCCCAACAGCCTCAGCATCCAACACATTATCCTCTAAATTCTGGCACCTACAACATGATCCCACTATCAGACACATCTTCCCCTCTCTGCCTTCCATAGAGACAGCTTCCTCTACGACTCCCTCATGCACTCATCCTCCCGACCAATCACCGCGCTGACACCTTCCCCTGCAGCTGCAGGAAGGGCATCACACGCCCACATCTCCTCCCTCACCACAATTCATGTCGTCAAACAGGCCTTTCAAGTGAAGCAACACTTCACTTTTGTATCCGCTGGTGTGATCTACTGTGTCCGGTGCCTTATCTACATCAGAGAAACTGGGCACAGACTGGGAGATCACTTCGCTGAGCACCTTTGCTTTGTCCACATCAGTGACAGGCAGCTCCCTGTGCCCAACCATTTCAATTCTGCGTCCCACTCTCATACTCGCATATATGTCCATGACCTCATGTCCTATCCCACCAAGACCACCCATAAATTTGGATAAACAATACTTGATTTTCCATCTGGCCTCTCTCCAGTCAGATGGCATTATCAACTTCTCCAGTTTCTGCTAACCTACTCTCCATTTTCCCTCCCCTCCTTTTCCCATAGTCTTCTTTCCCTTAACTCTCCCCCACCCCCGTTCACTAGCCAGCTCTCCTTCCCCGTTTGCAGATGCGCCCTCCCTCCCTTATCCACCTATTACATCATGCTTATGGAGCCATGCTCCTCCACCCTACATATCCCCTCCCTACCATTTTGTTTGGACTCCCACTGATAATTTTCCATACCATGATGAACAACTCAAGCCAAAATGTTGCTTATGTATCTTTACTATATAAACCACACTGTTTGACCAGCTGAGCTTCTCCAGCATTGTGTTTTTACTTCAAACATGATGTCTGTAGATGTTCAGATTTTACCTCCAATTAATGAAGTCCAGCATCATGTAGGCCTTTCTTAACTGTCCATTCAACCTGCAGAGCGACCTTGAGAGGTGATAGATTTTGATCCCAAGTATCTGTGTTCTTTCACACTGTTGTATCCTACCATAATGCCCATGCTGCCCAATTGCACCCAATTAACCTACAACCCCCCCCTCCCCTCCAATACGTTTCGAATGGTGGGAGGAAACTGCAGCCCCCAGGGAAAACCCACACATACAAGGGGAGAACATACAAACTCCTTACAGACAGTGCGGATTCAAACCATGTCCCGATGGCTGGTGCTGTAATAGCACTGCACTAACCGCTATGCCAACCATGCCACCTTCTACACCAACTGTGTCACCTTTGTGCCAATGCCATGTGCCAACTTTCCACCCCACATGCATTCTGTCAATATCCTGTGGTAACCTAACAGCCTTCAACAATATCTACAATATTGAGGAGTGAGCATTATAAAAATAGACATTTTCCACACTGGTCCTCTTTTCCAATCCACACTAGACATTTGATTTAATGAAAATTATTGAGAATTAACATTAACCTCCAAGTCTGGAACCTTGCTTTTGAGATTGTTCAACAACCGTTGTTTCACTGTACCTTTCTTGCACGTTAACAGGGCTCCAATCAAACCAGATGAAATGTCCTTAGGAGCATCCACATGGGAATGGTAAATCCATGTTAAGCAGTTTGGGTCAGCATCTGTTGGTGCATACTGCTTCTTCACTATCCACCTGTATGTGTGGTTTCCCCCTGGTTGAACAGCATCATCCATCTTATCCTTACCAGCAGATGTACGGTCAGGATAAAAAGCACCTGCAAAAAAATAAAATCTCTCTGAAACTACAAAAAACTGAGATAGTGAAAGTAAACAACAAATTTCAATCTCTAAACAAACCAAAAACTTCATAGCATGGAAAAGGTGATAGACAAAGGAAGGTTGAAATATAAGGTGTCCTTCAAACCGAAACATAAGGGAACAAAAGCAACAACTTATTTGTATGAAAATTTGCAACATTTTGTGACACATTATTCTACAATTTTCTCTTTTAGTTTGTCCTATGGAAGGATGCGTATCAACAAATTAAAAAGGAACAACATTTCCTGCAAGAGACACTATTCCGCATTTTAAATTGTCCTATTATTCTATAGTCATTTCACATTTATTTTGATCCTCTGACTGGAACTACCATTTATTGTCTTTGTGGACAGTTTTAAATTCATCAAGCAATACTTAAGCCAAATTAAAATCAGGTGATGAGTGAAAAAAATAAATGGTGGTGCAGATCTAATTGTAAGTCTGCAATTTTGACTGTCCAAGAATAGTTTTAGAAACATTAAAAAAAAAACAGTAGTTTCTATTACAAGTATTCATTGACAATCTGACTTTACACCAAAAGATGGTTACAGAAAGATCAAAGGGGTTATTCATGACCATCTGAGTTAAATAACTAGAAACTGAATCTGTGCACCAGATATAGTAAAGAGCTTGGCAAGCACAGAACAGTGTAAGGAACACTATAGGTTTCCTTTTGCTATAGTATTTCAACATTCCTTTGATATATGGCAGTACATTTCAAATTTCTATTTGCCAACTTTGTGAAAATAGAAAGGAATGTCAATGCTTCTTTTGGTACATCAGAAAAAGGAATGTCATGCATTTATGAAATAAAGGCAAGTAATAGGAAGGCTTACCGATTTCCGGGTAAAGTAACAACTCCCAAATAAGGAGAAGTCAAATCATAGAGATCAAAAATATTAAAGATAAAGTGTTGTTGAAGGAAGTACTAAACATTTATTTTAACAACTCTATTCCACAAACTTCACTTTGATTGGCTTTCAAATCTGCAATATAAAAGACCTGGTGGAACAGAGAAAATACAGATGCTCTTGCAAATTATTTATGAACAAGCTTGCAGGGGCATAATTTATAAAATAATGAGGACCTGCTCCTGCTGTCATAATGATACATGTGATTAGCGGGAGAGCAGCAGGGATCTATTAACTGCCAACGTGTGTTCCTCCCCCTCTCCACCTTTTTATTTGGGTTTCTGTCCTCTTCCTTGTCAGTTCTGATGTGCCCAAAACGTTAGTGCTCTATTGTTTTCCATGGATGCTGCCTGACCCATTGAATTCCTGTAACATTTTGTGTAGTGCTCCAATTAAAAGTGAATTGGCATATAAATAACATTCAGTGGTCTGAAAAATCTGCTGGTTCAGCACCAAATCCAAATATGCCAGATTATCAGAATTTTACTGTTCTGGGCAAGTGCTACAAGTTCCAATTCATGTCCTCCTCTGCCATTTCCGCCACCTACTACATGATCCCACCACTAGACACACATTTCCCTTTCTTCCCCTCTCTGCCTGCCACAGGGGCTGCTCCCTCCTTTTGACTCCCTTGTCCACTCCTCCTCCCCTTGGCACCTATCCCTGTAACCTCAAGAGAAGCTCCACTTGTGCCCACATGTTCACCTCACCATCATTTGGGTACCCAAACTGTCCTTCCAAGTGAAGTAACATTTCAATTGTGAATGTGCAGAGGTCATCTACTGCATCCGGTACTCCCTTTGACGCTTCTCGACTTTAGAAAGATTGGGCCAGACTTGGAGATCGCTTTGTTGAGCTTCTTGGCTCTGTCCGCCGCAATAACGTGGATCTCCCAGTGGCCGCCATTTCAGTTCCCCTTGCTGACATGTCTGTCAATGGTCTCATGCACTGCCAGGCTGAACCAACCCACAAATTGGAGGAACGAAACCTCATCTTCCATCTCGGCGCCCTCCAACTAGATGGCATTAACCGACTTCTTTGGTTTCCGTAAACTCCCCACCCCCCACCCTTCTTCTTCCCCATCATCTTTCTGCCCCCCCACCCCACATCCTTCTCTCTTTTTTCCTCTTTTTCCCTCTGACTCTTTTTACAGAGCCAAATTCAATTCTCACCTCTCATCTTACATCCAATTAACACCCCTTTTTTGGTCTGAACTTCTCCCCACCTGTCTTCAGTGATTATTCTGACACATTCCTGTTCTTTGCCTAAACCTTGAAGGAAAAAATCAGTCATATATCTTTACCTCTTATGGACGCTGCAAGACCAACTGAGTTTTTACTACAATCACAGCATCTGCAAACTTTCATGATTCACTCCAAGTTTATTCCAATCTGATTGTATATATACATCCTGACAAAACAGCGTTTCTCCAGACCATAAAGCATCCACACACAGTAACCATACAAACAAATGGCAATATATACATAGTGATCCAAAATAAATAAAATATAAAAATAATTTACAGGTTTCTAGGGTTGTTCAGCAGTCTCACCATCTGCAGGAAGAAGCTGCTTCCAAACCTGGCATTCCTGGTTTTTATGCTCTTGTCCCTATTCCTTGAAATTAATGTCTCAAAGATACTGTGGGCTGAATGATAAGCATCCTCAATGATTCCTGTAGAGGTCATTAATGGAGGGAAGGGAGATCCTAGTGATCTTCTCAGCAGTTTTAATCACTCACTGTACCAATCTGATGCTTTGCAGCTACCATACTGCACTATGTTGCAGCCAGCCAGGACACTCTATTGTGCTCCTGTAGAACGTTGTTAGCATGGTGGCTGTTACCCTTTCCCTCCTCAGCCTCCTTCGGAACCTTAGGCGCAGCCACCCCATCCTGATTAATAAGGAGATGTTGTGGGTCCAGGATGAATTGTCCTTTAAAAAGACACTGAAGAACTTTGTGCTCCCCACTTACTCTATGATGGAGCCATTGATATGTAATGGGGAGTGGTCCTTCATCTTCCTGAAGTCTACAATCATCTCCTTTGTCTTGTCTATGTTGAGAGTCAGTTTGTTGCTCTTGCACCACCTCAACTTTCAACTTCCTGTCTGTAAGCCAACTCATCATTGTTGCCAATGAGGGCAATTACTGTTGTGTCATCTGTAAACTTGAAGCTTTTGTTGGACCTGAATGTAGCAGGACAGTCTCTAGTTAGCTAGTGATGGGGCTTGAGGCTTTGCTGCCAATCTGGACAGACTGTGGTCTTTCAATAAGTCCAGTTGGAGAGGGGTACTGAGTCCCAGTGAGGACAGTTTATCCACTAACCTCTGACATATGATTGTGTTGAATGCCAAGCTGAAGTCAATGAACAACAGCCTGGCATATGAGGAATTGTTCTCCATAGGTGGGTCAAGATGGAGTGGAGGTTCAGAGCTATTGTATCATCTGTGGATCGGTTTGGCTGATAGGTAAACTGGAATAGGTACATTGTCGCTGGTAGGTGTGTTTTGATGTGCTCCGTTACCAGTCAATCAAAGCACCATGATCATAGAGATCTGTGCCACTGGAAAGTAGTCATTTAGTCCAGTTACCATCACTCTCAGGGGCTGCATTGAATCCTGCAGGGACAATGGACTGTTGAAGTGGGATATAATACCAGGAACATTCTCTTTCTGATGCTTGAGATCTATTGCTCTCAGAAATCCTATGTCAGTATTTTCAGGAAAAGCAACATTTTTTTATTCCCATCATTCTTTTCTTTGGCTTGGCTTCGCGGACGAAGATTTATGGAGGGGTAAATGTCCACGTCAGGTGCAGGCTCGTTTGTGGCTGACAAGTCCGATGCGGGACAGGCAGACACGGTTGCAGGGGAAAATTGGTTGGTTGGGGTTGGGTGTTGGGTTTTTCCTCCTTTGTCTTTTGTCAGTGAGGTGGGCTCTGCGGTCTTCTTCAAAGGAGGTTGCTGCCCGCCGAACTGTGAGGCGCCAAGATGCACAGTTTGAGGCGATATCAGCCCACTGGCGGTGGTCAATGTGGCAGGCACCAAGAGATTTCTTTAGGCAGTCCTTGTACCTCTTCTTTGGTGCACCTCTGACACAATGGCCAGTGGAGAGCTCGCCATATAACACGATCTTGGGGAGGCGATGGTCCTCCATTCTGGAGACGTGACCTACTCAGCGCAGTTGGATCTTCAACAGAGTGGATTCGATGCTGTCAGCCTCTGCCATCTCGAGTACTTCGATGTTAGGGATGAAGACGCTCCAATGAATGTTGAGGATGGCGCGGAGACAACGCTGGTGGAAGCGTTCTAGGAGCCGTAGGTGATGCCGGTAGAGGACCCATGATTCGGAGCCGAACAGGAGTGTGGGTATGACAACGGCTCTGTATACGCTAATCTTTGTGAGGTTTTTCAGTTGGTTGTTTTTCCAGACTCTTTTGTGTAGTCTTCCAAAGGTGCTATTTGCCTTGGCGAGTCTGTTGTCTATCTCGTTGTCGATCCTTGCATCCGATGAAATGGTGCAGCCGAGATAGGTAAACTGGTTGACCGTTTTGAGTTTTGTGTGCCCAATGGAGATGTGGGGGTGCTGGTAGTCATGGTGGGGAGCTGGCTGATGGAGGACCTCAGTTTTCTTCAGGCTGACTTCCAGGCCAAACATTTTGGCAGTTTCCGCAAAACAAGACGTCAAGCGCTGAAGAGCTGGCTCTGAATGGGCAACGAAAGCGGCATCGTCTGCAAAGAGTAGTTCACGGACAAGTTGCTCTTGTGTCTTGGTGTGAGCTTGCAGGCGCCTCAGATTGAAGAGACTGCCATCCGTGCGGTACCGGATGTAAACAGCGTCTTCATTGTTGAGGTCTTTCATGGCTTGGTTCAGCATCATGCTGAAGAAGATTGAAAAGAAGGTTGGTTCGAGAACGCAGCCTTGCTTCACGCCATTGTTTATGGAGAAGGGTTCAGAGAGCTCATTGCTGTATCTGACCCGACTTGTTGGTTTTCGTGCAGTTGGATAACCATGTTGAGGAACTGGTTATCCCATCATTAAATAAACATCAAAGTACCACACTGCTGCCAGCAGAAACTTACCTTCCACACGTTGGCTCCCTATAATGATTATACTTCATTGGTTGTTTGCACTGGGATGTCCCAGGCTGAGAAAGGTGCTATACAAATTACAATTATTTCATTTAATCAAGAAATTTTACCTTCAGAATCTTTTTCATAGAAGACTCCATGTGGATGAACAGAGTAGGGACGAGATGCAAAGTTTTTGAAATGAATGATAATTACATCTTCCACTTCAGCCCTGAGCACTGGGCCCAGAAATCCCAGCCAAATAGGTTTAGGAATCTCAGTCAAATATATTCCATCTGTAAACTGCTTATACACAGCCTTCTTGTACAATTGTCCAATCCGGTGTTCCCCACTTTTTAGAAACTCTGCAGCATGTCTATGTTGAAACATAAAGAATAAAGCATAAAAGTTGGAAACAAAAACTTTGTTCGTAAAATGCACACAAGTCAAAACAATCATTCCGATATTATTCTTAAAATTGTTCTAGTAAATTTAATTCATTTTTCACTGAAAGCCAAAGTAATGAAGAAGCTTCCAACTCAACATCTCCAGAATTGCCTTTTGCAATTATGGCCTCAGTCATTTTTGGACAATAGAGTATTTCAGCTTGACTGGAGCTGAAATGTTAGCCCTGTTGCCCCTTTGACTGCAAAATAAAACTTGATACTTTAGGTACAAGGATTGAAAAGATTCTTGAGTTTGGATTTGTACAAAAGGTAGGGTCTCGATGGTGCTTTTAGTCAGCATAAGGCCTGGGATATTTTAGCTCCCTGGCTTAGTAAAGGTTTCAAAAATGAGTTTGCCTATAGAAACAAGATCCTGACAAATTTTAGCACATTTACTAATACAATGAGATCTGTCATAATATTGCCTGCCTTGCTTATAGAAAGGAGAAGTAATTCTATCTGAGTTCATCCCTGGATGCTCAACCTGAACTTGCAAGGCAACTTCATGGCAGAGGAAAGCAAAGGCTTGCGTACAATAAAGAGATCTTATGACCAAACTTCTCTCAGCACTGCTCAATAATGTACCACACCCAAACCACTCTTTTAATCCTACTATCTCTTCAATTAAACAAGCATAAAAACACCTCCCTAGCTCATTCCAATCGTGTGCCTCTTCTCTTCCAGAGTCACCCCACACATTGGATAGAAACATGGATGGGAGAGGTCTGGAGAGTTGTAGAATGGGAGCAGGTTATTTGGACTAGCTGAACAATGGTTGGCACAGAAGGGCTGAATGGACTGTTTTCTGTGCTGTAGTGTTTTACAATGCCATTCTTTTCTCAAATCTATCAATTTATCTACACTTTTCCTTCCACATCATAGATTTCACTTTACATTAAGTACCACCCCTTTTTTCTTCAACAACACTTTATCTGCACCTTTGAATAAATCTCTTGTGCACGTCTCACCAACTCACTTGACATAATTACTGTATTTAATGGCATACAAGACCCACTTTTTTCCCCCCCAAAAAATTGCTCATAAATATCCCCCAGGTCTGAAATGCGAAGTTGAAATTAGAGTGATAATGGTGAGTAATGCCAACAGGGATCAGTCGCTGCATGGCTCACTAGCAACACCGTTATTTGTCACTGGGGACTGGTGGCGAGCTTTAGGGTGGAGTGGGGTGGTGAGATTGGAGTGGGGGCTGGTGGTGGGCTGTTAGGGGGAGCGGGGTGGTGGAATCAGTGTGGGGGCGGTGGGATCAGTGTGGGGGCTGGTGGCAGGATGTCAGGAGACTCTCCTAGCAGTCCGCAGTCAATCCCTGCACTGGTCCTGCTCCCGCACCCCCCCCCCTCCCGACAGCCCACCACCAGTAACCACACTGATCCCACCACCCTGCTTCCCCCCCCCCGACAGCCCACCACCCCACAGCCCCCCAACAGCCTGTCATCAGTCCCCACATTTATTGCACCGCCCCGCTCCCCACCCCCAGAGAGGGCAAGGCAGTGGGACCAGCGTGGGGACCGACAGTGGCAGTTTGTTTTCTGCTATAGCTCAGCTGCTTTTGTTTTCTCTTGTAAATAACAGCAGTATTATGATTAAAAAGATTTTTTCTGTTGCCCTGGTTGCATGTTTTGACGAAATTTTTTTTCTGCTATCCTGTAGCTACATATTTCAATAACATTAAATGCTTACATGTAAATAATCTAAAAATTCTTAATATTCCCTGCCGAAATAGGGGGTGGGGGCCTTGTATGCCCATGGGACTTATGCCATCAATTATGGTATTCTCTTTTATTGGAAGACAGAGGGACTATAAAAGTCATAAACAAAAAAAATTGTATAAAGTGCATAGTAAAAACATAATTTATATTCTGCTTGATGCAATTCTTGTCATAAATTCCATTAACATCACAGGAAGTTGACAGAATGAAGAGGCTTTGAAGAGCTTCCAATTAGAAAGCTCTGGAACGTCTTTCAGAGTCAATGCTCCAGTTACATTTGGATAAGAAGAATTTTTCAACTTTACAGGTGGAGATATCCTTCATATCCTCCCACAATCAAAGCAGGAAGTGTTAGAGATCAGTGGTACAAGAGAGACCCAAGAAGAGCATCTCCATAATCCATCTCAATACAAACCAAAGTGCATGCAAAATTATAACATGACTCTCTTTTTTGTGGACCCCCAAGCTACAAGAGAAAATTTCGAAGCTTCCAAAGGAAACTACACCAAGGAGAAACCAAGGCGTTCCTACTCCACCGTTGAGAGTGACTTTGTCACCCTCCCCTCTCAATCGTACAGTTAGGAATCTTCTAGCGCAGCCATTCTCAACCTTTTCTCAGCTATGGCCCTCCTAGGAATGTGCTCAAAGTTTATGGGCCCCTTTCCCTGAAAAACAGTTGAATTCTGGTTTCTTCCATACTTCGTAAAAAAAATCTTAAAGGGTTGCACATTTGGCATAGCGGTTGCCTTTATAGCACCAGCGATTGGGACCGGACCTGGGTTCAAATCCCGCACTGCCTGTAAGGAGATTGTATGTTCTCCCCATGTCTGTGTGGATTTTCTATAGGGGCTCCACTTTCTTCCCACTGTTCAAAAGCATATTGGGGGAATAGGTTAGTGGGGTGTAAATTGGGCAGAATGGACTCATAGGGACAAATCGGCCTGTTACAGTGCTGTATGTCTAAAAAATTGTTACGCGAGGTGAAAAGAAAACAAGGTTTTTAAACTTAATTATGCTGTAGTCCCCAGAGGGGCCCCCATTGATAATGGCTGCCTAGGGAATTGCAGTGGACCCACTTAGCTGGGCTCCACGTAGGAAAAATACCCATCTTAAACAAATTTTGAGATCAACATTTGAATAGATTTTAAAGAATTCAGTTATATGCTGATCTCCCAGATTACAAGTGAAAGGTCATGCTGCGAGAAAGAGCACTGGCACCAGGAAAAAGGTTGCATCCTGCAGCCAGAGCTGCAGAACCTCAAGCAGCCGGACACCATTCTCTTGCTCTACTCATGTCACTGTGGGACTTCCTCCTGGAAGTGGTCAAGTCGGGAAACATTCAGAAAAGCTGAATAGGGGAAGAACATGACTCTTTAAATAAATTAATTGCCTTTATTATCATTGGGCTCCATGAAGCTCCATGTAATTTTGCAGCAGAATTTAATCCTGCTTGAACAAAGAAGCATGTTGTGGCAAGGAACTTTATGACAGGTCTAAGGGCAGGAACAAGAGGTGCTCAGAAGGAATGCTGAGTTTCGAGAAAATTCCCGAGAAGTGAAAGACATATTCAAAAACTATTTCATTTCATTTTCGTGGTCTTCCTCGTCTTGAGGATCCCTGGCATTGCTACTGTTCCTCTTCTATCACCATATTAATGCAATGTTGTGTAACATGCAACCAGATTTTGGATGTGCAATGTTCACTCTCTGGAAAACTGCAGGAACTCATGAACAGTACTCATGAACCACAAGCCCTCAATGCAGCTCCTGCTATCTATAGATAGACTGGGAAGTAACGATTTGTGGCCCATTCAAGCTTCAGATAAAAGCTATGGTTGGGACTAATGCAACTGGAGATTGAATTGCATTTTAAAGACTTAAAATATCCATTCTTAACACATCATGTAAAATTGCAATTTGCAGGAGGTTGAGAATTTCTTATGCTCCACTTTAACTTCCTAACATCAGTGCAATGTTTTTATTCCCCCCCACCCCCCAAACATTGAAAGGATTCTTTGCAAAATGTCCATACAAGGTATTTGGGGTTAAATTCAAAATAAAGCATTTTCTTAATGGAGTTGAAATAGCAGGTTTATCAGACATTACTTGAAATACTTCATATTTTGAAAGTCGGACTGAAGCAGGAGGACGAGGAAGGCCTTGAGACTCAGAAAAAGAGTAGATCAAGAGAACCATTTTGGAAGTAGGGAAAGAACTAGCAAGAATGCACTGAAAACAGCTGGTTTGATGGGGATTTTCGGTCTGTGTTAGAAGCCAAAGGGGAGGCAAGTTCAGCTTTTCAATTATGCTCCAGTTTCAAGTTTTTAATTATTTCCATGTTGCACTATTTATTTTTAATTACAGCAAATGGTTTTAATGGAACTTTTTTTTTTAAATTACTTCAGTATTACCAGATTTTAATTACTTCTGAATGTCACTGATGTATAATGAAATTTGTGATAGCCTTGACAACAGGAAAGGTTCAACTCCCAGCTTTACTGTCTCCAAAAACCTGTGAGCAATTTAGAAGTGTTACGTCACACACCAGCAACAATAGAAATTCATCAAGATAATATTAATTTTAAAGCAATATATTTATTAATTTTTAATAATATATCATCTTACTTAAATCTTGGAGAGAGAGAGAGAGAGAGAGAGAGAGAGAGAGAGAGATCCAAACAGTTGAAACTCAAAACTTTTAAACTGATGCTCAGAAGTAATTATGGAGGTAAGACACTGAGTGATCAGACAACCAAAACTCATGAATCCTTGTCAAGTTGCTTCCAGAGAAATGTCCTTTCATTCAAATTGTCACAACTCCCCTCCTTGCGCAGGGGAAATTAAATTTGTAACTTCCACAATACTTCCAAAACTCAGGTACAGGTCAGTTGAAATGGCAGTCACAGTTGTCATGATCTAATGCAGGAATTCACCTGTTTCCTTTATCCAGATATGGGTCAATTAGAATCACCATTACAATATCACAGTGGTTCAATAATTCCACTGACAAAGAGAATCAGTAGAAATGTCCATTCCCACACATTTAGCTCTGTTTATCAGGTGGCTGGCTGATCAATACTGAATTCTGTTTAAGTGTCCCAATCACATGACTCAATCACATGACCCTCTCTCACCATCTGTTTTCCCTGAATAAACAACCATTGTTCTTGGTCATAGTTGAGAGCATTAACTTTGTTTATAGTTTGGACCTGATGGTGCTATGCTGTCTGTAAATGTTATGAAAAATATGAATGGTTGCAGCCTGCACCAATCCCCAAAGTGACACTCACTAAATAAAACAGGAGCTTGTAATACCACCTCCAACAATAAAAATGATGAGCTGCAAGTACAAAATTTTAACTACAACCTACAATGTTTGAAATACAACATCCACTATTGTTACAATATAATACAGGCAAATATATTTTTCAGCAACATTGCAAACTTAACATCCTGAAAGGCAATCAGCAGTGACATTATCCTTACCTTTAATGAGTTATCATTAAATCAAATTCCTGCAGAATTACACTCTAGTTTAGCAATCGTCTATTTTTGTTTTTCATTTTCCTCAAGAACGCAAAGGGATTATGGTCAGTATACACAAGTGGTCCCTGAACTGTGCAGATATAAACATCAAAATGCTGCAAAACCAGTACAAGGGACAGTAATGCTTTCTCAAACAGATCTTTCTAGAATACCTTACCATTCCCAAAGACTTTCTAACATAATTCTTAACTGTGGTCTGAACTTTCATCTGGACAGGAGCCAACTTGCCATGCCCAACAACATAACAATGATGTATCACAGTAGCATGGCCAAATACACTTTTAGCTAAATTAACAGTAAGGTTTGCTTTTGAAAGTTTGTCAAACAATTTCTCTAACTCAGAGATATGTGCTTTCCAGGTGAAAATCCTCATAACCAAATCATTAATATAAATATGTGTAAGCACTAAACCTTGAATCACAGAATTAATCATTCTTTGGAATGTTCCTGGAGTATTTTTCATTCCAAATGGTAAAACATTGTATTCATATAAGCCTGAAGAGGTCACAAATGCAAAAATTTCCCTACCTCTCTCAGTTAAGGGAACACACCAGCAACCTTTTAATAAGTCCATCTTTGTAAGAAACTTAGCCTTTCTAAGCTTGTCCACACAATCATCCACCCTAGGGATAGGATAAACATCTGTCTTTGTTACTGCATTAACTAATGGTCCCATCTGATTTGGGCACCAGGTCACAAGGTAAAATTCAATCTAAGGTAGAATGCCTATTAACATAATTCTTTAACACATATTCAATCTCTTGATCTACCAGTTTACATTTTTCAACATTCATTTGATTATGGATGTTGTTTGATAGGTTTTGTATCTCCAACATCAACATCATGACAAGTTATTTGGGTTCTCTTAGGCACGTCTGGAAACAGATTCCTAAATTTTAAAATTAGCTGTTTCATTTGCTCCTTTTCCTGGGGCTGAAGATGAGGCCAACATAGCATCCAAATTCTGCAAAAAACGAATTAGACAGATGAACTGGGACAATGTTTTGTATGAAGTGACCCTCACAAGAGTCATCTTGTATCATCTCATGATCCCTAGACTTCTTAGTTCCATCTGTGGCCAGCTTCTGGTGTTTTTTATAGTGAGTATTACTTTAGGAGGTTGGTTCAGGGTGCAAAACATTCACAAAATTGATGATATTTTCTAGACAGCCTGACACCATTCAGTCCAAACCATAAACAAAGTTAATGCTTTGGATGAACAAAAGACAATGATTGTTTATTCAAGAAAACACAGATGGGATATTTGTCATATGATTTTGATTCATGTGTATGAGACACTGCATTGAGTATTGATCAAACAAGTCATGTGATTGAGAAACTTCAAGAATCAAGATTGATTAACAAGTAACCAGAAATCTACAAGAGACAGAAAATAAAGTGACTTTGTGTGAAATGGACACTTCTGATGTTTCTCTTGGTCAGGGGAAAGCACTCATTTTTGATTGACCCATATTTGGGTAAAAGAAGCGGGAGAATTGCTTCATTGGATCGTGACCATTCTGAGGGTCATTTTGTCTGACCCTTGCCTGGGTTCTTGAAAGCATTGTGGAAGTCACACATTTTGTTCCCCTATGCAAGGAAGAGGGGAATTGTGACAATCATTTGTATTGAAGAACATTTCTCTGAGAGCAACTCAACAAGGATTCATGAGTTTTGAGCAGTCTAATCACTCAGTGTCTCATCTACTTCATAATTACTTCTGAAAATTAGTTTAAAAATTCTGAGTTTCAATACAAGATTTCTAAGACTGAACCTTGGTAATTTACTTTCCAGAATTGTTCCGAAGCTATAATGGTTTGGGTAATACACACTCACACACACACACACACACACCTATGTGTGCATGGTTGGGTGTTAAGTTTAGATTTAAGTTGAATTATTATATTAATAGTTATTAATAAATATATTGTTTTAAAAACAACACTGTTTTGGTGAATTTCTATTGCTGCTAGTCTATGACATAATACATTAACATCCAATACCTCTGGTGAAGGCTGCTCTTTGCTAAAAGCCAAGTTCTCAAAATAGGGTTTTAACATGTTGACATGGAAACTCTGCATTTTATGTCTCCAATCAGATGTTCAAACTACGTAGTTGACTTCATTCACCTTGATTCTTTTCTCATATGGGCCTGAAAATTTTGCCCTAAGTGGATTAAAATTTGTTGGGAAATAGGATTAACACTTTATCCCTTGTTTTAAAGGTTCTGACCTGTTGTAGGTGAGGAAATGGATTCGGTAGATGTCAAAGGCAAGGACTCTGGACACATAGTTTTGGTAGTAAAGGATTGCAGACGTGGAAAAATGGCATCAGGGGCAACATACACACACGCACAATTTACAGCAGCCATGAGAAAAGTCGGATGGGCAATAAAGCACATGCGAACAATTAATAATGAACGAGGGAAAATAGTAGTGGCAATAAAACAATGTGCACAATTTATAGCTGGTGGGGAAAAGTTGGATAGGCAATAAAACACATGCAGACAATAACAAACATGGGAATATCAGAGCAGGGATGAAACATGCTCAAACACAACGACTTGGGAACACACAATAATCAAGGAAAACGCAATACAATACCCAGCACCCCCTTGATTCAGTGCAGGAATGGCTCGATGCTATTAGGGACACTAATTCAACACTCCCACCCCATTTAAACAGTGTGCATTTTATCAACAATTTCACCACAGTTCTCGGCCTGGAGTGAAGCAGGATGGTCCCAGACTAGCAAAGAGAAAGAACCGAGCACACATGGCGCCTTTTATAATGCTGAAGGGCAGGGGGCACTGGCTCAGTGCCATCAAGGTTAATTGAATTACAACAACCAATGGCCGAAGGCCAAGTACAGGCAGGCTGGAGAGTCCAGCCCACGTAATTTAGAGTGCCAATGGCTCAGTGCCAGTAAGGGTAAGCTGATTACAAATGCCCAATATCCCGAGGCCAAGTAGAAAGGGATTTAAATTGGCCAACAGCAAGGTGTGCACTAAAAGGTGGGGTGGGGCTAAACCTCGATTGGCAGGTGGTGTGTCTTCCAACTAGGTAGGGGCAGAGCTGTTACATGACAGCAATAACCCTTAATACAATTCACCTTTGGAAGTCACACCACACATAATCATTATGAAGTCAATCAATTAACTATGTATAGGTTATAAGTAAAAACAAAAAATACATGTTTAAAAAAAATACTAATCAAGCAGGTCAATAAATACATAAATTCCTTCCGTAGGCTGGTCAAGGCACAGTCAAATTCAATGACTGTGCACACCCACTCACCCCAGACCAAAAAGGGTCATTGTGTTACCTATGGGGCCGGGTGCTGTTGGATCTGCTCCCCAGTCAGAAGGGAGGATAGAGAAAGGATTTTCTTTGGTCACTGACTCATATGCCTGGTTTTTCTAGCTTCGTTGGAAATGTGAGCAACTTATCACCAATGTCTGCAAGCAGGCAGTGCAAGGTCACCCATCAGGGGCCAGAGCTCTCTCTTGGTTTGCGCATCCCATGTCTTGGCCTCAGAATTGGAGGTTCTCTAAGCATAGATCCCAGAAGCCTGTCACCGTACTATCCCATGGTGAGGCAAGGAGTAGGATGGCAGGTATCCATCCAGTGTGTACCCAGGGTGCCCTTTTTCTCTGGGCTGATGTTTGACACCAGGATGCTGTTCCAGCTTGCGTTCTCTTTCAATGGGTGCCTGTGCTGGACCCCTGCAATGACAGCCAGGAGGAATCGGGACCAAAAACCAGCCAATTTAGTTTTTTTAAATAAACACGCCTGAAGCCCCCACCCATGAGGTATTTTTCTGGGGTGACACTGTCATTGTGAAGTGGAATTAAGTATATACAATATTTCTTACTATGGTTTGATCAATGACCATTACACAATCTGTAACTTTGTATCCATAAACTGTAATTATTAATCTTTAAATCATAACTATACTGTAAATGTATAAATAAATTACAACTTAAATTTCTCTGAGTGTGTTTAGAGACATTATTCATTGTAAATAGTGTAGTTTAGGGTGCCATTAAAAGAAAATCCATTACAAAGGCTGTACTTGAAAGGTGCATAACAAAGAATGTTGGAATATCAAGCGATAAAGCTTCTATGGCAACAGCTCACCTTGTTGAGACTGCATGATAAGTGACCAATTGCTGGTTATTGTAAAGGTGCTAGCTCTGTGTTGAGGGTGTCATAGACCTCACATTGAGAAGAGGAACCTCTTGAAAGGTGGTCATTTCCTCGGGTGGGGGAAGAGTGCAAAAGATAAATTAGTCGGGGCCAACTCTGGAGGGTGAGGACCAGAGGGGAGGCTAATCAAAGGGCAGAGTGGGCAGCACATGGGAGGCCCCAGGGAGGGGAGTTGAGGCCTTCTACCCTGCCAGTGAAGATGAGACATTTCCTGTCTCAGCAGATCTCGGAACTCAGGCTTGAGGCCAGGAGTACTGTTCCAAGTGGGGAAGGGGCAGAGGCAGTGTCAGTCTGTCTCAGGAGTGATGCAATCAGCCAGAAGGCACCCCTTTGACTCACCTTAGCCTTGAGGAAACCCAAATTCTTAAGGAGGGAGACCATGCGGTGCCCCAGTTTCTCACCATACTGGTCAAACTGTTAGCACCAATCCACTGTTTATTGTGGTTAGCCAAACTACCAAATCCTTCCCTCTCAACAGTCCACTTGGGAATCCTATCCTCAGTGCCTGCACTGGTTTTCTTGCCCCTGTTCCAGAATATTTTCCCCTCGTTTATGTCCAGCCAAGACCTTTGAGGCCCTGCTCGCTGCACCAATTGTTGTAAGTGAGGAAACAGATTCAGTAGGTTTCAAAGGCAAGGACTCTGGACACACAATTTTGGTAGTAAAGGATTTTGCCATGAGGGGATAAGAATTTGTTGGGAATAGGATTAATATTTTATCCCGTTTTAAAAGTTCTCACCTGTTCTTACAATGGTCATGATGGTTCAATAATTCCCCTGACAAGGAGAATCAGTAGAAATGTCCATTTCCACACAGAGTCATTCCACCTCTGTGTTTATCAGATAGCTGACTGACCAATACTGAATTCTGTTTCTTTAAGTGTCCCAATCACATGACCCTCTCTCACCATCTGAATAAATAAGCATTGTTTTTAGTCTTAGTTGAGAGCATCATCCTTGTTTATAGTTTGGACCTGATGGTTGTCGACTGCATCAATCCCCAAAGTGACACTCACTAAATAAAACACCAGCTTTTAATAGGAGCCAGGCCTATGCATTGTGCTGTCTCAGGCCTGAACACTGGACCTGAGGCTTGTTCACTGACTATCAAGTGCCAAGCCCTAGCATGATTGAACCATTGCATCAAACCCAGGTAGCAATTCCAGCACCCAATGGAATTCCATCATAATCCATCTGACAGTTTTATTTGTACTCAATTTATACATCATCAACTGAGTAATACTTGCACAATAATTAGAATTTTATTTATAGTTAGCCTTCTTTCCTAAAAGTCATATTTAATTCGTGCTGATAATTTTTTAGTGCTTTTTTTTCTGATTTAAGTCATATCAGGCTGAAAGTTGTTGCTAGTGTATAATTCTGAATGTCCATATTTGGCAACATTTCTCCCTTGTGTAACGATATCCCTGTTTAAAGCAAGGTGTGCAAACAGGCCAATGGAGAATTATGATTAATTTCAGATGGTAGATGCACAACAGGTCCAGAGCAATAAATAATCCAAGTAGTAGTTGACCAATCTTGGAAAGTAATTGTCCTGTGGAACCTATTCAAACAGCCAAACTGGGAATCTCCTCAACCTTCAGCAACTCCAAAAGGTACAAATTCATCGTTCAATAGCAGGGTTTCAGCCAGCAGTGGGGCAGAAGCAGTCAGTGGTGTTCGCAAAAACCTTACTTGTTTTGGTTGCAAGCCAGAAATATTCACTTATCCAAAGAAAACTACCAAGTGAACTCTGATACAAGAAAATACCTACCGAAAACTTCAGATGACAACCTCATGCTTAAAAACCATCACCTCCTTTATGCTGTACAATCCGAAACACTGGTGCAATTTCAGTAATCCCAACACAGAAACGTGATGTATTCTGAAACCGTGTTGGCAGGTGGAAATTCTACATTTAAATTTCAAGAAGCTCAACAAGATGCATCTCACCAAAGTGGAGAGAAGAAATTATTTGCAGGGCAACATTAAGATAAGAAAGGGGTATGTGGATCTGGTGAGACTGCTCTTCCAGAGGTTGACATGGACCTGGTGGGATGATTTGCTTCTTTCAGTATTATGGCAAGAACGCATCCAACAATGAGTGAAGTAGATTAAAAACACAGTATGCTGAAGGAATTCAGTAGGTCTCGCAGCGCCCATAGAAGGTAAAGATATATAACCATTTTGGGCCTAACTCCTTCAAGGTATGAGCAAAAAGCAGACAGGAACTTAAAAATATGGCTGGGGAAGGAGCACAGAGCAACAGACAAAGGGTGAACATTGAACATGGACAGGAGGGGAAAGGTGAGAATTGATTGGGGAGTGGCTGGCTCAGTGAATGTAGATCTGGAAGAAAGGAGACAGAGCGAGCTGAAAGGAGAAATAGTGATAGAAAACCGGAGAAGTTGATGTTAATGCCATCTGCATGGAGGGTGCAGAGATGGAAATTTGCCAGTGGTCTCAGTCTGGCAATACGAGAGACCATGAACACATACGTCAGCAAGGGAACAGGGCAGGAAATTCAAGTGGGTTGCTACTGGGAAATTCCCGCTATTACAGAGGACAGGTAGCTGTTGGAGTTTGTGTGTTTGTAGAAAACAGTTATGTTGAGCACCTTCATTCTATCCACTGCAATAGAAGGGAACTTACAATGGCAACCCACTTCCATTCGCTGCCCCATTCCCATGCCGATACATCTGTCCATGGTCTCGTATTGCCAGACTAAGGCCACCCACAAAATTGGGAACAATACTTCATATTCTGCCTGGGCACTCTCCAACCAGGTGGCATTACTATCACCTTCTCTGGTTTCCATTAGCCCCACACCCCCATCTCTCCCCTTCCCCTATCCCTGTATTTCCTTTCATCTAGCTTGGTCCCTCTCTCTCTTTCCCTCTGCCTTCTTTTCTCCAGCTCTGCATTCACAGAGCCACACCCTTCCCAAATCAATTCTCATTTTTCCTCTCCTGTCTTCCTATCCATGTCCATTTATCACTTTTTTCCCCGTTGCACTGTGCTCCTCCTCTTGCCCTTTTTTCCCCCCCTTCTCCCCGAGACTTTTTATTCAGGCACTTGCCTGCTTTTTGCTCGTACCTTGAAGAAGGATTCAGGCCTGAAACATTGATTATATATCCTCCTTAGGACACTGCAAGACCTGCTGAGTTCCTCCAGCAGTTTGTGTTTTTACTTGGATCACAACATCTGCAGGTTTCCATGTTACACTCCAGTGAAATAGATTACCCAGCCCTTCACAGATCCCAGAAAGACATGAAAGAAGCATAATTTGTGTTTTGCTATCGAAATTTATTTGCGCTTATATCAAACAACATTGATAGATGTATCACAACCAAGTTCTAGAGCATGAAGCATAGAACACTAAGATCCAGCAGCTTAGTGGGGTTTTTGTTAGACATACAGCATGGTTACAGCTTACAGGCCCTTCTGGCCCATGCCACCCAATTACTTCTAAATGGCCTAAAATCCCATTTGTTTTCAAGGGTAGAAGGAAACCAGAGCACCTGGAGGAAACCCATTAGTAATGGATACCTTAACTTGGCCACCAACCCTCTATAGGTTGGGGATTGATTCTTAGTTTAGGAATATATGTTGTTTTTCCTCTCTTTTACTTTTTTCCATTTAACAACGTGTTCATAGTTACCTTGTTTATTGTTATTTGATTCTTGTAACTTGACATTAATTTACTTTATTATTATTATTACCATATGTGTTTTTCATATGTTAAAACCAAAAAGATTGAAAAAGGGTATAAAGGTAGAAAGGTCTAAAATGCTCTAAATTTTTTACTAAAAACACACTGAAATGCTGGAGGAACTCAGCCAATCTTTTCAATATCTATAGGAGACAAAAATGTATTGCCGACGTTTCATGCCTGAGCCTTTCTTCAAGGGCCTGAAACATTGGCGATATATCTTTGTCTCCTATAGATGCTGAAAAGACCAGCTGAGTTCCTCCAGCATTTCAGTGTATTTTTAGTAAAAATTTTAGAGTTTTAGTAATTTTACAATTACAACATCTGCAGATTTTCATGTTTCACTCTGAAATTTCTACATATTACTTCAAGAAAGCAAAGAAACAAATGCCATAGTTCTCCTGAACATAAAAGTGGCTGCACCCAGTTTCAGTCCACAGTCTTGGGTCAAGATGTAAGCTTTGATCTCCAAGAATTATGCTTCTAATCTTGCTTCACCTTTAAACAAGCCCAGCTCAGATGAATTGCCACAAAATCCAAATAGGTGCTCCTGGGAAATTAATAAATAATCTCTATTCTCTTTTAAGAATGCTAATCATACATTCCCCTTAAGATATTGAATAATTCTGAGCAACCCAAGTATTTTGGTTGAGGCAATAAAATAAGCAGTTGCTGGTTACCAGTCAGCCTACATCATCAATCACAATTGTAGAAGCTAAAGCAGTTTCTATTGATGATCGGGAGACGAAACTGAAAATGCCATTGTCAGTTTGAGCATTTTGTGTGTGAATTATTTGGATTTCTAGAAGGCGTTTGATAAGGTGCCGCACAGGTTAGTCAGACGGTCAGTTGGATGGCCGGTCAGTGTTCCTCGTGGCCAGGCACTGTTGACGTGGTGTTGTCACCTGGTCGATTGAAGTGCAGGCGTCTCTCTTTGCTATCCATAGCATGGTCTGCCACCTTTCTAGGGTCCTCAAAATGCTCTTCAGCTGGAGCAGTTGGATGTCCTCAGGCATCCGCTCCAGGAATATTTACTGGAACAGCGAGCAGGAGGTGTGGCCATCGTAGAGAGTGAGCATGTCGATCATGAGGGCAGATGGAGCCCTGTCCCCCAAACTGTTGATATGTAGCAGACAGGTAGTGCCCTCACGCTTAGCGAACCCCAAAGTACAGGTTAGTAGTTCTTTGATGGCCATATACCTTCCTTGTTCCAGGGGTGCTGGAGAAAATTGATAATGCCGACTGCCATGTCTTGGTCGAAGATACTGTCCATGTAATAGTGCGTTATCATCGGAGATCCTTTGAATGGCGAACTGCGCCTCGGCTTGCTGGAACCACAGCCATGGTTGGGCAGTCCAGAAGCCGGGCAGTTTCAATGCTACAGTATTTATCTTGGGTTGTTGCTCTATCATCAAGTCCAAAAGGCCATTTGGAACACCATTGTAGCAGGGGCCGCTGGTGCTACAGCCAGGTTATAGTTCACTGTTATAGCTCATGGATTGTAGCTCAAGACTCACGGAAGAAAGACACGCACACTGGTAGAGTTTATTCGACATCGAGTTTATTCAGGGGTAGCTCTGCCTTTTATTGTGAGCTCAGCCATGTCACCACCGGGGCGTGGCTTGAGCGGGCAGCCACCGATTGGCCGGTTCCAGCTTCCAGCCCCTTATTAGGCTCCCTGGGATCTGCCAGCAGTGATTGGGCAGTTTTACCATTCCATTGGAAGCCAATATGAAGTGTTGCTAGTTTGGGGATGGGTGTGTGTGCGTGCGTGTACTAGAGATGTGGCCTGGGAGTCAAGGAGGCAGAAGCCCGAAAAAGTTTGGGAACTATTGATTAAACCTATGAATCAATGAAATGGGAATGAACCAAAATTTACAAATCTGCAGTTTTCTCCAATTATAATACAAAATATTCATAAAGGCCATCTACAAATTCTGAAAATTGAACAGATAAATTAAAGGAAAAAGTACAGTTCCTAGAAATAGTTCGCTTGGTTAATCGTAATCAACTAATATTTTGGCATGCCAACCAAACAAAGCGACAAATCTAAAAGAACCTGTTCAACAGTGGTGACTATGAAATTTGACATCTATTTAGGCCTCACACATCGCAAAGACATGCACCAGCGAGGTAGAGAGATCTATACAAATACTAAAGAAAGTCTTCCACACTGTTCATGCAAATCATGGAAATATAAACATTCATCACTTCTTATGGATCTGCAGACCAGCATCACATTTGATGACAGAAATGCTGCCAATTACACTCATTGTTTTACAGTTCATGAAGACATAGCTTTAAGAAATAACTCATGGGATAGATAACTGACATCTGTGCAAGTGTAACAAAACCAAGAAAAACAGCACTAAATGCAGGGAAACATTAAATACCCATCCATGCCAATGCAATTTGTGAATGGAATTCCTATGAAATATGATAACCACGGGGCAGGCAAGCAAATCCATTTGCATTTCAACAATTTGTAGTCACACCCACAGAACAATCCACGATCAAATTAAATCACAAACTGTGCAAATCATCAAACAAAGAACATCATTCGTCATAGCGAACAAAACACCAGCTGTTGTCCCTGATCCTAGTTGCCACAACAGAGTGCTATCCACAATGAATACCAATGTTATACCTTGGTAATAATTCTGTATTTATGGGTATGTGTTGTCCATTATAACCAATTTAACACAAAATAACCTGTTTGATACACGAGATAAACTTTCACAGGCAAAATTATTAATCTGATAAAAACAATTATCATGAACATGCTTTGAGTTGTTCATAGGCTCTTCAATTTTGATGTTCTTTTAAATAGTCCTGGGAATAAAGTAAATCCAACCATTTTCATTCTTAGAACTGTGGAAGTTTACATTTGTTGTTTCTCACTGCGAAAGAAAAGTAAAAGAATCAACATTATATATTTTTACTCGGAGCACCTCCCATGCACACACCAGTCAATCAGCAAAGACTGAAGATGTGCAGTGGAATTCATTTTCATTTTGCTGAGCTTTCCTCTCTGTGCTAGATTTGTTTTTATAAAGTCTATAAACATCCATTTCTCTCACTGTCATCAGTAAAGGGAACTGTGAAACCACAAGATTGTCAAAAAGCCCATCTGGGTTCTCTACTGTGCTTCAAGGTCGACTCCACACCTTTGTCAATAGTCTGTTTACTGCTTTCTAAAATAGCCTTACAAGACATTTGATTCACAGACAATTTACGCCTTGCCTGCGTATTCATATCCCATGAACAAATTAAAACATCAACATCAGAATAAATCAATAGTAGTAATATGGCATTCTAACAGACTTCTCTCCTCATAGCCCTCCAATTGCTTCCTTTTCAATTTCATGCACAATTACCTTTAAAAATGACTTCCAATACAAGTCCAGCTAGTACATTCCAGATCATAGCAAACAAATAACAGGTCATAAAAATCTTGTAGCAAATGGAAACATGGAAAATATCAGCAGGAGTAGGCCAATCTGCCCTTAGAAGCTGCCTGCCATTCAATTTGATTAAGCCTTACTATCCATATCAATACCATATTTCCATACTGCCCCATAATGTAGATGTTTTTTGTGTCGAGAAATCCATCTTCTTTATTGTTTTTAGTATTTAGTGACTTGACTCCCACAGTCTTCATTTGCAGATTCAACAAGCTCTGGGTGAAGAAATTGCCCCTCATCTCAGTCCTAACTGCATTACCTCGTAATCCTGAAACTATCACCCTTTGTTCCAGACCCCTTTCCAGGGAAAACAACCAGAGGAAGATGAACAATAACATTACAGTTATTTAACACCCCCCAAAGCCTCTGACTTGGGTGACTCTTACTAAGAAAATATAAGAAGACACTTTAAGAGAGTCACCCCAATGGCAAATGGCATTAACCAGCTCTTCATCCTGGGCGACGCCATTGCTGTTTCACACAACTTTATTCAAACAGCTGCTACAAGAAAGCATGACCGAGGCGTTCCACAGGTTGAATATTTGCTCCTGACTTCACCAAATGTTTGTGTATTACTTCAGAGAACATTTTCAATCGATCATTGTATTCTTATTTATTTTTCTCAATTTTTTTTTGTCAGTTGCTTGAGGTTGCCGGTTGTTTGAATTCTGGATTCCAGGGATTTTACTTTTTTCTTAGGAATGGAAACTAAAACTATACACAATACTCCAGCTGTAGTCTACGAGAGCTCTGCATAATTATAGTTAGTCAAGTGGCAAATATATGGTTCCTTAGGAACGAAAATTAAATCACACACAATACTCCAGGTGTGATCTCACCAGGATTCTGCATAACTGTTGTTACTAGATGTCAAATTGAAGTAAAAACTTTCACTGTTGACAGCCTCTACCCCTAGTACAATCCCCGGCATTTACAGATGCTGGTGTTGCAATCAGGCAAGTTTAAAACGGGTAATTGCACCAGTAAAAGGTAGAACAGTCCTAACCCCGGGGATGGCTCCTTGCAAGTGCAAAAGTGTTCAGTGTCCCAGTTAGGAGCGGTCAAGTGTGAAAAGCCAAACCTACCCTGAGACACCAAATGGCCAATTTAGTGGATGCAAGTGTGAAAGGGGCTTGTGTGTACAATTGTAAATTTGGCTCGCATTACACATTGTTCATTGAACATATGGATGAAGTATATTACTACCTGATATTTGACAGAGCATTCACCACAATGCACCTGGCCCAACCAAGGTTGCAAGAAGGAAGCAAATTATTTCTCTTAAAAATAGTTAATGGAAATAGCCGTCTTTAACTTTACATTAACCATATAACAGTTTATGGCATTGAAGCAGGCCATCTCGGCCCTTCAAGTCCACGCCGGTTCACTCAAACAACTCCACTAAATCCCCCTGCCTATTCTCTGCCCATAATCCTCCAACCCCCTCCTATCCATGCATATATTCAGCCTCCTCTTAAATGAAAGAATAGACTCTGCCTCAACTATTTCCTCCGGAAGATTATTCCACTCAGCCACCACTCTCTGAGTGAAGAAGCATCCTCTAATGTTTCTCTGAAAATTTTGCCCCCTTATCCTCAACTTGTGTCCTCTTGTTTCAACCTCCCGTGCTCTCAGGGGGAAAAGTCTACTTGCATCTAATCTATCTATTCCCTTCATAATTTTAAACACCTCTATCAAATCCCCTCTCAACCGTCTACGTTCCAATGAATAAAGTCCTAACCTCTTCAATCTTTCTCTGTACTCTAGGTATTTTAAGCTATGCAACATCCTTGTAAACTTCTCTGCACCCTCTCCACCTTATCTATATCCTTCCTATAATTTGGAGACCAGAATGGAACACAATACTCCAAACCTGGCATCACCAACACCTTAAACAGTCGCAGCATCACTTCCCAGCTCCTATACTCTATGACATGCTATGATTTATGAAGGCCAACATACCAAATGCCCTCTTAACTACCCTGTCAACATGGGAATCCAACTTCAAGGAACACTGCACCATAACTCCAAGATCTCTTTGTTCTTGTGCATTCCCCAATGTCCACCCCTTTACTACATATATCCTATTTTGATTAATTTTTTTTCCGAAATGAAGCACCTCACACTTCTCTATATTAAATTCCATCTGCCATCTTTCAGCCCAACTCTCCAAACAAACCAAATCCCTCTGTAATCCCTGAAAACCTTCCTTGCTATCCCCCTATTTTCGTATTATCTGCTTATTTACTTACACAGTTAACCACCCCATCATCCAAATCATTAATATAAATTATGAAAACGGGGAACCTAGCACCGATCCTTGAAGCACGCCATTCGTCACAGGCTTCCATCCTGACCGACAGTTGTCCACCATGACCCTCTGCTGTCTCTCCTCCAGCCACCTCTGAACCCATCTTACTATTTCTCTATTAATCTCTAGTGACTGAACCTTCCTTACTAACCTTCCATGTGGAACCTTATCAAAAGCTTTGCTAAAATCCAGATAGACTACATCAACTGCCCTACCTTCATCCACCTTTCTTGTCACTTCTTCGAAAAACTCAACAAGGTTCATCAAACATGACTTCCCCTTCACAAACCCATGCTGGATGGTCCTGATCAATCCCTGCCTATCCAGATATTTATACACACCATCTCAAAGAATACCCTCATAACTTTCCCTACCACCGAAGTCAAACTTACAGGCCTATAATTACTTGGCCGACACCTCGTGCCTTTTTTAAACAACAGAACTACATTAACAACCCTCCAATCCCGCGGCACCACACCCTCCTCCAGTGATCATTGAAAAATCATTGACAGTGCCTCCGCTATTTGCTCCCTGACCTCCCTTAACGTCCTGAGGAAAATCCCATCAGGACCAGGAGACTTATCCACTTTTACTGGCCCTAGAAGCTCCAAAACCCTCTCTTTACTAATCCCAGCTGGCGGGATAATCTGGGTAGCCACAGACCTAAGCTAGCCTGACATCAGTGAAAGGGAAAACTACTGGAGAGGATTCTGAGAGATACAATCCATCAAAACTTGGAAGACAAGAGAAAAGCTGAGGAGAACCAGCATGGATTTGAGCATGGGACCTTGTGTTTCACAAACTATAATTTTTTTTGAAGGGGTGACAAAAGGGATATAAAAGGGCAAGACAGTTGATGTTATTTATATGATTTCAACAAAGCAATTGATAAGGTCCCATACAGTAGATTGGAGTGCAAGGTTAGTGCACACAGAATAGGCAACGAGCTACTCAATTGGATAGAAAATAGAATGTTACAGCACAGATAAACAGGCCATTCAACTCTTCTGGTCTGTGCCGACCAATAAAACTAGCTAGTCCCACTGACCTACTCTCATTCCATATCCCGACAGACCACTGCTATCCATGTATTTATCCAATTTATTTTTAAAACTCAAGATTGAATCTGCATTCAGTACATCAGATGGCAGCTCATTCCACACTCCTACCACTCTCTGAGTGAAAACCTTTCCCCTAATGTTCCCCTTATACCTCTTCCCTTTCAGCCTAAAGCTATGACCTCTCATATTTATCTCTCCCAATCTAAGTGGAAACATCCTACTCACATCTACTCTGTCTATACCCCTCATAATCTTAAAAACCTCTATCAAGTCTCCCCTCATTCTTCTTCGTTCCAAAGAGTATAGTCCTGACCGGTTTAATCTTTCCTGGTAACTCAACTCCTGAAGACCTGTCAATATCTTAGTAAATCTTCTTTGTACTCTTTCCATCTTATTGGTATCTTTCCTGCTATTGGCCGACCAGAACTGCACACAGTATTCTAAGTTTGGCTTCACCAATGATTTAAATAACTTCAACATAACATCCCAATTTCTATACTCATTACTTCAATTTATAAAGTCCAAGATGCCAAAAGCTTTCTTTACAACCCTGTCCATGTGACGCCAGATCATCTTGCACCTCCGCAATCCTCAATGGCCTACCATTTAATGAGTACATCCTACCCCGATTCGCTCTTTCAAAGTGCAATACCTCACACTTATCTGCATTAAATTCCATTATCCATTTACTGGCCCAATTTACCAACTGATCCAGATCTCTCTGCAAGCTTTGAAAATCTTCCTCACAGTCCACTTCACTTCCTATTTTTGAGTCATCAGCAAACTTGCTGAACCAATTCGCCATGTTATAATCTAGGACATTTATATAGATAACAAACAATAATGGTCCCAACACAGATCCCTGAGGTACAACACTCAACAAAGACCTCCAGTCTGAGAAGGAACCATCCACTGCTACTCTCTCTTTTCTTCCACCAACCCATTTTCGAATCCAGTTTGCAATTTCTCTATGTATACCTAGTGTCCTATCCTTCTGAACCAACCACTCATGTGGAACCTTGTCAAAGGCCTTACTAAAGTCCATATGAACAACATCCACAGCCTTTCCTTCATCAATCTTCTTGGTAACTTCCTCAAAAAACTCTACAAGATGTGTTAATTTAAACACGGCCTACCACGCATAAATCCATGCTGACTGTCCTTAATCAGTTGATGATGGTCCAAATATCTATATATCCTATCTCTCAGAAATCCTTCAAATAATTTACCAGCCTATATTTGCTTGGTATACTGTTGGAGCCCTTCTTAAACAGCGGGACATCATGAGCTACTCTCCAATCCTCCAGCACCTCCTCCGTGACTAAGGACATTTTGAATATATCTGCCAGGGGCCCTGCAATTTCAGCACTTGTCTCCCTCAAGGTGTGGGGGAATATTATATCTGGTCCAGAGGATTTGTCCACCTTTATTCGTTGCAAGGCAGCAAGCATTTCCTTCTCCTTAAACTCTATATGTTCCATGACACTCCTTCTTCACTATGCAAGTTTCCTACGCAAATACCAATGCAAAAAAAAATTTTTCACGATCTCCCCATTTCGTGAGGGTCCACACACAGATGATTACTCTGATGTTCTAGGGGTTCAATTTTGTCCCTTACTCTCCTTTTACTTATAATATACTTGTAGAAACTCTGGATTTTCTTTCACATTATCTGCCAAAGCACCTTCATGTCTTCTTTTTGCCCTCCTAATTTCCTTCTTAAGCATTCCCTTACATTTTCTATACTCTAAGTAGCTCATTTGCTCCTCGTTGCTTATACCATATGTATAGCCCCATCCTTTTCTAAACCAGATCTCCAATATCCCTTGAAAACCAAGGTTCACTATGTATGTTAACTTTGCGCTTATTCCTGGTAGGAACATGCAATCTCTGCCCTCAAGATTTCATCCTTGAAGGCCTTCCACCTGCTGGATGCATCCTTGCCAGAAAATAATTTATTCCAATCGGCTCTTTCAAGATCCATCCTCATTTCCTCAAAATTTGCCTTTCTCCAATTCAGAACCTCAACTCAAGGTCCAGACTTATCCTTCTCCATAATTAACTTGAATCTAATGATATTATGGTCACTGGACCCACAATGCTCACCTACACATACCTCTGCCACCTGATATGTCTGGTTCCCTAAAAGAAAATCAAGTATTGTTGGTACCTCTACATATTGATGTAGAAGTCTTTCCTGTATGCTTCAACACATCCAATCCTTTACTGTACGAGAGTCCCAGTCTATGTACAGAAAGTTTAAATCTCCTACTATCACAGCTTTCTGCTTCTTACACCAGTCTGTGATCTCCTTACAGATTTTTTTGCTCCAATTCTCTCAGACTATTGGGTGGTCTATAATGCAGCCATATTAGCATGCTCATGCCCTTCCTGTTCCTCAGTTCCACCCATATGGCCTCTGTAGACGAGTCCTCTGTGCTGTCCTGTACACGCACGGCTGTGATATTTTCCCTGACTAGTACTCGCTTCATTGTACGAGTCAGAGAGTGACTGTAGAGATCAGTTTTTCAGACTAAAGAACCATGAACACATGTTTTGAATATATATATAAATTATTTGGATAAGGATATTGTGGCAAGGTAAACAGATTTGCTGATGACATTAAAATATGTGCTCTTTCTCTTTGGCTTGGCTTTGCGGATGAAGATTTATGGAGGGGTAATGTCCACGTCAGCTGCAGGCTCGTTTGTGGCTGACAAGTCCGATGCGGGACAGGCAGATACGGTTGCAGCGGTTACAAGGGGAAATTGGTTGGTTGGGGTTGGGTGTTGGGTTTTTCCTCCTTTGTCTTTTGTCAGTGAGGTGGGCTCCGCTGTCTTCTTCAAAGGAGGCTGCTGCCCGCCGAACTGTGAGGCGCCAAGATGCACGGTTTGAGGTGATATCAGCCCACTGGCGGTGGTCAATGTGGCAGGCACCAAGAGATTTCTTTAGGCAGTCCTTGTACCTCTTTGGTGCACCTCTGTCTCGGTGGCCAGTGGAGAGCTCGCCATATAACACGATCTTGGGAAGGCGATGGTCCTCCATTCTGGAGACGTGACCTACCCAGCGCAGTTGGATCTTCAGCAGCGTGGACTCGATGCTGTCAACCTCTGCTATCTCGAGTACTTCGATGTTGGAGATGAAGTTGCTCCAATGAATGTTGAGGATGGACTGGAGACAACGCTGGTGGAAGTGTTCTAGGAGCCGTAGGTGATGCCGGTAGAGGACCCATGATTCGGAGCCGAACAGGAGTGTGGGTATGACAACGGCTCTGTATACGCTAATCTTTGTGAGGTTTTTCAGTTGGTTGTTTTTCCAGACTCTTTTGTGTAGTCTTCCAAAGGCGCTATTTGCCTTGGCGAGTCTGTTGTCTATCTCGTTGTCGATCCTTGCATCCGATGCTACAGTGGACAATAAAGAAGATTACCTGGGTTTGCAACAGGATGTAGATCAGATGGAGAACTGAGTTAAGAAGTGGCAGATGCAGTTCAACTTGGAAAATTATGAGGTGCTGCATTTGTGTAAGTTGAACTAGGAAAGTACTTACTCTGTTGATGGCAGCACCCAAAAGAGTGTGATATACCAGAGGGATCAAGACATGTAGGTAAGTAACTCTTTAAAGATGGCAGCAAAGTTAGACAGAGCAGTGAAGAGAACGAATGAGACACTTGCCTTCACCAATTAGGACATTGAATACAAGTGCTACGATGTCATGATGAAGGTATTCAAGATGCTGGTGAAGCCACACCAAACATTGTGTACAGTTTTGGTCATGTAGCTAGAGGAAGGATTTTTTTTTTTTTTAAATTTGCTCATACAACATAGTATCAGGGCCTTTCGGCCGTGCCACCCAATTACACCAAATGACCTACAACCCCCAATACATTTTGAAGAGTGGGAGGAAACCAAACACCCCAGGGTAAACCCACAGAGACACAGGAAGAATGTACGAACTCCTTTCAGATAGCAAGGTGAATTGTGACAGTCTGTTTCCAACAGTAGGAGAATCTAAGAGGGCATAACTCTTCAGTGGGGGGCAGAGGAGAATACATTAGCTTGCTTTAATAAATATTTGGATAACTACTGTACATGGATGGGAGGAGACTGGAGGACTGGAGGGGTATGGGCCAAATGTAGGCAAGTGGAACTAAAGCTGGGCCTATTTCCATGCTGTAGGACTCTATGATTCTGAGTGAGGTTCAGGGAATGGAATGACTTACAGCTGCATTTCCAGTTGTGTTCTCTGTTGTGGCTAAAGAATAGTACTGCATTATTGAAGACCTGTGCCATGATGCCATCAGAAGCCTGTGCTATGACAACAAGATACTGGGAACATGTAGCTTGGTATTGATCGGTGAATATCAGGGGCCAATGATATTTTGCTGTGTTGGTTTAGGAAAGATGACATAGGCCAGCCTTGGGTGAGGTGCAGGGATGGGTTAAGTGAGGGGTGGTTCTTCAGGAGACCATGTACAGGAGCAAAGATGAGATCAAGACTAGGGATAGAGCAGGATCATGGGTGGACTGGTGATCATGAGGGAGCTGGTGGGGTCAATGATAAATTTTAATAACAGACTCACTTGCCTGTAGTGGCACTGAGAAAAACCACATTACTCCAGGAGTAACCATCCATGGTTGTTCACAGGACAATATGACCCATTCCTCTCAGTGCTCCAAAAATTGTTTTCCATGTCAATGATATAATGAGAACCAGAACAAGCATGACTCATGCCCAGAAAAGCTTGGTTAAATTCTGAAAGGACACAAGGCAACAAGGATTTATTTTCCTCGGCAATGTGCTATTAGAAAAGAGTGTAATGTGATTGAATATCTGGACAATATTATCCTTTATTAGGATGTTCCAACACCCTTCTCCAAAACCATACCTTTATAGGTCCTATATACAACAGAGATTCACCTGACGGTGAACTGCTGTATTATTATCAATTGTCATGTGTTTTCAACAACTTTTTTTTATTGAACTGATGTCATCAGTTACAGGAAAAAGTTCCTAAATTGCGGTCTGTGCCCCCTGGGAGCACACAAGATTTCTCTAGTGGGCTGAGGGAAGTTACATGGAGGTGTGTTTTCAAGGATTTTCTCGGTGTTTTTTTTCTAGTGTGTGAAACAATCTTGGATATAGGTCAGAAAGGTATTTATGATTTAGCATGTCCGAGGTTAAAATTTTAAAATTACATGGACAGTGGTAAGGGTTTCCAAAAAACCGATCCCTTGTCATGCATGAACACACTGCAACATTTCAAAGAATGTTATCTCATAAACATGATAGATGGTTGAAATTCCCAAAGCTCAGCCGAGTTGCATTGAAACAAATTCGAAAGTTTGCAAACCAAAGAAACAGAGGGGGGGGGGAGGGGATCTAGAGCCTAGAAGAGGTGTCGCTCAGTGCAGTCATCGGTAAAACTATCGCGGATTTGGAATGTTGGCAACACAAATGTTAAAGGTTTAGCAAAACGAATCCTTGTTTCTTGGCAATATGTAACAAATAGCATGTTCATTGATTTCTTCAACATACTCATCCTGTTCCAGGTCCTGGTTTGTAAGCACGTTCGTGCCTTCGGGGGCGTAGTCCCAAATCTCCTCCTTCACGGCTAGGTAGTAAGTTCGGGTGCGAGAATGCGCCATCTGGGAAAGACTGAGGCAAAGAAGTAAACAGACGGAACCCATTGTGCTGCCCGCACCCAACTCTGCGCATTTCTGAAGCTCTTCTCTTCGCCTCGCGTCAGTGAGTCATGTGGCTGGCTGGAAATAGAGAGGCATTGAGTGCCACTTGGAAGGGTCAGCCAATCCTTGTCTCTCTGGAGGTGTGGGATGTGCCAAACTCTTTCAATGTTGCAACAGACTTCAATTTGTTGAAAGAGGTGATGTGATTCATTTTCTTGCCTACATACTGCAAAAAAAAATTAAACACACGGGGTATAGATGTAGTTTTGGTGATTAATCTTCACATTTTCCCTTTCATAATGCATTAAATTTGAAAATGTGCATACATAGAATAGATACGTCCATCATTCAAAGAGAGAGTGCAGCACACGCCTTTATCTGCATTTACAGTGACGGTGATGGTGAGCCTTTCATTTTTGGGATTAAAGAACTGTCCTGGTCCAACAGGTTCTCACTATGGCCAAGTATTATTTCCTCAGAAGCCTGATAAAATTCTCTTGTGCCCAATGTCTCTTCCCAATTTGTACAGATGCCCCAGGAAAAGAGTTTTATCCTGATGTATTGCAGTTTGGCACAAGAAACTGCAGACAAAACTCAGTTCAAGCTACCACCAGACCTCCATCAACTCGATCTGCATTTCCGGCTCCCCCCACCCCCTCCCCACCAAATGTGCAAGAAACATGAGTTTGAAAACCCATTCCATGTGCAAATTGGATTGCCCATTAGTAAGAGATAGTATTGCACTGTTTAACACTACTTTTCAGTCCTCTTCTGTCTTGTGTTGCACCCTACACTTTTATTTTATTGTAATACTTTATTTTTATTCTTACACTACCTGTTGTAGAGGTTGACTTACCATCTCTGTGAAGGTACACAATCATCATCTTCAGTCTGGGTAAATTGTCATGTAAAGAATTAAGATAGTCTTAACAAATATTAAAAGGGGAATTCTTGCATTTGCCTCCTTCAATCCATTTCTCTGTGGGTTGCAACACAGCATTAATGTAGATAAGCAGCAGCTTGTGCCCAATAAACCTGAATATTTCTCAGTTCTGATGAAGAAGATATATTAGCGGCAGGATCGTAGTATCTACAAAAAGATGTGCTAATTAATTTAATGTGCCGACCAAATTTCTAAAATATAGATTGTAAAGGTCAATTTATGAAACTCTCGAGTTGGAGGAACACAAATTAAAACAATTTGATGTTCGAAGGCAGCTTAGGAAGAGTTAGCAGATTGAAATAAAGTAAGACTTCTCCTCCAATACTACTCAAACATGCCAATATTTCCTGCAGTTCCAGGCTGAGATCATTTGTTCTGTGCTGACATCAGCCAACATTCTTCATGACTCCATACTCTACAACAAGTGAACTGGCAGGATTAAACATAAATTAAATTGTCTGCCCAGAATGCAACATCAAACTTTTTGTCATCAGTCATTTCCCAATACCTACCCACAGTGGAGCTCTACATTTGAATTTGGACATCTTGCCACTGCAATAGAAGGGCTGGAAAGTTCTCTTACCATGAGCCAAGAGCAATGGAACACCTTTTGCTTGAACATCAGCTCTCATATGACAGCAGTTATTTCATTATTTTTCAAGCCTAGGCTTTGCTGGCAATTTTCATGGCCCACAATTATTTACCTTGAGAAGCGATGATGACATCATCATTCTTCTTCTGTAGCAGCACTATACCCACAGCTTCATCACTGGTAACCACAGCAAAAGAAAATGGTTTCTCTCAGTCAGGTGGCTTAAGCACAGGTTGGTGGCATAAAATGGCCTTCAATTTTACAAATACATCTTGGCAACATTTCAACCAGACATATTTTTCTCCCTTCTCAAGCAGTTTTGTTTGAGAGTGTGTAATATCTGCAAAGATTTTACAGAACTTATGATAGTAGCCAATAATTCCCAGGAACCTTCAAAGAATTTTCTTACTAATTGGAACAGGGAACTCAGAGATAGTCAAAACCTTTGCCTCAACTGGTACCAACTGCCCCTGTCCTATGACATAACCAGATAAGTAACAGTCACATGACCAAACTCACTTTTACTTAAATTAACTGTGAGTTTGCTTTTGAAAATCGATTAAACAATTCTTCTAACTCAAGGACAAGCTCTTCCCATGTGTCACTACTTATAACCTGTATGCTTCAACCTCTAAATTACAGAATTAATCATTCTTTGAAATGACCCTGGAGCATTCTTCATTCCAAAGGGCATGACATTATACTCATACAGCCCAGAAGATGTTACGAATGCAGAAATCTCTTTATCCCTATCTGTTAAAGGAACACACCAATAATCTTTCAACAAGTCAATTTTGGTAAGAAATTTTGCCTTCCCTCCCACTCCCCACCCTTGTCTATACAATTATCTACTCAAGGAATAGGATAAGCATCTGTATTTGTCAGAGTGCAAAACCTAACAGTTCCATCTGGCTTAAGCTTTGAAACACAAGGTGAACTCCAATTTGAAGTAGATTTTCTAATGATACCATTCTTCTACATGTAGTCAATTTCCTGACATACTAGTCTGCACTTTTCCATATTCATCCAATAGGGATGTTGTTTAATAGGTCCAGCATCACCTACATCAGCATCTTCATAAGCTATGGAAATTCTCTGAGGTACATCTGGAAATAATTTCTCAAATTTTAAAAGTAATTGTCTCATTTTTTTTTCCTTTCTGAAATCTGGAGATGAGCCAACTTTGTTTCCAGGTCCTCCAAAACCGTAGAATTTTCCAACTTCAGGCTTATCAATTTTTGTGTCCCATGACCTTCTCTGAAAGTTGTTTTATTTGTCAATAACCATCACCTCTGGTGAAAGTTTATTCTCATTGTGAGGCACCTGCTCAAGACATGGCTTAATCATATTTACATAACAAACCTGAGTTTCTCATCTGTGTTTAGGTGTTTCAATAAAATAAGTGACCTCATTGATTTTAGACTTAACTTCATAGGGTCCTGAAAATCTAGCCCTAAGAGGATTTTAAAGTGTAGGAAATACAACCAACACCTTGTCACCAGGTTTAAAATTTCTCATCTTTGCCTTGTGATCATACCAAACTTTCATCTTCTGTTGAGTGGCCTTTAAATTCTCCTTTGCCATTTCACAAGCCTTAAGCAACCGATCTTTAAATTTAAAGGCATAATCCAACAAATTTAAATGCAGATCATTATTAGTTCACTGGTCCTCTAATAGCATTAAAGAACCTCTCAACTCGTGTCCAAAAACCAACTCGACTAAAACCAAGTGATTCTTGGACGGACTCTCTCACTGCAAATAAAAGCAAATGAACCCCTTCATCCCAATTCTTTTCATTCTCAAAACAATAAGTTCTCATCATGTTTTTCAGGGTCAAACAGAACCTCCTTCAAGCCCTCTGACTCTCTGGATGCTATGCAGAAGATACAATCTGCTTAACTCTCAATTCATAGATCACATTTGGAATAAGCCTAACAGAAAATCATGCTCTTGATCTGAATGAATTTCTCTAGGCAGGCCAACCAAGGTGAAAATCTTTAACAAAGCCTTCACAATTGCCTTTGTTTTAATGCTTCTCAGAGGAATGGCCTCTGGAAACCTTGTGGCTGCACACATAATTGTTAATAAATACTGATTCCCATCTTTGGTTTTGGGCAATAGGCAAACACAGTCCTTTTCTTTTAGCTTCGATGGGGTTCAACAATTCCTTTCACAAGTAACTTTTCCTTTGCCATGATGGGATTCAACAAGACCCCTTTGGCCACGATGGGATAAAACAAGACCCCTTTGGCCACGATGGGATTCAACAAGTCCCCTTTGGCCACAATGGAATTCAACAAGTCCCCTTTAGCCACGTGGCATCCAAAGCTCGTTGAGCTTTCCCTTTAATTTTTTTGTGGCCAATTTAAATTCACAGCCACTTTCTCAAAATGCTGAAAATATGTATCTATCTCAGCTTCCTCAAATGGAGGCATTAACCTAACTTCTACTGGCCATAAAACCCTCACCATGACTAAGAATTTGATCTTTTCTCCTGTCATTTTCTATTTTAATCTTTTCCAGCTCATGTAGCCTAATGTTCTTCTCTGCATCTAGTTCTAATATCCTCAGTTCCATTTCCAATCTCTATTGTCTCTCGGCTGCCTCCAGTTCTAATCTCTTTCATTCCAACTGTATTTGCTCAGAAGGTTTACTCTTGGGAAACTGTTCTAACACTTCTTGGAACTTTCCTGTTTCTATGTAGTATTTTCCAATTTTCCTCCAAACCTCCACCTTTTTCATTTGTGTTTCTTCTGAAACAATTGCCAAAAATCCCTCTATGTCCATGGCTGCTGGTTTGTTACTGTTGATTTCACACACATACTAGTTTTTAATTATCTTTACCAAAGGAATTTCCTCGACGAGACTAGAATTTTATCAATCATCAAGCTTCAGCTTGATTAAGACTCAGACAATTGATCATTAATCACTCGACCTCTAAGCTCCCAAATTTGTTTGGATCCCGAACGAGCCCCCATTTTGTTACGTCTCAAACTAGCAGCAGCAAAAGATGCAATTCAAAAGGGTTAAATTTTAACTCTATATTTATTAATGACTATTAACAATATAATGTTTTAACATAATTAACTCCACTATAAATATCTACAGCAAATATACAGATATTTATAAACAGTATGTGGAAAAACCCAGATCATTACAGTCTGTGCCTAATATTCAAAAGAAATCCCACAAAACCCGTCAGTTAGTCCAAAAAACATAGTCCACAGAATTCAATCTCAAAGTTCAATGTCCAAATTCAGTTCTTTAACTGATAACAAAGGACATTGTATTGAACGTTGAAAAGATAAATGACTGATGTTGCATTGTAGCAAACTTACAAATCCTCACTTATGGGGCATGTGCATTTCACACAGCTCTCCAGCTGCCCTCTGCCACTCCAACTGCTACTCCAGCTCCCATTCTCTGCTTCACAGCTGGATTCTCCCTTTGTTCTCAAACGTTCCAAGCAATTGGCAAGTCAGCACTCAGTTGTACCACAAGTTGCAGAGTTCTTAGCAGAAATCCATCCTTTATAATGAGTCTACAATCCAAAAGGACAGTCCATGGTTCATAACATAATAGATATTACATTTTTGTCTGCTCCATTTGAAAAAAGAAAATTCATAATCCTACCATACAATGGTAGACATTTGCTTGTTTAATAAAAAAAATGACTTGTTAATCTCAGCATTAAATGCTAAATGTAAACAATTTCAAGGCATAATGCCTTTATTCCAATGACTTATCTCAAGTTATCTTCCGGCAGCTTTTACAACGGTTTGGATAAATGTGGTAACTGGTGCTGCCAGCCTCATTAAACGTGCATGCTTCAAGCACTAAGATCAATTTTACATTCTCGTATTTCCATGTATGATGACAATTGCATTATTCTATGGTTATTTTGCTTTCTCTGTGGAGCACACAATAATCACATCGACATGATGGAGTGATTAAACAGCTTTAATTACCAAAATCCTGAGCATTACTGATACACTACTTGGCCATGTTCCAGGTAGAGGAGCAAGAGGTGGCAAGTCCGGACACACCAGCCTTTGTTGGGAAATCTGGGGAGGGGCCAAGGGAGGAGTTAGGGAAGGTCAGAGAGGTTCGGACTGGCCAGTCCTTACATCTATGCAAATGCCTTTCACCACATTCTCAGAGGATAAAACGAGACAATTAAGCTCAATAAAAAATGAGATTAACCCAGCGAGTGCAGCGAAGGTTCGCCAGAGTGATGGAAAGAAATGGGCATTTATCGATTTGGGTTGGAACAGCTTCTCATTCTTTACTCACAATTCCAGCATCTGCAGTTTTTGGGTTTCACCAGATTGATTCCTGGGTTGGGGAAAGGGTGTTAAGAGGAATAACGTAGATCAGGGAAGATTAAAGAGATGGGAGACATACAAGTGCAAACCATTTCATAATAAGGGGGAGATGACAATGGAAGGACAAGAGGAAAGTAATGGAAGCATTTGAAATTTTTTGAGAGTTCAGTATACATTAAGGTTGGCAATAGCAAGGAGGTCCATTTGAGCATGGCAGATGAGGGGCTAAGCCTGACACTGTAAGTAAAGAGGATGAAAGACCCAGGGGCTGGCGAGTAGAGACTATGGTTGGAAAAGAAGATAGTAGCATTATTCTTCCCAATGTTAAGTTGGAAGAAATTGTTTCATGTTCAGGACATGCTTCTGAACAAACAGCTGATAGTTCTGAGCCATCTGGGGATCCAGAGGAGTAATGAGTATCATCAATGCACACTGTCACAAAGGTGAGGGAAAATGGATGAACTAAGAAACCTTAGGAAAACTCTGGACATGGCTAGATCTGGATAAACTTTGTTTCAGTACTCCTTGAGTGGGGTATTTCATGTGAATGGTAGGAAGCTTGAGGTAAATGAGGGTCAAAGAAGAAAAGGTGACCAAATTATTCTTACTTCTGAGCAAGATCATGAATAACCAATGATTTTATCAGAGCAGACACTTTGAGATCAGCCGATGATGTACTAAAAAGTTGAGAAGATTTTGGCAGCAAAAGCATAGCACATTAAAATGAGCATTGGGCACCTTTAAAATGGCAAATGCCATTCGTGAAACAACAAGCTCACATTGCTGAAGGTTCGATTGAGTATAAATCCAGAAGTGGTTTTTTTTCAGATAGGTGCATAATGACATATTTGTTCTGCTGCTTCCAGTCTAAATACTGAAATTCATTATCTGTCGATTGACTTGATAATGAAAGTAAGTTTATTGCCATCCACACAAGTGAAATGTTCATATCCACCAAAATTCTTAGGTGCTGCAGATGTAAAGGTACTTTGTTTAAAAAAAAACAACTCCAATAATGTACATTAAATTTCAGTACAAAAAGAGATAATAAATATAAAAAACATAGATAATGAAGATTCAGTATTACAGTAGGTGTAAGAAAAAGTGACATTCAATTGTTCAGTGACATCTTTTTGTGGTGTATGATTAGGGTAATAAGAGCCTGATAACTGGCAGGAATATTTTTTAAAACCTAAAGATGCTGGACTTCAGGCTTCTTTACCTTCTTCTTGAAGGTAGCAGCAAGAAGCAATTGTGACCAGCGTGATGGGAGGTCCTTTATGATGTTGGCTGACTTCTTGAGGCAGTGCTTCAAATAGATGTCTTCAATAGATGGAAGGTGCTAAGACGCTCTAAACATAGCGACCCCACCATTGCCAGGAGGATGTGCTACCAGTTCTCAGAACTTGAGCATCAAGCAACTAATCAAGTCACGTGTGTGAGAAGGCTTGTGAGAGTTCCCTTGGGACCAAGGGCATTGTAAATAACTATAAATAGTTCTCTAATTGTAAATAAAAGAGTTTGTTCTTCGCATTTGGGAAACACTGGTGTCTGTCATTTCCCTCTGGGTCTAATGAGGTGGAAGCTTGTATTCCACCCAATGTATGCATAGCACAAATATTTGGGACATTTACCACAAAAGGTCAGTGTCTAGGATAGACTTGGCTATGTTTGCTCCCTTCTGCAGCCTTCTTTGTTCCTGTCCACTTAAATGATCAAATGAGCCCAGGATGCAACCAGTCAGTATACTTCCTACAGTAGAAATGTAATAGAGTATTTCTTCTTCTTCTTTGGCTTGGCTTCGCAGACGAAGATTTATGGAGGGGTAAATGTCCACGTCAGCTGCAGGCTCGTTTGTGGCTGACAAGTCCGATGCGGGACAGGCAGACACGGTTGCAGCGGTTGCAGGGGAAAATTGGTTGGTTGGGGTTGGGTGTTGGGTTTTTCCTCCTTTGCCTTTTGTCAGTGAGGTGTGCTCTGCGGTCTTCTTCAAAGGAGGTTGCTGCCCGCCGAACTGTGAGGCGCCAAGATGCACGGTTTGAGGCGATATCAGCCAAATATAGAATCAACAAACCATAGAACATTACAGCACATAAACAGGCCCTTTGGCCCTCTAGTCTCTTTTCTGCCTAGTTCCACTGACCTATACCCAGTCCTTAGCCTTCCATACCTCTCCCATCCACGTACCTGTCCAAATTCTTCTTAAATATTAAAATTGAGTCCCCATTCACCACTTCAGATCGTGGCTCATTCCACATACCCACCACTCTCTGTGCAGTTCCCCCTTATTTTTCGACTATACCTTTCTCTTCTCACCCTTAACCCAGGGTTTATATCTCACTTACCCTCAGTAGAAAAAGCCTACCAACATTTAATCTGTATAAACCCCTCATAATGTCAAATCCCCCTCATTCTTCTATGCTCCAGGGAATCTGTTTAACCTTTCCCTATAACTCAGTTCCTGAATCCACGAAACATCCCAATAAATCTCTCTGCATTCTTTCAAACTTATTGGTATATTTCCTGTAGCTAGGTGACCAAAACTGCACAAAATTTTACCTCACCAATATCTTATACAACTTTGGCATAACATCCCAACTCCTATACTCAGTACTTTGATTTTTGAAAACCAATATGCCAAAAGCTCTCCTGATAGCCCTACCTATCTGTGACACCACTTTTAGAGAATTATGTACCTGTATTCCCAGATACCTCTGTTGTACCACACTCTGCTTTTCCCTACTGTTTATCTTCCAAGATCTACCCTGGTTTCTCCTTCCAAACTCTATCACCTCACATCTTCTTGCATTAAATTTCATCTGCTATTTTTGAGCTCAATTTTCTATCCGGTCCAGATCCCTCTGCAAACTTTGATAACCTTCCTTGCTGTCCACGCGCCTCTAATCTTAGTGTCATTTGCTAACTTGTTGATCCAATTTACCACATTACCATCTAGATCATTGATTTAGATGACAAACAACAGTGGTCCCAGCACTGATCCTTGAAGCATACCACCAGTTACGGGCATCCAGTGTGAGGTGAAACAATCATCCACCACAACTCTCTGGCCTCTCCTGCCCAGCCAATGTCAAATCAGGTTAACCATGAATAATGAGCATCTGAACCTTCCTGACTAACCTTTCAAGTGGGTATTGTCAAAGACCTTACTAAAGTCCATGTAGACAACATCTATAGCTTTTCCTTCATCAACCTTCTTGGTAACCTCCTCGAAAAACTCTGTAAGATTGGTTAAACACGACCTACCACGCACAAAGCCATGTTGACTATCCCTAATTAGTCCCTGGCTATCCAAATACTTGTATATCCAATGTCTTATAACACCTTTGAGGAATTTACCTACTACTGATGTCAGGCTCACTGGCCTACAATTTCCAGGGCTTCTTTTTGAGCCATTTTTAAACACAAGCTACCTTCTAATCCTCCGGCACCATAACCATGGCTAAGGACATTTTAAATATTCTGCCAGAGCCCTTGTAATTTCTATACTAGCCTTCCTCAACGTCCAAGGGAATATTCTGTCAGGCCCTGGGCATTTATCCACCCTTATTCGCATTAAGACAGCAAGCACCTCTTCCTCTTTAATCTGTATAGTTCCCATTACCTCACTACTTGTTTTCCTTACTTCCTTACTGATTTTGTGCCAATTTCATGAGTAAATACTAATACAAAAAAACACATTTAAGATCTCCCCCATCACTTTTGTCTCCATACATATCCAACCACTCTGATCATTTTTGCTCTTAATATACCTGTAGAAGTCCTTTGAGTTTTCCTTCACATTGTCTGTCAAAGCAACCTTGTGTTTTCTTTTAGCCTTTCTGATTTCTTTCTTGAGTTTTTCCTGCCTTTTTATACTCATCATGTACCTTATTTGCTATTTGTTGCCCATACCTGCTATACTCCTCTCTTCTTCTGAACCAGATCCCCAATATCCCTTGAAAACAAGGTTCTCTATGTCTGTTAACTTTGCCTTTAATCCTGACATCTTCAGACTTCTTAGAAAGTTGATGTGCCTTCTTCACGGCTGCCTCAATGTCCTGGCTCCAGGAAAGGTCTTCATTTCCTCGCTTCATTGAACACAAAATTTTACACTTAATGATCGGTGATGAATTGCAGTAAAAACGTAAAATGTTGGAGAAGCCCAGCAAGTCAAACTGAGCAAAGGCAAAGATACATAACTGATGTTTTGGTCTTGAGTCCTTCATTAAAATATGAGAAAATGCTGGCAAGCATTTCCTTTGCTACATGAAGGAAACTCTTTGACCTGCTGAGCTTCTCCAGCATTTTGTGTTTTTACTTCAATCACGATGTCTACAGAATTTTGTGATTTACTGGTGATAAATTGCATGTCATTTACAACCTTGGGTCTCTAGAGCCATCAGACAGAAGTGTTCTTTTCTTCAGTCAGATTTCTTCTTTCCAGTTTTTCCATGTCAATGCTTTAATCTCTGTGAAATTTCAACCATGTACATATATTTATCTTTCAATTCTCAGACTAAAATCAATCAATTAATGCCTATTTATATTTTTTAATAGTGTGTCAACTTGCTTTCATTAGCTCTCTTGTAAAAAAAAGTCCCACAGGCGATAAAGACTCTGACTGACTTTTTGCTGCACCAAGGTCAGTACTTCATGGTAGTTCATCGAATGGTTTCCATTCTCTCTCACCCACATCATTCACACTCTCTTCAAACATTCTTCCTGAGACTTCCAACCTAGAGAACAATTTTTCAATGGCCCTTGCCTTCATCATCTTAATAACTACACAGGTTGGTACTGGTTCATCTTGGTTTGCAATCTATCTTAATAACAAACTCTGCAATATCTCCACAGATAATTACAACCAAAGATATTCATCAGAGTTAGCATTGTTTACATATTAGCTATACAATTCTTTAACCATTAATTTACTTAGTTAAGCTCCTATTATGCCTTGCAATTACTCTCCAATAAAAGAGGGGCTTGCATGGTGCTTGAAGCTCTGATCGATATTACTAATTTGGATGTTACTGCTCTTGTGGTGAAAATTTCAGTCAGTGTCCATTAGTGTCAATGTAAATGGTATTTATTCAGCAAACACATGGGGAGATATAATTTAAATTTAAATTGAGACATACAGCACAGTAACAGGCCCTTTTGGCCCACAAGCCCATGCCACCCAATTGATCCACAACGACTGGTATGTTCTGAACAGTGGAAGGAAACCAGAGCACCTGGAGGAAACCACGCAAGCACACAGACAGCACGGGATTCTAACTCCAACTCCAATCATCGGCATTCTAACAGCATTGCACTGTTCTGCCCACTATGAATTTAATAGTGGGGTGAAAGTTCATAGCAAAGGTGATCAAATTGACATGTTCCACTGAGTGCAGGAGACAGTATTGATGCAGTCATTATGATAGAGGAGAAAAGGTTGGGGAGTGGTACAAGGATAGATTTAGAATGAGGATTCTAAGGGTGCATTTTGATTTTGTAGAAGGTAAGAGGAATTAACTGATGTGGGAAAGAACAAAATCTGCCAGCAGTGGAGAACTCTGAGACCTTCCGATGGGGACTGAGGTGTATAAAGACTAGACATCCAGTCGGACAGTGGAGGCAGGGAACTGAAAGTTGTCAATTTGATAGAGGGCTGTGAGGTGTTCTGGATGAGGATAGGAAGAGAATGGATGAGGAGGGACAAGATAGAGTGAATTTGTGAGGAAGTATGTTCACTGAGGCAAAAAAATTCAAAAAACAATAACCAAGCGGTACAGTCCTGATTGTGAATCTTGGGCTAGAGAACCAGGCAGTGCAGTGTTAGTAAAATATCAGGTTTGAGACTGTGGACGGGAGATCCTGAAGTAATGAGATCTGTGAAAGAGGCAGAGATCTGCTGTTCATCCTGTTCATGGTTCAGGGGTAGATGTCCAAGAGATGCTGACTATCATCTCTAAAGTAGAGATCACTCCTCCAAACCACACTTGCCTATGGGTTTTATGTTGAAGTTGGGTGTGGAGAGTTGTGTGTTCACAGAGAGTGAGGTTAGAGAGGAGAAGTCAATGCTATTGATGTTGCATCAGCTATTGGAAATGAAAAGGCCCGGAGGGGATGTCGAAAAAAAGAGGAGTATTGACAGCTTGAGAAGGAGTGGATTGCCATTGATTGGAGTTGGAGTTAGAATCTTGCCAAAGAAATACGTATTGAGGCAGAGATGACAGAAGAAGAGCTGGACATCCTGATGGTCCTGGAACTTGTGGAGATATTATGTGTGCAGAGTGACAAGGTAAAGCCTCTGCTGAGGAAGCTGAGGAATGGTCAAACACCTTTATTGAGAAAGGTAGTTCACATCATCTTTCAATGCTTTGAAGGACAACCTCCGGACAATTATTTTACATCTGTATACACAAAGGTAATAAATAAAACTCTCATCAGGTTTGATATACTGAGTGACAAAAATAACCAATCAGGAACTGCCCCCCACCAACTTTGTCACTTTCTGGGATTGTAGACACTGCCCACTTTTATCGATTGCATTCCACAAACAGTCCAGTTGTGGCTGGAGTTATGAACTAATCCATATATGATAGCCCTGCTGTCTTGAGATGATTTATGTGCAATGCAACCAAGAACCAACCATGGTCACATCACATTTGGATTGTCTCAATGTTTAACAAATGTTTTTCTATATAAATCTGTTGAGAGATCAAGAATGGTCTTGTTAGTTTCTAAAGCATATTCCGGAAGTGGTCTCCCACTGTGAGCTGGTAGGTAGCTTACTTCCACCACAGGCATTAGTATTTGTTTATGTAACTGTCCTTATCATTTCTAAGCTCGTTCTTGTGCGTAACTTAAATTTGGAAGTAGGGTGGTATTTGCTTGTATAAGTGGTCACTATACCCATTAACCTTTAATTGTGACTTACTAATTCCTAACACTGCCATTTCTGCTTATGGCTGCCAAAAAATTAATATTTCCCACCCACACAACCCATTTCACATGCTGGCCCTTTCCCTTACCTTTAACATAATATGGTTTTAAATTGCATGGGAACAAATTCACAGATCACAAGATATAGGAGCAGAAGTAGGTCCATTGGCCCATAGAGTCTGCTCCAACATTCAAACGACAAGCTGCTCTATCCTCCCACTCAGCCCCACTCCATGGCTTTCTCCATGTAACCCTTTATGCCTAAACTAATCAAATATACCCAATGACCTCGGTTCCACAACTGCCTGTGGCAACAAGTTCCACATATTCATGACCCTCTGACTAAAGAAATTTTTCTGCACCCTATTTATCCTGAATTTATGGCCTCTTGTCCTGGAATCGCCTATCAAGGAAACATCCTTGCAACATCTACTCTGTCTGGGCCTTAATCCTTCCTTCTCAGAGGCAGAAAACATACTGCTCTCAACCTATCCTGTTCGTAAATTGCAGTGATTTATCAACAAATGCTCACCTTGAATTCTGCTTTCCACTTACTCACCAACAGGTGGGGAGCTCATTCCAGAATATCCAAATTTAAGAAGATAGAGTAAATTGCAATGGGCACAATTATCAACATTCCAAATTTAATGTCAGAGAAACAATTACTTTACTACATGAGCAAGATATTTTCTCTCAGTCTCTCAGCAATTGTTGACATTTTAAATTCTCACTTACAACTATGCTACATGTCTTTGTGTGAAAAGCAAATGTGATAACTATTTATGCAAACTGTTTATGTGAAATTTTTTTTTCAGCATCTCTGTGTTTTTGTTTTTTTTTAATTTTTCACACTATAAACCATACTGACCAAAATACATACCGACATTTTTCTCTTGAATATATACAGTGTCATTTTCTCCCCTTTATCCCCCTCCCTTCCCTCCCTCCCTCTCCCCCCTTCCCATTTATTCAAAGTTCAATCTATAAGATACATTAAACCCGTTAAACAATGTCGTCACTTAATAAAAATAAACAGAAATTTTTGTCTTTTACTTTTATAGACTGAGTCAGTTCATTTCGTTGTCTTCTCCTTCTGTCATTTTAGGTGGTGGAGGTCCATGGTAGGATTTCTCTATTGTATTTCATGTATGCTTCCCATATTTGTTCGAATATTGTGATGTTATTACTTAAATTATATGTTATTTTTTTCTAATGGAATACATTTATTAATTTCTATGTACCATTGCTGTATTCTCAGGCTATCTTCTAATTTCCAGGTTGACATAATACATATTTTTGCTACAGCTTGGGCTATCATAATAAATCTTTTTTGTGCTCCATCCAAATCAAGTCCAAATTCTTTATTTCTTATATTACTTAGAAGGAAGATCTCTGGGTTTTTTGGTATATTGCTTTTTTGTGATTTTATTTAATATCTGGTTTAGATCTTCCCAAAATCTTTTCACTTTCTCACATGTCCAAATTGCATGTATTGTTGTTCCCATTTACTTTTTACAGCGAAAACATCTGTCTGATACTGTTGGGTCCCATTTATTTAACTTTTGGGGTGTGATGTATAGCCTGTGTAACCAATTATATTGTATCATGCGTAACTTCATGTTTATTGTATTTCTCATAGTTCCAGAGCATAGCTTTTCCCATGTTTCATTCTTTATCTTTATGTTTAGATTTTGTTCCCATTTTTGTTTAGGTTTACAGTTTGTTTCCTCGTTCTCCTTTTCTTGCAGTTTGATGTACGTGTTTGTTATAATTTTTTAAATTATCATTATGTCTGTAATCATATATTCAAAATTGTTTCCTTCTGGTAACCTCAGACTTTTTCCTAATTTGTCCTTCAAGTAGGTTTTCAGTTGGTGGTATGCAAACCTTGTATCGTGAGTTATATTATATTTGTCCTTCATTTGTTCAAAAGATAATAATTTATTTCCCGAAAAACAATTTTCTATTCTTTTGATCCCTTTTCTCTCCCGTTCTCTGAAGGAAAGGTTATTTATTGTGAAAGGGATTAGTTGATTTTGTGTCAATATTAATTTTGGTAGTTGATCATTTATTTTATTCCTTTCTACGTGAATCTTCATCCAAATGTTGAGCAGATGGTGCAATACTGGTGAATTCCTACATTGCACCAATTTTTCATCCCACTTATTTAGTATATGTTCAGGTATCTTCTCCCCTATTTTATCTAGCTCTAATCTGGTCCAATCTGGTTTTTCCCTTGTTTGATAAAAATCTGATAGGTATCTTAATTGTGCTGCTCTATAATAATGCTTAAAGTTTGGTAGTTATAAGCCTCCTTGTTTGTATCATTCTGTTAATTTATCTAGTGCTATCCTCAGTTTCCCCCCTTTCCATAAGAATTTCCTTATTATTTTCTTTAGCTCCTTGAAGAATTTCTCTGTTAGGTGAATTGGTAATGATTGAAATAGGTATTGTATCCTCGGGAAGATGTTCATTTTAATACAGCTTATCCTTCCTATCAGTGTTAGTGGTAAGTCTTTCCAGTGCTCTAAGTCATCTTGTAATTTTTTCATTAATGGCTGATAATTTAGTTTATATAGATGGCCGAGATTATTATTTAGTTGTATACCTAGGTATCGAATTGCTTGTGTTTGCCATCTAAATGGTGATTCTTCCTTAAACTTTGTGAAATCCGCATTATTCATTGGCATTGCTTCACTTTTATTTGCATTGATCTTGTACCTCGATGCTTCTCCATATTCCTTCAATTCCTTATGTAATTCTTTTATTGATATTTCTGGTTCTGTTAAGTATATTATAACGTCATCTGCAAATAGACTGATTTTATATTATTTCTCTTTTATTTTTATCCCTCGTATTTTATTTTCTGTTCTTATCAGTTCTGCTAGTGGTTCTATAGCTAACGTGAACAGTGAGGGAGATAGTGGACATCCCTGCCTTGTTGATCTGCTTAATTTAAATTGGTTTGATATATATCCATTTACTGTCACTTTCGCCAATGGTCCCTTATATAATGCTCTAATCCAATTAATATATTTCTCCGGTAGGTTGAATTTTTGTAGTACTTTGAATAAATAATTCCATTCTACTCTGTCAGAGGCTTTCTCTGCGTCTAAAGCAACCGCTACTGTTAAGAGTTTTGTTTCCTTGTACTGAATGGATTAAGTTAATGAATTTAGAGTTATTGTCCGTTGTTCATCTTTTTTTAATAAATCCAGTTTGGTCTAGTTTTACTATTTTTGGTACATATTCGGCCAATCTGTTTGCTAATAGTTTAGCTATTATCTTATAATCTGAGTTAAGTAGAGATATTGGTCTATACGATGCTGATGTTAGTGGATCTTTCCCCATCTTTGGTATTACTGTAATTATTGCTGTTTTGCATGTGTCTGGTATGTTTTGTGTTTTTTCAATCTGGTTCATTACTTCCAGGAGAGGAGGAATTAATAAGTCTTTAAATGTTTTATAGAATTCTATTGGAAGTCCATCCTCTCCCAGTGTTTTATTGTTCAGTAGTTTTTTTAATATCTCCTGTATTTCTTCTATTTCAAATGATTTTATTAATTTATTTTGCTCCTCTGTTTGTAATTTCAGTAGTTCAATTTTAGTTAGAAACTCATCTATTTTGTCTTTCCCTTCGTTTTCAGTTTGATATAGTTGTTCGTAGAATTCCCTGAAGTTTTCGTTGATCTCTGTTGGGTTATATATAATTTGTTTGTCCTTTTTCCTTGATGCCAATACCATTCTTTTAGTTTGTTCTGTCTTCAGCTGCCACGCTAGTATTTTGTGCATTTTTTCTCCTAGCTCATATTTCTGTTTTGTCTTCATTATGTTCTTTTCCACCTTATATGTTTGTAGTGTTTCATATTTTATTTTCTTGTCTGTCAATTCTCTTCTTTTAGTTGTATCTTCCTTTATTGCTAATTCTTTTTCTGTATTTGTTATTTCCCTTTCCAACTGTTCTATTTCTTGATTGTAGTCCTTCTTCATCTTAGTTACATAACTTATTACCTGTCCTCTGATGAATGCTTTCATTGCGTCCCATAGTATAAATTTATTTTTCATTGATTCCGTATTTATTTCAAAGTACATTTTAATTTGTCACTCAATGAATTCTCTAAATTCTGTCTTTTAAGTAGCATGGAGTTTAATCTCCATCTATACATTCTTGGTGGGATGTCCTCAAGCTCTATTGCCAATAACAGGGGTGAGTGATCCAATAACAATCTAGCTTTATATTCCATTTTCTTAAGTCTTCCTTGAATGTGGGCTGATAACAGGAATAGGTCTATCCTTGAGTATGTTTTATGTCTACCCGAATAATATGAATTTTCCTTTTCCTTTGGGTGTTGTTTCCTCCATATATCCAAAAGTTGCATTTCCTGCATCGATTTAATTATAAATTTGGTTACTTTGTTCTTTATGTTAGTCTTTTTTCCAGTTTTATCCATGTTTGAGTCCAAATTAAGGTTAAAATATGTGAAATATTTTTGAGGTTACTGTATTAACAAACAAAACTATCACGTAATCAAAATCATCAACTTTTGGAGAAAGATAAACAAAAGGATGGTCTATGTCTCTCTTTTAATTGAAAATCTATGGCCATGGTTTGGTTTGTTTCAGGTTAGCCATGGGCTGGTTAAAAGGCTCAGATGATAACTGTGATTAGACATGATTGGGTCAGACAAGCTTTGATTGGCCATGGTCAGTCCAGATCAGATTAACTATAGTTAGGTTAGGCTCATTGTCTGTAGTTGGGTCAGTTGTGCTCAGATTGGCTGTGATTGGGTAAGATGAACTCCATATGGTCTTGGTTGGGTTAGACTCAGATTAGACAGTCTCAATTTGGCTGAGGTCAGGTCAGATTAAGATGGGCTGTGATCAAATCAAATTCATATTGGCTGTAATCTCAGATTCAGATTAGCTGATTTTATAATAGATGCCAAAGATAGCAGTAATTTGCACAGGAGAATTGTTAAGGAGTCCAGAGGACCCCAAAACCAGCAGCAATAGATATGCATCACAACACAGGGTTACTTAAACAAAATTAGTTTTTAATTATATTTGAACAAGAAAACAGAATTAAACTTTAACTTATTACTTAACCTACTTACTTAAGCTGCCTAACCTACTTAACCCCCCGCTCCAATACTAAGCACAGGTGTGTGTGATGTATATTTAAGATTAGAAAAGTTATTTGGATCACAGTCCAATCTCACTGGTTGCAGGCAATTCTTGTACTGTGAACAGAAGTTAGCATTAACTTTGGTTAATGCCATTAACAGGCAAATGGTTACCACTCAGGAGGGGGTTCTTGCTGGTTTTCAGAGAGAGATTCCTTTTGTTCCAGGATATCTGCACCTGATTCCTGTTTAATCAGTCTTGCTGACGAAACTTGCCCCCTTCAGGGGTCTCCAGATGATCCTCCTTCTTCAGGTCACTTTTCAGACAGCCAGTCTTTTCCTTTGACCAGACAGCCTTCCAAAGTCCTTCTGGAACTGATTACTGTCTCCTTTCTCTTTGTTTCACACCCTTACTTTCTGAAAACAAAACTGATCTTCCTGCCTGCAAAAATCACATGCTCTCCCAGGCAAGCTGTATGTTGCTTTCTGCAAAAAGCATTCTGCAAAATTCCTGCAAAAATTATGTGATTTAAAATGTGTGTCAGTGCAAGCTGCTCTATCAATTCATCCCACGCCACCTTAAAATACTCTGTCACAGAATTAAGAAAGTGTTAAAGAATAGAAAGGTAGGATACACAGTTTGTCCTCCAACATCACAAACATTTCTACGACTGATTCTACCTGCATTGAATTTGCCCATCGTTATTGAATGAAGATCTACCGGGACCCATGCCTGAAGAGGGCGTACAAAATCAATGAACCGGTGTGGATTCGAAAGGCCAACATGGCCTGTTTCTGCTTCGTAAATGGTTATATGGTTATGGTTATATGCAAACAAACTACTATGAAACATAAACATAAGGGAAAAGAAATCGACTGACAACATTGAATGCCTCTTTCAGAAAGGGAATGGGAGAATATATAATGGGGAACAAGAGAGAAACTAAACTTTGTATCTGCCTTCAATGAAGAAACAAACAATCGGATTGAAATAATAGAGAATCAAGGATAGCAGAATGAGAACTGAAGGGTATTAGTAAATAAAAGTACCATTAACATTGCTAAGACGGAAAGCTAATAAATCCAGATGACCCAAGGCTCTACATCCCAAGGGTTTTTTAAAAGATGGCTTTTGATGTAGGTGCATCATTCACAATTCAATAAATTCTAGAATGGTCCCTGCAGTTTGAAGGTTAACACTGTGACTCTGCTCTATGAGGAGGGAGGGGAAGAGAACTACCAAGCTGTTAGCCCAGATCAGTGGCTGATAAATGCTGCAGTTTTTGAAAAAGAAGAATATAATTATACCTAGAAAAGAATAATAGGAGTAAACATAGTCCATGTGAATTTATTAAAGAAATCATGTTTGACTAATCTGTTGGAGTTCTTTAGCAGAAGGAGAAAAAGTGAATGTCGTGTGTTTAGATTTTCAGAAGGCTTTTCTTATAGGTCACAACCAGGTGGTTGCTTAACAAGATTATGGCACATGGAATTAGATTATTGATTAACAGACCAAAAAGAAAAGAGTGGGTATAAACTGGTATTTCTCACTACCAAATGAGAATTACCCCCTCCCCCACCCACCCCGAGCTTCTCTTCATCCTTCTGAAACCTACTTGTCCATCTTTGTATTGTCATGAAGCATGGATATAATATGTGGTCCCCTTGTCGAAATGATTGATATAGATTATGAACAGTACCAACCTCTATAACTTCCCACTGGTCATAGTTTCGCTACCCAAAAATGAGCCATTGATGGTTTTCTGTCTATTTACACATTTTCAATCCACAGCAGATATCTCATAGTCTATGTGCTCCAACTTGCATGGCCGCTATTGAAGTCCCACTTGTTCCCTTTTCTTAATTCCACTATTTATAACCTCAACAATTCTAACAGATCTGTCAAACATAATTTCCCTTTTATACATCTATGCTGACTTTCCTAATTTTTTTTCTTAATTCCCTGTCACAATTTAAGAACAGATGACAGCATTTTATCTATGACTGATGACAATCCAACTGATCTGTAGTTACTCACTCTTTATTAAATTAGACTTGCTATCGTCCATTCTGTGGAATCTATTCTAGATTTTTCTTATTTTAACAGTAGAAACTCCTTCTGGCTCATGGAACTCCATGCCACCAAATTACTCCCAATTAACATACCAACCTCATTTGGAAGGAAACTGAAAGATCCAGAGAAAACCCATGCAAGTTATTGGGAGAATGTACAAACTCCCTACAGACAGCAAGCAGTAAATTCTATCCAGAGTCCTGCTAACCACTATGTCAATCGAGCTGCCCTATCTATACATTTTTTGGATCTTTTGAAGATGACAACCAGTGTATTCATTGTATTTATTGATACTTTCATCAAAATATGTGGTTGCATATTATCAGGTCCCATATCTGTCATTATTTTCTCCATTAACATGACTGATCCTGATTTCTTTTTTCCCAGTTCTGTTTCTCCCTGCTTCCCACAATGAACTTTTTTAATTAAGAAAAGTTTAAAGACAATATAAAAATAAATTTTAGCACACAAATGAAAAGAGAGCTGCAATCAGTGTTCGAGCAAGCCCTACACAAACATTATACTTTTGACAATCTTTGACAAACTACTCCCTACGGACAATAAAGGGCTTGTGATCCTTATGGTGCAGGTTTGAATTCCCTTAGGAATTTCTATCTTTCCTCCGGGCTAATTATCAGGCAGGGAAATCTTCAAACATGAAAGGAACGATTACAATTATTTTTATAAAGCTGAGCCAACACCTCTCTGTACTTAATCCTCAACAAGCATTTCAGGAGTAAATTCTTCAACTATGCAAATAATTGCTCCTTTAAAAGTTAGTTTCCCATATTTTCTTGTCTCATTTCACCCAAAATTCTGGGGGCTCTATCCATCAAAGGTGAATCCTTAAGAGGGTCTCGAAAAAGTGCGTACAACAAGTTTTTGAAAAAGTCTGAAGGTTTACCTACTTGCATATTTTCAGGCAAACCAAATACTCTCAAATTCATTCGGTGACTTCTGCTTTCCAATCCTATTGTTTTTTTTCTTTAACCTTGAGGTTTCCTGCGACATTTCGTCCACCTATTTTTAAAAATAAATTCAGGTGAAATTCTTGATCTTTGGTCACCTCTGTAACAGAATCCAAATTCAAATCAATTTGACTGATGTAATTTTTGATCTTTTGATAATGATGTTCCAAATTTTTCAGTCTTGTATAGCAGAGACACTCTTTTCAAGGTTTGAATTAGAGTTTTTCAGTCTATCTCTCTTAATCTGCACACTACCCATCTTATCATCAATCTTTCCAATCTTGATTTCATAGCTTCCATCAAATTAAACATTTTATCAGAGAGTGAAGGTTCTGTCAGGTCTTCTCTTGCTTCCTTCCCTCATTCTGTATGAATTGTGCATGTTTCTGTCATTATAATTGAATTACCATTTATTCTTCAAAGAATAGTACATCTTCAACTGTTCAAATCGAATCCAGTAGTGGTAGGAAGGTAATAAAAGATAGAGTAATGCCATTAAGCTGTTAACTCATCAGCTGCCAGCAGGAGACTCCTCAATCCTATCTCAATTATTTTCATTGTTCATCAGCGACTGAGATCAATCCTGAGGAATTTTCATCCTCATCTGTAACCTGCCTGCACACATTTATAGAGCATTAAATAAATCCCTTTAAATTTCTTACTTCAAAATATGTTGCCTGAATACTAACTATTAAAGCATTCTGTTTCCATTACAAAGTACACAAATTCCAATTGCTGTAAAAGCCCACTAAGAGTAGTGCATTAATCTATCAGAGATTTGTTGCATTAAAGTAGCATCAATGCTTTAAACACTGCAAACTGCAGAGGCAAGTCACTAAAAAAAAATCAGTTCAGTCTTTCAACAGCTTTATCTTTCTTTTCTTATGATTCTTTGTCATTAAAGTAGAAATTTATGGTCATCATTTCTTACAAATAAAATAAATTAATCTTGTTTTCTGAATTGCAAATACCTTTTATCTAAACTGAATAGATAAAGTGACCACAAAGGATGTAAAGGCTGTAGTATACTTCTGGTATCTGAAATTCAAGCAACCGGCAGCTTCAAACAATTGTCAAAAAAATTGAGGAAAATAAATTTTAAAAATTAAAATAAATAATAAATAATAGATTTAAAAATACATACAATTAAAATAGTAAAAGAAATTGTCCTGGGCTGTGTCCACTGCCTTTTGGAGGGCTTTATGCTCAGACATATTGGTGTCCTCATACCAGACCGTGATGCAACTTGTCAGCTCACTTTCCACCACACATTTGTTCAAATTTGCCAGGTTTTCACATGTCACATCAAACCTCTGCAAACTCCTGAGGAAGTAGAAGCACTGATGTGCTTTCTTCACAATGCCATGAGTGTGCTGGGTCCAGGAAAGATCCTCTGAGATAGTGACTCCCAAGAAGAAATTTTCTCACCCTTTCCACCTCTGATCCACCAATGATCACTAGATCTATACCTCCTGTTTTTTCTTCCTGAAGTCAACAATCAGCTCCTTGGCTTTGGTGACATTGAATACAAGGTTGTTGTTGGTGCACCATTCAGACAAGTTTTCAATCTCCCAACTGCATGCTGAGTATTCGCCTTTCTTTATACAACCAACTACTGTCATATCATCTGAAAATTTGTAGCTGGTGTTATATACTTAGCTACACAGTCATAGGTGTAAAGTGAGTAGAGCAGGGGTAAAGAATTCAGCCCTGTGGTGCTCCAGTACTGATGGAGATTGTGGAGATGTGCTTACCAATCTTCACTGATTGTGGTCTGGAGGTGAGGAAATCCATGATCCAATTATGGATGTGTTGAGGCCCAAGTCTTGGAGTTTGCTGATCAGTTTTGAGGGGATGATGGTGTTAAATGCCAAACTGTAGTAAATAAAGAGCATCCTGATGAATTCATCTTGGCTATCCAGGTGTATGTTAATGAAACCTCTAGTAATTGCCTTTCCTGGGAACAATGGTCTAATGTGGAGTCATCTGGGAGTTCTGTCAACTTCCTCAATCACAATATTTTAACATCTTTTGTGGGTTTAGGAAGTTGACTTTAAATAAGTCTTTCTTTTTTTGAATATTTTATTTAAGAATTTTAAAACCACATCTATGTAAACATAGTCAATAAAACTAAAAAAAATTAATTGCACATGTGATGCATAAAACCTCCCTCATCCCTCCTCCCCACACAACCCCTGACCCAGCAAACCCCCAAACCCACCCCCCCCCCCAAAAAATATCTAAATAAGTTTTTCAAACCTTTTTGGATACAGGAGTGATAGGGATGGTGGGAATTTGCTTGTCACTTTGAAAAATCTAGATTTAAAAGTAACAACATGGATGGCATAGGATTGAATGGGCTTTGAAAGTGACCATTCAGCCTATCAGGTTCATATCAGTTCTTTGTAGAGCATTCATTCAGTTCCATACCCCTACTACTCTTTTCCTGTAAACCTGCAAATTATTTCCTTCATATCTGTCCAACACACTATTAAAAAACTGTTTGACTCTTTCCATCTCCATCAACCTTAGGAAGTGAAATTCAGATCATAACCACTCATGCATAAAAAAAAAAATTCTTCACATCTCTTCCTTCTGCTCCTAATTTTTAATGTGTTAATGGAAATACTTAGTTCAGTAAAACCGTTCTTGATCTAGCACCATATACGGTATCCGCTCAGTCTTTTTTTCAATCTACCATTGTCCCTGAAATTTCTCAGTCATGGAACCATTTAAGAAAAGTTTCTGCTCCCTGTCCAGAACTAACATTCTTCATAAAGTTTTATGATCCTCATTCTTCCATACACTTTCAATCTCTTACCAATTAAAAATACTCTTTCTATATTTTTAACAAAGTAGTTGCCACTTTTTTCTGTAATATTCTCCACCTTACATTTCCTCACTCATTCCCTAGACTACCTATCTCTCCCTTCAAGTGTCTCTGCATCTTCCATTCAACTCACACTGCCATCCAACCTGGTGTTATCAGCAAACTTGGGTATCGTATATTTGATCATACTTCCAGATCATTAATATAGAGTGTGAACAGCTGGGATTCAAGCTCTGATCCTAGTGACACGTTCCAAATCCAAAAAATGCTGCATCTGTTTTCTGCTTAATCAACCCCAGCATATTTCACCCAATCATATGTGCTCTAATCTTTTTAAAATAATCTCTTGTGCAGAACCTTATTGAAGTGTTTCTCAAACCACATTGATGGGTCCTGCTAGTTGCAATATCAAAAAGCTTGGTTTGCCACCATGGTTTTTGATACATAAATGGCGTGGATTAGGTGAGAATAGAGATGTAGAAGGATGCTGAACAGTTAGACCTGAGAACTTGTACTGTACTTGCAAAGTCTTGAAGGTGAGAAGTCAAGTCATAAAATTATGTGGCACTGAAACTGACTGTTCAGCCCCTCACCCCTCCACACCCATCAACATTAATCCTGCTCACATTGAACTCACATTTCTCTCAGTACCCTGACCCACATTCAATCATTCACCAACACACTGGAAGCAATTTACCTAATGGCACATGTGTCTTTGGGAAATGGAAGGAAGTGGAGCATCCGGACGAAATCTCAGGTAGTCACAAGGAGAATGTGCAATCTTCATGCTGACAGCACTGGAGGTCAGGATTGAACCCAGGCCAATGGAGATGCAAGGTGACAGACTACAGGTTGTGCCACTATGCCATCAGAGATGACTCAGCCAATCTAAAAAGACATAAACCAATCTTTAACTTTATAAGGATAGAATACAGAAGCAAGAAGGTTGTGGTTTTCTTTTATTATTGAACTGAACAGATCTCAACTCAAATATTATGTCTAATTCTGAGAAATACATTTTAAGAAAGGTGACAAAGTTGGAGAAATTTTACCCAAATATTACCTATATTTAGGTGGTGTAGATTTGATATGCTGCAAGAAATTATGAAAAACTAACTGCATGGTTGACAATTTAATTGCAAAAACTCTCAGATATTTCATTGAGCATCAAAAAGGATAAGATTTAAAGAAGTGTTCAAAATGATGAAGAATGTTTTACTTCACAATCCTTTGTCACTGTACACTGGTTTTCCTTAATTCCTCTGATTTAAATTTTAAAAAAACATAGATTGAAGATAACTTGCAAAGAAACCTGACATGAGATTTTTTTCCCTAGTAAGTTATGTTCTTGAATACATTATTTTATGGGATTGCGAAAGGATTTTCTTTAATAAGGAGCAGTGTAAGGTGACATTTTCTGCAGACAGTACAAGGTACAATTGACTAACCAACCTAACCTTCCTTAGTGCTATATCATTCATCCAACTTCTCTTCGATTGTTCATCGTTCCTTACTTAGTATAAACACACATCTTTCATTAAAGCAACAAAGAAAGCTGATACAATCCAGAAAACAAATTATTGTTTTCCATTAGTTCTCTTTCCATTGCATTGTATGTATATGTTACAGTATGAAATCTCATGTTTGCAGGGATTAAGTGGAATAGCTAAAAAATTATCTGGATATGTCAGTTTGGATTCTCTCAAAGATAGATTGCAGGAAGCAATACTGAAGGCTTTAATAGTTTAAATCTGTTGCAATTTTTTCCCAGTTCATTTCACATGCCATTCTCAATTTATTATCATGAATGCAAGATACAAAATAAATCTTTCTTTTGTTTGCCCTGCAAAGGCGAACAATAAGTCACCAAGTAATCCCATGCCATTATTAAAACAAGAATGAGAAGTAAAAGAGAGTCCTTTCAGAGACATCAAATGGCCTTGGGTCTCACTGTTTACTCCATTGCTGCTGCCTCTGGCCCCTGTAGCCTCCCTAACCTCACAGCGTGTTGTTCAGTGGTAAACCCAAGTTCAAGGTCTTGCATCCAGATTGCATTGCTGTGGCCCCTGGTTCTAAATCTCCAAATTCTTAAGAAGCAGTCAGTGTTCTGGGGAATCTGCTAGATACCACACCTACTTGAACCCTGGGCACAGTTCCTGGTTCCCAGAATCAGTCACCATCAACCTGCAGTTTGATGTGTAGCCATGAGCCACCAAGCCTGGCTGGAGCCCAAGACAGCAGCCACATTTAGCTGCTCGTGCTCCATACTGCAATATGGCAGGACTGACAGAAGCCTCCCTGGCCGCAGCCTTGCCTCGTCTGATCCATAATTGACCTGGTCCACTACTGCAGTTTTCCTTCTCTGAGACTTCTTTTCAAAGCTCCTCTGAGGCAGGGGTTGTACTCCTACCTTGGTTCCCTGCAGTTAGGGATAAGCAATTAATGTATTCATGGTTTCTCCCACTTTCCAGTGATATTTCTTTTCTTGCAACAACTGCAACAATGAATTTTTATTTATGTGTATTCTCTTTTTCTATCTTGGCATATTGTGGTAATTTAATTTATACTATTGTATTTGGTGTACCTTACATATCTGTGTGCCTGAAGCAATTAAGAATTTTAGGGGATCAAGTGGCAAATGTGCTATTATTAATCTTTAGTCTAATGGTAAAACTATATTTCATATATGTATATATATTTTAGTAAAAAGTTAGTTTTAGGTGGTTCATTTACATTGTACAGACACACATAGCTCTTTGCAGCAGAAACAAACACATTTACATTTTAAACACTGTTGGCCACAGAAGCCAGTTTGAAAGCCGAAGTCTGATGTTGCATTGCAAGAAGAGATGAAAGATTTTTGATGGTTCTTGAGATAAGTGGAACAATGGTTTGTTTGCCTGAGTATACAGGAAGCCATTTTGTTAGTAAATTCCAGAGAGCCCAAAAACAGGAGAGAAACATCAAACAAAGTTAATTACTCTGATTCTATAAGTGAAAATATTTTTTTAGCACATAAATGTCAAGACATTATGAACTTCAAAGAGAGAAATGTTGTCACATACCATGTGACCTGAGAGATTTGCAAGAAATATATTACTGAAATGAGAGAAAAAAAGGTCAGATTAAGGAAACTCATTGTACTGCAGAGGGGGAAAAAGCTGCCTATGGTACTCCTGAAAAAGGGGAACACAAAATAAGTGGCTTTGAAATAAGTAAGCCCACTTTCTGACTGCTCTTTTAAGAAAATTAAAAGTGCAGCCTCATTATGGAAGAAAACTGAAGACAGAAAGACCTGAATATTGACATCCTGGAAACACAGGACTTGTATTATACTATTCACAGGAGATATAACATAGGTGGTTTCTAAATAAGTAAGACTACTTCTAATTTGTGCCAGGATGATGGTCACTCCTGTTTGAAGAATATCTCTGAAAGACAGTTCATCAAGACTTGTGAATTTAAAAAGATCTGAAAATATAATGTTTAAATATGCTTCATAATTACTTCTGAAGTCAACAAGATATTTGAATCTGGACTTTTAAAAGTGACTTTTTCAGAATCAAGTTTAAACTGTAATGGTTTTGGCTTTTAATACACACACATTTGCATTTGTGCATAGTGGGGTTACATTTATAGTTAAGTTTAGAGATAAGTAAGATATGTTATATTATTAATAGTTTAATTAAAACTGTTATTTTGAATTTACTATTGTCTGGTGAATTTTCCATTGCCATTCCTTTTTTAGTACTATAAGGGTTTATTAGTTTGTAACAATCTGTACATTACATTTATGTACGTATATTACTCATTCGAGCACAAATGTAAATTTGGTAAGAAGCAGTGAGTATGTGTGCAAAACTGAAAACAATACTTCCTTCTATTGTAGAAAATTACTGTGGGACATGGCTGTTAATATCCCTGGACTTGTGGCCATCATTATTTTTTATCTGCTAATTCTTGCAACTGGAATTTGGGCATCTCAAAAATCAAAGCAAGAAGAGAAAAGATGCTCTGGAACCAAAAGTGAGGTGGCCATGGTTGGAGGCAGGAACATTGGAATCTTGGTTGGGATATTTACAACAACAGGTAGATGGAGATCTTTGTGAAAGTAATGTTTTTGAATAGAAGTTTAATTGCCAAATTAACTTTCATCTCCTAAGTGTCAAAAATGGAGAATGTTAGCAGTTAAATACTGCATACTATAAACCGTCTAATAATCTTGCCTATAACAATGCTTTTTTATCAAAATTAGTTCAAACTAGTCAGATTCATTGCATAGTACTAAAGAAACTCATTAATTCTTTAATTACTTAAATATTTCCACTAGCTTCACACCTTTTAAAACCCAGTAATTGTTATCAATTATTATCTGCTCGAGGTGAACAGCCAGGGTGCAAGTTAATCAATGTCTTCAAGTCAGAGATCAGGAACTCGTGGTCTCCTGAAATTGGTACCTGGTGTTATTGCTGTTATTGCACAATGTTTTTTTTTAAACTTTCTAGACATTGCTTTGACTCTATAGCCAATTATATAGCCACAAGTCAAATCCTTTCCATTTATATACTTGTTTCTTTAATTATTTCATATTTCTGCTATTCTTATAATCACATTAGCCTCATAGTCAGCAAATATTAGTGTTTAGTCTTGAACTATTTACCAGAGTGTTACTGCTGCACCTCCATGTTTATGATAGTGGGAATGTTCCTAGCACTGTATAACTCTCTTAGCTGGAAAATTACTGCAACTACATTCCAACACAGGTCTTCTCCAGGTGTCCAAATGCCAGCATGACCTGACTTTTCAGCTTCATGCCGACCAACTCTTTCTTGCTGTTTTCAATTTTCCTAATTCACTCTTCTTTCTCAACAATCTACAAATTACAATCTCCAAGCACATGTAGAGAGGAAAACCAAAATTATTCAAAGTGATTAATCCATCAAGAGATTATAACAATTACAGGATTAAATTGAACGAGATTCCACTGGACAAGTGATGTGTTAAAATAGTTCATGACTTCCAGTTACAGGATGGATGTTTGAAGCTGGAAAAGGTCCAGAAAAGTTTCATGAGGATGCTACTGGAACTGCAGGGCTTGAGAATGAGGAGAGATTTTTTTTTCTCTCTCTGGAGTGTGGAAGATTGAGGAGAAACCTTATAGAGGCAAATAAAGTATAGATAAAGTAAATAGACACAATCCTTTTCCAGGGTAGGGGAGTCTAAAACTAGTGGGCATAGGTTTAAGGTCAGAATTTAAAAGGAATCTCAGGGACACCTTTTTCACATAGAGGGAAATGGGTATATGGAATGACGTGCCAGAGAAGCTCTAGCAACTGGAAAAAATACAACACCTAAAGGCATTTGGGGAGGTACATAAATAGGAAATGTTTAGAAGGATATGAGCCAAATTCAGACAAATAAGACAAGGTTGACATCTTGATCTGCATAGACAGGATGGGTCAAGATGCTGCTTCCCTGCAGTATAACTATAATTCTATGACTAAGTTGGAAGCAAAAACAAATGCAGTTTGAAGCTTACCACACTGAGTAGGTGATTTTAGCAAGAACCAGCAAGAGTGGGACCAAGAATATATCCTTGAAGAATATCAGAAATGGTGGGAATAAAAGTCAATACCTGAGACCTTTGAAATGAAGGACAAGAATAGGTAATCACTCTCCACGAACATCAAGGAAAGCTGGCATGGAGGCTGACGTGGTCAACCAAAAATTGCAGATGGGTCAAGAGGAAACCATTCTAATTGCCAAAGAATGTAAATCCATGCTTCTTTGCAGTGCTCCTTGAATTAATTTACTTTCTTCTTGATCAGTACAGTACGTGACACAGGAAGCAATTGAGTAACTACAAGGGTGGGACATTACGTTGTATATAGAGCAGACTGGACAGAAGGGGGCGTGAAGATGCATAGGAACAGAAATGGCTGGGTGGATATGAAGACTGTAAAGCTGTGGTAAAATAAAACTGCTACCAGAATTAACATCTTTTAGCCTTTGCATCAATCCATGTGAATGACATGCAACCTATAACTTGAACGACTTGTGCTATTTTTCACTCAACACCTGTAATAAGGGCATAATGGTTTCTGGGACCAGTCAGCCTGGAAGAATTGGTGCTTGATGGTACTGGATGTTGGTGCTTGACGTAACCTGGCCTATTGAGTCCTTCTAGCTTCTCTTTGTTCATTCAAGATTTCAGATTCTGCAGCTTTTATGTTTCTCTATGAAGGGCTTTTGACCAAAAACATTGACTTCATTACTTTTCTCCATCGATACTACCTGGCTTGCCGAATGTTTCCAGCACTTTCTCTTTTACTTCAGATTTTCTGCGTGTTCACCTTTCTGACTTTCTTCTTGGATGGAGATGGCCATGTTAGGTTTATGCTGTCTTTTGTGGCCATCCATGGCAATTCACACATTTCAAATATATGCAAAAATTGTAACTGTAGGAAAATAAGAATACTGACTCCTTTAGTCTATTCATGAAAGCCTATACACAAAAAAAACTACCCACCCAAAAAGCAAGAAATAATCAGGTCTGTAGAATCAGTCTCGAGTGAACTTCTGCTTGGCCCACAGGAAAAAGAATTTCAGGGTTGTATATGATGTCAGGTATGTACTCTGACAATAAATCTGAACTTTGAACTGTGTATTGCCCCACCCTGAAACCATGGAGAAATCGGTGAGATTCTCCTGTCCACAAGGAAGTGGGAAAGAGAGAATGAAGCAAAAGAAGGAAGGACAGGTTTGTATTTTTATTGCGTCTTTTATGACCATGGGAAATCCCAAAACTCTTTGGAACTAATAAGATCTCTTTTAAGTTCAGTCATTGCGGTGTTACAGGAAACATGAAGCCAGATAGCCATGAAGCCAACTTGCAGCCTGAACTATCGCCTACATCTCTGACCCATGCTTTTTATCCAGATGCAGTGAACCAGCCATTCCACTGCACCTAACCCAGCTGATGGGGCAGAGCTGGTTCTGAGGTCTAACCTGATGCGCTGTCATAAGTTCTCATGGTGGTCTTTTGGAACTGGCAGGTTGTGAAGAGCATTTTAACAGTTTTTAATGCCACTGACAATAAGAGACATAAAATCTTTTCAAAAAGATATAAACAATTGTTGAAAATGGTGAAAAATAGAAAGAATTAATAAAAATACACACAGAGCATTAATTAAAACCATTAAAATGAAATAAAGTAAAAGAAGTAAAGCAGTTACTCTTTCCCTCAAGATCTGGATGGAGCATACGATGCATTGCAAGGTTGAGAAGTCATAGGATGCAAATTGCTGATAACCTTCCAAACCCTTGGCTATCAGTCAATGAGATTTAGGCCAACAATGAACTTCAATGAACTTATGAATTTTGCACAAATATATTCACGGCAACATCCAAAATAAAAAGATGTACAATTTTAATCCTTCAGATTTATGCACTAATTAGGGAAGCAGGTAAATATGGCTACAGTTACAACATAATAATTACAAGGTAATGTGATGCATCTTACTTTTGCCTGTTATATTTTTTTACAGCAACATGGATTGGAGGAGGTTTCATCAACGGGATTGCTGAGATAACCTATCTGCCACATCAAGGATTAAGCTGGTCACATGCAGCTTTAGGTTATGGGTTCAGTCTTTTGTTTGGTAAGAGCCAAAATACAAAACAATAGAGCAATAAAATAACAGTGCAAAGTGATTTTTAGTAATCCATGAACATGTGGGTGTGACCATGAACATTGTTGTTTCTCTGCCAGATAAAGAAAATACAGTGGGTGATATTATAGTCATCAAATTTTAAAGTAGTTTATAAAAGTTAGCACAGTGATGTGACACACTTGACCTTCATTGTGCTTCATCAAAGATTAATAGGACTTAACCTTTCAGTCATGCTCAAGTGAATAACTGACTCATGCTATCTAGTTATGAGCAAGGGTGGTGGGGGTGGGGAGGTAAAGGTCACTTTTTTTTTAAAGTCCAGCATGGAAAATTGCAGAGTGATCCAGACTTGATTGTTCATTAATACCGATGAATGGTTGCAGAACTCTGGGAGTAGAACATCTTGCAGTTTCTTAGAATCATCAGATTGTTTGAGATCAGCAATGAATTATGGGTGAAAAGCAAATTAATTTTATGAAAACAATACAGTGAAAAAAATTGTGTATTTTACTGAACCATGACCAAATATTAAAATGTTTTGCAACTCCATCTAGTAATGCGATTTACTCTTTAATGCCCTTTGAAATAGCCTTAAAACCACTCCGTTTAAAGGAAGATGATTCTAAAATGAATAAATCAAATATCAACACCTGAGAAACAGTGGAGATTTAAATATTGTACAAAAGGCAGTGAGGTTGAGATCTAAAAAAAATCTGCTCATTTTATTTTCTCAGCGAAAGAATTCACAATTTGTGTTATTGCAAACAGTAAAATCCATAGAAACTGCAAATGTTTACCTGAGACAATTCTCACAAGGTAAATGATTGCAAAGGTCAAAACACCAGGGTGGGAACTACTGATCTATAAAATGCCAATCCTTTATTCTTTTGAGAATGGGTAAATTTGTGCTGAGTGCATTAAATATTACAGCATTTAAGAATGTTGAAATGCAGTTCTACTGTCCTGTAGACTTGAAGAAAATTATTCTACTACTTTAAAATATTTTCAAAACTCGACCTGTTGTGTAGGGGGTCAGGGTTGTACCTAAAATGTCAGTTGCATCCTCTGGTCCTGTACAATTAACACACTGTCAAGCTGGATGGAGTCAGCAGCACAGATCCCAGCTCAATGACTAGGATTACAACCCCAACCTTTCTGCCCATGAGAGCAATTTTTTTTTAATCCAGGTGGCCTTTTCTTTGTAAAGCCAATGCGAACAAAGCAGTACGTCACAATGATGGATCCATTCCAAATGAAATATGGGAAAGTGATGGGGGCTTTCCTCTTCATCCCAGCTGTAATGGGAGATATCTTTTGGTCAGCTGCTATTCTTGCGTCACTGGGTAAGTTTAATGAAGTAATAGGTCTATAAATGTCTACATGTCCAAATATATTTCTACAAATTGTAATATATGTTCAATATCTACTCTAATTTAGTCATGTGCTAACAACCTCTATTTCAGGTGCTACAATGAGTGTAATTTTGAATATTGAAAAATATTTATCCATTATCCTGTCAGCTTCTGTGGTGATAATATACACACTGCTGGGTGGTCTCTATTCAGTGGCATATACCGATGTAATGCAAATGGTCTTTATTGTTATCAGTCTGGTAAGTCTTTCCATCTCTTATCTGGTTCAATAATTCTATTAACTGTCACTAAAGAGGAACAAAAACACTGTCTCTTTGCATTCTGGGTATGATCCAGGCAAGCATATTCTGAGACTGTAGAGGTTTTGAGAGAGATGAATTAATTTCCTCAGGCATCTGTGATCTATTAAATACATTGTTTGAATCCAAAAAGGCCTAACCCACAAAATTAGCCACTCGCCCAGATTACCACATCCGTTTCCTCCTTCTGCAGTCTTTGTTTGACGGTGGGGAGTGGAGTATTTCACTTCCCTGTATTACTCCAGTACATATTGGCTGACTAGCCATGAATTAAAATCCCTATCCTGCAGTATTTCTCCATAAATCATTTATATTTTTGAAAAATAATTTGTTGTCAGGAAAAAAAACATTCTCTTTAAGAAAGTAAATTTAGAACCAGAACCCTTTATGATGCATTTTCACTAAATTGCAAATCAGAACTGCTTTAAACATGCTACCAGAGGGGGTGTTGGTGGAGCCAGGTTCTTTCACCATCTTAAGAAGAATCTGTTTGAGCAATTGAATCCCCAAAGCAGAGAACACTTGGGACTGAGTGCTGGTTAATGGGATCAGTGGTTTTCAAACTGCCTTCTTAAACTCATATTTCAACTTAAGCAATCCCTAAGCCACAAGTGCTCTGTGATTAGTCAGGGATTGCTTAAGGTGGAATGTAAATGGAATGAAAAATTTGAAACCACTATTTTAAACATACCTAATTGACTCGTTATGTGCACAGTTTCATAACTCCAAAGGAAATGGGCCAATGGCAATTTTTCTCAAGCAAAATATTTCAGTAATTATTAGGTCAAGATAAGTAGTTCTCAGGGGAAAATCTTGGTTGCTGTTTGGAAAGTTCTGAACATTATATTATGTATAAAATTTGATTTCATTGGCATTTCAAAAATTGAAGTGTGCAAAAGATCTGAAGCCAGCAAATGGGTTTTCTGAATATTGTTGGTTTTCTTGTCCATTAAATAATGCACATCACTGACATCATTTCCTCAACTCTTCAAAATCAGTTCACCATTGCTCTGACTCTATAAGCCTCAATTAATTTTCATCTGCTATATTTTTTTCAAATAAGTTAGTTCCTTTGTATGTTCTGTCAGGAAATTTGTGGAGAACAAACGTTTTGACTAAAAGCTCCAACACCTTACTTTGCAATAATCAAGTAAGAGGTGACATATCTCAAGAGGCTAAAAATTCCTAGAATATTTTTAATTTCCAGTTTTATGGAGCAGATTGGTTCCAGAGCTTAGCAAATTCAAACACACTCCAAATGCAACCTGTAAATATCCGAAACTTGCATGTCACAAGTCCACTACAGAATACAAATGTGAAAGTAAAGGAGCAACAGCCTCTAACCAAGCTGGGCATCTGTACTGGGCACCATGATGTTCACTTATGCATTGTCTTAATTTAAACCTATGTACCAAACTGAGTGGAACCCGTTATCAGTTGGGATCTTCTATATCTTTAATCAATGAATTATTAAAATTGTCAGTAAAAAAAAAGCTGTCACAGTACCAGTACAAAACTGCAACACTTTCCTACCCACACAATTGTATTATCTGAATTATCTATAAAACTGATAACCATTGCTAAGGGTTTCATTGTACTACAGTAATTGCATTTGAAGACCCACAAAATATCTGAATGTTTGGCAAAGAAATCAATACCAAAAAGAGGCTTGATAACTCAAAGGTTTATTTTATTGTTATGTAATAATAATAAAAATCTAATATACATGATATCCTACAACTTTTGTCTGCCGTAGTCACTATGAGCATTACCCAGTGTCCTTAACTGTAAGAGAAGGAGAAGCAAAAGAGAGTCACTGGGTGTCCGTGGAATTACCTCTAGTGTCCGTGGAATTACCTCTAGTGTCCGTGGAATTACCTCTAGTGTCCGTGGAATTACCTCTAGTGCTTCTGCAGCTGCACAGACTCCAGTTCAAACCATTGACAACCTGAGATTCAGGTCCAAACCTACAATATGATCAGGAAGCCTTTAGTACCTGAGGCCCATTGGGAGCCCTTCTTGCCCTCAGCAACCTCTCAAATCCTGGTTCCAAATTTTCCATGACATAAGCCAGACTCCAGCAGCCCAAAGCCTGTGCGAGTCCTTTGACCACAAGTGTCTTTGAAAATGCAGGCAATGCAAATAGAAAATGATTGAATGATCTTACTTCACTTTTTCCCTCTCATTAGTGGCTTTGTGTTCCCTTTGCCATTATGAACCCGGCAGTTGCCGACATCAAGTACACCATGGTAAATGAATTTTATCAGAGCCCATGGATCGGTAAAATAGAGATGAACCAGATCTTCCGATGGATCGATGATCTTCTTCTTATGGTTAGAACTCTTAATATATTTCACATTAAAATGATTTTTAATTCCATTATTAACTTCCATTGCTCATGTGCAAGGGTTAAAATGAAGTCAAGGTTAGGCAGTATCACTCATCTTCAGGCAGCCAACCTTTGGCCTGGTGTGGTAATTGAAAAGCACTTGCGGGCTGGCACAACAGTTCACCAATCTGTCCAGACCAGCATTCCTGGAATGTGACTGACCATGCAGTACAAAACAAGGGGGCCTACAACTATTTGCTATGTGGATGAAGGTAAGAGCCTCGTGATGATGAAGTTGTGCTGCATTCCTTAATCAATCTGCTGAGAGGGTTTCTCTAGAGCAGCCAAAGGAGCCGTAAGCTTAGATTGGATTATTTGACCTGCTGGCTTCCAGCTACTTTCGGCAAACATGGCTACAATGTGGCCCATTCGTTTATCACTATCTATCCTCACTAGGCACCCCACATGACTGCTCATTGCGTGCACTGATAATGTATTAAAAACAATGACTCGTAATTATTTTGCTTAAAATTCCTTGACTTGGTTACTTAGTTATTAACTCATCTTCTCTTCCCAAAATTGTCTAAATAGGTTTCAAATAAGACAAATAATTATTCTGTTGAAGTATCTTATTAGTTTATTTCAAAATTCACCTGCCCTACACCTCCTCTCGAGTCCTAAATCATGTTCCTTCTTGGGCTCCAAACCAATCAGTCAACATTCATTATTCAGCAAGCTAAGTGTGCCAAAGAATCTGGTGCTATCTGAATCATTCACTGCATGTGTGATATACCAGCCTAAGGCTGGGAAATGCAAGCTCCATGGTTGGCCCAATGATACTGCCAGTGGCTGTTTTGAATAGTACACGGAGTTCTTAGAGTACGAGAGATTTGGTGATGGGTGAGCACCTTCAGTGACATGTCCATCATCTGACCTGACATAGCTGCTGGTCAACAGGTTATTGTAGAACCATAGAACATTACATCACAGAAATAGACCACTTCAGCCCTTTTAGTCTGTGCCAAAGCATATTTTTGCCTAGTTCCACTGATCTGTACCTAGTCCACAACCCTCCATACCTGCCCAGATTTTTCTTAAAATGTGGAAATTGAGCCAGCATTCACCACTTCACCTGGCAGCTCATTCCACATTCTTACCATTCTCTGTATGAAGTTCCCCCTCATGTTCCCCCTAAAATGTTCCCCTTTCATGCTTAACCCATGTCCTCTGGTTTGTATCTCGCATTCCCTCAGTGGAAAAAGCCTATCTACATTTACTCTATCTATCCACCTCATAATTTTAAATACCTCTATCAAATCTCCCCTCACTCTTCTGAGCTCTAGAGAATAAAGGCTTAACCTATTTAACTTTTCCATGTAACTCAGTTCCTGAAGTCCAGGCAACAACCAAATAAATCTTCTCTGCACTCTTTCTATCTTATTGATATCTTTCCTATAGTTAGGTGACCAACACTGTAGACAATACTCCAAATTTGGCCTCACCAATGTCTTATACAATTTTACCAATACTGTGATATATGAAGGACTATATGCCAAAATTTCTCTTTACAACCCTATGTATCTCCGACACCACTTTAAGGGAATTATGTATTTATATTCCCAAATCCCTCCATTCTACCACCCTCCTCGGTGCCCAACAATTTATCGTGTATGTCCTACCGTGATTTGTCCATCCAAAACGCAACACCTCTCACTTGTCTGCATTAAATTCCATCTGTCATTTGTCAGTCAATTTTTCCAACTGGTCCAAATCCCTCTGCAAGCTTTGAAAACCTTCCTTATTGTCCACAACTCCTCCAATCTTAGTGTCATCTACAAAATTGCTGATTGAATTTACCAAATTATCATCCAGATCATTGATATAGATGACAAAAAAACAATGGTACCAGCACCAATCCCTGAGGCACACCACTAGACACAGGCCTCCAGTCTGAGAACCAGTCACCCTCTGGCTTCTCCCACAAAGCCAATGTTGAATCCAGTTTACTACCTCAACATGAATACCAAGTGTCTGAACTTTCCTGACTAACCTCCCATTGTAGATTACTTTCCAAGTAATCTCCTTAAAAAATTCTGATTGGTTAAATACAACGTACCACTCACAAAGCCATGTTGACTATCTTAAATCACATCTGACTATTCAAATAATTGTATATCCAATCTTTTAGAACACCTTAAAATAATTTTAAGCCTATAATTTCTAGGGTTACTTTTGGGGCCTTTTTTAAACATGAGCTATCCTACAATTACTGTCCTACAATCCTTCAGCACAACACCCATGACTAAGGACATTTTAAATATTTCTGCCAGAGCCCCTACAATTTCTCACTAGCCTCTTTCAAGGTCCAAGGGAATATTTTGTCAGGGCCTGGGGATTTATCCACCCTTACTTGCCATAAGACAGCAAGCACTTACTCCTCTTTAATCTGTATAGGTTCCACGTTTCATTTCCTTACTTCCCATGATTCTATGCCAGTTTCCTGAGTAAATACTAATGGAAAAAAAAAATTAAGATCTCCTCCTTGTCATTTTACAAAGCAACCTCTCTGATCTTCAAGGGGCCCACTTTTGTCCCTTATTATCATTTTGCTCTTAATATACCTGTAGAAATCCTTAGGATTGTCTTTCGCATTATCTGCCAAAGCAACCTCATGTCTTCTTTTAGCCTTCCAGATTTCTTTTGAGGTTTTTCTTACAAGTTTTTATACTCCTCAAGTACCTCATTTGCTCTATGTTGCGTATACCCTCTCTTCTTCTGAACCAGATCCCCAATATCCCTCAAAAACCAAGGTTCCTTATGTCTACTAACTTGGCCTTTAATCCCGATAGGAACATACAAACTCTGGACTCTCAAAGTTTCACCTTTGAGGGTCCTGCACTTACCTCACATTTCCTTGCCTGAAAATAGCTTATCCCAATCTATGCATTCTATCCTTCTCCATAATTAATGTGAAAGTAATGGCATTATGATCTCTGGTCCCAAAAGGTTCCCTTACAGGTTAGGTAATCCTAACTGTGAGCATGGAAAGGAGGGGTGTGGTCACCTATGTTAGGGACATGTAGTAAGTTTTTAAAAAAATGCTTATCTGTAATTGTGCTTGCAATATCATGACAAAACCATTCAATTAAAAACATAGGAACATATAAGAGAGGAGGTGGAATACGCCATCATTCCCATCAAATATGATCAGCCATTCAATAGCATCAGAGCTCAGTTCCACTTACCTGCATGTAACCCATAACTCCTTATTCCCTATTATTGAAAACTATGAATATGTCTTAAAACACTTAATGGTACTGCCACAATAGACTTAAAATTCCAAATTCACGACTTACTGGGAGAAGAAGTTCCTCCTTATCTCTGCCTTAAATCTACTCCTCCAATTCTTGAAGCTGAATGTTATGAGAGTATCAGGCATTGTTTCATTGTATGAAATTCTAATTGCTAACTAATTGACTGGATAAATTTATTTTGTTCTAAAATGCTAGCTTCTCATTGTTCCTTGCAGACCATGGGAGATATTCCTTGGCAAGTGTATTTTCAAAGAGTCCTTGCAGCGTCATCAATTTCTCAAGCAAGAAAGACATCTTATATAGCTGCCATTTTCTGCTTCACTTTGTCTTTCCCTTCCATCATTATTGGAGCAGTTGCTGTATCTACAGGTAAAGTTATGATACATTAAGTCATACAATTCTCAATAAAGATTGTTTTGTACAAGAGGCTTATACTAGTCCTAGACACATGGTCCTTGACACAAGCTAACAATCATTTACAAATATTGGATCTATTGTATGTATTATCTTGTAGATTCTAAGCAGTAAATGGTCCAGTTTGAATTCATGTAAAGTCGAAAAAGTTAAGACTATATGCCACTGAGGCCCTTTCTAAACACAACAAGATTTCCGGCCACCTGGGAACTTGTGATCAGCATAATATTAGTAAGCCAGAGACACAATCTCCACATCGTGGCCATAGAACAGGGGTGGACAAACTTTTTTGGTTGCGAACCAAACACGGTAGAATTTACATTATTAAGCTCAGCAGTTTTCAACCAGTTACATTGCAAAGAAAAACTGTTTTTAGACCAGAAAACCCCAGTGCCATTAAAAATTCTGTCAAAACAACTAGATGACACAACTGAATGATTTAAATTTTGACATTATAGTAGTTTATTAATGTGCTCAAATATTGCAGTTAGCATTTCTGAATCCGCTGCTCTTGAATTTAATTCAAGTAAATACAATAAAACTCTAAAACTTTCATTCAAAAAGCAGAGCAAAATAAAAAAGATGGGTACAAAATAAGAACAGGAATAAAGATCAAGAAAGGGAGAAGGCTGTCTCCAATATTCCTCCACAAGTCTTAGTGAATACAGTTCTTGGCCCAGGTGTCCACCTTAATGATTATGATGCAATGTGTAAATCTGTAGAGAGGCGACTAATGTTAATAGATTCCTTGCAAATCAAACAAACTTCCCCTTGACTTCTGAGAAAAAGTATTAATTTTCCCTCCATGTCTGAAATTTTCAGCACTCCCTTAGTATTTTCCATCTTTTCAGTTCTTCCATATTTAGTCAACTGAGGTAAACATATTTTTTTTAACTGAGGTAAACATTTTTTTAACTGAGGTAAACATTTTCATCGATGAGTAACATTGCAATCATTGGTCTAGTAGTTGTTCAAAATGGCAGCAACATCTAGTGGTGAAACTAAGAAGTGCAATGTATTTACAGTGCAATTTATTGTTAGAGACTATGTTCTCATGGGCCATATTTAATTTTATTTTTAAAAATCACCCTGGGCCACTTAAAAATGGACAACGGGCTGCAGTTGGCTTGAGGGCTGTAATTTGGCCACCCCACCATTGAATTTTCATTCCCATCTTCTTCTTCTGCCTCAGTTGCATTGGGTCAGGGTAAGAAAGTTGTTGCTGTAGGATTTAAATACATCTAGCCCTCAAAGGCTTCCTGCAGACTCCGGAAGTAAATGTTATTCATAAAATTTTAGTCAATAAATTGAAATGCAATGAATTACTGAAATAATTTTGTTTTCTCTCAAGATTTTCTCACAAACTGCAGAACAATTTTTAGGAGCTGAGACATTTGATTTCATCCTCAGCAAGTCATGGAAAGTAGCCAAGACTCAATGTACACTTGAAAAACTTGAGAACGACGCTGAAACCTTGAACAGAAAAAGAAATGCTGGAGGACAGACAGCTTCCATGATTAAAAACAAAGCACATGTTCAGTGTGGCCTTCAGTGAGACAGCATCACTGAATGCCTACAATCTGTTTGTGGGTCTAAACTTGGGCTTCTTGTTGCCAACCAGTTTAGCTCCCCCAAACACTCCCTCAATGATTCATCTGTCCAGCCTCATCTATTGTCAGGGTGAGGCTAAACCTAAACTTGAGGAACCATACATCATATTGCTCTGAGCCAGCCTTAAGCATTTACATTTAATTTTCTAATTTTAGGTACCCCCTACCCCCAACTGTTTCCGATGTTTTCATCTTTTCTTTACCTACGCTTGCACTCATTTTATTCTCTCTAATTGTTCACCCCCTTCCCCCTCCCCACCCTTCCTAATGATTCATTCCTCTCTTTTGTTTACTAGTCACCACTGGGCCCCTCCTCTAGATTCATACCCCCTTTATACATGTAATGTTACCTTTTTAATCTTAGTCTTGACAAAGGGTTTTAACTCAAAGGGTTGATGACAGACCATTTCTACCATGGATGCTATTTGACCCGCTGAGTTCCTCCAGCAATTCTTTGTCTGCCCAGCCTACACTTTCATGGATGAGTTTCAACTTTTATGACTGGGAAATTGCATTCTAAACTTTATGCTCGACCACCACAAGGATTATACACTAAAGGCAAACTTGTTCTGACACTGAGATCTTGATAGAATAATTGACAGTGTTAAGTGGTTCCGAGGATTGTTTGAAAAATTATTAAGGGAGTAGGTTCAAAGTCCATTTCTTTTCCCATTGATCACTGGGATAAATTGGCATTGGTTTTAAATGATTCTTGATTTACCCACAGTATAGCAGATTACACCACATACTTACTAATGTGAAAAAAAAAACTCCAAGGTTAAATACTGTTGGCTTTTCACTAACATACTGGATTCACTAAATGCACAAAATATCCCATGCATTAAAGCATGGTTAAATGACTCTCTGAAGCCAGCTTAGATATCCTTCATGGCATGCTTGTTTTGTGCAGCCTTGTCGACTGTAAAGTGTTATTAATTTATATTTTCCCAATGGACTGACTGAGGCAATAGATCTTTGGAAAGGCTGTTGAATGCAAAGCCACACTTTTAACTGACATATCACTCCTACTAAAATCTAGAGTTGTCTCCAACTCCCTCCCTTCTGGATGCTGATCAGCCATAGAACCATGGAGTGCTTCAGCACAGAACCAGGTTCTTCAGCCCATCCAGTCAGTGCTGAACTGTCATTCTGCCTAGTCCCATTGACTTGCACCTGGACCATAGCCCTCCATACTCCATCCATCCATTTTTTCTTAAACATCAAAATAGAGCCCCTATTCCCCATTTCATTCCTGATGTATTCCATTACCTCCCACTGATTAATCTCAGCGACAGTGAAGGAGAAATATGATTATCATAATTATAATGTCATAAGAGCCGAGTTCCACTTTTCACAGAAGCTGCTAGTTTGCTGCTCTCAAGTTTTGAATAGAAGACGTGGGAGCTCCACTACAGTCTGTAGCAGTTATCTGACCATACATATACAACCTGATGAAACAGTGTTTCTCCGGACCATGGTGCACAAACATACAAACACAATTCACAGTACATAATAATCACATGCATACATAAATATATAATTTACAATAATATATATATATATATTTATATATTTATATATATATATATATATGAAAATATTGTGGGATGATTTACTCAGTTACAGAATGCTATTCACCAACCTCACAGTCTGTGCGAAGAAGCTATTTCCCAGCCTAGAAGTTCTGATTTTGATGCTCCTTGTTATCTAGTCAGGATAGAGCCACTTATATACTTCTCTGGACAGGAGAGTGAAGCCTTGACTTATTTAATAGCTGGGAGCTTTCAGAGATGGAGAAAAATGATCCAGAGCAGATATTTGCAAAGTTTGCTTCTCACCTTGAATCCAAGTCTAATAGAATTAAACGCTATGATTTCAAGGCTTAATGCAAGAGACTGATGAAACTGTTGATAGCTTCCCATTAGACTCAAAATTGTTGCTGAAAAATGCAGATTATGGATATAGAGGAAAGATTTGTTGATCAACTAATAAGGGGGAGTGCCCTTCCTAAAGTGGGAGTGCCCTTCCTAAAGTGGGAAGGATAGCTTGAAGCTGGCCAAAGCTATAGACACAGCCAGAGCCTTCAAAGCTACAAGGATGCAAATGAAATCCATATCTATGCAGACCCACCTACAGCAAAGAAAAGGAAGGGTTGATGCTATAAAGAACACAATGAGGTAAGTGCAAACCCCCAAGACTTGCAGGAAGTGAGGCAGACAACACCCCTTCAATGACCAAAACAATGGCCTGCATATGGTTCTGAATATAGAGCCTGTGGTAAAGCACTGGGCAAAGATGTGCAAGTCTGGTATGAAGAAAATATTAATACCACTGAAGGAAAAAGATAAGATGCTCCACCACATAAAAGGAAATAACAATGAGGACTCCGAAACCCAGATACTGGATATAGAATCCATACACCTTCATGAGATGTATGTGTACCAGCAACACAAAGCCCCAACTGTGGCAGCCAAATCCACAAGATGGTGAAGCAACACACTGCCGCCAGTGTGATATCAATAAGACCTATTTAACAATAGTTGTGTAAATAAACTAGTGTACAAATTCAGTTACTTACATTGCACTGGAAAGAAAGTGATAAAGAACACTAAATTTTTCTTTATCTTGAGAAGGAGGGATGTTATATAATCAGGAAAATGTGAACTATTTTGTAACTGCATAAGAATCCACATTTCTCACTCTAGGAACTGTAGTGCCCCACTGTGAGGTGTATGTATATGTATAGCATGTGTGTGTGTGAACAGTTTCCTGTGATGGTGGAAGGCATCAGTAAGTAAAATCTCTTGTATAATTTGAATCTTGCATCTCTAAATTATTTAAGAAGCCTCTCTATTAACACAGACAAAACATCTCCTTCTTGTTTGTAGTGGGTCAAAGATGCTGTGTGCTGCATGGAAAGGATCTTCTTTAATTCTTTGAGCCCTATTCAAGCAACATTCCCAGTAAATGTCATCAAGAGAGGAAAGGGAGCCCCCAGTGATATTCTCATCCATTTTGATGATCCTCTATATTGACTCCTGGTCCCAATCTTTGCAGCTACCACACCATGCAATAAGACAGCCTGGCAGAACACTTAATATTGCTCCTATAAAATGTTATCAAGATGCAGGCCAGTTACCTTTCCCTCCTCAATTGGCATAAGAAGTGTAGACCATGCTGCACTTTTCTGATTAATGAGGAGGAGTAGTGGGTCCAGAATAGGTCATCCTTTATGTGCACACCAAGGAACTTTGTGCTCTCTATTCTCTCCACAACGCAGCTATTGATTTATAATGGAGAACAGTTAATCCTTGTCTTCCTGAAATCCATAATCATCTCCTTTGCTTTGTGCACGTTGAGACTCAGGTTATTGCTCTCACACCATTTTACGAGCTGGTCAACCTCCTCGCTGTAAGCTAACTCATAATTGCAGATGATGATGCCATCTACTGTTGTATCATCCACAAAATTAATTATTCAGTTTGAACTGAGTTTGGCAGTGCAGACATGAATTAGCAGCATTAACAGTAATGCACGGGGTGGTGGGGGTCACATGATGTCATCAGGAACACCATGTACCCTGCCGACTCACGAGGGATTTACTAAAAAACGCACATAGTAAAAAAAGTTAAAATTACTAAAATATCTTTAAAATAAATTTTAAGTGCTTACCAGAAAGAAAAAAAATGTCACCGAAGAAAGAAAACCCTGTAAAGACCATACCAAATGAACAATGAGATGAGAGAAGGAAGAGAGAACTTGGGCCTACCTCATCATCGAAGCAGGCCGCTGAAGTTGGACCAGATACACCAGTGAACACCAACCTCCTGAGTCTTCTCTGCAGTTTCCCACAAAGATGGCTGTTAAGTCCAAAACTGCATTATGCATGCACGCTGTAGAAGGCAAAACAATTTGGGGAAAAAAACAAAGCATTTTTAAAGGGCCATCATGGTGTCTCCATTTCAGAGCAAGAGGGGGACAAATCTAACATGGAGGAAGATTCAGATGAGTCTGGCAGTCCAGAAGAAGGAACAAACTCAGAAGAAACAAGATTTAAAGGCAAGAAAAAGAGAATGGATAAAATGGAAACTAAAAATTATAATATCTGAAACTCTGGAAAGCAATTTAAAGCTTTTAACTGTAGAATTAAAGCAAGTTAGAACTGATGACTTTTGATAAGTAATATTTCACGAAAGAGTTGATAAAGTGTGGAAGAAAAAAATCAAGATGTCCATGAAGAGGTACATCATGTTGAAGACAGAACAAATGTTAATGAAGACTCTGTGACTGCTTTGGTTTCTATGAATGAAAAATTGCTTGAGAAAATTGACATCCTGGAAAATTACAGGAGAAGAAATAATCTTAAAATTGTGGGGATGTCTGAAGGTAAAGAAGGTCAAGAGTGAAACATTTTTTTCAAGAGAGGATACCGAAAATGCTTGGAGAAGAACATTCTGAAGAGAGGATTTTGATCGAGAGAGCTCATAGAGCTCTTAGACCCAAACCGAGTCCTAATCAGAGACCTCACTCTATCTTGATCAGGTTTTTGAATTACCAAGATAGGGAGAAGGTACTTGGTTTGGTAATGTGCAGAGCTGAAGAATTATGGACCTTGGACTATGAGGGGGATAAGTTAATTTTATCTTGATTTGAGTCAGGCTCTTTTGAAGAAAAGAGTTTAACCCAGTTAAGAGGGTTTTTATATAACAGTCAGAGATTTGTTCTTCATTATCCAGCTACTTTGAAAATATTTTTGCCAGATCAAAAGAATCTGTGTTTTAAAAATCATGTTCAGGCAGAAGATTATGTGAAGGATCTGTCTGGAACCCAACTAATAAGGGTTGACGATTCGAAGTGAGCTACAGATTTATAAAGAGGGGTGTATTCCCTCTTTCTTTTTCTTATTTTCTTTTTTTATTGATGGGTGAAGAGAACTGTATTGGGAAGTATTGTTGTAAAACAGGAAAGGCTTTTTCCCCACGGGGGGTCGGGAGATATGTCTGTTGATTTCTGATGACTACATATGTTTTGGTGGCTTCACCATGACCTGTAAAATGGTGGGTGGTAATATTAGTATTTCTAGCATTTTGGAGGAGGGGGTTACTTTATTTTGTCTTCAATCTTTTTCTATAATATTCTTTTATAATACATTTATTCTGAACAATGTTGATGTTTTTGGATTGCAGACATTGACACTTAGGACCAAGGTATTGTGTAGGAGTTCCTCCTGGATAGGAATGTTTAATAGAATTTTTTTTAATGCATTGATAAAGATGATGAGTAAAGCAGTTAAGATTTTGAGTTTTAATATTAATGGGATCAACAGCCCCATAAAAACAAAGAAGATTTTATCTTATATTAAGTGGATATTGCTATTTTTTAAAACAAGAAACCTATTTAACTGAAAATAAACATTTGAAATTGTAAAAGGATCGGGTAGGTCATATTGCTTTTTCCACATTTAATTCTAAAGCTAGAGGAGTAGCAATTTAATTTCAGAAAAATCTACCAGTTAAAATTCAAAGTGTTATTACTGATCTGACAGGAAAATATATAATGGTAAATTGTCAAATATTTTCTGAGGAGTGGAATTTATTGAACAAAAATGCATCAAACACTGATGATCAGGTTTATATGAGATTTTTAAAAATTTAGTAGATGTACACAAAAATGTTTTAATAGATTGCGATTTTCATTTTTGTTTAGAATTTTTGTTGGATAAATCATCAAAACTATAGTTAAATCAAAAGCAGCTAAAACATTGCCATCTTTAATGGATCATTTTAAATTGATTGATATATGGAGGTTGCACCCTAAGGATAGAGACTATTCTTTTTATTCTAACAGGTTTGATACATATTATAGAATTGATTATTTTTGCTTTCAGCTCAAAATTAATCAAGAATTTTAAATGTTGAATATAAAACAAGAATATTATCTGATCATTCTCCATTGTTGAGCAATACTCAGATGGAGATTGAATTCTTCATTGTTGAAAAGGGCAAATGTTTTTTTAATATACAGCAACATATAGAATTGTTTCCTAAAACTAATTTAAACTCAATGGAAGATAAGTTTATTATTTAGGATGCATTAAAAGCATATTTAAGAGGACAAATTATGTTATTCTTAAAAACTTAAAAAGGAGTATATGAAGGACATAGAGAATTTGGAAAAAGAAATAACAGTATTGGAAAAAGATATTTAAAAATCATCATCAGAGAATAAATACAGAATTTTAATTAATTTAAAAATATGGTATAATATAATGTTAACCTATAGAACAGATAAAATGATATCATGGTCTAAGCAGAAATATTATGAATTAGGAGAATGATCACAAAGTTTTAACCTGGCAACTACAAGCGGAACAATCTTCTGGAACAATTAATGCAATACAACAGAATAATAATGAAGTGACATTTAAGCCACAGAAAATAAATGATGTATTTAAGGATTCCTATGAAAAAGTATATACAGCTGAATCATTGCATGATGAGGAAGCCATAAATGAATATTTGTCACAAATGCTATTATCAAATTTAACTGAAGGAGATAAAAATGATCTGGATACTCCTTTTACTGAACAAGAGGTTTACAATGCACTTAACGGTTTACAAAACAATAAATCTCCAGGAGAAGATGGGTTTCCAGTGGAGCTTCATATAGACCAATATCATTAATAAATGTTGATTATAAAATTATAGCAAAGGTATTAGCAAATAGGATTAATGATTATCTTCCTGAATTAATACATATGGACCAGACAGGTTTTGTTAAAAATAGACAAACTTCCAAAAATATAGTAAGGTTCTTAAGGACAATTCATTTAGCCCAGCAATAAAAAGATTTAAGTGTGATAGTAGCTTTAGGTTTGTTTAAGGTTTTGAATAAATTTGGTTTTGGTGTGAATTTTATAAATTGTATCAAGGCACTATATAGTGATATTAAGGCTAAAGTAATAACAGATGGGCTAATGTCTCAATCTTTTAGTTTAAATAGATCAAGTAGACAGGAAATCCTCTATCACCAGTCTTGTTTGCTTTAGCTATAGAACCACTTGCACAAAAGATTTATGATGATCAACAGTTGTAAGTGTTTACAATAAAGCAAATTGAACAGAAATTTATTTGTTGACAATGTCTTAGTTTATTTAACTCAGCCACAATTGTCATGACCAAGATTATATAATCAGTTATTAGAATATGGGAGAATTTAAGGATACAAAATAAATTGGGATAAAAGTGAAGTAATGGAATTGGTACAAGGAGATTATTCACAATGTCAAAAAAAAATTCAATTTAAATGGATGGATAAGATTAAATATTTGGATATACATATTGATAATAATCTGAAAATTGTATTCCAATAGTTAAGAAAATAGATGAAGATCTAAAGAAATGGATGAATTTACCTATTACTTTAATTGGAAATTTTTCCAAGAATTCATTATTTATTTCAAACTTTACCTATCTCTATGCCTCAAAAAATTTTCAAGATTTAAATAAACAAGTTAGGAAATTTCTTTGGAAAGGGAAAAATGGTATTAAAGTCTTTGGAAAAATTAACAAGATTACAATTTCCTAATTTTAAGAATTATTATGAGATTTTTAGTTTCTTTGTTTGTAAAAACTAAGCCATCTTGGTTTGAAATAGAATTAAATAAAATAGGAGAAAATATACCAAAGGAGTTTATCTATAAATGGGAACTGAAATTAATAACAATGGATAAAGATTCCCCGATATTAAAATACCTACTTACTCTTTGGAATAAAATTAGAAATTGATGGATATTCGCTCTCTTTAAAAACACCATTAATTAAACCTCTTAATTTTTTTTCAAAAGTTAATCCTTTTTAAAATATTTGGAATAATAATGGAATTTAAAATTGGAAGATCATTATGATAATGATAGATTGAAGTCTTTTGATCCATTAAGAATTAAATATGGTATTCTTTGTAATACGTTATTTTGTTATTTTCAAATAAGATCTTATCTAAGGGTAAAATTAGGATCTGACAACTTTAAAGAATCTTACAAATTTGGAGCAAATTATAGTGGATAGAATGATTAAACATTTTATTTCAATAGCATACCTCTTGTAACAAGAACAAACACCTAAAGCAGGGTTGTTTAATTCAAAAGAAAGATGGGAACAAGATTTAGATATAATAATAAATCAACAGATTTGGCAAGGTTTATGTAAAGAAGTTATCAATGTAAGATATATACTGCTTCATTAAAATTTTTTACATCAATTATATATTACACCTCAGAAATTGAGTAGATGGAGATGAAATTTATCAGATCAATGTGGGAACTTTTCTTCATTCCACGTGGTTTTGTTCGAAAGTTCATCCTTCCGGTGTTTCCATTAGCAAGTTTCTACAAGTCACTGGTGTGACTTTTCCATTCAATCCTGAATTATTGCTGTTAGGAAATTATGAAAGTATTATACCCAAGTTACATTTGTCGGATTCTCAACTGAAATTTGTTAAATTAGCTTTAGTAGTAGCAATGAAATGTATTGCTGTTACCTGGAAATATTGTGTTTCATTAACATTAGAAAAGTGGCATACTGAGACTCAAAGTTATATCACTTTATAAAAGAATACTAATAATTTAAGGAATAAATATTCCTTATTTATACATATTTGGGGCCCTTATGTTCAATTTAAGGAAATTAAATTATAATATTTTTAATTAAAAATTCTCATGACCAGTAAGTTTCTCCTTGACTTAATAATAATTTTTGGAATGGTGTTTTTGGGATTATTGAGTGTCATCTGAAGCAATCCAAAATAAGATGTAGTTATGTTATTATGTATTATATATGTTTTATGTTAATAATCAAATTAGATTAGGTTAAGGGGGGGAGGGGGTCTAGGGATTTTTTTTAGTTTTTAGTTTTTTATTTATATATACTTTCAACATATATTGTCATATTGTGATTTGTTATTCTTTGTTACTATTATCATGTATATGTCAATTAAATAAAATATTCAAACAAAACAGTAGCGGACTGAGCACACAGCCCAGAGATGTGCCAGTGCTCAATGTGATAGGACTTGAGATTTTGTTACCAATGTAGACTGACTGTGGTCTTTCAGTCAAGAAGTCAAAAATCCAATTGCAGAGAGGGGTTTTGAGTTTCAGTGTGGACAGTTTATCCACCAACTCTGAGGTATGATCATCTTGAATGGTAAGCTGAAGTCAATGAACAACAGCTTGGCACATGAAGCATTATTCTCTGAGTGGATCAGCCTCACCAATAGTTTATTATCCTTCAGTCTTAAACATTAGCAAATTAGATCACTTGTCATCCTATTAGTATGAGAGAGAGGGGAAATACTCAAGGGGAAATACTCAAAGCTCGTTTATAATGAATGGCAAAATTGAAATATTAAAGAGTTCATGAGATGGGAGATTCTGAATAAGGATTTGCTTTTTGTTCTTGACAACATAGCATTTTCATAAATAATAATGTTTTTTGTTATGTACATTGTAGAATAAGGATCTGCTTTTTGTTCTTGACAACATGGCATTTTCATAAATAATAATGTTTTTTGTTATGTACATTGTAGAATGTACTGAAATTCTTACTTGCTGCATCCAATCTGGTATGTTGTAAAATAAAAACAGCTACTGTAGTATACTGCAGTGAAACAAGAAAGCTTGCAGATAATGCTGTAAGCACACAAAATAGCTAGAGAAACTCAGCAAGTCCCACAGCGTCCATAGGAGCCAGATACATAATTTAGGGCCTGAGCCCTTCGTCAAGGTGTGCACCTGAATAAAAGATAGGGGGAGGAGGGAAGAAGGGGCAGGGGGAGGAGCACAAGCCAACAGGCAAAAGGATAGAAGGGCAGGAGAGAAAAGCCTAGAATAGATGGGGAAGGGGAGTAGGTCTGTGAATGCAGAGCTGGAAGAAAGGAGGCCGAGGGATAGGGAAAAAGAGAGAGATAGAGAAGGGGAGGGGAGCTGGAGGAAAGGAAACATATGGATAGGGAATGAGAGGGTCAGGAGAGGGTGCCTAATGGAAACTGGAGAAGTCAATGTTAATGCTGACTAGTTGGAGGATGCCCAGAGAGAATATAAGGTGTTGTTCCTGGAATTTGCAGGTGGTTTTAGTGGTACAGTGCTTGAGGCAATGGACAGAGTTGTTGGCATGGGAATGGGGCAGGGAATTGTCTAATATTTTTAATGTAAAATTTAAAGAATCAAAATCAGAATTTATTTTCGTGAACAAGTTACAAATTCAGTGTTCTGCGGCCACATACTAGTGTAATTGTGTAGAAAGCACATCAGCCCCTCTATTTTCTCAGGAGTTTGCACAGGTTTAGTATGACATTGGAAACCTCTACAGATATGTAGTAGAAAATATGCTGACCAGCTGCATCACAGCCTGGTAGGGGGCACCAATAGCTCTGAGTGGATAGACCTGTAAAAGGGATTGAACATAGCCCAGTACATCACAGACAAATTTCTCCACACCACTGAGAAAATATAAGTGGAGAGCCATCATCAAGGATTCACTGCACCCGGGACATGCTCTGTTCTTGTTACTGCTACCGGAAAAGAGGTATGCCACAAGACTCATACCACCAGGTTTAAGAACAATTGCTCCCCCTGCCCTCTCCACCATCAGTCTCTTAAAGAACAGGCTCACTCAGAAACTCTTTTAAGGACTCTGACTTTTAAGGACACTGAATATATAATTCTAATATTTTTTCTGCATTTGCCCAGTTTGTTTATATATATTTCTTTGAATACATTTCTCTCTTTTGTCCACATATCTTTTTATGAGTACCGTTTGTACTACCAATAGGTAGAAATTCTGCCTCGCCTGCAGGAAAAAGAATCTGACAAGAAATTTGAACTTTGACTTTATCTTTGATTTTGGCCTGCTGAGTTTTCTAGCAATTTTGTTAATTTACTACATTAGTATACTTAATTGAATTAAAAGGATATTAAAAATAGTCAATAAATACAAAAATAGATGAATTATCACTATTCACAGTTATCCTCATACAAAAAAGTGACTCCTTGATTAGTGCAACAAGGGAAGGTTCAAGAGCTTGATAGTTGGAGGAAAGAAACTGTTCTTGAACATCTTGGTGCCAGTACATTTAGGAATTATAAACTTCTATTAAAAGAGTATTTTTCAAAGCAGTTCTAAAATATAAAATCTTGTTTTTCTTCCAGATTGGAATCAAACAAGCTATGGGTTACCAACTCCATATGAGAGACAAGAATCAAGCATGATATTGGCGATTGTCCTTCAGTACCTTTGCCCGGTTTATATTGCTGTGTTAGGAATTGGTGCCATCTCAGCAGCAGTTATGTCATCTGCAGATTCATCGCTTTTATCAGCAAGTTCAATGTTTGCACGAAATATCTACAAGATTGTTATTAGGAAAAAGGTGAGGTACTATTGGAATTGTTTTTAAAAAATGAACAGATAATAGCATTTTTTATTGGGAGTCACTCCAGTAGACAGAAGTTTAATCATTTGTATCTCAGCCGGTCACATGGGAGGACTTAATTCCCCACCAAGGAGCCAACATTATAAAGGGAAAGCACATAATACACTATTAGAACTTCAGGGACATAGATGGAGGAATTATACCCCAGTCTGGTTTAAACAGATTTGAACTGGTTTCAGCCTCCAGAAATGAAGGTATCCTATGCTTAGCTGCCAACATGGAGACCATCCCATAAAATTTCAGGATGCATCAACATATATTGGGTAAAAATAGAACTGTACAATGCTTACACAGTATAGAAGGAGCTAAAATATTCTAGACAGCTCTTTATCAATATACATTATGCTGAAATTGTAATAATGCTGTTGATCTGTCCCTAATTTTGTTTAATTTCATGAAGCAAGCTCCCAGCATGTCTGTAACTTATGTAGTACACACAACTGCAAACTGCTTTGCACAAGTTATGGATTCACCCATAGAGATAAAGAAGACTAGATAAGAGAAAGTATATTTTAAAAAATGTAAAACCCAGAACAGCAAGCATTCTTGAACAAGTGACTTCCCTGTTGATGTCAACTTGCAATGATGTTTGTTCTGAAGGTAAACCCAAGACTCCTGAACGTTCTTCTGTCCACAGCCCTCACAAGGGGTGTCGATCCATCTAATTATGGTACAGCAACATAATAAAAAGAAAATCATTCACTATAGAGCCACAATTTCTCTGTGAGTCTAGCTCTACAGTAAGAATGCCACTGGAGAGACAACGGCATTATGAATACTCTAATATGATTAAACCTGGCTCTTTGTTGAAAAGTAAAAGAAATTGGTCATCCTTCTCCTCAATCCTTTTATTGCCGTGTTGATTAGTGCTTTCCTAGCTTTAGATTTTTTGTTGTTGGAAGTCTGTAGGCAGTGCCTTCATCAGATTATGTGAAGGTTTTTATTTCAGTAACACTATGTCTTCATGAAAAACTACCTAGAAAATCTATTGATTAAATGTTTTATTATTTTCATCATTATATCATGCCCTAATATAATGTGTATACTTACTGGTGCTGGTAGAGTGTGACACCTATTAGGGGCCACCCCTTCATCCCTTGAAACTTAACAGGGCCCTATTTCCCTGCACGCCCTTTAAATTTAACAAATTTACTGGAAAATGTATTATTCCACTGCAGAGCATCTTAAAAGAAGTGAATTTTTTTTTAAAAAGAAAAATAATTACTGACGTTTCAGGGATGAACCCTTTGTCAAGATGAAGCGTTTCATCCCAAAACATTGACAATTCTTTTCTTCCTGCTGATGATGCCCAACCCATTGAGATCTACCAGCAGTTTTTTTTTGATCCAGATTCCAGCAGCTGCAGCTTAAAAATGAGCTGAAAGCCATTGCAATTAAATTATTTTGTAATTGATATTGAGCCAATTAACTTTCCTCACACTGTTCTGAGGGTGTGGAATCATCATAAAAATGAAAGTGATTTAAATATAAAGTCAATCATTTTCTCAGAGATGTTTGGGATTGCTAATAAGATTCAAGATTCCTTTATTGTAAATGTAACAGTACAGAGCATGTAATCTTGCACAAAATTGTCATCTGCCTGCTTTGAGGCAAACAAGTTGCCTTAGTTTGTCCAGTGCCCTTTACAGTATGAGAGAAAGAGAAGCAAAAGAGAGTCCCTTTAAAATCATTGAGCATCTAAGGATTTGCCCTCCAGCACTTGCGCAGTCTCTGCCACCATACAGAATCCTGTTCGATCTATGTGCAACCTGATCTGCAGTTTAAAACCTCTGAAACAATCAGGAAACCTTCAGCACCTGAAGCCTTTCAGGAGTCCTTCTTGCCATCAGTAGCCTCTCAAATCCTGGTTCCAATACAGGTTCCCATGAGCTAGTCTGAGCAGAGAGAGTGGGCCCCCACCAAATTGCCCACTGTAATGGATCTACATTAATATTAATATTTAGGTTAATGTTAAGGTATATTTCACATAAAAATGTGAAATAAACATAAAAATAAGCTATGGGGTTAAATATATTTCTTGGTAAGTTAGTTTGTGGGCTGAATACAGGGTTACCCACAGGTAACAGCATATTTGCAGAAACCATTTCAATAAGGGAAAGAGTTCAGTTGAAGTCAACATGCCTGGGGAAAAACAAAGCAATAAAACTGAAGAAGTGTTCTTAATTGAAACTCAAGTATCAGGTGTGGTTCTTAAGAGAATTTTTATGTATAATCAGCATAATGCTAGCAGCTGTTTCAAACCTCTAGTATCATTTGGAATGACTGTAGATGTTCTGGAACCAAGCCACTTAAGCCTTTTGAACAGAGATGAGGTCACTGGTTGTTATGGATATGGAGTTGTTGTGAAGAAAGGCAGGAGGTTTTGCAGAAATGAAACTAAAACTTGTGATGTCACATCACAGGATGTCAGAGAACTAAATACTGAAGACAGAGAGACATTCTGAAGACTGAAAAAACACAACATCCTGGAAAGACAGGAGTAGGGCAGTAATCTCTAGAAAGAGAGGGAGATGCTGTTCTGTATTGTATTATCCTTGTTGTAAGAGCTACACACATAAGTGGCTTTTAATTAAGTAAGACCAATTCCGACTGCTCTTTTATGAAAGGAGGTAGCCTCATGTCCCCAATAGATGGTAATTTATGTTTAAGAAATAACTCATCATTAAGATTACAGTTCTGCAACCCTAACAAGAAATGGGGAAACTTGTGAAAACACTCGTGAGTTTAAAGAGATCTGAAGATATAATGATTGAAAGTGCTTTATAATTACTTCTCAACCACAATTTAAAAAGATCTTGAAGTACAACAAGCAGTTTGAAACTGGATTTTAAAAATGACTTTTCAGACTCAAGTTTAAACTGAAATAGTTTGGACTTTAACACACACACACATTTGCATTTGTGCATAGTGGGGTTAAATTTAGAGTTAAGTTTAGAAATAAGCAAGAAATGTTTAATTTTTATATAGTTTAATAAAATCTATTATTTTGTATTTACCATTGTCTGGTGAATATTTCTTTGCTGTTCCTTTGTTAGTGCCGTTATGAACTAACAACCCCTTTTAATTTTTGTTTAGAACTTAAGGGACTTTGTTAGTACTAACAAAGGAACAGCAATGGAAAATTCACTAGACAATAGTAAATTCAAAAATAATAGTCTTTATTGAACTATCAATAACATACCATTTCTTATTTATCTCTAAATGTAACTCTAAATTTAATCTCACTATGCACAAATGTAAAGTGTGTGTGTGAGTAATTGAAGTCCCACTCTGAAAAGTTGTTTTTTTTTAAACCAGCATCATTTTAGTCATGCTTGAAGGTCTTAAATTCTCAGTCCAGAAATAATTATAAAGCACTTTTAAACACATATATTCAGGCCTCTTTACTCACAGTGCTTTTGATGAGATGTCATGAGAGATATTATTTAAATAGAAGTTACCATCTTTTGAGGCACCAATGTGCCTTCTTTTAAAAGGAGAATACAATTCCTGTCTTCCCAGGATCAAATCTTTTTACCGAAGATTTTGGAATCTATTTTCCACACAAAGAATCTGCCCTCTTTTCAAAGAGAGAACAAATATGGATATTCTCTTCCATGATGAATTTACAAAACCAGACAAAGGTTAAACAAAGTGGCAATACAAAAATGGACCCAGTAGAATTCTGTCTTCTTTTCCAAAAAGACAGCGAAGTGGTCTTCATTATTTCAAAAGCCACTGTGTTCCCCATTTTCCAGGAGTAACACACAACAGCACCTATTCTGGTTTCTGTAATTCAACCCTGTCTTTCACAAGGTTCCAACCTCTGTGTGTCACAGGGTTTTGACTTCTGTACTCTCCAAACTGAACTCTTTGTCTCTCATTTTGATAATATATTTCCAGCTCATTTCTCATGTCACATTTCTGTCTTTGAAGCTCATAAGTTCTTTCGACATGAATATCCTAAAAACATTTAAGTTCACTTATATCTCTGAGAAGTCTGTTTTCTTCAGAACTCACATCTATTCTTCCCAATATCTCAAGAATCATCATAAATCCTTTACATCTTTTTGACTCTAACTTCAATCAGCATCCATTTTTGTTTCATACAGGCTTCCTTCTGTCTTATATCTTAAAGAACCATATGTGTTTAAAATGCTAATATGTTGTCTTTGTGCTCCTATAACCACCTGAACCAACTTATTAAACCATATCGAGATAAAATATAGGTTTAACATTAAACTAAAGATTCATATTAACACAGATCCATTTCAGATCTAATAAGGTTTGTAGTTCATAACACCCACAGGCTGTGTGGGTTCCTCAGCAGCTGAGACCTCACTGGTTTGGTGCCATGGTCACTCTACTGTAGAGTCATCACTCTACTTCTCCTTCCCCTTCTCAGTGTGGGTGTTCTTTCCATTTCTAGTGCACTGAGTTGGTCTGCTGCTCCCTGGAGTCTGCAACCACTCGTGGCCACTGCCAAGCACAGACAATGGCATCTTGTGCACAGATCTCCTATGTATGGTTCTGATAGATACAATCCACAAATGTGGGAAGGAGTTCACTTTGTTCATTCCTGCTAAGTACATGAGAGAGTAAGGCTGTGATTCGTTCTTGCCTCATGCACATTCTATTTCATTGACATTAACTGATGGTTGAATTTATGTTGCATCTGTGACCATACAATAATGTCTTCCACCTTCTCCATTTCCCAAGCAGATGTAGACAATGCAAGTTACTCTGACATAATTTCCTAACAGAGCATTTCCAGTGTTTGTCCAGTTTACAACAGCTGTTGGTGGGAAATGGCCAAGTGGGGATTTGAGCCATTAGTTGTACTTTGATAGAATGGCATATAAATGAGCTACATGTTGCATTATTTAAGTTATTAAGAGCATGATTTATTATGTTATATTCATCATTCACATTTACTTTATCTGCAGGCAGCTGAGAAGGAAGTGATATGGATCATGAGGACTTCAGTGGTTATATTTGGTGCTTTAGCTGCTACACTGGCGGTTCTGACAAACTCAATTTATGGCCTGTGGTTACTGAGTGCAGAATTAGTGTATGCTATACTATTTCCACAGCTTGTCTGTGTCCTTTTCATCCCCAGCACAAACATTTATGGATCAGCTGCAGGATTTTTGATTGGATTGACCTTGAGACTATTAGCTGGTGAATCTTTTCTTCATATCCCTCCAGTAATACAATATCCAGGTACTTCCTTTGTGAATGGCACTTATCAACAACTTTTTCCATTTAAAACCTTCACAATGCTTCTGTCCTTACTTTCCATTCTGATTTTCTCATATATTTCTTCATTTGCATTTAAGAGAAAGCTTTTGCCTGAAAAATTTGATGTTTTCAAAATTACCGAGAAAACAAGAGACCTGCCCTCAGCACCAGATGAGCAAATTACATTAAATGATTGCAGAAATCGTAAACCTGAACCTGACAAAAACAAAGTGTGAGTGTAATTACTGCTTTAGAGTTTGTTAACTCTATAATTAATTTTGGACAGAGACAGAGATATATTTCCTGCTGCTTAAATACTGCCGCGCTCAGCAATATGAAGGGAATTCCCATTGCCTGTAACCTTAGCAATGCTCTTCTATTTCATAGACATGGGGGGGGGGGGGGGTGGGAGCTCAGGAAATTCAGCCTGATTGCTTTTTAAACATGTATAATAGCTATCAAAACATGATTTTTAAAATCATAATTACAGAATGACTGACAAGCACTTTTTGTCTGAGCCTTAAATTGCAGTCTTACGCTGGATGTAGATCCATTAACCTGGTTATCTACCACACATATTACCAACACCTGAGAAAACAGTCAGGATATTAATTTAAAGATATGTCCTTTACATAATTCAATAATATTCACAAGTGAGAACCAGACCCATGAAAACTCTATGCCAGTGTTATTTGAGAGACTGCAATATTAATGTGAGAAAGATTTTGCTGCTGGAAATCGAAATAGGAAGGTGGCAGTATGAATTTACAGTTGCCCATTTCAAAATTATCCATTTATGCCATTCCTTTACCCTATCCATGTAGTACTCTTTCCATTGCCACTTAGCTTTCTTCCTTTCAGCATCCTGTAGAACCTTCTTGTCTTCTAACCAATGGATTCTTCAATAGAAATTTCCATATTTATGTTACACAAAAATAGAGAATCAGCCAATGTTCACCAGTCAAAGCGAATAGTACCATGAGCTAAATGTCACTGCACATGCAACCTAAGGAAGATATGCATTTACCTTGTTTTTGGAAGGGAACTTTCCAAGTTCCAAGAGATGTAAAGTATAAGAAAACCTGAGCTTCCCCATCTTTGTACCATATTCATCTAGTACTGCAAGCTAGTTACTAGGACATCAAGGGGCCCCTACTGTCGACCAACCGTAATACCTACATCCTTACGGCCATTGATGAGTACTCCCACTTCCCGTTTGCTGTGCCCTGCTTGGACATGACTGCATCCTTAGTCATAAAGGCCCTGCACAGCATCTTCAGGTACCCCAGTTACATCCACAGTGACAGGGGATACTCGTTTGTGAGTGCAGAGGTGCGGCAGTACCTTCTGGAGTGTGGTATTGCTTCAAACAGGACCACCAGCTATTACCCACGTGGTAATGGGCAGGTCGAAAGAGAGAATACCTCCATCTGGAAAGCAGTTACGCTTGCTCTCCAGTCTAAAGGTCTCCCCACCTCTCGGTGGCAGGACGTGGTGACTAGTGCCCTACACTTCATCCGCTCCCTCCTATACACCGCGACCAATGCCACCCCCCCATGAAAGGATGTTCTCTTTCCCAAGGAAATCCAAATTGGGAACAACCATAGCGGCGTGGCTCAGGGTTCCTGGGCCAGTCCTCCTGCGACGCCACATCCGGTACTCAAAGAATGACCCCTTGATTGACTGAGTGACTCTGCTCCATGAGAATCCGCATTATGCCTACATTGTGTACCCAGACGGGTGGGAGGACACAATCTCAGTAAGGGACCTACCCATGCCGGATCAGGCCCAGCAGTGCTTCCAACCCAACCTCCCCCAAATCCTTCTCCCCTAGGTCATGTGCTCGAACAGAGGGACCAGCACCACCCCACCAGCTCAGGCCAGACTGTCGACAACACCATTGGGGAATTGAGTGAAGCAGTGGCCGCACCCGATGAGCCTGCCGGCGACAGGACTCCAGTGACCCCAATCCCAGCAACACAGCGGTCACGCCAGATCATCAGACTCCCTTACCGGTACAGCCCCTAGCCTCCACCAGGTCCTTTTTTTTTAATTTATTTTTTTTTTTTACAGCCCTCCATCCACCCAGGGTCAGTTCTCAAAGAAGGGGTGAATGTGATAGTACAGATTCTATCACCAATGTGTATATGTATGGATTGTAGTGTTGGATGATTGTGATTGGCTGAGTGCGTAGCCATGCCTACTGGCAGGTCTTAAAGGGTTGGTCCTAGCCAGACCAGGTCATTCTGGACTGGTTGACCTACATGTGATAAGCTTCAGTCTTCTAGTCAATAAAAGCATTGGTTTGGATCAACAAGTCTTTGATTCTTTCGACTCGCTCTAGTTACTTTTTGGAAGCTCAGCAATTCAAGTTCTTCACTGATCACAAGTCGTTGACTTCGCCTTCCACAAGGTATCGGACCCATGGTTGACCTGCCTGGCAACAGAGACACTTGTCCTATGTGTTCGAATTTTTTTGGCTTGGCTTCGCGGACGAAGATTTATGGAGGGGGTAAAAGTCCACGTCAGCTGCAGGCTCGTTTGTGGCTGACAAGTCCGATGCGGGACAGGCAGACACGGTTGCAGCGGCTGCAGGGGAAAAATGGTTGGTTGGGGTTGGGTATTGGGTTTTTCCTCCTTTGCCTTTTGTCAGTGAGGTGGGCTCTGCGGTCTTCTTCAAAGGAGGTTGCTGCCCGCCAAACTGTGAGGCGCCAAGATGCACGGTTTGAGGCGATATCAGCCCACTGGCGGTGGTCAATGTGGCAGGCACCAAGAGATTTCTTTAGGCAGTCCTTGTACCTTTTCTTTGGTGCACCTCTGTCACGGTGGCCAGTGGAGAGCTCGCCATATAACACAATCTTGGAAGGCGATGGTCCTCCATTCTGGAGACGTGACCCATCCAGCGCAGCTGGATCTTCAGCAGCGTGGACTCGATGCTGTCGACCTCTGCCATCTCGAGTACTTCGACGTTAGGGATGAAAGCCCTCCAATGGATGTTGAGGATGGAGCGGAGACAACGCTGGTGGAAGCGTTCTAGGAGTCGTAGGTGATGCCGGTAGAGGACCCATGATTCGGAGCCGAACAGGAGTGTGGGTATGACAACGGCTCTGTATACGCTTATCTTTGTGAGGTTTTTCAGTTGGTTGTTTTTCCAGACTCTTTTGTGTAGTCTTCCAAAGGCGCTATTTGCCTTGGCGAGTCTGTTGTCTATCTCATTGTCGATCCTTGCATCTGATGATATGGTGCAGCCGAGATAGGTAAACTGGTTGACCATTTTGAGTTTTGTGTGCCCGATGGAGATGTGGGGGGGCTGGTAGATGTACAGATGGTAGTGTAGGATGACTGTGAATTTACCACGGACGTAAAGCACATTGTGGGGAAAAGCAATATGGTAGCTAATGCTCTGACATGCCCTGTGATCAAATCAATCCATGCCCTGTCCCAAGGGGTCAACTCCAGAGCTCTCGCCAAAGTGCAGCAGCAGGATCCTGCGATCCCTGCATACAAGGACACTCACCTTCGGAAGACGTGGAAGATGTCTCTATTGGCCCAGCTAACTTGACATGACATTGCGATATTTTCACTGGCAGCCCTCGCCCCATCATCCTGGTCACATGGAGGCGCCAGGTTTGCGGCGCATCCTGCAATCTGGGCCATAGTCAAGATGGTGGCTAGCAGGTTTGCCTGGGGGCCACGACCTGCTTGAACTGCCAGTCCTCAAAGGTACAGATTCACACAAATGCACCCATACAGATTTTTGAACCAGCGCAGCACAGGTTCAGCCATGTACATATTGATATAAAGGGGCTGCTACCAGTTTCCTGACGTGGTCTGAGGAGGTCCTGCTGACTGATAACACCACAGAAACCTGCCCCAGGGCACTCATCAACACATGGGTGTCCAGATTCAGAGTCCCAGAGCACCTAACCTCAGACAGGGAGGCACAATTTACCTCTGGGCAACGCTGGCTAACTTTCTGGGGACACAGTGCACCACCCTCAGGCTAGTGGGTTGGTGGAGTGGTTTCACAGGTACATGAAGGCAGCCTTGGTGGCCTGGCTCAAGGGCCCTGTGATAGTACAGATTCTATCACCAATGTGTATATGTACATATGTACAGATGGTAGTGTAGGATGACTGTGATTGGCTGAGAGTGTAGCCACACCTACTGGCAGGTCTTAAAGGATTGCTTCTAGCCAGACCAGGTCATTCTGGACTGGTCGATCTACTTGTAATATGCTCCAGTCTTTTAGTTAAAAAAAGCCTTGGTTTGGATCAACAAGTCTTTGGTTCTTTCGACGCCCATTACAGGCCCCAACTGGGTGGGCGAACTGCCGTGGATCCTGCTGGGGATTCACACCACGCAAAAGGAAGACTTCCATGCCTCAGTGGCAGAGATAGTCTATGATGCACCCTTAATTATTCCGGGTGAGTTCCGAGCCCCTGACAAACACCCGGAAGATCCCATGGCCACCCTTGAGAACTTGCAGTGAAAACTGGGGTCCCTGGTCCCGCAACAACCCCCACCACATGGCCAGCCCAAACATAACATCCCCAGGGACTTAGACTTATCAGTATGTGTTTGTGCAAAGGGGTGCTCATCAGCCACCCCTACAATGACTCTATGAAGGGCCCTACCCACCCCTACAATGACTCTATGAAGGACCCTACAGGGTCATCAGGGACAATGGCTCCACTTTTACCCATGACAGTAAGAAGGAGATCTTCATCATCAACCACCTGAAGCCAGCATATCTGGACTGTAACAAGCCAGTTTCCTCTCCTCCCCTGTGACAGGGGCAGACAGCCCAAGTCAATGGTCAACAGCCTGATCGCTGGTTGTGTGGGTTGGGGGGGTGGTTTGTATAGCACCCCACATATGGAGATGTGGACCCACCCACAAAATGGCCAACGAACATGGCAACTGAATGTACCTGGAGGTGATACTAGCTATCGTCCAAGGTGACCTCCCTCATGGCAAGAAGACTGTGAACAGTGGTGAGAATGCAGACCAATCCCAGGCCAGTGCTCCGATGATGTGGGGTCCTAATATCAGCACCTGGGGCCCATATAAATGTTTATGTCAGTGCAATAAACCAGTCTCTACTTCAAGGCTTTGGTGAGCATGTTGCTCTTCTCCACGCCCGCCTAGCACGAACATTACCCATTCATGAATAAAAGAGAATGCAAATGTAACTTTTGACAATAATCATGAATACAGTGTATATTATTGTGATAACATTTACCAACAGGCTTCAAGACAGTTTTTCCCTCCACCCATCAGGCTCCTGAATGAACCTCATAACATGCTGTCCTTGCTTGATGCTAATTGATTTCCCTTTTCACTCTATAAACTGTACTCTCTATATGGCTTTATGTCATACTGGAGATAACCAGGTGTGCAGTGCTAAATTTTTAGATGCCGGAGCTCACCAAAATGGTGGCAAGGAAGTCTTGCAAGAGCTGGCCTTGATGGTCACCATATTGTATTTGCCTTTGTGTAAGAGATCGTGAACAGTAGGACTATGAAGTAGGACATAGAAGAAACAGGGATGTCCAAAATAAAGTTTAGTGGTAGCAAGGTGCCGGAGCAGCCCCAAAGCAGCTCCAAATTGGCATGATAACATGCTGGTGAGGCACCGGCAGCATTGCACAACTGGAGATAACCTTTTGGTCTGTGAGCAGAAGAACCCTTCACACTGTACTAGGTACGTTGTGACAAGTGAACAAACTAGATTAAGAGAGTCTTTGTTAACCTTTGACGGCACGCAAAGGAAAGCTTTTCACCATAGCTTAGTCCTCATGACAATAATTATAAATATACTTTATTCAAAAGATTTGAATAGTGATATCAATATATTTAAAAATCTGAAATCTGAATCTAATATTTGTTGGTCACTTCAAAGTGCAGTATTACCGATAGGAAATACTTCCCTGCTTAGTACTGAATCTTTTCACACAGTAACACAACAAACAAAGGCAAAGCACTGAAATTAATTGAAATGAACAACAGCAAGGAGTTATAGAGATAGATCATGCCTGGTTACTCAACCTACAGACACCCTCGACATATGAACGAGACCAGAGGGATGGATTTACTAGCTGCACCATCTGTTGGTTGTGAACAGGAAATTTCCACAATGCCTTCGTTCCTCACTACCCCCCACCGCCCCCACCCGCCCCCCGCCCCCCCACCCCAGAACTGCCACAATCAAGAGTACTGAGTTGAGCCAGGGAAAGTTGGGAGCGCCAAGCAGGCTCACAAACTCACTCAATGCGTCAGTAAGGGCAGCTGATGACTGCTTTCCCACGCCTCCTCACTGTCCTAACCCAGCCAAGCCTATCATCTTCCCCAGCACCCTGCTTTGTTCTTTTCCAATACAACAATTCACTTTTGCATGTTTTGCAACATCTGCTTTAACAGTTGAAATATCTTCCATTACATTTTTGCAAGCTTACTATTAACAGATGTAGAGCCCAAAGAGATCTGTTGTGCATCATTTGGGCTCTCATTTTTTTTTCATTCTTATATTTAATTACTTCTAAAAACAAACACGAAAACTTCATATATTTAAAGGGCACTTGAAAACTTTTTTTCATTCAAATCTGCCAGGAGAGATGACCACCCATGTCTCCCCCTCCCCCAAACAACAATTCAGGTTATGATTAGTTTGTAGGAATGGAACCTTATCATAGCACGTGGACAGCCTGCATTGAAATTATGCATTCAAAACCATAACACAATGAGAGCAATTTCAATGTTCCTCCACCTAGAAGTGCAGTAAAATTAAACTGGAATGTAATATTAAACTGCTGGCAAAAACACCCATCCAAGATAACATGATCCTTTAAATATACAGTCCCATGGTGCAGTTTCAGCTCTTGCTTCAGTAGAGGAGTCTTCCTCATCATGAACCTGAACCAGTGCTGGACACAACCAATAAACAAGTTTTTTTTTTTTCGATGCTACATTAACACTAATATGGAGAGGAATTAATCACTTGGGCCATACAGATAGCTCAAGTCTCCTTTGCCTCATGCTTAAACTCTTTCCCATCTAGAGTTCTCCACATGTGTGCCAAGGTCCTTTCTCAAGGGGCTGGAATAGAAACCACATAAAAACAACAAGTATGAATTTTGCAATGTGCAAAATCTGTGCCTAGCACTAAATTTCAGCTCTTATTTCATTCAACATAATGACACAAGTCCAATTTTGACTTATAAAGCACCTTCCATGGTCTTAGAATATTGCAAACTGCTTTCAAGAACATCTCTGTTACTATACACATGAACACTGCAGTAAATTTGCACTTAGTGAGTCCCTTCAGAGTCTTAGTGTCCATGGATTCAGCTCCAGTGCTCCCACAGCCTCTGCAGCTGCACAGACTCCTGATTGAATTATCAGCAACCTGAGCTCCAGATCCAAACTTCCAATACCATCAAGAAGCCTTTAACACCTGATGCCCTTTGAGAGCCCTTCTTGCCCTCAGCACCCTCTCAAAGGTTGTCTCCTGACTCCCAGGAGCCAGTGCTGAGCAGCCCGCAGCCAGTGCAGTTCCACTGACTGCAAGTTGCCTACAGACTGTGAGTCTTTCAGCTCCTGAGCTCCTCACTGGTCTGTTACTATGGTCACCTTCCCTTTAGGGTCCTTCAGCCATTGAGCCTCTCGTTGAATCACTGCCTTCGTCACCATCCTGTAGGGTCATCTCCCATGCTTCTCCTTAATGGGAGATGTTCTCTCCATTTCTAGTGCCCTGTACCGGTCCACTGTTCTCCCAGATTCTGTAACCCCTCGTGGCCACCCCCAAGCAGAGGTGCTGCCATCATGGGTACTGACCTCCCGGTTGCAGGATTTTACTTAAAGCCTGTACGGAGCCACTGGCATTAGGACTGAGTGATTGAACCCTTTGGAGCAGTGCTGCATCTCCACTCTCTTGGGTCCACACCAGTGGCAGTGTTGCCTTTACAGCAGCTATAGAAAAGTCTTAAAAATTATTATCATAAACTGACCATGTAAATAGGGAGGACTTTCTATTCATTAACTGTGTGATTTATTTTGTGTTCTGAGAGGACAGACAAGATAAACAACTCATCTAAAATATATCACCTTTAATTGTACAAAGTTCTTTCAAAACCCCGCTGAGGAATTTGCATGTGTTTAGGCTTCTAGGGAAAATCTTAAACCCACAAGCCTTTGAATCAGATGAGATTTCAGATTTATTGTCAGAGTACATACGTGAAATCATACACAAACCTGAGATTCTTTTTGTTGCGGCCATGGCAGAATTATCATTTATTGGTAGTGAAAAATGTTGCACACAGTGCATACATGTAAACAAATAAAGAACAGTAAACAGATTAAAAAAATAAGCAAACTGACTGAAATGCAGAGAGAATTAAAAAAATCAATGAAGTGCACAAGTAAGAGTCCTTAAATGAGTCTCTGATTGAGTATGTTCTTGAGGAGTCTGATAGTGGAGGAATAGCACCTGTTCCTGAACCTGGAGGTGCGAATCTTGTGGCACTGACACCTCTTTCCTGATGGCAGCAGTGAGAACAGAATGTGTGCTGGATGGTGTGGATCCTTGGTGATTGCTGCTGCTCTCTGATGGCATCATTCCCTATAGATGTTCTTGACAGTGGAGAGGGTTTTGCGTGTGATGTCCTGGGCTGTGTTCACTACCTTTTGCAGGGCTTTATATGCTCAGGGGTATGATCCTCACCAAATCGTGTTGCAGCTGGTCAGCTCACTTTCCACCACATATCTGTGGAAGTTTGCCAGGGTTTCTGGTGTCATACCAAATCTCTGCAAATTCCTGAAGAATCAGGGGCAAAAGTGCTGCCAAAGTTGAATGATGGTAGGAAAATATTGATGATTAGTGAACATTTTGTTCTTTTTTTAAAAAGCATTGTTACTTTTGCCATATTTAAGTTAACGACCTCAACAAATAATCAATTGTACAATGGTATCACCAGTGATATTCAGCAATGACAATAAAGAGGCTTGTAAACTAATTTAAATATTGGCTGTGCTTTTTAAATTGACATAGTAAAATTGGTCAAAATTTAAACCAAGATGAATTAAACTGGAGTGAAATGCAAAAATCTGCAGACGCTGTGATTGCAGAGGAAATCAGCAGGTCTCACAGTGTCCATGTAATCAACGTTGATAAAGGCCTCAGATCTGCAAAATAAATTGGCATCTGTTACGACTCAGTTGGCAGCACTTTGACTCTGGTTCAGAGTCTCATGGGTTTAAGATTCTCTCTAAAAGCCAAATTACTCAGCGGGATTTGAAAGCATTTTGCATAATTGAAGGTGACATATTTTAGATGAGATGTTTAACTAGCCTGTCCTCTCCAAACACAAAATAAACCACAGAAATAATGAATAGAAAGTCCTCCCTATTGGTGTGGTCAGTTTTTGCTCGTCAACATTTGTCTGGATATTATTACATTTTAATTGTTCAATTCTTCTAAATTGGCTCAGATCACTTTGGGACACACGAGGTAAAGAGAAATGTGATTCAAGTACAGGCTTTCTTTCAGGGTCCTGTTTCTTGATTTGTCATGGCATCGTAATTTTAGTATCAACAGTATCACAGATGCAATGAGAAAGTGTTCAGGAGTGAGGTAGATCAGCCCATTGAGTGGTATCACAACAGCAACCTTGGCAAAATGAAGGAGCTAATTGTGGACTTCAGGAGGAAACAGGAACGCACAAACCAATCCAAATCAAGGGGCCAGCTGTAGAGAGGTTCAAGAACTTCAAAGTCAACACCCAGGCCCCTAGGTTGAGCTTAGTCCCCCCAGAGATCAGCATCATGGGGGGGGTGTGCATTCAAGGCCCATGCCCCAACACACCTCCTTCCAACCCTCTCTGTCACTATCTGTCACACTCTGTCACTTGCAGTTGTGCGTGCCACAGCTTGTTGGCTGGTTTTGTGGAACTTCATGACAAATCGGTGTGTTGTGATGGTAAAGTTAATTTTGGAAGAAAATAGGAAGGGCGGGGACTTTTAATCGGTTGTAGTTCCAACACTTGTGTGTTTTAAATGGAAGGTTCAGCTGTTTAAATTGAAGCTTATACCTGCTCTCATCAGATGATTTTGTGTGGATGTGGGTTGTCTCAGTTTCAATCTGTAAAGCTGTTCTATGCCTTACCACTCTTTTGTGGTTGATATTGCTATTGCGTTGCTCATTTTGGAGAGAATGGGTGAATTAATTCAAAATAAACACTCCCCACTCTCTCGTCCCCTCACCCTTATTCTCTTGTTGATGCCACTGTTCTCTGTGGACGCTGCCCGAGCTCTGAGGGAGGCCCCTCCTGCTTTTCGCAGGCAACTGGACTGCCTGTGTTCCCCCTCCCTGCCCATCCATCAGCCGCTCACCTTCATCCAATGCTCGTCGGCTGCTCCGCTTGGATCCACCATGACAAGCCGAGAACCTCTGACCCCGGTCAGCATCCAACTCTCCAGCTGCCTGGTGGAAGCACGGAGGCTAGTAACGGAGACCCTTTTTGCTGGTAGTCATTTGTAAATGCATGTATGATGAGCCAAGCTGTGCACCTTGAGGCAGACGCCGCAGACCTCAGAATCAGACTTGCTCATACTTTTTGCAAGCACGTGATGTGAGGATTGATTGAGCAGCTAGAGAATATGTATAATGTTGCATGCATAATAAAATATCATGAAGACAAGATATATGAATCAATTATAACAGACCTCTTATTCCATATGATAGAATCATTAAACCATCACACTACTACAGCACATAAAACAGGCATGATAGAACCATAGATATATCTATTAGGGCAGCAAAAGCATGGGACACCCAGCAGTGGTCAGTGGACATTGTACAACAACAAGCCACGCACAATTTGACTTGAAATACCCCTGCCTTTCAACCATTCAGCAACTACTGCAATTTGCAAATTCTGGGTACAATACAATTTCCAAAAACTGTTCTGCCATTCATAATTTAAACAATGTGAACAATGTGAACAAAATAAATCAAATGGTCACTTACCCTGCTCCTGTGGCTGCAGAGAGTCCAATTGAATAAGTTGTCCCCGACTTTCCCGTGAACAATGCTCGCGCTGCATGCTTGATGAGTGTAGCTTGAATAAAAGCTCTCACGACTGGAGGAAGAACAAATGCTTTTATTAGCTCATAACTAAGGGAAGGGTTCTGGGTTTAGGCGGGAAACCACGGTTATGTGTGGGCCGATGGGGGGGTGGGGCCAGCCATCAGCACCACACCCAAGCAGTGAATCCCAGTTCACTGCAATGAGCTAAGCTCTGCAGCAGGAGGCAGATGTCAAAGACCTCTGTGTGTTTTTTTTCCAACATGCCACGTGAGCATTGATTGACAGGTAGCATTGGGACCAGCAGAGCCCGAGACACCACAGCTGATTGGGTGAACAAGGTTTCTGCAACCATGAAGTGCGAGCCTTGAATGAGCAACTAGAGAAGTACAACAACACTAATATGTATAATAATGTTACACTTAGTACTATATAGCATAACATTATAAAGACAAATTATATGAAAAATTATAACAGGCCTTTTATTCCATATTATTATCCATTACAACTCAGTCACATCATGCTGTTTCTTTGTTGCCCAGATTATTTAGATGGTCTTGAGGAGTTCACTTAGTTTATGGATAAGCGAATGACTTGTTGTTGGGGTGGAGGGCATTGAGCTTACGCTGGAATGAAACAAGGAAAGGTTTTGGAGACTGGTCCTCTCGAGTCCCGTTGAGCACAACACATGACCCAGGCCGACAGGAGGCACTGAACTACCTATGTAACCTATCCCAGAAATGGGTTGGCCATTCGATGCCTCAGCTGCCAGCGTGGGTCATGTCATAGTCGTCGAGAATCCTCCACCTCCCCAACCACCAAACTATTAGATTTTTAACATCTCTCTGACTGAATTGGATGTTAAAAATCAAATAGCTTGGTGATGAGAGGAACTGAGGAAGGTGAAGGAATGGGGAGGGGGTGCCAGACTGTCGGCGGGCGTTGAAATTTTAAAGCAACTTGCCCAGAGCATCCGGAGATTGAGTCGAGGCAGCCAATTAGTTAAGTAATTGTTGTGGGCGCAGCACCATAGGGCTGGGTCACTGGGTGACCTCAGTGAGATGGCCTCTCAGTCATTCACAGCAGCACCCACAAGAGTGCCACTAATTACTTCAGTGTCTGTCTCCGGGCACTCTCTGGGGCAAGGCAAACTGCTTTTCAACCCAGGCCCCCCACCCCAATCATTCTTGATTCCTCCACCTTCCCACTAAGCTATTAGATTTTTAGCATCCAATTCGATCAGAGTCCAACCAAGTTTATGTTAAAAATTTAATAGTTTGGTGGGAAGGTGGAGGATCTTCCATTGGCAATCATTGAACATACAGGATACTCAAAATTGCAAATCTTCGTCATGATGCCATCAGCTCGTAGAAACTATCTCATGCATGTCAGCCCGGCAACAATGTGCTTCTGGCCACGCCCACTCTACCGCCAGCTTCTCCCACACAGATGCAGTAATAGAAACCAGACGGCAGGCACCTATCCCTAACTGAGTAGTTGCTGAAGTCCAGGGGCTCAGTCTCCTTATCCTCTGGGCCCGTAGGCATCAACCTACTCGGCCTAATGGTTAATCCACCTCTGTTCCTGGGACCTCCATGTTGATGCAATCATGAAGGTTTGCCAACACCTATACTTTGTGAGGAGTTTGAGGAGATCTGGTATGTTACCAAAGACTCTCAGAAATTTCTAGAGGTATCATGGAGAGCATCAAAATTCCAGAGTTGTTAACAGTTAGCGACATCACAGGCATCAGACTTCAGTCCATCGAGAACATATGGCCAACAAGACAGGAACCTCTATCCTCAAGGACTCCCACCACCTTGGCCATGCCCTCTTCACTCTGCTACCATCAGGAAGGAGGTGCTAGAGCCTGAAGATGAGCACCAAACAGCTCAAGGACAGCTTCTTCCCCTCTGCCATCAGATTTCTGAATGATGATAAACCAGACACATTACCTCACTTTCTCCTTTATTTTGAAATATGTTTTATAACAATATTTGCTCTATGTTTGCTGCTGCAAAATAATGAATTTTGTGACACATTCATGGCAATAAATTCTGATGCTGAATGCTTTGCTGGTGTGCTTCTTTGTGATAAGAGGAAGACTGGAAGTTAGGCTATCAGTTCAACCGAAAAGGACACCAGATCGTGATGCAAAAGCACGCTTGTTTAGGAACATTTGTTGGACCATCCTAAAACTGTAAGATGAAGCACTTATTGAACAGAATTGCTTTTAGATATTTCTTGAAAGGAATATGGAAGGTGTTATATAATTTTAAGTCATAATTCCCATAAATTATATCCAGGTGTTCTGCAATACATGAGCTATGAAATGTATATTTTATTAATTCTAAGCATACAAGGGATAAAACAAAATTCTTTTCTTTACATGCTTGTTCAAGCTCCTGGTTAAACAATACCCCAAAGGTTAATGTTCACAGTGATTCATCCTTTAAATATCATTGCACATCGGTCTGCCAGTTACGTGTTGAATGAAACATAACCTTTTTGCGATAAGATTTGTGGAATCATGGCTTGGAGGAACATCATCCTTCTTTGTACCATATGGCTTTGGGAAAATCCTGGTGCAATCTGTCATCCATGAGTAGTTAACAAATCCCAGTCAAGGTCAGGATAGAGTGCTACTGTTCGTGACATTGTATAAATTTCCATTTAATTGTAGATTGAAAAAAAAAACACCAGCATTTTGTAAGTTACTCCAGTAGATTCCAACTTCCTTGTTCTCCGATCAATTTACAAATCTTTATTTATTTATATTCATTCTAAAAAATAATTTATCAATAAAATATCCAAATTAAACAGCTTTTCTGCAATTACTGAATCACTAATGATAGACGAATCATTTATCTACCAGTTCTCTCAACCTATTTTTGAAAATATAAGTCATTTTGTTTTCACAACTATTAAAAAGGTGAAAATTGGAATTTAATTAATTTTACCAGTGCACAATTAAAAATAGGGTAATCATATTTTACATGAATTTAAAGACATGCACCATATTTATAAATATCAGTTACAGTACTTTTACCATGTATTGATGATACTCTTCACACATATATCCAAATAAGCAAAATTGTGTAATTACCAGTAAAATACTTATTTTATAATTAATAATGCTTTCACTGAGAGTGGCAGAGGTAATTAACTTTATTTTTTGAATTGTCATGTGACACAAGATCATATTTACCGAAAATATATAAATTTGTAGGCCGGTATTTGCAGTCAATGGCTTGGTCTTGGTGAAAATTGTTCATCCTATCATGTAAACCTTTGCCTTTTTTAATGTTAGTTACTTATTTTTTGTGGATCCAGCAACATAGATTCATGTAACTGTCCAAGCAGGCCAAGGATTATAGAATATGGATTTTTTTTAAGATAATGAATTCTCATTAGTCTTTGAATGATGTTTGGATATATGGATGGAAGTAATAAAGTTAGACTCTGGTTTAACCATGGATTTTATTCATCTGTTGTTAGGAAATGAAGAAAGAGACAAAGTTAGAAGCTATGGTTGATAGAAACCATCAATTACTAGCAAGTATTAGCCTTCAATCATTTCCATATCAATCTATGATCAAAAATCTCAGTAATCAGTTTAAACCAATACCTGTACAATTAGTTGTTGAGATGAAGACCAATATTTGTTTATAAAGACCCTAACTAGTTATATTCATATGATATGTGCACATCTGAAACTCACATCCTGGAGGAGCCCCTAATGTTGCGACTTTAAATGAACCACTTGGGAATCAGGTTTGTAGATTCGAAAAGTCATTATTAAGCAGAACAGACAGGCATCCTAAGAAGGATCTCCCAAAACTCAAAGGTTTCATCCCTTTCAAGTTGCAGTCACCCTGTTGTAGAAATACTTTAGGCCATGGTCTATGCTCATCAGATCCATGCTATTGGAGGTGCGAGAGCTAAAGATGACCTCTGTGTCATTTCTGGCACTTTGCTACCTCTTCTTCTGATAGCCTATTGTGGCATAAATTAACTCACATTTTCATCTTCACCCATTTGATCTCAATACAACTTTGAGACTATCAGATATGACTGTCAAAAGTTACAAGAGCAAGGCATACCAGCTGGGTTCTCCTTGGAGTGCATACTGCTAACACAGATCTTGGGTATTCAATAGCAGAGCTAGTATACGGCACTACGTTAACCTTGCCAGACAACTTTGTGAATCCAAATCCGAGCACAACGCTCTATGATCCCGCTAGTTATATTGATCATCTTTGGGAAAACATGAGATTACTGCAACCTACTCCTACATGGTAGGCGTCACCTGCAGTCTATGTGCTGAATGATTTACAATACTGTACTCATGTGTTCCTCCAGCATGACATTGTTTGCAAACCACTTCAGCATATGATGGTCCTTTTCAGGACCACCGAATGATTTCTGTGATCGACAAGAATGGAAAAGCTGACATAGTTTCCATCGTCAGGTTTAGGGGACAAAATGTGTAATTCTTCTACTTACCTTGTTAAGTTGGTGTCCTGTTTGGTTCCCATGAGTGTTGGAGGCATCCCGAGTTCGATTTCTTTTTGGCAGCCATTTTTGTGCGCATGTTCAGTTCCAGGAGCACGCGCAGTGTGTTCGGGTGTTGTCGTGCCAGTAGAAGCATGCTTTTGCTAGTCCTGTGTCCGCTATAAAGAAAGAAAAAGATAAAGTAACTAAGGAAAAAGAGAGTTTACCTACTGAGAAGAGTTCTTTGTTCTGTAAAGGTGGACATGCTTTGGAAATGTGTTTACGGTTGGAAAAGAAATAACTCAAAGAGAAAATCACTTTTTTTTTTAAAAAGCAAGACTGAATATATTTTGGCTGTTTGTGTAAAGGGCACACCAGTGAAAACAGCAAGAAGTGACTTAGTTGCAACATCTGCAATTTGAAGCATCCTAAAATATGCCATTATCCTTCAAAGGAACAAGGAATTGCAAAGGAGCAAACAGAAGCAAAGGTAACATCAGAAAACAGTGTTATAGCCTCGGTTCAGACAAGTGGTCTTCCTCTCAATAGTGCCTGCATAAGTCAAGACAAAGAACAGGAATGCATCCATACCAGGCAGCACTGCATCTCTTTGCACAGTAGGACTGATGAACAAACTTAATCTTCAAGGAAAGAAGTTGAAGATTATGATGAAAACCATGGGACAAGAAAAGGTAATTGAAACCAGCATTATTTCAGATTTAGAGGTTGCTGGATTTCCTGATTAAAAATTTTGTGATCTTCCAAATTTATAATCTCAGAAGACTATGCCTGTGCATGAAGGAAATATTCCATATCAAAATGATATCCATCAGTTGTCTTACCTGTGGAAGGTTTACCAACCTGAAGTTAATTCTGAGATAGCGATGCTAATTGGTTCAGATATACCAAAGGCTTTGAAACCATTAAATGTGGTACGAAGTAGAGGAGATGGACATTATGCTGTTAAAACTAGGCTTGGATGAACAGTTAATGAACCTTTAGAAGGAAACAATTATCTTGCTCAGGAATAGTTGAAGATGTGTCAACAGGATTTCATTTGTGAAAGGTGATGATTTGTGAGAACAGCAGAAGACAGTAAATAAGAAATTCATTTCAAGATCAAATTTATTGTCATAGTATAGCAGCCCATGGCCATCGCCGCAAGCTGACACAGAAGACACCATTTGAACATGGCAATCGAGTGGGCATCAGTGGCCTTTTCCTATAGGCCACTGCAAAACGGGCTCTGCCAACCAATCACCGGTGACAAATCGCAAAAGAGCCAATCAGTGCCCAGGGTGGCACAAAACACGTCCGTCAATGACGCTGCTGCAAAATGGGCCACTCCAGCCAATCACTGATGATGGGTCATGAAGACACCTATCAGAGCCTGAAGGAACACTGGCCATGCCCGTCGGTGATGTGGCAGCCAAGGTCAGCCTGACTATATAAAAGAGAGCAACCAGTTCATTAAATCAGAGTCAACTGCTCTCCTTGGTGTGTGTCTTATTTTCCAAGCTATAACCTACATACGACAAAAGTAATAAAACAGAATCATAGTGTATGAAATTGCGTTTTGCCTGCTGCAGACAGATTTGCCACCCACAGAAATTGCCCAGTGCCTTATATTTCTTACAGTCAGACACAGACAGAGAAAGAGAAGCTAAACAAAGACCCCCAAAGTCAGAATGTCTGTAGATTCGCCTTCAGCGCTTCCGCAGCCACAGAATCCAGACTAAACCATTGGCTCTAGATCTGAACCTCCGACACAGACCGGGACGCTTTGGTGCCATTGGCACCCCCTCACATTCTGGTTCCAATACCTGGTACCCCTCCAGCCAGTTCAAGCCAGTCTCCAGCAGTCCACAGCTTCTGTGGTTTTCTCACCTTGAGTCGCCTGCAGCCTGCACTTGTCCCTCAGCCACACAGCCTCCTCACTGATCCACCCCCGTGGTCACAGTCCCATGGGTCATCTCTTCTGCTTCTCTTTCTCACAGGGGACAATCTTCCCATCCTGTGATGCCCTGCTCCAGTCCTCCACTTCCCCAGAGTCTGCATCCCTGAGGTTGCAGTCTCTCAAATAAAACCATGGTTGGTTCCTTCAATGGGCCATTCCAAGCCCATGCGGAGTTGATGGCAGTCAACTGGGCAGCTAGACCCAGCAGGAGTACTACATCTCCACTCCCTCGCTCCCCATAGCTATATATCTATGGAAAATAAAAATCACATATAATTTAAAGAATAAATATGATAGTTTTGTCAAGATCTGGCAGCCATACCTGGACCATATAGGGCCCCAAATACAATATTCATATAACCCAATAAACATACCCACAGATCAAGCTGTAGATCTATCTTAAATAAATCTCACAAAAACTTAATTTTTTCCCTAAAAGGTTTGACTTTTGTACATTCCCATACTAAATGTAAGAAAGTATCTGTTTGTTCTCCACATTGAAAACACAAATCTGATGAACTAAGTCCATATTTTTTCAACTTTTCAGGACTTAAATACAACTGATGTAAAAAAAGTTATAATTAACCGAACTATATTGTAACACTGTCAACACACAAGTCAGACAACTCCACCAAAGATATAGGAATACAGGTACACTATCCTTTATCTGGACATCCAAAATCCGGAAAGCTCCCAAATCTGGTATATGGGGAGAGAGGCGGCCAACGCTTGGAGGAGGTGGCCAGGGAACTGGTGCTTGGGGGAGACGGCCGGGCAGTCGAGGGACTGGTGCTTGGGAGAGATGGCTAGGTGACTGGAAGGGGGTGGGGGTAAATACGGCAGCACAATTTGGGTGGGCTTTCCGAAATCCAAAAAATTCCAAAATTCGGAACACACTGTCCCCAAGGGTTCCAGATAAAGGATCATGTACCTGTCCATAGATTCTTTTCCCATTTATCTTTCATTTTATATATGTTCACCTTTGTTATCTTTTCCTGTAGTAACATACACGTTTCCAAAATCAATCCCTTCTTCCCCTTACCAACAATTAATTTCTCAAATTTCGTTTGACCAGGCAACACTAACTCTCGTCCAAAACTTTCTAACAATAAATCTAGTAATTGATAGTAAGCAAATAAAGTGTTTGGTAATATACTGAACTTCTCTCTAAATCTATTAAAAGAGAGAAATATACCTGCTTCAAAACAATCTTCCACTAATATCACACCTTTTGATTCCCAATCATTCAAATAAGGATTATTCAAAGAAATGGAATTATCCAGTTCTGATATAGTGGTGTCTTAGTTGAAATTTTACCTTTCGTTCCTATAATTTGGTTCTGCTTATACCATACACCCATCAAATGTTTCAAAACTGGCAGTTTATACTGCTGTAGAAGAAATGGATTACATTTATATATAAAGTGATGCATTTTTCTCTCAAAAATCTGATCTGACTCCACCTTCACCCATACCATAGGTTGATCAATATCAAACAACCTATTAATAAACTTTAATTGCGCTGCTTCATAATAATTCTGAAATTATGGTAATTGAAGACCACATAAAATCATACCTCCATGTCAACTTCTGCATAGAAACACTTGAAAACTTACCTTTCCATAGAAACAAATGAACTGCTTTATTTAATACCTTAAAAATATATATTTGGTACAGCACTCAGAATAGATTGAAATAAATACTGAATACGGGGGTATATATTCATTTTAATACAATTTACTCGTCCAATCAAAGTTAATGGTCATTCTTTCCATCTATTTAAAGCAAGTTTAATCTTATTTAATAGAGGTATATAATTTAAACTATATAAATGTTGATATTCTTTATCCACTATTACCCCTAAATACTTTATTGGACCATTTAAACTTTGTAAGCGGTTTACAATCTAAATAATCTTCATCCGATATTGGTAATATCTCACTTTTATCACATTTGACTTTGTACCCCAAAATTACACATATTTCAGCAAATTTTGTAACAGTTCTAAAGAACTTTTAGAATAAAGATAGATATATCAACACGTCATCTGCAAAACAGATTAATTTAGTTGACCATTAGCACTCATGTTACTCTATATTCATGGAGCATCGGTACAGAGGTTATTTATAATTATTTCATGTCAACATTAAAGAAGCTCATTATAAGGTTACATGTTCAATAAAAGATTTAAATACATCTGGACTTGTATTGAAATTAATTGAAAATGTGTCACCAATAAGTGGCTCATTTGGCCTTCAACCAACTCTTTTTAAGTCACTGTAGCCAGCATTAATCGACGTTCCATGTTCTGTATCGGTGCCAGAGTCAGAGGGACCAGACGTACCTTTGCCAGTTGGACCATGCATCATTGATCTTGCACTATCTTACAAAGTCGGGCTGAGCTGTCATCCCTCCAGACCATTATATACCGGGACAGTTTCAATCAGTCATCTTCTTGCATGGCTCGGGGACAGGTGAGGGGGGGTGGGGGGGAATGTCATAGTCACATAATTAATTTCATCAGGAGGAAAATGAGAGTGTCAGGATCACCTGTGTGTCAGTAAGCCAATGAGAAGATTAGACGAGTTTAGCTGGGTAGTGTTTGGGGAGTTGAAGAATACAATGTTCTTATCTAGTTAATTAAAAAGAAATGAGTAGGTATTCTTTATTTGTTTGTAAGCTATGGCAAATCAGGGCTGTTAGTTATTCCCAGATAGCAATTAAAGGTACATGGGTAGTTCTGTGCCATTCGCAGGGCCTCCCATCCTCCCCGAGTTGATTCTGCCTCGCCTGAGGTTTCCAGTAATAAAGTGCTGCCAGCATTATGTCAGCTGAGGTGCTTATTGAATGAGTTGCTCAGTAGTTATACATTGCAACAAGCACCTCCTACAAGCTTGAATACATTGAGGACTTTTTGAGATGTTCCAGTAGTCTGCGGTCAGCTCTGGGTTGCTTCACAAGATATTTTTATATCAGCATGGTGGTTTTTAAATTATCACTAAATTATGAGCAGTGTTCCTTATTCTCCCGAAACTATTCAACAATTGTTGATTTCTGAACTTTTGAGTCCGATCACGGCAGAAGAGCTTGGACCAGAAACTGAACAATGATGGTCTGGAAAACACCACATGAAGTGGAAGTGGAAGAACACGTTCAAGTTTGCATTTTAGTCCAGAAATGAATTCTTATGCAACTTGGAGGCGGTAAGTTAAATTTTGGTTGATGTAGCGTGTTACATGATTGAATTTACAAGCATTAATTATCAGCATCCAATCGTACAATTGTTTAAGCCAACAACACATACCCCTTATAATCTGGGCTGCGTTTTGAGGATTTTTGCTTGCATCCTTAAATTGGACTTTTTGCTAGCCAGCAAGCTGCCCAAGAATGTTGATCAAATTGTTCTTCTAGCATGACAAGGCACAACCCTCCTCCACTCCCAGTTGATCAACAAGCCCCAGCAGGGTGAAGCTCAGCAGAGGATCACTTCAAACACAATTACCAGGCTATCACCCACAGAAAGGCATTAATAACCAATTAGGTCATTCCACAAAGTAACTCAATGTCAAAGTTGATGCTTAACTTTAATGATTGCAAACACCTTCTTCAAAAACATTAGAAGTATTTTTAAAAATCAGTCAAAAAATAACTAAAATATTAAAGGGCACATGCAAACTTTAAAAAACCCGGAATTTAAACCAACCAAATAAAATAGAACCATTATTTCCTATTCTCCCAGCGTCGGTTTCTTGAAAAATGAACCAAGCAAACAGTTGCTGAATTAAGACATATAATTTATTAAACTATGACACAAGACATGAAGCAATATTTCAGAAAAGATTCACTAAGAACCATAAAACACGACAGCACAGAAAACAGGGCATTCAGCCCTTCTAGTCTGTGCTGAAACACCATTCCTCTAGTCCGACTGACCTGTACCCATTCCATAACCCTCTCGGCCTCTCCCATCTATGTGTCTTCCCAATTTATTCTTAAGAATGAGCCTGCATTTATCACATCAGATGGCAGCTTGTTCCAAACTCCCACTACTCTGAGTGAAAAAGTCTCCCCTAATGTTCCCACTAAATTTTTCACCATTCATCCTTAAGCCATGTCCTCTCTTATTTATCTCTCCAACTCTAAGTGGAAAGAGCATGCTCACATTTACTGTCCATATCCCTCATAATTTTATAAAGCTCTATCAAATCTCCCCTCATTCTTCTCCGCTCCAAGGAATAAAGTCCTAATCTGTTTAATCTTTCCCTGTAACTCAACTCCTGAGCAACCTCCTGGTAAATCTTCTCTGCATTCTTTCAATCTTACTGATATCTTGCCTGTAGTTTGGCAACCAGAACTACACACAAAACTCTAAATTTGGCCTCACTAATGTCTTATACAACCTCACCATAACAACCCAACTCAATACTTTGGCTAATGAAAGCCAAGATGCCAAAAGCTTTCTTCACAACCCTGTCTACCTGTGATGCCACTTCAGGGAATTATGTATTCATATTCCAAGTTCCGTTTGTTCCTCCACATTCCTCAGTTCCCTACCTTTTACTCTGCATGTCCTACTTGGTTTGTCCTTCCAAAATGCAACACCTCACACTTGTCTGCATTAAATTCCATCTGCCATTTTCTGGCCCATTTTTCCAGTTGGTTCAGATCCCTCTGCAAGCTTTGAAAGCCTTCCTCACTATCCACGACACCTCCAATATTAGTGTCATCAGCAAACTTGCTGATTCAATTTACCACATTATCATCCAGATCATTAATATAGACAACAAACCACAATGGTCTCAGCACACCACATCACAGGCCTCCAGTCTGAGAAGCAATCATCTACTACCACTCTCTGTCTTCTCCCATACAGCCAATTTCAAATCCATTTGACAACTTCTCCATGGATACCTAATGTCTGAACCTTCTGAACTAACCTCCCATGTGGTCTTTCCTTAATCTACTTTCTTGGTAATCACCTCAAAAACTCTATATCAGGGGTGGGCAACTTTTTTTAAAAAATCTCACATGCCACCTTTAGTATTCCCTATCGTATAAGTGCTCTATGATTACTAAGGGATTGTGATAGTACAGATTCTGTCACCAATGTGTATATGTACATATGTACAGATGGTAGTGTAGGATGACTGTGATTGGCTGAGAGTGTAGCCATACCTACTGGCAGGTCTTAAAGGATTGCTCCTAGCCAGACCAGGTCATTCTGGACTGGTCAACCTACTTGTGATATGCTCCAGGACATTCTGGACTGGTCAACCTACTTGTGATATGCTCCAGTCTTTTAGTTAATAAAAGCCTTAGTTTGGATCAACAAGTCTTTGGTTCTTTCAATGCGCATTACAGGGATTGCTTGAGGTGGATGTGAATGGAAAGAAAAAGTTTGAAAATGACTGTTTTAATCATACTTAATTGACTCATTATATGGACAGTTTCATAACTCCAAAGGAAATGGGCCAATGACAATTTTTCTCAAGCAAGATATTTCAGTAACAATTGGGTCTAGGGCAATGATTCTCAAACTTCTCTTTCCACTCACATACCACCTTAAGCAATCCCTTACTAATCACAGAGCACTTATGACATAGGGAACACTGAAGGTGTAATGTGAGTTTAAAAAAATGGTTCCCCACCCCTGCTCTATAATATTTGTTACACACAAACTACTATGTACAAAGCCATGCTGACTATTCTTAATCAGCCTTTAGTTGTCCAAATATTTGTATACCCAATCTCTCAGAAAACCCTCCAATAATTTACCAACTACAGATGTTAGGCTCACCTGCCTGTAATTTCCTGGTTTACTTTTGGAGCCTTTTTTTAAGCAAAAGACCAACAATCCTCTGGCACCTCACCTGTGGCTAAGGACGTTGTAAATATTTTTGCCATCCTCCACAATCTTCATCAGTACCAGAGCACTACAGCATTCTTAGCCCCCTGCTCTACTCACTTTACACCTACGACTGTGTAGCTCGATATGACAATAACACCATCTATAAATTTGTCCACGATACCACGGTAGTGGGTTGTATAAAGGAAGGGGACGAGTCAGCATGCAGGATGGAGACTGAAAATTTGACTGAATGGTGCACCAACAGCAATGTCTTCAAAACTAAGGAGCTGATTGTTGACCAGGAAGGGAAAACCAGAGGTATACAATCCAGTGATCATTGGGGGATCAGAGGTAGAGAGGATGAGAAAATTTAAGATTTTGGGAGTCGCTATCTCAGAGGATCAAAATGAAGAAAAAAATACTTAGAAATCTCTATGCCTTTAGAGGTTTCCCATTGACAATGAGCATTTTCAAGACTAAGTGACCTGAGGGGCACAAGAATAATTTAAGATACATGATCCACCATGATTTATTGAATGATGGAAGAGGTTTCATTAGCTGAGAAATTGTACTCAAGTGCACATATTTTATGCACAATTTCCTCAATTTGATTTTGCAAATGACATTTCTCCCTCGATACTCTGGGTGAATGTAGGCTCCTGTTTATGGTTCCTTCCACTCTCATGGATGGCAAATGTTACTCCTTTATTTAAGAAGGGCACCAGATAGGCATGTAACTGCAGGTCAGTGCATCTTACATATGTGGGATGAAAATTACTGTAGAAAATTCTAAGGAACAGGATTTATGTACATTTGGAAAGGCAGGGACTGACTAATGATAATAAGCATAGCTTTGAGCAAGGAAAATCCTGCCTCATTTATGTGATTATCCGTTTCTGAGGGGCTAAATAAGATTAATGAAGGCAAGCAGTGAGCATTGTCTACATGAACTTGAAAAAGGTATTTGACAAGGTTCCACATGGTTGGCTAGTCCAAAAGATTTCAGCACATGGAATCCAAAGCAAACTGGTAAATTGGATCCAAAATTGGCTTGGTAATAAGAAGCAGAGACAAGTGGTCTTCTCCTCACTAATGATCAATTCAGACATACCTCAAGGATATGTGTCTAGCCCACTGCTCAGCTCACTGTACACCCATAATTGTGTGGCTAGGGACAATTCAAATACGGTCTACAAATTTGCCGATGACACCACGGTTGTCGGCAGAATCATAGACAGCAATGAGGAAGTGTACAGGAGGGAGATAGATCAGCTGGATGAATGGTGTTACAATAAAAACTTTGCACTCAATGCCAAGGAGGAATCAGGAGAACATGAACCAGTCCTCACTGAGGCATCAGCAATGGAGAGGGTCAAGAACATCAAATTCCTGGATATCAATATCTCTCAGGACCTGTCGGAGCAATCACGAAGAAGGCTGGATGCATCACTGTCTGGCATGGAGATGCCAATCAAGGACAGGAAAAAACTCCAGAGTTGTAAACTCGGTCAGTGACATCACGGACCTCATCTTCACTTTATTGAGGACATATACAAGAGGCACTGTCACAAGAAAGCACCTTTTATCCTCAAGGACCCCCCACCACTTAGGCCACACCCTCTTCACAAGGTACAGGAGCCTGAAGGCAAGCATTCAACAGCACGAGAACAACTTCTTCCCCTCTGCCATCAAAATTCTGACAGGCATCAATCATACCTGTGCCCAGTAAGAGTGTAGTAAACCTGCCTTAATGACTATCAACCAATAGCACTTACATCAACAGTGATGAAGTGTTTTGAAAGGCAGGTGTTGAAACATATCAGCTCTTGCCTGAGTGATGGCATTGATATGCTGCAGTTCACCAATCGTAGCAACAAGTCTACATTGACTTCTCACTGGCTGTGCACAAAGCCCTGGAATACTTAAATATTAAAGATGCATTCATCAGGATGCTCCTTATTGACTACAGTTCAGCATTTAACACCATCATCCCCATTAAACTGATCAGCAAACTTCACAACCTGAGAGTAAACATCCCACTGTGTAATTGGATCATGGATTTCCTCACCTCCAGACCACAATCAGTAAGGATTGGTAAGAACATCTCATCCACAATTTCATCAGTGCCGGAAGTTTGGTATGACACCAGAAACCCTGGCAAATTTCTACAGATATGTGGTGGATATGTGCTGACCATCTGTATCATAGTCTAATATGGGGACATCAATACTCCTGATCATGAAGCCCTCCAAAAGGTAGCGGACACAATCCAGGTCATCACAGGCAAAAACCTTTCCCTGTATCAAGATGCATCAAGAACATCTACAGGGGAGGAGGAGTCACGTGAGCCGGTAGCAGAATACCAGCCCTCTCCAGAAAAGAAGGAAAAAAGTGAAGAAAAATACAAAGCCCCAGACACACAAATCACAACAAATAAAAAATAAAGGTGTGGAGAAAATGGCACCTAAGAAAGAAAAGCCAAAAACAACGGGAAGAAAAGTAAGAAAGAAAGACGCTGGAAGAGAAAGGTGAAGGCCTTACCTGTACGAAAAAGTAGGGACCCACCGTGGAAAGAGGAGCCCACTCCCCGAGGTCAGTGGAGACCCTGCAGGCTCGGGACCCATCGAATGCAGGACAGCAAAGATGGCTCACGGAGCCAAACAGGAGTGTGCAACTGCACACAAGGACAACACTGAGGGGAGAGGGGACCAGCTGTGGAGTTTCACTCCACAGCACGAACAACTGAGAGAGACCCAACAGCAGGGCTCCCAGCTGGAAGATAAAGAAAATAATGGGAACGGGAGGGGTGAGAATGAAAAAAGGAAACAGGAAACACAACAGATAACCAACCCGGAAGAAGAGGACCAACATCAAGACACCATGGAAAAAAAAATACCCAACATACTGAGACAAGCAGCTCAACAAGAAAGTCAGAAGAGACACAGATACAAGAAAGAGAAATAGAAAACACAAACCCAAGAGCAGACACAGAAGAAGAAGAAGAAGAACACCAAGCTCTGCACAGAGGAATAGGAGGTAAAATGAATGGACAGTACATGGATTTAAAAAACTTTCAAGAACATAGATCCAAAAGGGAGGTATGTAATGATAAAGTGTCAGATGTACTCAGAATTTGGATTCAAAGATGGATAAAACTGGACAAAAGACTAGGAAAAAGAAAAATGAAAATTATGGAAGAAAAAGTGAGTAAAATAGAGCTGGTCATAACAGATGTAGGGAAAAGATTAGAAAATGTGGAAGAACGTGTAATGGCAGTAGAAATGGAAGTGAACGACTTAAAAAGAAAATTGGAAGAAAGTGATTTTTAAAAAGTTAAAGAAACACAGGAGTTGTTAGCTCAGAAGATGGATATAATGGAAAACTATAGTAGGAGAAACAATATAAAGATAGTGGGCCTTAAGGAAGATGAAGAAGGCAAAGATATGAATTTATAAAAGAATGGATCCCAAGGGTCCTGGAATACCAGAAATGCAGGAAGGAATGGAAATAGAAAGGGCACACAGAACATTTGCCCTGCAACCACATTCACAACAAAAACCAAGATCAGTTTTAGTAAAATTCCTGAGATACATGACAAAAGAAAATATATTGGAGAAGGCAATGAATAAAATTAGAGAAGACAAAAGACCACTGGAATACAAAGGTCAAAAAAAAATTTTCTACCCAGACATAAGTTTTGAGCTCCTGAAGAAGAAGAAGAGTTTAACGCAGCAAAATCGATCCAATGGAAGAAAGGCTATAAATTTATGTTAAGATATCCAGCTGTGCTTAAAATAGTTATCCCGGGGCAGCAAAACAGACTGTTCTCGGATCCGGAGAAAGCACCAGAATTTGCAGAACACCTGCAAAACAAACAGAGCGATGAAGAGATGTAACAAGAACAAGAATGACAACAAACTACATATAAAGAAGAAAAAATAATGTATAAGTAAGAACTAAAGGAGGGAAGAAAAGGAAAGAAAGGAAGTAAGGGGGGATAGAAAAAGAGGGTGAGCATTGTTATATGTGAAGATAAAAGTCTTTTCTGGAGTGGGTTGGGTGGGAGAGAACAACAGTCACTGCGAAATCAGTTGACGCTTGCGAGCAGGTTCGCTATCCAAATGGAGAGGGAAGTTGTGGTTGGCCAGCAAGGGACAAGGGGCAATTCAGAAGGGGGGGGAGGACATTTGGGGTTAAGGGAATTTTAGATATGGGAATGGTAGAAATATTTTATGTTTTAGAAGTGTTGTCATACAGTGCATTCAAATAAAGAAAACTGAGAAATGGAAATGGGGAAAAGGGGAAAGGTGGTGGTGAGGAAGCGGAAATGAGATGTAAACAAAGCATCAAATAGCCATGTTGAACTATATGACTATAAATATTAACAGAATACATAACCAAATCAAAAGGAAAAACCTATTAAATTTACTGAAAAAAGAAAAAATTGATATAGCATTCGTGCAGAAAACGCATCTAACTGAAGTGGAAAACAAGAAATTAAGGAGAAACTGGGTAGGGCATGTAATGGAAGCATCATATAACTCAAAAGCCAGAGGAGTAGCTATATTAATCAATAAAAATGTACCAATCAAAGTAGAGGAGGAAATAATAGATCCAGCAGGGAGCTATGTAATGATAAAGTGTCAGATGTATTCAGAATTTTGGAATTTGCTCAATGTATATGCACCTAATGAAGAGGATCAAAAGTTTATGCAAGATATCTTTTTGAAGATTGTAGCTATGCAGAGGAATATATTGATAGGAGGGGACTTTAACCTTAATTTGGATTCAAAGATGGATAAAACTGGACAAAAAACTAGCAGAAAGAACAAAGTAGCCAAATTTATAGTTAAATCAATGCAGGAAATGCAATTTCTGGATATATGGAGGAAACAACTCCCAAAGGAGAAGGAATACTCATATTATTCGAGTAGACATAAAACATACTCAAGGATTGACTTGTTCCTGTTGTCAGCCCACATCCAAGGGGGAGTTAGGAAAACGGAATATAAAGCTAGATTGTTATCGGATCACTCACCACTGTTATTAGCAATAGAGTTGGAGGACATCCCACCAAGAACATATAGATGGAGATTAAACTCCATGCTACTTAAAAGACAGGATTTTAGAGAATTCATTGAGCGCCAAATTAAAATGTACTTTGAAATAAATACAGAATCAGTGAAAGATAAATTTATATTATGGGATGCAATGAAAGCCTTCATCAGAGGGCAGATAATAAGTTATGTAACTAAGATGAAGAAGGACTACAATTGGGAAATAGAACATCTAGAAAGGGAAATAGTAAGTACAGAAAAAGAACTAGCAACAAGGGAAGATACGACAAAAAGAGAATTGGTGGACAAAAAAAAATACGAAACACTACAAATGTACAAGGTGGAGAAGAACATAATGAAGACAAAGAAGAAGTATTATGAGCTAGGAGAAAAAACGCACAAAATACTAGCTTGGCAGCTTAAAACAGAACAAACTAAAAGAACGGTATTGGCATCAAGTAAAAAGGACAAACAAATTACATAAGACCCAACAGAGATCAATGAAAACTTCAAGGAAATCTACGAGCAATTATATCGAACTGAGAACGAAGGGAAAGAGACAAAATAGATGAGTTTCTAGCTAAAATTGAGCTACCAAAATTGCAAGAAGAGGAGCAAAACAAATTGATAAAACCATTTGAAATAGAGGAAATACAGGATATATTAAAAAAGCTACCGAACAATAAAACGCTGGGAGAGGACAGACTCCCAATAGAATTCTATAAAACATTTAAAGATTTATTAATTCATCCTCTTCTGGAAGTAATGAACCAGATTAAAGAAACACAAAATATGCCAGATTCATGTAAAACAGCAATAATTACCGTAATACCAAAGACGGGGAAAGATCCACCAACACCAGCATCGTATAGACCAATAACTCTACTTAACTCAGATTATAAGATAATAGCTAAACTATTAGCAAACAGATTGGCCGACTGTGTACCAAAAATAGTAAAACTAGATCAAACTGGATTTAATAAGATGAACAACAGACAATATCTGTAAGTTCATTAACTTAATCCATGCAGTACAAGGAAATAAGACGCCAACAGTGGCAGTTGCTTTAGACGCAGAGAAGGCCTTTGACAGGGTAGAATGGAACTATTTATTCAAAGTACTACAGAGGTTCAACCTACCAGAGAAATATATTAATTGGGTTAAAGCATTATATAAGGGACCATTGGTGAAGGTGATAGTAAATGGATATATATCAAATCAATTTAAATTAAGTAGGTCAACTAGGCAGGGATGTCCACTATCTTCATCACTTTTCGTGTTAGCTATAGAACCCTTGGCAAAACTGATAAGAACTGAAAATAAAAGGGATAAAAAATAAAAGAGAAGGAATATAAAATTAGTCTATTTGCAGATGATGTCATAGTATACTTAACAGAACCAGAATTATCAATAAAAGAATTACATAAGAAATTGAAGGAATATGGAGAAGTATCGGGGTACAAGATCAATGCAAATAAAAATGAAGCAATGCCAATGAATAATGTGGATTTCACAAAGTTTAAGAAAGAATCACCATGTAAATGGCAAACACAAAGCAATCCAATACCTAGGTATTCGACTAGATAATAATCTAGGCCATCTATACAAATTAAATTATCAGCCATTAATGAAGAAATTACAAGATGACTTAGAACATTGGAAAGATTTACTACTAACACTGATAGGAAGGGTAAATTGCATTAAAATGAATATCTTCCCAAGGATACAATACCTATTTCAATCATTACCAATTCCCTTAACAGAGAAATTCTTCAATGAGCTAAAGAAAATAATAAGGAAATTCTAATGGAAAGGGGGGAAACCAAGGATAGTGCTAGATAAATTAACAAGGGGGCTTACAGCTATCAAACTTTAAGAATTATTATAGAGCAGCACAATTAAGATATCAATCAGATTTTTATCAAACAAATGAAAAACCAGATTGGACCAGATTAGAGCTAGATAAAATAGGGGAGAAGGTACCAGAACATATACTATATAAGTGGGATGAAAAGCTGGTGCAACATAGATGTTCACCAGTACTGCACCATCTGCTCAATATTTGGAAGACGATTCATGTAGAAAGGAAAAAAAAACAAATTACCAACTACCAAAATTATTATTGACACAAAATCAACTAATCCCTTTCACAATAGATAACCGTTCCTTCAGAGAATGGGAGAGAAAAGGGATCAAAAGAATAGAAAATTGTTTTTTGGGAAATAATTTATTATCTTTTGAACAAATGAAGTACAAATAACTCACTGTACAATGTTTGCATACCACCAACTGAAAACCTACTTGAAGGACAAATTGGGAAGCAGGCTGAGGTTACCAGATGGAAGCAGCTTTGAATATGTGATTACAGACACAATAATAATTAAAAGATTTATAACAAACATGTACATCAAGCTGCAAGAGAAAGAGAATGATGAAATAAGCTGTGAACCCAAACAAAAGTGGGAACAAGATCTAAACATAAAGATAAAAAATGAAAAATGGGAAAAGCTATGCTCCGGAACTATGAGAAATACAATAAACATGAGGTTACACATGATACAATATAATTGGTTACACAGGCTATATATCATGCCCAAAAAGTTAAATAAATGGGACCCCACAGTATCAGATAGATGTTTTCGCTGTAAGAAGGAAATGGGAACAACAGTACATGCAACTTGGGCATGTGAGAAAGTGGAAAAGTTTTGGGAAGATCTAAATCAGGTATTAAATAAAATCACAAAAAGTCCAGAGATCTTTCTTCTGAGTAATATAAGAACTAGGCCTCAATTTGGATGAAGCAAAAAAATATTTATTATGATAGCCTTAGCTGTAGCAAAAAAATGTATAATGTCAACCTGGGAATCAGAAGAGAGCCTGAGAGTATAGCAATGGTACATAGAAATGAATAAATGTATTCCATTGGAAAAATTAACATTTTTTTTTTCTTTGGCTTGGCTTCGCGGATGAAGATTAATGGAGGGGTAATGTCCACGTCAGCTGCAGGCTCGTTTGTGGCTGACAAGTCCGATGCAGGACAGGCAGTCACGGTTGCAGCGGTTGCAAGGGAAAATTGGTTGGTTGGGGTTGGGTGTTGGGTTTTTCCTCCTTTGTCTTTTGTCAGTGAGGTGGGCTCTGTGGTCTTCTTCAAAGGAGGTTGCTGCCTGCCAAACTGTGAGGCGCCAAGATGCACGGTTTGAGGCGATATCATCCCACTGGCGGTGGTCAATGTGGCAGGCACCAAGAGATTTCTTTAGGCAGTCCTTGTACCTCTTCTTTGGTGCACCTCTGACTCGGTGGCCAGTGGAGAGCTCGCCATAGAACACAATCTTGGGAAGGCGATGGTCCTCCATCTGTAGATGTGACCTACCCAGCGCAGTTGGATCTTCAGCAGCGTGGATTCGATGCTGTCGGCCTCTGCCATCTCGAGTACTTCGATGTTGGTGATGAAGTCGCTCCAATGAATGTTGCAGATGGAGTGGAGACAACGCTGGTGGAAGCGTTCTAGGAGCCGTAAGTGATGCCGGTAGAGGACCTATGATTCGGAGCCGAACAGGAGTGTGGGTATGACAACGGCACTGTATACGCTAATCTTTGTGAGGTTTTTCAGTTGGTTGTTTTTCCAGACTCTTTTGTGTAGTCTTCCAAAGGCGCTATTTGCCTTAAGAAATAACATCACAGTATTCAAACAAATTTGGGAACCGTACATGGAACACAACAGAGAGGACCTACCACGGAACTCCATCCCCTAAAATGACAGAATGAAAAGACGATGAAATGAACTGACCTAGTGCGTAAAAGTATATGACACAATTTTCTTGTTTATTTTCATTGTGTGATGACATTGTTTAATGGGTTTATTGTATTGTATATGTTGAACGTTGGTAGGGAGGGAGGTGGGAAAGAGTGAGGGAAGGGAGGGGGAAAAAGGGAAGAAAATGACACTGTGTATATTCAATAGGGAAATGTTTGTGTGTAGTTTGGTTAATATGGTTCATAGTGTGAAAAATTTTTAAAAATTAAAAAAAAATATCTACAGGGAACACTGCCACCTGAGAGCAGCAGCAATCATCAAGAATCCACACCACCCAACACATGCTCTGTTCTCACTGCTGCCATCAGGAAAGAGGTACAAGTGATACAAGAATTGCACCACCAGGTTCAGGAACAGCTGTTACCCCTCCACCATCAGACTCCTCAAAAAGCAAATATTTAAGGACTCTTACTTGTGCATTTTATTGATTTGTTTGCACTACTAATAATTATAATTCTGCCTCACCTGAAGATAAGGAATCTCAGGGTTGTATGTGATGTCATGCATGTACTCTGACAATAAATCTGAAATCTTCACCAACTTCATCAGTAAATGTGTAGAAGACTGCATGACGAAGAGGACAATAAAGGCATTTCTCAATCAGAAACAACGGATGAACCGTGAAGTTGGCTTGTTGCTGAAGGCCACATTAGAGGCATTCATGTCAGGAGGCTTGATCCTCATGAAAATACTATCTCCGCAAGTACATTAGAGGAGCCAAGAGGCAGTATTGTACTACACTAAACACTAAGAGAACATCAGGCACACAGTGACTATGGCAGAGCTGCATGCTCCCATATGTTTTTGAAAGGGTGGGAGGAAAGCAGATCACACAGAGAAAATTCAGGGAGAACATGCAAACTCTCTACAGATGGCACTGGATTTGAACCCAGGTTGCTGGTACTGTAATAGCATTGTACAAAGCAAAGCCAAGCAGCATAGATTGCAGAACAATCTTCTGTAGCTCAAGACTCCCCATTGAGCTCATTATGTTCTATGCTCACTTCAAGCAAGGAAGCAGCAGAGAGATGACATCCTCATCAACTACTTCATGTGATCCTGCACCCAGGGTCTCTGCTGTTGAAGTCAGGTCAACCTTCTGGATGGTGAACTCCTGAAGAGCAACTGGATCAGACAGAGTCCCAGGACATGTTCTCAAAGCTTGTGCGGATCAACATGGACAGACACCTTTAATCCCTCCCTATCAGAGATCCAAGTTCCCACTTGTTTCAAGAAAGCCACCATCATAGCAGTACAGAAGAAAATCACAATATTGACACTAAATAACAACTAGCTATTATGAAATGCTGTGAGACGCTGGCCATTGCTCACATCACCTCAAGTCTCCCTGCCAGCCTCGATTCAGTACAATTTGCCTACCATCCAGACACCACTTCACTAGGCCCAGAGTGGGCACCCAGATGCCAAGGACACAGGTCAGACTACTGTTCATTGACTGCAACTTTGCTTTCAAATGCACAGTCCTGAGCAAACTCAACCCCGAAATTTGGGACCTAGGCATCAGTGTTCTCTTCTGTAACTGGATTCTTGACTTCCTGTCTAACAGATCGCAATTAACGAAATTGGTCATAGCATCTCTTTCACAATTACACTCAACGCCGGTGCTCCTCCTGATATGCAGTCAGTCTTCTACTGTATTCCCTACACACCCTCTAAATGTATCAGTACAGTTCCAAATCCATCTTCAAATTCACTGATGACACCATAATCAAATAATGTTGAGACAGAATACAGAAAAGAGAATGAAACATTACTTGCATGGTGCCTAGATAATGACCTCTCCCTCAACATCAATGAGATGAAGGTGGTGTTCATACACTTCAGGTATGGACAGCCCTGTTCACCTCAATGGTGCCAAAGTGGAGAGAGTAGATAGCTGCAAGTTCCTGGGAGTAAACATTCCCAATGACTTGACCTGGACCAACCAGGATGGTTAAGAAAATGCACCAAGACCTCTATTTTCTGAGAAGATCAAGGAAGCTCAGTATGTTTCCTCCCCTTCACACCCCCCACCCCCGGGCCCTTAACAACTTTTACAGACACACCATATCAAAAGCATACTTACTGGATGATCATGATCTAGGAATTTCTCTGCTCAAAGAGGAAGAAACTGCGAAGGTAGTAAATGTAGCTCAGAACACCATGCAAATTTCCCTCCCCTCCATGGACTTCTGCTGCCCAGCAAAAGCAGCCTACATACTTAAAGATGCATCACCTCCAGACACACCATTCTGAATCAGGCAGCACAGGGCTTAAAGGCAGTTTATTCCTCGTAGCCATCAGGTTCCTGAATGATCTTTAAAACAGTGCTCTCATGTTGCCCTTGCTTTGTCCAAGTTGATCTTTTCTTCTCATTGCAACTCAATACTCTAACCGTGCTCTTAACTTTCTTCTTTACACAGCCGTGTGAATGTCAGAGTTGTCTTGTTAGACTGCTTGTGTCAAAACCCTTCTCGCTGTACCAGGTATAATGTGACAAATAAACTTAAACTTTAATTTCTTAAGTTACCAAATCAAGTTTCATGTTGTGTTTTGGAAGAATGGGCACCTTAGAGTTTAGGAACAAACTACTATTGCAGCTATAAGTTCTCAACATGCAAGCACTGAGACAAGGTTTGAATGAACTTCCTCAATAATCCAACACCTTTCTTGTGTTAGGCTATGTGCCAGCTCATATGCAGATCAAAACCAAACTAGTTCTCTTTTTGTGCATTTCTGTCCAAAGTCCAATGAGATGCACTTAGATAAGCAGAAATTGTAAGTAATGCGCCTATTGTACCTTCTAATCCCCAACTGCTAACGGATGATTAAGTGTTTCTAATGAAGAAAAACAGCTGGAATCTCAGCATTCTGCTCGTAATCTTATCCAGCTTGTTACAAAGTAAGTAACAATTTTCATATTTTTGCTTTGAAAAGAGCCTCGAGTCCCCTTCTAACTCTTACTTTGACGGATAAGCATCAGCCAACGTGGGAGTCAGAAAGGAAAGCTGATTGGAACCTCTGTGGTAGCTGGATAAGGAGCAAGTTAACAGCAAAAATACAAACTGCTAGAGGAACTCAGTGCGTCAAGCTACATCCACAGAAGTTGCCTGACTGCTAAATTCCTCCAGCGGTTTTTCTGCTCCAAATGACACCATCTGCAGCCTCTCATGTTTGCAAATCAACAGAAGCTGTTTTCTGTTTATAATCTCAAATATTGACAGAAGGGCACTGAGCATATTTTGTTCATAAACAGGTAATTAGTAACTTGCATTTCTCAAGGATTAAGTATGAAGTAAAAGCAAAATTATTTGGGGACATAAAAACGAGCCTCCAATCAGCCACACATTCAATGCATGATTACCATAACATCTAGCGTGACGCTATTATAGCACCAGTGACTTGGGTTCGAATCTATCACTGTCTGTAAGAGTTTTACATTCTCCCCATGTCTGGGAACAATTTCCCTGAATGCTCGTTTTCTCTCATCCTCCAAAACATACAGGGTTGCAAAATAATCGTGCTTAATTGCGCAGCATGGATTTAAATGGCTGGAATCGCCTTCTACCATGTTGCAAATGGAAAAAAAAGCTTCAGCTAAAGACCAGCCAAGTGAAAACTGGGACAGGCATTTTAAATTTAAAAAATTTCTGGTTATAATTGAATGTTTTGGATACTATTATTCTTTTCCAAAGCTGTTAAAGAAGTAGAAGAACTGATCATTCCACTATTTGTGTACTCAATGCTATCCACATTAGCAACCATTTTGTGCCGTCAGGGTACATGCCAATGATCTCAGGTATTACTTGCTAAAAAATAAAATAATCTATCCTAAATCTACCCTTTCATTTCAAAGATAAAACTGCTTAGACAAGAATAAAGCATATTCTTATTTAGTGTTTTCATGAAGGATTTCAATATGGGTAATGCAATTACTGGTAGTTTAATTTAACATTCATTAAATACACCTGCATTTGTTGAATCATTTATGTACACATTAGAATTAATGCATTTATGTGGAGATTAGTCATGAACATGACAAGTTTTTAAAATAGCCTTACTGTCTCATTTATCCTAATATAGTGTTGTTCAATAGCAACTTCTTCCATAATTTCCCACTCATTTAATAGAAGATTAAGATTTAATACAACATTTAATTTTTTTTTTAAACTACCTTAACCAAATCTATAGCAATTTTCTTTTTAATTGCTTGACCATTCTATTTTTTTAAAAGAAGAGATCTATTTATATTGCCTATATGGAATAAAGAATGTACAATGGATGATTGCATCAATATCATTCATGAATCGACATTATGAATAAGACTAAATTGGACAAATGTATCTTAAATACATTTTAAACTCTATTCCATTGTATCAAAAGATGTCATAATTTCATGAGAAGAGGCCTTTCCAAGGAATATGACCCCTTTATGCCACACATAATTCAACTCCTGCCATGGCTGCAATTTGAACTCAATCAGACCATAGGGAACAGTGATGATGGCCACCAAGATCATCAGGACACAGGCTGTCAGGGCAGTAAACACAAGAAAGTCAGATCATTTTAATCACATATGGCCTATTGGCTCTGATGAATCATTTTTGACAATATCAGCGATGTATGATCATCCTTTACCCTTTACATCCTTTAGATGTATTCTAAACCAAGTCAGGAGGAAATTTTAACCTTGCTCAATGCTAGCACAATCACTGCTCTTCTCATGTTCAATATGCCAGCCAAGTATCAATGGGAACTATCTGCTTCTCTTTGGCACCTAATTGCATTGTGAAATTCTGTCAAGTTTCCTACCTTGTTAGCTGTTCAAAATGCTCAAGTTTTAATGACACAATTGCAGAATCATGTTTGCAAGTTTAATGAATCCAGCGGCTTCTGTCATTTTTTTTTAGTTAATGGGATTAGGATATTGATACCTCACTACATTGTCAATGCTACAGTGAAGGGGAATGCCATTCTTGCAGTGGATTGTAGATGCAATCAAACACTTTCTATCAAATGGAAGCACCTGTCATTGTGGGGAGTGACGAGCATCATTATATGGAAGCCAGGAACTAATCAAAACATTTCAAAGAGTTACGAAAACCGGATTCAGGTGTACAGAAATGGATCCATCCAGCTCTTGAACGTTGACCTCTGTGATGCTGGTTCTTATGTTGTGACTGTAACAGATAAAGGAGGAAGCAGCAAAGATGGTGTTATTATATTGAATATAAATGGTAAGATACAGTTAAGCATTCAATTCTTGTTCTTTAATTACTGTTTTTAAGTTTGCATGTTTGATTTTCGTTTGTCCGAAGACAGAAATTGTGGCCTCAACTTTAATTATCTCATTATTCTGCTGGCATGACCTCTCAGATTATGGATTCCCTCTCAAACTCTTGGTCCTACAGTCTGAACATTAAATGGTATAAATCCAGGTACAATTAAAAAAAAAGACATCTGCCCATGCTGCAAGCTGCTATGTTGGGAACCTGATGATCCCACAGCAATGAGTCACCCACAGATCAACTTGAAGCATTTACCCATAAGGGCTAATATTGAACAGGCCAGGAAACTGAGAATTGGCGCTCACAACTGCACAGTGTGATAATTATGGGCAATGGCAATCATTCCTCCATGTATTGACAGAAGGCCTGGATCCTCCCAGCCTAGAGGTTCCTCCATCATAGCAAGAACAATAGTGGGCACTGGCAATTGACATGGAGAAATCCCCTAGTTGCACCAAGTGTGCAGCCAAACAAGGTGAGTAGGAGACAGCAGCTTCCATCACATCCTTCAGGAGGATACAAGAGTGGCTGTGAGGTGCGACTGGTCTGCCAGCACACGAAGCAACCATTGTCAGTCCCAGCGGCATCCTGGGCTATGTCGTCCAACATGCAGCCCTAAGCCCCACATCTCACCTTTGGATGCTGCTCACCTCAACCCGTCCCATATCGACCATTATAGGTGGCCCCTCCACTTCAAGCCATGGGGTCATTCAGTGCTGCAGGAGTGAAGGAATTCACACCAGTTTCTTGCCACTAAGATTCCTACCACTCTGAACATAGCAGGAGTGTTGGGAGCAATGGCTTTTCAGAGGAGTAGCAGCAACGATTGGCTCTGAAGCACAGTGGAGAATGGAGATAGAAGACCTATAGTGATAGGAGACATTAGCTGGGGAGGGGGGGGGGGGGGCCGGGGATAGACAGGGCCTTCAGTGGCCATGAATAAAATTCATGGAATTAAAGAACCTTTTTGAGGAATGATGAGCAACCAGAGATCACAGTACACGTTTGTAGTAAAGATGTAGAAAAAGGGACGAGGTCCTGCAGAGTGTATACAGGGAGTTTAAAAAGCAGAACCTCAAGGTAAGGGTATGACTAGAAGGATAGGGCAGATTAATGCATGAATGATGGGCTGGTACAGGAGGGATTCAGGTCTTGGTCCACTGGGAACTCTTCTGGGGCAGAGTTGAGCTGAACAAGATGGATGGATTGCACCTGAATTGGAGGAGGACAAATATCCTGGCAAGGGTTTAAATGAGTTTGGCAGCAGGGTGCCAGATGAGAAAAAGGAGACAAATAAATATATTTACCAAGTTCAGTAGGCACAACAGGCATGATTAGCATGGAGTGAAGGACTTTGATTAAACTGCATTTATTTTCAAGTAAGAAATCTGACAGGTAAAGCTGATAACAATAATATCCCAGTTCCATGTACCTATTATAAAAGCATAGCTGAAGATGTGCAGGATTGGTAATACAATGTTCTGAGATACAGATGCTACATGAGGAGGGATACTTGCATTTTTGATTAGGGAGAATATCACAGCAGTACTTAGGATATTCCTGGGGGATTGTCCAATGAGTGGAAATTATAAGTAGGGGTGATTACTTTGATGTGATTGTCATACAGCCCCCACTAGCCCCTCCCCAACCAATAATCAATGGGATTAGTGAAGCAACATTGTAGGGAGATCACAGATGGTTGCAAGAATAATAGTATTGTATAGTAGATTCTTAATTTCCTTAATAATGACTAGACAATCATAATGCTGAGAGCTTGGCTGGGTGGAATTTATTGAATGTGCCCAGGAAAGTTTTCTTCATCAATATGTTGATGGCCCTACTTGGGAGAGAGACAAAATGACAGGGCAAGTGACTTAAGGGTAGGGGATATTTTGGGATCAGTGACCATGATTTTATTTATTTTAAAATAGTTATTGCAAAATACAGGACTAATCAAATTCTTAAAATGGGGCAAGATCAATTTTGAAAGGAATTAGACAGAAATTAGCATTAGACAGCATGAGGTAGCCAATTTGATGCAAAGTTGACTCCTTGGAGTCACAGGATGGTAATTTGGATTGTTTTTCATGTTGGTCTATGACCAGTGGTGTGCCACAGAAATTGATGCTGGGTCCACTAGTTTTGTTATCTATAATCATGTTTAAAAAAGAACACATTGGCAAGATTCAGAAGTTTGTGAATCACTGCAAAATTGCTGGTACAGTGGACAGTGAAAGTGATTATCAATTGGTGACATGTGCCAAGAAATGGCAGATTGAATTTAACTTGGGCAAGTCTAAGGTATTTCATTGTGGGAAATTATGTCAAGACATGCATAATAAATAGCGGAGCCCTTAAGAATGTTGCAGAATCGAGATCTCGGGTTACAGATATAGTTTTTCCCCCCAAAATATACTTTATTCACAATGAATAATTTACAATTCACAATAAACCTATTCAAGATTTTGAACATTCATAGTGCTAATCATATCAATAAATTCCCAACATTGTACATTTTACGTGCTTCTCTCCATGCTCTGTTACCACCACGATGGCACCTTATCATTTGTCCCTGCTTTGATGGTTGAGGTTACAGGTACATAGTTCCCTGAAAGTGGTGCACAGATGTTGAAGATGTTTGGCATACTTGCTTTCATCAGTCAAGAGTTGAGACATCACATTACAACTGTACAAAATGTTGAGTTCACCAGTGTATCATTTGCAATTCTGGTTGTCTTGGTACAAATAAGGATCATTAAGGTGAGAAAGATGCAGAAAAGATGCTACTGGGACTGGAGAGTTTTAGTTATCAGGAGAGATGGGATAGGCTAGGTTGTAGCAGGTTGTGCGGGAGCACAGCGAAAAGACAGACAATAGGCTGAGAGCTTGAGTAACACAACTGCTTAACTTTGAATTCCATGCTGCCGCCTTTAAGGTTGTCCCTTGTCCTGCCCCTTGCGTTCTGGAACTTGTATCAGCATACATGGCTTTCTGATCTGGATTGGAAGAGAAGGTCCCGCTGACCATGCATGACAAATGGGACCTGTTCACTGCTACAACTATGTGTGTCAGCATACAACCCCTACCCACTCCCCCCCCCCCCCCAAACCAGCACTGATGATCACACGATGTGTCAAGGGTGAGGTCTGCCATCTCAGCGGCTAACTATTATAATACCAGTGGGAGGACTTGTACTAGTTGTGACAAATCCAGGTGGGCTGGTTTCAAATGGACCAGTGTCAATAGTTCCTCCTTGCCCCCAATTTCAAGTGTAAAGGTGGATGCATTTTTTTGCAGCACCTTGTAGGATCCCTCATAGGGGTGATGGAGGGGTGTCCTGTGTCCATCCCTTCACCTGAATACATACTCGCAGGAGAATAAGTCTGGGTGGTAGTTGCAAGGTGGCTGACCATGTCACATTGCTGGCAGTGGTCCAAGGGAGCCCAGTTTGTCTTGCAGCCTCGAGGACAACTGCAGTGTCAGTAGACTGATTGGGTGCTAAAGGAAGGAAATGGCCCGGGACTGCAAGGGTCTTGCTATTAACTAGTTCAGCTGAGGCGGCTTTGAGGTGATCCTTAGGTGCTGTGCGTATCCCGAGGAGAACCCAGGGCAGTTAGTCTACCCAAATGGGTTTCTCAAGCCATGCCATCAGTGCTGATTTCAGGTGACAATGGAAGCACTCGACCAGTCTGTTGGCCTGAGGGTGGTAGGCTGTGGTGCGGTGTAGTTGGGTGCTCAGGAGTTTGGAGAGCTCATTCCACAGGGCAGAGGTGAACTGAGCTCCTTGGTTAGTCGTTATATGTGCTGTGACACCAAAATGGGACACCCAAGTTTAGAGGAAAGCCCTGACGCACATATCAGTGGAGGCATCTGGGAGAAGGATGGCCTCTGGCCATCAAATGAACCTGTCCACCACTGAGAGAAAGTAGCGTGATCCTTGGGAGACTGGCAAGGGCCCAACTACGTCAAGGTGGATATGCTGAAACTTGCGGGTTGGAGCATAAAAATGCTGGACTTGGTGCTTGATACGTTGCTGGACCTTTGCAGTCTGCCAGTCCATAAAGGTTCTCGCCCACTCTGTGATCTGAGGATACAAACCACACTGTCGTTTGGATGAAGGGGTGAGACAAACCATGGATTATGTTGAAAACCATTTTCCTCCATTGGGTGGGGCAAGAGGCTAGGGTTGAAGACAGGGGTGTAGTGCCATTGGCATCAATGGGAGGTCCTGGAGCTGCAATCCTGTGACCCCAGTCCTGAAGCTGTGCATTTCAGGGTCACCTTGCTGGGCGTGAGCCAGATCATGGTAGATGATGCCTTGTGATAAGGTGTCGATCACTGGCCTGGAGAGTGCGATAGCAACAACGTTTTGTTTTCCAGAGAGATGGTGGATAGAGGTTGTGAATTCAGATGTAGGATAAGTGCCTCTGCTGTCTGGCGGACCATGGGTTGGACAACTTGGAGAAGGCGAGTGAGCGGCTTGTGATCTGTGTAGACAGTGAACAGCCACCCCTCCAGGAAGTAGTAGAAATGGCAGATGGCTAGGTCAAGGGATAGCAGCTCTCTATCAAACGTGCTATACTTCATTTCCGGCAGTCACAGGTGATAACTGAAAAAGGAAAGAGGTCTCCATGAGTCATTAATTAACTATTCCAAGACAGCGCCTACTGCCGTGTTGGACCCATTGATTGCGAGAGCAGTCAGTATGTCCGTTTGTGGGTGGACTAGCAACATTATATGAGCCAGGGCCTCCTTGGTCTCCTCAAAAGCATTGTGAGCTTCGTCCGTCTATGTGAACTCCTTTGTCAAGCCTCATATTAGAGCAAAAACAGAGTGCATAACCCTGGCTGTTGCGGGGATGAACCCCTTTTAAAAATTCACCAGCCCATGAACTCTTGTAGACCCTTCAGTCTCGTTGGTCTGGCAAACTGTAATAGGGCCTTCACTTTGATGGTAATTTTGTGGCCCAGGAAGTCAATTTCCTCGAGGTCGAACTGGCACTTCACCAGATTAATGGCGAGTCCAAGCTTTGCGAGGTGGTTGAAAAGCTGGCACAGGTGTGTCATGTGCACCTTGGGTGTCCTGCTGGTGACCAGGATATCATTGAGGTAGATGAAAAGGAAGGGCAAGTCTCTGCCGACCATGTCCATGAGGCACTGGAAAGTCTGGGCAGTGTTCTTCAAGCCGAAAGGCATGCTGAGGAACTCAAAGGCCAAAAGGGGTGATGATGGTGGTCTTCTGGACATCATCCGGGTGGACGGGGATCTGATGGTATCCCCAGATGAAGTAGACCTTAGAGAAAAGCTTCACACCATGGAGGTTCGCCATGAAATCCGGGATATGGGGAATTGGGTAGCGATTGGACATTGTCACCTTGTTGAGGTGTCTATAGTCTCCACAGGTTTTCCAGCTACCATTGGACTTTCGTGCCAAGTGGCAATGTGAGGCCCATGGGCTGTCAGAATGGTGGACAATGTTGAGCTCTTCCATACATTTAAACTCTTCCTTGGCAAGGTTGAGTTTGTCTGGAGCTAGGCGACAGGCTCGCGAATGCAATGGCAGGCCAGTGGTCGCGATGTGGTGCTTCGGCATGACGACAGTGAACTGGGGCGCAGAATGGAGGGAAAACTAGCGAGGAGGTGGCTGTATTGGCCATGTGGAGTCTCCATAGAAGTGAGTTGGGTGGACGGCTCATTGGACACGACAAGTGGCAGTGTCTGGAAAGTCTCTCCATGGACTAATCGTCTGCCCTGGAGGTCCACCAGTAAGGACTGTGCCCATAGGAAATCTGTGCCTAATAGAGCCTTGACAACCGAAGCCAGTGGGAATGACCATTTGAAGGGTGGTCTTGCCAAAATGTACAGGGCTTCGCCAAAACTTTTAAAGGCGTTGTTGTTGGCTGTGCTCAGGGAGGGGCGTGAGGTCTTGTGCATGTCTCGAGTGATGTAGAGGGAATGACACTCATCTCTGTTCTCATGTGCACAAGTAACCTGCAGCCCAAGATCCTTTTCCAGGTGTGGAGAAGGCTGTTCAGTCAGCCAGCCACTAACAGTGACAGGCCCCATCATTTCCTGGAAACAAACATGGCTGGTGACACCTGTGAGCTGATTCCTCCGCAACAGTGATGATAGAAGCACCATTTTGAGTTGGATCTTTCTGTTTTCTGGCAGGCTGGGCCTTAGAGGCAGCTGAGTAAAGTGGTTGACTGAGTCTATGGTCTCACGCTTGGAGCAGTAGAGAACGTCTGCTCATGCAACATCCTTGCAAGGGTCGCTGAAATCCGCATTGGCCAATAGGAGTCTAATGTCTTTGGGCATTTGCTCAAGGAAAGCCTGCTCGAACATGAGGAAGGGCTTGTGCCCTTATGCCAGTGTGAGCATTTTGTCCATGAGGGCAGACGGTGTCCTATCGCCTTGGTCATCCAAGTGAAGGAGCCTAGCGGCCCTCTTGTATCATGAAAGCCTGTACGTGGTAATGAGGTGGTTTTTTAAGAACCATGTATTTTCCTTCCTCTAGGAGGTCATAGACCCGTAAGGCGGCTTTCTGGTCGAGCGAGCTGATGACATAGAAGTATCTCGTCAAACCATAGGTTATCTGTTTGATCTGAAACTGGGCCTCCACTTGGCCAAACCAAGTGCAGGCCTGTTCATCCAGAATGTTGGCGACTTCAACGCAATGGTGCCTATCTATGGTTGCGGGTTCCATTGTGCTGAGTCTTCAGGATGTGGAGACTCGTTGGGGTCACCAGTGTAGCAGGTTGTGTGCGAGCATAGCAAAAAGACTTGAGACAACAGACTGCTTTACTCTGAATTCTGCGCTGCAGCCTTTAAGGCTGTGTCTCATCCCACCCCGAGTTCCGGAACTTGCATCATGCTGATGCAAAAACACACAAGCCCTTCCAGTCTGGACTGGAAGAGAAGGACCCATGACACCACCTTTGCCATGGCTGCCCCGCTGACAAAGCGTGACAAGCAGGGCTGTTTCGCCACTACAACTATGTGTGTCATCACAAGAGCTTTTTTACCCTGCAGCCTGGGAAGCTGAATGGTACATAAAATCATAAAATTATCTAAGGTGAATGGCCACAATCTTTTTTTTCCAGGGTAGGGGGAACTAAAACTAGAGGGCATAGGTTTATGCTGAGGAGACAGATATAAAAGGGATCTCAGAGGCACCTTTTCCCACAGAGGGTGTGGGCATGTGAAAGAAATTTCCAGAGGAAGTGGTAGAGGCAGTTACAATTACAGTATTTAAAAGGTATTTAGACATGTACATAGATAGGAAAGGTTTAGAAAGATATTGGACAAACATAAGCAAATGGGACCAGCTCAGGTAGGCTTCTTGGCTAGTATGGATGAGTTAGGCTAAAAGGTCCATTTCCACACTGTATATCTTTGAATCTCTGAGTACATGCCAGATGATGGAAAATAGGCAGGTCAGTTAAAATTATGTACTAATCTGCAATGATTCTGTTCCTTTACTCATTCTTCCATTTCTATCTGCTGTTTTGAACAGGTAAATGGAAACTAGGAGAAAGGAGAATCTTTCTAATTTTAAATGGTTCCTGATAATTTTATCAACAGCCAATTAGCAATCTCAACTAGAAGCCCAAGCAGCTGGACGCAAAGGCAGGGCCAAAACCCACCAGGTCAAATCGACTAGGAATCAGACCTCAGGCCAGAAATGATCAAGAATGCAAGATTTACATTTAGTTTGCATTTCCTTGTGAACAACTATCGGATTTTTCTCTGGGTCTCAAGTGGTTGCCATCTCCCCACCCTCATCCAGATTATTCAATTGCAGGCAGAATATTCCCACAATCACAACCACAGCTTTTGACTAGTGGGAATTCTGAGGTACCAGGAGATTCTGGGCACCATTAGCCTACAGGGAAACTATAGTCTTGATAATGATCATTTCCTTTGCTGAGAATCTCCACATTATTTGCAAATTCCCACTATTTTGGTGGCCAGGTAGCCAATCTATTGGGTGTGACGCCACATTTAAAAAAAAAATCACTGTAACCAACATACTGGCTGATTGTTTTACTCCATGGACTGTTCCACTTCTCCTCTCTCCCTAGTAATAACAGGGCTGATATCATAAGACATCCTGCCTGACCTACCATAGGTTTCAATATTTGAATGTACAGCAAGATTTATTTTCAGTAGACTACTTTTCACAGTAGCCACAGCAGCCATTTTCTCACCTGGAATTGTAAAACTAATACTTATAGTATTTCAACCATCCTCTGGTTTCTACACCCTTGACTTGGAAGAATCTTCAAAAAATACATCACCTAATGCCTTAGGCCAGAAGCTATGGTTTCTGAGGCCAATTCTAGTACTTCAATCATCAACAAAATTCTGGTGATTGGACACAAGCAGCCTATCCTTTCTTATGTTCCAGGCCCATGAGAGAAGGACAGGGCCAAGACCCACTGTGTGTATAGATCAAAACTTAATTTTCATCCTTTGTGGCAGAATAAAATCTTGCTACACAGAGGTTGAATGGTATGGCCCTTCTTGCAAACTGAGATTACAGGCTTCTAGGAAATCTATGCTATTCCTCCTGAGTAACTCCATAGAACATTACATCACAGAAACAGGCCTTTCCAGTCTGGGCCAAACTATTTTTCTGCCTAGTCCCACTTATCTGCAACAAGTCCATAGACCTCCATACCCCTTCCATCCATGTCTAAGTTCTTCTTAAATGTAACAATTGAGCCTGCATTCACCACTTCAGCTGGCAGCTCGTTCCATACTCCCACCACTCTCAGTGTGAAGACATTCTCCCTAACATCCTCCCTAAACTTTTCCCCTTTTCCCCTCAACCCATGTCCTGTGGTTTATATCTCACCTCCCCTCAGTGGAAAAAGCCTACCTACATTTACTGTCAATACTCCTTAATTTTAAATACCTCTATCAAACCTCCCTTCCTCATTCTTCTATACTCCAAGAAAATACTCCAGTTATATTGATTTTCTGTCATAATTTTCACTGTGAAAGGAAATAATTTGCAAAAACATTACACTAAACATATAAAAATAATCAAAGTAATCAGAAATATAATAATCAATTTTATAGCATTTTAACATTTGTCTTTCTGCAAAACCAGTTTATAAGGATTTGCATTTTGTGGCAGTAATTGTTACAGTACTTGTAACATTATCAACTGTTCTAATGTTCATTCTGTGGATCTGCAATCAAAGTGTGAAACTGTACAAAATAAAGAGGAGAGTACAGAATACAAACAGTAAGCAATCTGATTTGATCGATTGTGCTGGAGTATGGATATCAGTATTTTGTGCAGATTAGTGTTCTAAAAGACTGTCCTACAAGACTGTTGCCCCTCATCTTATTTTTAATTTTTTTATTTTTCACACTATGAACCATATTGACCATAATACACAAACATTTCCCTCTTGAATATACACAGTGTCATTTTCTCCCCTTTCTCCCCCCTCCCTCCTTCCCACCCCCTTCCCCACCGACTAAACGTTCAACATATACGATACATTAGACAATGTCATCACACAATGAAAATAAACAAGAAAATTGTGTCATCTACTCATCTTATTTCATATCCACATGCCTAACCTATTGCCAAGATCCTTGTTTATGCCTTTACTTTTGATGCACATCTTATCAATGCTCTTTTTGGAAAACTCACAACTTTTAAATTAAGCCATTCTAATTGCCATTCTAATTCAGTCGCATCCACATACCATATGTTGATTATCCTTGAACAACTCCCTGTAGGCATCAATTTTAATCCTGCCATGGTCTTTTTATTTCTGTAGCCTCCTCTAATGCTAAATCATCCAAGGTCTCTGCATTTTTATGGCCTCTTACAGATGCCTTGTATTTACAGACAGGCAGCTCTAACTTCAGCCGTCTGGGACCTGTGAAACTCCTGTGACAGGCCCAGAGGACTCCAAAACCCAGTAGCAATAGAAATTCACCAAGAAAAATGGTTACTTAAATAAAAGTTGCTTTTAAACATGAAAACAGAATCAAACTTTAATTTTTTACTATTAACTTCTAATTCTAAGCTCACATGTATGTAATGTGTAGAAGTACAGAAAAGTTCTTTAATTCACAGTCCAATCTCACTTCTCACTCCTCCAAGTTCACTGGTATCAGGCAATTTTTATACTGTGCACAGAATTTAACATTTTTGAATTTTCACCAGGCTTTAGTGAAAAGGTAAATGGTTACCGCTCAGGAGAGTTCTAGTTGGTTTCAGAGAGCGATTTGTTGCTAGTTGGTCACACGTAAACTGATTCCCCACAATCAGGACTTCAGTGCCTTGCCAAAGAAGCTTTCCCCATCATGGGTTTTCCAAATGATAATCTCTTCTTCCAGGACATCACAGAGTCCCTCTTGTTTCCCTTATTTCAGGACAAACACTCTAGCCAACCATTTCCTCTTGTAAGCACTTCAAGGGTTTTCACCAGACTTAACTCAGAACTCTCAACCGGTCTTCAAAATGGGGTTTCAACAAGCTTCCGAAAGTCACTGCAGAAGTTAGTTGAATCCTGTTTTGTCTTCTCTCTCTCGGTTTGCAAAACCACATGATCCCTCTTAGAACAGCAAACTGCAAGCAGACAGATTGCCGGCACTGAAATCAGTTTCTGCCTGGCCACATGTTGCTTTTAAAACAATAATCCATTTACTCCACAGCATCAGTCCAATTAACACCTACTTGTGAAGTCTCCATACATTCTTCAAAGTTTCTGTAAAGTCACTATGGACATGAAGGCTCCTTACCCAAGCTCTTGCATTTTAAATGAGATGTCTTTTGTGAAGTGTTACTAGGCCATTTCAAATAGCCCAAAAGTTTAGATGTAAAGGTGGAAAAACTCTGCCAAAATGCATAATCTCCTACCTTTCTAAATGTGTGGAGGCGGTCTTTGAACCGTATATTTCAACCCCTCTTCGAGAGGGATCATCTCCGCAGCGCAGCCTTCCGCCGATCAATCTGAATGTACAGCCGTGTTAAGTGGCTGTTTAGGGACAGTCTGATGATGCCGTCAGCCTGCAACCCATCTCCCCACTCACCCCTTTTCCTTGAAGTCAGGGGTGGCAGGGAGCCCTCAGGGCAGTGGGGGCCGGCGGAGCTGTCAGCAGAGACCGTTGGAGCAGTCAGGACAGTGGGGACTGGCGGGGCAGAGGGAGCTGTCAGAGGGGACCATCAGGGCTGTCGGAACAGTGGGGACTGGTGGGGCAGAGGGGGTAGAGCAATGGCCACCTTCCCTACTCATAATCCCCCTCACAGCTGGAACTGTTCTGGGAACCATCGAGCTGTTTTAGCTGCATGGGGGATTATGGATAGGGATGACGGCCATTGCTCTGCCACGTATTTATGACAGGTGGTGTTACGGCACCAGTCGCCCCAACTCCATCAGATCGGAGGGCACTACAAGGTGCCTCTGGATATGAATGGGACACTGGAGCAGCCTTTTAGGGATGCTGTCTGAAAGGTAAGTTCCCATTTTTTCATCCACTCTGTAGTCAGCCTCACGGCAGAAGCGCAACATGAAATGGCCTACTGTCTTTGTGGTGACCTACACTAAACCCCAACAATCTTTTAAAGACATATTTATATATAATATAATACAACCAGTCACAATCCCATCAACATCTTCCTCTCTACTTCCACTTCAAAACACTTCCGACAACCTACTTCATTGACTATTCACCATCTTAATTTTGTTTTGGTTGAAAGCAATAGATTCAATAGTTTGCTTACAATACAAGGCTATTTAGATCATTAAGTCTATGCCAAATCAGAGCAATCCTATTTCCCCACTATTTTCTCCTATAATCTATTTTTGTTTTTAATTAATGTTACCAGCTCCTATACTAATTGTGATTAGCCTACAAACCTGAATGTGTTTGGGATATGGGAGGTACCCAGAACATTCAGAAGAAACCCAGTCATAGTACCAAAGGTCAGGAGGCAGCAGATCTACTATTTACACTAATGTTCAACCTGATAAGACATACTCTTAGTTTTGTTTGACACCAAGAGTACATGCATCTGAACAAATAGTTAAATATGGGTAGGAAGGGTGAAGAAAGAGGAAAAATGATTAGTTGTATACTTATCAAATCATCTTAATCAAAATTGCATGACAAATATCATAAATGAATATTGATGGAGTCATACTTGTAAACATACATAATGCTTCAGATTATGTGCCACTTTAATGCCATCTCTAAGTAAAAGTTGATGAGAAATGATAACCGTGATGCTTCTCATTTAATTTTTTTTAGTTAAAAAATTAATTTAGAGATACAGCATGGTAAGTCCTTTCAGCCCCATGAGCCTGCATTGCCAAAATATAGAATATCCATATGACCAAGAAATCAACAAACCTAGGAACATGGGTCTTTGGATGAAACCCACACAGACACAGGGAGAATGTACAAACTCCTTGCCGAATTCAAACCTGAGTCATTGGCGCTATACCACCTTTGCACTAACCATTTCACACCTTGTACCTCACAAAACAATGTTGGAGGACACACACAGAAACCCACCAGGATAATCACTGAGAAGCATCAAGGATATATCTTAATGTTCACATGCATAAAAAGCTGGCACTGATATAGTTTCCAATCAGATGCTTATTCAAAACTACCAATTTTCCTCTTTTGATAAGAGAATGATTTTCTTTCAAATTTATGTTTTTGTTCTTTTCCTCCTCCCGCCCCCCAAAGGTTCTACACATATTGAAGGAACATCACTTTAAATTTAAGAGATGCATTCCAGTTTATATATTGGACAAAGACTCACAGAATTCAAAAACTGAAGAAACATGCTTGCATGAAGAAGCATTAATGAAGTCTTTATATAACATATTTACACTATTTTGAATAAAGTTAAGGTGCCAAAAATCACTTCCCAATAATAACTGAACAATTACAACATTCAGACCTTTTCCTCATTGTATGACTTTGAATGATTTCAGCTGTTTTGTGATATTTGTTTTTACAATTTATTTTATAAAAAAAGGACTGAGCTTGGCATTTGCAAATTGAAAGTACAATGTCATAGCAAAGGCTTTTTGTACAAACTAATTCAACAAATTAAAATAAATTCTATTGAAAGTTTTGATGCCAACTGTTTAAATATATAATCACAGGATCCTTCAAAATGTCAATTTTTGAATGCTTGGGCGAACAAACTAATTTGAAGCTACAAACTTTGTCTGCTTCTCAGTATCAAATCTGGTCACTGAGGGGAAAAAATGAAATGAGATATTTTGATATACATGAGCATATTATGAACAATGTGTAAAATCTCTTAAATTTGGACCCAAAATAATGAAGTTTAAATTACTTGGGGTAATAAAAGTTAGACATTGCCCAATGCTGTGTCCAAAAGGTAATACCTCCACTAATTCAGTACTCTTGGAACAATCAGGCACTTGTGTGGGTTACAGATGGGAGATGGGTTTTATTCAAGAAACAGAATATTGCTATATCAGACAACTTGCCACTTTTTACCACTTTCCCTTTAGTCATGAATGGGACACATCTTATCCTCAGTACCCCAAAAACCTCAGTTCAATGTTGTGTTCCATCAAAAGCTTTGGTAATTGTAAGCTAACTACACACCTGCAAAACAATAGGTTAGCCAATTGAAATTAATACCTTGTAAAACAAGTGTACTTAAGACACTTTAGATTATTTTTAGATTTCTAAATAGAAGTATAAGAGATGGATTCAAGTGGATGACTGAATTCTTAACTACATTAATCGATTTTTAATTTGTGTAATGACCCTAACCCAATGATCAGTGTTGACCAATGATACATCCATCCCCTGAGAGTTCTGTTTGTTCACCTCTCATTATTTACAGCCCTATCTCACAACCTGCTTTCCAATGTGTAGCTCCTGGGAATATAATAATCAGGCTAATGCTCAATGTTGGTGTTCCAATTCAAATGACAATTTTATTTCAAGCATGCTATTTATTACTGCTGCTAGAAGGGAAGACAAACATTTTTCATGGCAAATCACTTTCCTCATAAATATCTGTTGATTAGGAATGATGCAAGAGCTATGTATTATTGGCCAACAGCCTGGATATGGAAATATACTGAAACTAAATGGATGAAATAAAGTAATTTTAAAAGATTGTTCACAGAATGTACTGGAAATTTTGATTTTATTATTCATTCTTAATTGCTTCCTGAATTCAGATGCAATTAAAAATATAATTGAAATTACATATCGACTTGACTCAAAGCCACAAGTGAATCAGATGTATTTTTAATCAAGATTGATTTAATGGAATGAATTTAAATCACCAGCTGTCAAGATGGGATTCAAATTCAATTCTGGATAAAGGTCTGGACTATTATGCACTAGACCAGTAACTTGAACGTAACGTTTTTTATTAACTATTTTTTAAAAATTAAATTTAGACATATAGCACGGTTAACAGGCCATTTCAGCCCACGATTCCATGCTGCCCAATTTACACCCAATTAACCGCCACCCCTGGAATGTTTTGAATGGGAGGAAACTGGAGCCCCCAGGGAAAGCCCACTCAGACCTGAGGAGAATGTACAAACTCTTTACAGACAGCACGGGATTCGAACCCCAGTCCTGATCGTTGACACTGTAAAGGCATTGAGCTAACCACTACACCAACTGTAAAATATCACCTTGAAGAGAAAATTCAAGAAAAACAATCAAATACAGGAATTGAAGTAAATTCACAATTTGCCAAGGCTTGCTCATGCAATTCCTACAAGTTTGTATGCACATGCAAAGTCTTGAGACAATTTTCCTGTGCATGTTTCATGTTCTTCCAAGCAGTTCAGCTTCATTCTAATCATATGAATTTCAAAGCATCTTGTATCCTGCTGTATTGCCTGTGCGCCAAGATTAGGAACTATTTACTATGATGTAGCTGCACCATTAAACAAAAGTACAGAAACATTTTTACCCTCTTTAAATGGTGCCTAATTTAAACTCAAGCCATGGTACTTCAATAATAAAGGCAAGTAGAAAAAGTATAAGATAAATAGAGTAAGAAATTACAATGACATTGGAAATATTCTTTTTATGGATTCATTAGGACTTGATTGAAAATACAGATATTTTAAATATTAATTGGACTAAATGGTCAAAATCAAGACAAAATGCATTCATCAATCTCATTCTATTTATAGGTTACTAAATTTTGTTTACAGGATACTGCTCCAATGAGCTAATATGGCACCATTACCTGGGTTCAAGACCCACGCTGCAAGGAGTTTGTACATTCTCCTCATATTTGCTTGGTTTTCCACCCACCATTCAAAAACGTACCAGGGCTGTAAGTTCTTCTGGCTAATACTTTCCATAGGATGATGGTGGTTCCTTTCAGTCAGTTTTTGGGGTTTGATATGAGGATACCCCACTCCTCAAAGGAATAGCGTGTGAGTGATCGATTTTAGGTGAGTAGAGGGTTGCACAGATCCAGACCCATCCTCTCGACATCCCCTCCCAGATCCAGCAGCATGGTGAGGTCCAAGATGGCTGGCGGAGGTTTTGATGCAGCGAATGGCCAGACCAAGCTTCGACATAAGGGATGCCCTTTCTGCACTTCACAGCAAGTTCGCCCTTTGACAGATCTTGTTTTTCATCCTGCAGGGTGTCTAGCCATCCTCTGCACCAGGCAAGCCTGACAGCAGAGCCTGTTTAGTCACCAACCACCCAACCATGGGACAGGTAGTACTGGGTTACGTGGGTACCAGTAGAACTCCGACGACTGACCTGGCAGAGGGGGTGTAGGTCAATGGGGTGTAAATTAGGGAGCATAGACTTTTGGTTCAAAATGTTACTATGCTCTAAATTTAAAAAAAAACTCCAAATGAAGTTTCATCAGCGCTTTTAAAGGCCTCAACATCACATCCCTGCTCTTTTATTCTTTTCTCGAAATAAATGCCAGCATTGTATTTGCCACCTTCTCCACTGACTCAACATACAAGATTACCTTCAGGCTACATCTTGCATGAGGACTCACACATCCCTTTACCAATATTCTCCCCATTTAAAAATTGTCTGACCATTTATTTTTTTCATACCCAAGTGCATGACTGTACACTTTCCGACATTGTATTTCATTTGCCACTTCTCTGCCCATTTTCCTAATCTGTCCAAGTCTTATGCAGCCTCTGTTTCCTCAACACTATCTGTTCCTTCAATTACCTTTGTATCATCTGCCAAATCAATTTGGCCAAATCAAATCATTAATATACATTAAAAGAAGAGGCCCCAACACTAATCTCTGTGGAACACCACTAGTAACTGGAAGCCAGCCAGAATAGGATCCCTGTGTTACAACTCTCGGCTTCCTGCCAATCATCCAATGCTCCATCCATACTCATGTTTCTTCTGATACCATGGGCTCTTATTTTTTTTAAGTATCCTTGGAATATTGTCAAAGGCTTTCTGAAAATCCAAATACACATCACCCACTGCATCTCCTTTTCCTTGCCTGCTTGACACTTCTTCAAATAGGTTTGTCAAGCTAGATTTTCCTTCAAGGAAACCATGGTGGATTTGGCCTATCTTGTCTCATGCCTACAAGTACTCCATAACCTCATACTTGAGTATCGACTCCATCATCTTTCCAAACACTGACATCAGACTAACTGATCTATACTTTCTGCTGCTTCCTCCCTTCTTGATGAGTGGGGTGATATTTGTTTTATTTTCAGTCCTCCAGGACCATACCAGAATCTATTGATTCCTGAAAGATCATTACCAATGCCTGCACAATCTCTACCACTACTTTTCAGAAACCAAGGGTGAAATCTGAAATGATAGTAATCATGGTTGCAAAGCAACTAACAATGCCTTACTGTTGGATTAGACTTGGTTGCCAGCAGGGGACTGACGCACAGTATGCTGGATCTGTAATGGAGGTTTGCAGCCTCATGGCATGCCTCAACTTTAAAGTAAAGAATCTTTTCCTTCATCCAGTCTTAAGAACTCACACATGCGAATGCAAGATGAAACATGGTGTCAGAAGTGAGATGAAGGAAATACTTTAAAAGGTAAAATATAAAGTCAGAAACATCAGTGAAGAGAAACTAACACAGTGAAAAATGGAAGGATTACATCCACCAGTGAAACTTCAGCTAACAGGTAATATGGCTGAAAATTGGAACAGATTTAAACAGCATTTTGGATTGTATTTAGTGGCAGTCAGAGCTGACAAGAAAAGTGATAAAGTGAAAGCATCAGTTTCTTACATGTTGTGGTGATGAAGCCCTGGAGGTGTATAATGACTTCACATTTGCTGCTGGAGAAGACAAAATGAAATTGGAAAACATAATAGAACAGTTTGAGGCATACTGCATCCCTAAACATAATGTGATGTTTGAGAGGCACAGATTTTTCACGTGTGCAGAAAACAGAAGTATTGATCAGTATGTGACTGAATTAAGAAACAGAAGCAAAACGTGTGAATTTGGTGGACTGATTGACTCGCTGATAAAAGACAGACTTCTTCGTGGTATTGCAGATAATAATCTAAGGAAAAGATTGCTAAGAGAGCAAAATCTAGACTTGGAAAAACCCATAGCACTCTGTTGAGCTGAGAAACTGTAAAATTGCAGGCAAAAGAGCCGTTCAGTGAAATTAGCTGCAACGTGGATGCAGTGAGCAAGAACAGACAAACCGTTTAAGAGAAAGCACAAAGTGGAAAGAGGGATGGCCAGCGAACAAAAATGAAAGGGACAAATGAAAGGCATGTCGTCGATGTGGTACACAACACCTACCAAAAACGTGTCCAGCAAAAAACGTGTGCAACAAAAGCAACCATTATGCCCATTGCTGCAGGAACCAAGTACAACAAAGCAAGGTTCATGCAGTAGATGAAAAGGAGATAGAGAAATACTATTTAGATGTTGTGACTTAAAACAAGAAAGAAAACAGAGATTGGATGTTGAGATTAAAAGTAAATGACATATACATTTCAGTTAAATTGGATGCTGGAGCACAAATTAATGTACTATCAGAGACTGATTTTAAGATTAGACCCAGACCAAAGAAGCATGGAACAAAAGTGAAGGTGACAGGATATTCAGGTACCGATATACCAGTGCAAGGAGAATGCAAGGTCAAAGTGAAACATAAGGACAAAGAGCACATTCATCATGCTACCAAAGGACGTACAGGCCATACTAGGTTTAAAAGCCTGTGAGAAACTGAACCTGGCAAAAAGAGTCCTCGTGGTGAAAAGTGAAGGAGAGACAGTCTATGAACTCATGAAAGAGTATAATGACCTATTTCAGGGTCTAGGCTACCTTCCAGGAGAACACACGATCAGAGTGGATAAACATGTACCATCGATAATACATCCACGCAGAAAAGATTCATTTGTGCTTCAAAAGCAACTAAAAGCAGAGTTGCACAGAATGGAAAGCCTGAACGTGATTCAGAAGATAGATGAGCCAACTGAATGGATGAGTTCACTCGTTGTAATGGACAAAAAGAATGGAAAGCTTCAAATTTGCCTGGATCTAAGAGATCTAAACAGAGCAATAAAGAGAACACTAAGCATCCAATGTGTGAAGAAATCATCTTAGTTTGCAATGCAAAGTTTTTCAGTAAGTTAGATGAATTATCAGGATTTTGGCAGTTAAAATTGGATGAAGCAAGTTCAAGACATCATAGTATGGGGAATGGAGCATGATGAGAGACTAAGGAAAGTGCTGGAAGCAACAAGGAAAGCAAAGCTGAATAGAGAGAAATCCCAGCTCAGGGTGACAGAACTAACATTTGTAGATATTATGGTAGTGAGGGTATCAGACCAGATTCCAGAAAAATGTCCACCATTGGGAATATGCCAAGGCTACATTGAAAAACGGATGTATAGATGTTTAATGGAATGGTCAACTATATGGGTAAATTCATATCCAATCTCTCAGAAAAGATGGCTCCATTGACAAGACGAACAGAAAAGAACATTGAATGGGAGTGAAGTCATGAGCACGAAAAGTCATGGAGCGAAGTAAAGAAACTGCTCACAGAGGAACCAGTTCTGAGGTTTTACAACCCAGTGAGACCCATCGAGATATCATCAGACGCATCACATATTGGGCTCGGTGTAGTTCTGCAACAATCAGTGGCAACCCATTGCGAATGCATTCACGCTCAATGACAGACGTGGAGATGCGATACACTCAAATTGAGGAGTTGCCTAGCATCATACGCCTGTGAAAGATTTCATCAGTTTTTCAGGACAAGTGATCAGTATAGAGACTGACCATAAGCCTTTTATTGCATTGCTCCAAAAGCCATTAAATGCATGTCCACTTGGAATAATGATTAGGCTGCAATGCTATATACTGTATGTCGCATACACATTGGGTAAGCTAATGTACACAGCAAACATGTTGTCTAGAGCTGTTGACAGGAGAGAGCCCGCAAACACCAAAATGGATGAAGATGTGAATGCCTTCGTGGACTTGATCACAGAGCACTGCCCATATCAGATGCAAAAATGAAGCTCAAAGTCAGAGACAAACAAAGATGAAACACTGAGGAAAAAACATCTTGGATGCATGGCCCAACATGAAGCAGGCCTGCTCACCTGACGTTTCAGTGTACTGGAACTGCAGGGCGGAACTATCAGTGGTTGAAGACATCATCTACAAAGGAAGTAAAATCCTTATCCCAAAGTGTCTGAGAAGAGATGCTAAAAAGGATCCACGGAGGACATCTCTGAATCAAAAAGTGTAAGAGCACAAGAGGTTATGCACTGGCCAGGAATCAACAATGATATAACAAATGAAGTGTTAAAACAGTACAATAAGCCAGTAATATTAAGCAAGCAATCGTGGAGAACCACTAAAGCCTCACCCAGCACCATACAGATCAAGTCCCTGTATCCAGAGGTGTGTAAACTGAACATCACACTGTCATTGTTGGCATGAAAGCCATATTCTCTTGACATGGCGTAGCAAGGTCTTCACAGACAATGGACCCCAGTTTTGCAATTTAAAGTTTTGACAGTTTGCCAAAGAGTGGGATTTTGTACACAGCATGTCAAGTCCTCATTTTCCACAGTCCAATGGTCGAGTGGAAAAATCAGTACAGACAGTGAAAAGACTGATGTACAAGGCGAAAGTCAGTGGAACAGATTTCTACCAGAGCATGCTAGTATACTGCACAATGCCACTTGAGTGTGGTATGTCACCAGCACAACTCCTTATAGGACATAGGCCAAGATCAAACCTACCCATACAGGACAACCTTCTAAAAACAAAAGAGGGGGAGAAAGTGAGGAAGTTCAAAGAACAACAGAAAGAAAAGCAAAAATATTACATTGACAGAGGAACAAAAAAAACCTACCGGAACTCTACATTGGTGACCAAGTAAAGCTAAAAGACAAAACAAACTTATGGACTCAGAAGGGAACTATCCTTTGTGAAGTCCAACCAAGATCATACACCATTCAGACAGATAAAGGTACTGTTCTGCGAAGAAATCGTTGAGACATTCAAATGGTACCAGCAACAGGAGATGGAAAAACTGATACTGTTGAACCACCTGAATACACAGCTGAGAAGACATCGTCTGAGGCAACAACTCAGATTCAAGGACTAACAATCAGAAGTTCGTCAAGACACATGAATCCTCTTAAGAGATTCATTGAGCAAATTTAAAGACTCCTGTTATAGAATGAAGTAGTGCTATCTCATTCAATCTTCAAGTTTTTGTCTATGTAAATGTGAACACCCAAACAAGTTTAAAAAATGTTAATGTTGATAATAATGAAAATGTAAGTTCTTGGTGTTAAAGTTAAAATTGCAGAGTTATACAAAGAAAACATGTTAGTTAAAAGTAAGCTACTTCTGTTTTAAGAAAGGGAGATGTCATGATAGTGAACATGCTTGAAAAGCAACTAGCAATGCCTTACTGTTTGATTAGACTTGGCTGCCAGCAGGGGACTGACACACAGTCTGCTATATCTGTAATGGAGGTTTTCAGCCTTTAAACAACTTTAAAGTAAAGAACCTTTTCCTTCATTAACATGTTGTCTTTTAAGAACTCACACAAATAAATACAAGATGAAACAAAGTCCATCTAGTCCGAAGAGATAACTTTACACAGTTAATTTCAGAACACAAAATGTCATTGCTGAATGTTGGTCACTTTGTTTAGTAATGTGGACATTTGCAATCAAAATATTTTTATTTACAAACCACAGAGAATTATACAAAAATGAAGCAAAGGTACATCTGTACTATAATCATTATTTATTGAAGCATTCACCCATCTTTAAAAGAACTTTACAATTTCCATTAAAAAAATACATTTGATGGCAGTTTCAAATTTGTATCCTATTCTTTAATTCAAAACTCTGGAGAAACTTCCATTTGGAAGGTTACTCCAAAAAAGATGCTAATACGTACAAAAAAAAATCATTTATGGACATGGAGCAAGAGCTGCCATCAAGAGTTCCATTTTATAAACAAAATTGCGACCTTCCATCTTACTCCACAGTACTTCCTTGTACGGACCTCGAAGGTAATTCCATTTACTGTCCTGCATCACATCACTCTTGGGAAGATCTTTGCACTGACTCCTTGGAAATTGTACCAACACTCTGCAACCGCTTTCAGGGCCATTCCGTACTGCAACAAAAAGTGTTGACCATCATTAACAACCTTCAGAAAAATTCACTCTTTCCGATGAACATGTTTCTTATTAACAGTTGAAATTTATGCTCATTAAAGGATTTAATTTAAAAAATTAAAAGTATGAACTTAAGACAGGATTTCAAACATTGGACAGCTTGTGGCTAATTATTTGAGTCACAAGCTAGTGACTTTAGGCTACCAACTATACTTCTACTTACAACAATCTATTTAAGGTAGAATGCATGTGGAATTGAAAAGAAACTGAAGTAGTGGTATATTAGATATTATTCTTCTTTGGCTTGGCTTCGCGGACGAAGATTTATGGAGGGGGTAAAAAGTCCACGTCAGCTGCAGGCTCGTTTGTGGCTGACCAGTCCGATGCGGGACAGGCAGACACGATTGCAGCGGTTGCAAGGGAAAATTGGTTGGTTGGGGTTGGGTGTTGGGTTTTTCCTCCTTTGCCTTTTGTCAGTGAGGTGGGCTCTGCGGTCTTCTTCAAAGGAGGCTGCTGCCCGCCAAACTATTATTATACAAGTGCATGAAAACTACAAAATGTATGCAAGTCTGCTGGTCTCAAGCCAGGATGATTTTCCAATGGTAATGCAAAATACGCATACCTGAAATAGAATACTCTCCGTTGGGTGAAGCTATAGTTATTGCAGAAGCATTCCCAATACTCTCCACAGGACCAAGACCCACATGATTGCTGAAGCTCAAAAGATGCCAGCCCATTACTTTAGCCAGTTGCTGAACTGCATGCACCTGGTGCTGTGACATCTATGTGAGATACCAAAAAGATTTAGTCATATTCAGATCAGGGCTCCACATTATGAAACCTGTTTGAAAGGCAGAAAGTTAATCCTATACATTAATATGAAATCAAAGGTCTCAGGTTGTTCATTATATGATACAAAAATATCATTACTGCATACAAACATAATATTGCCACCTGGATGCAATGTTTCAATTGTGGTGGAATTAAGGATAATGTAGATAAGTGATATACACGATAATAACTTTTTTTTAATATATACTGAAGAGTACTGGACCTGACATGTTGCATCTTATTTAACAGAAAACATTCTAGAACAAGCAAGTCACGTTGAACTTTTAGAAATTCCCCACGTATCACCAAATTCAGGATTACAACATAAATTGAAAGGTTGTGAACTCTTCCCTGCTGATTCTCCAAAAGTACAACTTGTTACAACTCCTGTCCACTGATCCTGCAACTAATTAAATATCTATTTCATTCACTTGAAATGAGAAGAAACCAGGCAATTTGAATTGTTAGTTTAAATGTTTCTCAATTTTCTAAGTGTTTTGCTTTAACTTTGATTTCATTGATTGCAGTTAGTTCTTTCATATAGTTGTTACCTGAGATAAAAGGAAGTCCTGAAGTTCCTGCTCTTGGTGGGAGATCGTAATTACTCTCCCATCTCTGTGCACCACCTTAATGTGTTCAATACCAATGTTCAATTGCAGCTGAATTGATCTAAGAGTAGGAAAATGTCACATCAAAGCCATTTCTCTTTCCAGCGCCATAACTTTCTCATAAATACAAAGCATTAAATAGAACGACAAGTAGTAAGAATGCAGGAAACAGTAGAAATCTCATCCATGTTAATTCTAGAAAATGGAGTTAGAGTTAACAAAAATATCAATCCTACACAATACATTAAAATCTCACCAGGACAATCAAGAGGGAGTACAGTCACTTCCAGAAAATGATCAACAGGATCTTGAAATTAGAAATGTCTCACCTGAAGCACTTACATCAAATACTGAGAAAGCAGCATATATACTAATTCTAATATAAAGCATCCTTCATGTGAAGTTCCAAAAAGTTACAAAAATCAAAATATAAGCAACACTAGTTTGAAGAAAAAACACCAACTTTATCATTTTTCAATTGCTCACTTGCAAATCTGCTCATATCCTTGAGATGTTATTAACACTTTAACACTGGATTCATACACATCATTAATGTTTGACCAATGAGCTTGTATCTGTGGATCTTCAATACGACTGGCCAAGCTGTCAATTGTCTTCGCAGTTCTAAAGTTAAAAGCATAAATGCACATTCACTAGTTTAACCAAAATATCACTGCAATTTGTCTTTTCATTACACTTTGAAATGCTTTGGTTAGCTTTTTAAAAAGACATTATAAATGCTTAGGGTAACGCAAAGTCTTCCCTTGGATTTATGATTATAGATATAGGCCATTTGGCCTGACATTTCCTATTCTAATCTCCTTTTAAATGTATATACATTATCTGCTTCAACCATTGCATTTGGATAAAGATTTCTTCCGAATTCTTTCTCAAATAGCTTGGCAATTATCTAATTAGAACTGTCTTGATTTATTCTTTTCCCCACAAGAGGAATTCTCTCTGCATCCACTTTATTAAAATGCAATCATTTTACAAGCTTCTCAGTCACATCTCAAATTTTCTCTCTATCCTTTCATCCTTCCCTGATATGCATTCCCTCACACTTCTGTTATCACCTGCAGAACATTCTCTGCATTGCAGAAATATCCTTTTTATAATATGGCAACCAGAACAGCACATGATAATCCAAGCATGGTCAGATCCTGATCTAATATTCATCTATTATAATTTCCTTACTTTTATATTTTACCCCTCTAAGATAAACACGAGTGCTTTATTCCCCTCCAAAATTGGCACAATGTTTAGTGATTAGTTTATTCTCCCAAGATCTTGAAGTCTACTTTCCACATTGTTGTTCAACTGTTAATCAATAAATTAGAAAATTCTAGAATGCTATGCCCATATTGCTCACTTGTGTACATCAACCATTTTGCCCGTGGAGAATTAAATAATTCCAAGATTTAATTATAATCTTCTTTCACATATTTTTTGTTTACTTTCTGGAAATTAACCTATATAATGCAAAATAAATTTCTATGAAAGATCTAACAAAATATATTCTCCTCCCAATATTTATAACAAATTTACTATTTCTCAGCTTACACAATATACCCAGGTAGTGCTCACCTACGTCTCAAAAAGATATGCTTAGCCTGTTTTATTATCTTCTCCAATAATCCTTCATTCTGTTGTAAAGCACTGATCTCCCCTTTGTCGTACGCTTGGGGTCCTGCTAATCTCATTCTCTTCAACCCAAAAGGTGCTGTAGCTGGGTGGGGCATCACAGAAGAACTCAAGGTCTGTTTATGGAACTGCAAGATAAATTTTAAGCTTCTTTAAGAACACAAAGAAAAACAGACTGGATGATTTGTCATGGCTGGTCCATCATTAAATAAAATCATCAGTCATGCTACACCTGAAAAATGTTTTCCCATCTGGTTTACATTTCTTTCAATTCCCTTGGTCCTTTTAGCCTTGAATATACTTAACAACAGAGCAGCCATGGCTGTTTGATGCCAAGAACTATAAAGATTTACAGAGACATTTTTCAATTTTAAATCAATGCTTCCTGGTTTTTATACTTTCAGATCAAGAAAAGACATTTCTAATTAACTCTTGTCTAGGGACTTCAACTTTATACTCCATAAACAATTCTTCTGTCAGCCTTATCTGCTCCAAAGCAAACATCAATCTATCCATTTTCCTCAGAGATCCTCCCCAACCCACCCCCCACCCCCTCCCCGGAGCTGGTAACATCTTAGGGAAAACCCAATGCAATCACATCGTTCGCGTAACGCAGTAACCAGAACTATACAGATTAAACTGTGTCCCAACAAGTTTTACATAAAATTCCAACACAGCCATCTTGTATTCTGTTCCTTAGATCGATGGTTAAAAACATTGTTTTCTTTCATTCTCTACCTCATCTGGCATCTTATAGAATGTTCCAAGGTACATCTGTTCTGCAGTACTACATTGTATCTTCTACTAAATTTTCTACATTCTTTTGCCTCCCCAAACCTATTACACTTCTTTGAATTAAATGCAATTTGCCACTTTTATACCCAACTGACCAGACCATGTCTATCTTCCTGAAGCTGAATGCTTTCCTCATGCAGGTAAACCAAACAGCCAGTTTTCCCTTTTATCGGAAAACTTCTTTGGCATGTTGCCTACATTCAAGCTTACATCTTTAATTTGCCACCAGCAACATGCAAGTGACCAAGTACAGGGCCAGTATTAAGTGTTCTACTCATAAAATACACAATCGTTCTCAAATTTTGATCAAATCTTCCTTAGCTCCCATGTAGCTGTTTGCTGAGCTGAAATACACAATCTACAGAATTATTACCCTCACTCTTTTCACAAAACCCTCAAACAAACTGAAGCTTTCATCAGATTTTCCTGAGCAAACTGTCAATGAAGTTAAAATAACTGGCCAGTTCATTTCGTCACTTCCATCTTAAAACAACAATTCAACATTTTGGTTCGACAATCTTTTAACACCATTACTAAAGCCATGGATGACTGAAAACTGAGTTCCCATAATTTCCTTCCTTGATTATTTAAACAGGGAACATTACAGACTTTGGCCTATGAAGTTGTGACGCCCTAAACCTCACACGCATAACCCTCTACTTGCATCCATAAGCCTGTCTTAGTCTTTTAAATGTGGGGAAAAAAAGTGAGAGTGGAGAGACAGTGCTGCTCTAAAGAGTTCAATCGCTGAGTCCTAATGCTGATTGCTTCGTATAGGCTTTAAACGGCTTGTTAAAATCCTGCAATCGTGGGGTTTGTGCACAAGATGGGTCGTTCGTGTTCAGCAGCAGCCACGAGGGGTTGCAGACTCCGGGGGAGCAGTGGAACAGCACATGGCACCAGAAGCAGGAAAAATCCACTGTTGACAAGGAGAAACAGAGGAGATGACACTACAGCACGGTGACCATGGCGACAAATCAGCAAGGGGCTCAGAAGCTAAGGGACTCACACTAGCTGCTGGCAATTTGCAGACAAAGAACCCACACAGACTGTGGGCTGTTGGAGACTGACTCATGGGAACCAGGTATCGGAACTGGGAATCGAGAGGGTGCTGAGTGCAAGAACGGCCTCAGGCCCTGAAGGCTACCTGATCGTGTCAGAGGTTTGGATCCGGAGCTCAGGTTGCTGATAGATGAAACAGGGGTCTGTGTGGCTGAAGAGGTTGCAAGAGTGATGGAGGTGAATTCACAGACACTTGGTGATTCTGAAGGGACTCACTTTTGCTTCTTTTTCTCTCTTACTATAAGGGACACTGGGTAACACTAATAGCGATTTTGTCTACATTACAGCAAGCAGAAGGGAATTTTGTTTGATGTTACATGTTCTGTGCTATTACATGACAATAAATGAATCTTGAATCTATTGTACCAGTTTCCTCCACTATCCTGGCAATGCATAATAGTCATCTACTATCTGTTTAAAAAAAAAACACCCCTGATGTCTCCTCTAAACTTTTCTCCCCTCATCCTACACAGATATCCTCTGGCGTTTGCTACCGTCACCTCAGGTGTTTGGCTGTCCACTCTATCTATTCCTCTGGTAGCCCACTATTGGTTACTCTGGTCCTTCTTAGTTCTAAAATGAAAAGCCCTAGCTAAGTAAACCTTCCTCATAAGACACATTCTCCAATTCAGGCAACATCCTGGTAAATTTCCTCTGCACCCTCTCCAAAGCTTCCACATCCTTCCTGTAGAGAACTAAACACAATATTTCCTCCAGGTGTGACCTAACCAGAAATGTATATAGCTGCAACATTACCTCATGGCTCTCGAACTTAATCCCCTGACTAATGAAGACAAGCATACCACAAGTTTTCTTAACTACCCTATCAACCTGCACGGCAACCTTGAGAGATCTATGGATTTTGACCCAAGGCCCCCCTGTTCTTCCACTATTAAGAATCCTGCTATTAATGATGTACTCTGCCTTCCTCAAAAATAAACTCAATTTAGCCCATGAAGCATAACCTACACCTCACAATGTCATGCTGACCTACCGTGAGAAGACTAAGCATCTTGAAATGCTCATAAATCCTATCCCTGAGTAACCACTCCACCTCTGACACAAGACTCACTGATCCATAACTCCTAGGATTCTCACTATTACCCGTTTTAAACAAGGAGACTACATTTGCCATCCTCCAATCCTCCGTTACCCTCCCTGTAGCCAGGAAGGATACAAAGATTATGGCCAACACCTGGTAATCTCTTCTCTTGCTTCCTGTGGTAATATGGGGCATATTTTGTCAGGTCCCAGGGACTTATTAATCCTAATGTTTGAACTGTGGAGGATATTGGTCCCCTTCCAGTTTAGGTGTATCCTGTCCTTTTTGTACAGATTTTGCTTTCCCAAGACTTAAAAATCTTGTAGATTTGTTTTCTGGTGGAGCAGACTAGAAGGAAGAGCACAGCAAGAAATCTAAATTTGTGGTAGGAATTATATTGAGACTGTCAGCACCCACTGTAATGAAGTGATAAATCAGACAATTACAATGCAAAGAAGATAGCAAAAATTTAGAAATGAACCTTTCCCTTGCAAGTAATAGGAAAGTTCGGGGTGTGGTTAGGTTTAAAAAGATTTGAACATTAAATGTCTCCAAGATTGTTCAGTTTGGATTCTCTACATTTCCATCATTATGCAAACATAGAGGAGCTGTTCTGCCTTCATTACTGCTGACAAACCACGCATACACAAATGCAGTAAGTCAAAGTCATACATCTCAGAAACATGCCCTGAGCACCATTTTAACCATCTATACTTATCCCATTTTCCTGCATTAGGTTCATATCCTACATCTTGCCTCATCAGATCCTTATCTAAATATCTCTTAAATGGAGCTGGAGGTGTGATCCAGATATCCATTGTTCTCATATTCCCTTAAAAACTCCTGCCTCCAATTCTCCAGGTGAGGTTTAACCAGTGCTATGTAAAGTTTCAATATAACATCCCAGGCATTATAATGTATAAGGACCACATGCCTTCTTCAGCACCTATCTTGCTACTTTCAAGGTCCCTCTGATCATCAACATTCCTTAGTATCCTTTCAGTTACCATTTCTGTCCCTTACCCATTTGACTTGCCTAAATTCATTATTGCTCACTTGTCAACATTAAATTGCATTTGCCATTGCTTTCCCCAACTTTCCATCCAATCTGTATGCTTCTGTTGCCTTAGTCAACCTTCCTCATGATGCACATCGCCACCAACTTTCTTATCATGAAAGTCAATTGTACCTATTACATACCAACACCCCCCCCATTCACATCTGTCAATAATATGCACCATAAACACCAATTGCTGCAGTGTACCACTAGTCACACACTTCCAATCAGAAAAACATTCTTCCACCATTATCCTCCGCTTCCTATTAACAAACCAATTTTGCATCTAATGAGCCAGCTCCGGTGTACTTTCACCTACTGGAGGACCTTGTATTACCATGCAGTGCCTCACTCAAGTTCATGTGCACCACATCTACTCTTGTCTTCATGAATCCTCTTGGTTTCCTCCTCAAAAACAATTGGATTAGTGAGGGATAATTTCCCCACTAAAAGCAAGCTGAATACCCCTCATCAGTTCTTGCTTTTCCAAGAATACACAAATTCTATGACTTATTCTTGTGGTCTTTAAATAAATAAACAATATTAGCTCTGGTTTGGTCTTCTAGGACTTCACTTGTCCTAACTTAAGATGCATAAATCTCCATTAGGCCCCAAGATATCTTGTCCTTCCTTCCCATTGCAATTTTGGATAGATTTTATTCAGTCAGGGATTTATCAACATGTATGCATCCCATGGCATACAATTCCTCTCTCTGCCTTCTTAATATGACCTCCTCCTAGATTTTCTACACTCTCCCTTAACATATCTTCTATGTCCTTTTCCTCATTTAATACAGATGAGAAGTATTCATTTGGATCCTGCTCACATTGCTTGCCTCACACACTGATTAACCCTTTGGCTTCTGAGGAGACACTCTTTTTCTGGCTACCATCCAATTCCTGATTGAGATTCTCCTTAGCCTCACTTGCCAAGGATATTTTATGGCCCCTTTTTACCATCTCACTCCATACTTGGAATGAAGCAAAAAAATAAATAACCCTCTCCTTAAAGTTCTTTATTAATATACACCCTTTTCAGAAAACATTTGTATCAGCATGCACTTTGGAACATTTATCTACATTAAAAAAAACTATAAAGTTGTAATGGTCATAGATTTTTTCCCCAAATTAAATGTTTTTTAATACCTCTCTCATTAGCTGGTGAAGGTTGTGTTCTAGTACATACAGATGATCATCAGGCCGTTGCTTCTCAACAGATACTTTCTGAGCCTTCTTATCATTCACAAAGTGGCATAAGGAAATAGACAACTGCAAACCTGAGAAGCATTATCACATAACCAAATTTGAATACAAGTATCCAAAAGAGACAGATAAAACAACAGTAAAATTCCAATAATCCAACACACATAGGATTTTGGTGGTGAACTAGGAGATTTTCTAGAATATTGATTTTAACTCCTAGTAATGCTCAAATACATTTTAATGATCATTTTTAACAGGTCACACAGTCAGAGAATAAAATTCCCAGTCAACTAGTGAAGTTAAATGGAACGGGAAGCATACAAACACTCCAGACCAGCTCCAGCGCAATAAACTTAACTGCATTCCAGATCTTTGGCTGCACACCAGATTCATGGTTTGAATCCTATCATTTGGTACACATTACACTCTGGACACAGGGAATTACCTATCCCTCCCACCAACATTCCCAGCTCACATTCTAGACCAAGAAACAACCACATGCTGACCATCAGGATTTCTGAACAATTATGTTCTGGGTTATCAGTTTGACTGTACAAAATCATTTAATAGACAACTTGAACATATCCAGTTTTGCTAACACCTTTTAGGATGTGGCAAAGACACTGAAGATTAGAAAAAAGATGACTTTTTGCTTAATTTCTTCATAGTATGAAGAAATTATCTTCATGTAATAAAAAGTAAGAAATCAAAAATATAAACATAAAAAAACTTAAAAATGCTAAATTGTTCATAATCAGATCCTTATCAATCTTCTTTATATATGTTCGATGAATCTGCCTCCATTACTCCCCTAAACAGCACTTAGCATTTGCATGTTTTTAAAAAACGACCATAAGCTAAAAGTTTATTTATTTTTCTGATCACTTTCATTCAATCTTCCTGAGTTTTTGACCACCCCAATGGGAACAGTTTCTCCTGTAAGAACAAATAGGAAGAAATTTGCTACTTTAATATCCTCATCTGTCCAAATACCTCTACAATTTAAAGAGCCCTCCAAATATCTGTTCAATTCAAATTGCAGAGCCAATGTCTTCCAGAAAATCTTTTTCAAGAAACAATCCAAAAAAGGCTGAATTAAAATTGCTTGAATAATTAAAATGTTACTGTCTGGTATGGAGGTCCCAATGAACAAGACAGAAAAAGGCTATAGAGGATTGTGAACTCAGTCAGCACTTTAAAAGGTGGTGTCAAGAAAGCAGCCTCTATCATTAAGGACCCTCACCACCCAGGCCATGCTCTCTTCTCACTGCTACCATCAGGAAGGAGGTAAAGGAGCCTGAAAAAACACCAAAAATTATAAAAACAGCTTCTTCCCCTCTGCCATCAGATTTCAGAATAGACAATGAACCACAGACCCTACCTCACCTTTTGTACTATTTATTTTAAATAGTGTATTTATGGAAATGTAATCTTTTGCAATGTTTGCTCCTGATATGCACAATATTCCTGACGCAAGACAAATTCATGGCAATAAACCAATTCTGAAGGATATCATATTTAAAATTTGGCTCAGTAACAATTCAGAAAATTTACCATTAAGAGTTATTTAGTAGACAAGAGGAAGATTAATTAAATATTCAATACATTATGTTGATATACAGGTACTCCCTGACTTACAACTGCAATTCGAACTGAAAGGTTGGTCGCATGTTGGAATTACATATATTTGTTAAAAATTTAAAAATACAAATTTTACGCAGTTTATGTTGTATTTGACAAAATACAACATTGATACAGAGCATAAAGGAGCCAAAATTGCATACTTAACTTGTTAGTTGGCATTCTGGGGTCCATAAGCTGCGCGCAATATTCATGATTCCTATGCGCATGCGCGATGGGTTCGCGTATTGGAATTCAGCTGAAACATGCATGACAGCTATGCGCCCGAATGATATTGAATTTGCATCCTTAACCCAACTCCAGTATGTGAACTGCACGTGCACCAAACGAAGACTTGTGCATGTGCACAGAAATCTAGATGCCCATCTTACACACCCTGGGGTGCCAACTATCAAGTATGCACATTTTGGCTCTTACATGCCCTGTATCCCTGTTATAGTTTGTCAAATCATGTAAATTTTATATTTTTTTCAACAAATTTTTGATCGTATGTGTATGGAAAATAAACCATATGAACTACCATTCATTAATCCATTACTATGTAATAATTTACACACTCTGTTACAAGTAATAATCTATTATGTATTTACTACACAAGGCCACAGTAATGAAATAGTAGAAGGTGGCAGGATATGATGAAACACGTGGTTCTAAACATGATGAGATTAATGGGTGGAAAATAATGAAAATAATTGTGATGAGCCAAGGAATGACATTGGGTTAAGATACAAGGTTATGAATAAATGGGTGCAGAAATGTGATTAAGTCAGGACTAAAATATAAAAAAAGGGCAGTATCTCATAGCAGCAGGCATTTTCGAGTCCAGGCTTTGATTTGTCTAAGCTTTTGTTTGCAAATAAAGGCTTAAACTTTTCTGAAGAATTCTCCATGTTTCCCGACTCATTTTTTGACATCAAAAAAACCACAATGTGGATGGACGTAGTCGCATAGGTCACAAGTCAGGGAGTACCTGTAATATGCAGTGCCCTCTATAATGTTCGGGACAAAAAACACATTTTTCCTTTGTTTGCCCCTATGCTCCACAGTTTTAAATTTGTAATCAACTCACATGTGATTAAAGTGTACATTCCTGATTCTATTGAAGGGTATTTGTGTGCATTTTGTTTTGACAATGTAGAAATTACAGCATTTTTTATAGATAGCCCTCTCATTTCAGGGCACCATAATATTTGTGACATAGCAATGCTATGTATATTAGTCATGTTTACTACTTTGTGGAATGCCTTTGCATCCAATGACTGCTTGAAGTCTGTGCCCAACTATTTCTTTGCCTAGTCCTGCTGACATGCACCAGTCCATAATCTTCCATACCTCTCCCATCCATGTTCTTGTCCAAATTCTTCTTAAATGTTAAAATTGAGCCTGCATTCACCACTTCAGCTGGCAGTTCATTTCACACTATCACCATTCACTCTTTGGTTCCCCTTGTGTTTTTATTTTCATTATGAGAATTCTTCTGCTATCAGCAGTGGACATCTTCCTTGGCCTACCAGTACCGTTGCAATTATGGAGTTCACAAGTGCATTTTCTTAATGATGTTCCAAACTGTTGATTTTGGTAATCCTAAGGTATGGGCAATGTCTCTTTCTGTTTTATTCAAGTTTTTTTCAACCTCATAATGGCTTATGTTGAAAAATGGCAACTACAGACTCCAAAATTGAAAAGCTTAGAAGTTTAGCTCTCTTATACCAGCACAAATGAAGCAATTAAACATACCTGAGTATCACAAACACCTGTGAAGCCAAATGTTCCAAACATTATGGTGCCTTGAAATGGGAAACTATGTAGAAAAAAATCTGTAATTTTTACAGGGTCAAACCAAATGTATACAAATAACCTTTAATAAAATCTGGAATGTGCACTTTATTCATGTGAATTATTGGATTACAAATTTAAGGTATAGGGGTAAAGGGGAAAAAAATGTCTTTGTCCCAAACTTGATGGAGGACACTATATACACAAATGCAATATCCATGGCATCATACAAGCAACACCCATCCATATTACAGAAAGCTTGTGCTCCTGGAAAACAGACTCATAATGCATTTTTTTCTCACATTGCAAGCTGAAACTTTCCTTCGATTTGTTTCTTTTATCTTAAGCAATTTTATCAGCAATGACAAAGTGACCTGCTGCTGTTGTATTACAATCCGAGATTACCGTCATTGACACATTTGTCTTGAAAGCTCAAAGAACAAAATGAAATAAAATGCAAGTCCATGAATAATGCCACATGTCTTTTGAAACTGGAGATAAGCCATGAAACAGATTTTGAAAAAAAAAATGACCAGTAAAGTTGAAACATGTCACAGATTTAGCAAGTTTACAAAAAAGTAACAGATGAAAATGTTACCCAAACATTGAATTTAGCTTTGCACAAAGTTACGTTGCAATAATGACAAAAATATAACCACAAATACACAGTATTTATAATAAATGTTAAAACAAAATGATTTTCTTTACCTGGAAATGGTTGAGAGATGAGCTGGTTTTTTACTACAATGTGCGGTATTTGTGATTTAATCTGCACGGCTTCTCGAGACAACTGTGCAAAGATTTCTTTGCACAACAGAACATTTTGTGCTGCTTCTAGCTTTGCCTGCCAGTGTGCGGTACCTGCAAATTACATGCAACATTTAAACGATTCAAAACATTTGTCAAGATGCAGTCAAGAACAATTACATTTTAGGTTGCACATTTTCTATTTCCAATACCCATTTTAAAAATGTAGACTCAGTCATAATAGATTCTTCCCAATGAATCTGCTTTTAGTTTGCTGCAATTTTGGCATTCACTCCTGTATGAAAACAAATTTATGATCATAAGGGAAAAGTTATTTTCTTGGGTACACAAGAAAGGACTTTCCAAATGTTGCACTGACAGTCTTGCAGACAGAAGCAGAAAATATGTTAAAATCCTACTGTCTCTACACATCATTTAATTGAGAGCTACATATAAATTGTCTCAGATCTTACTCACAGGTATTGGTTTTGTAATAAACAGGACACATGGTGGGGCAAAATATAATTTTACTATAAATCATTTTTTGATTCGAAACATCTACTTACTGGGATTGGGTTTCTGTGAGGGTCTTCTAAAGAGGTTGACTGTGCCAAGATCTCCAATATCATGAGCCTGCTTCTGTATAGAAACCTTCAAAAGAAAAGCCAAATTTATAGTAAACTTGATGTTGGAATTACACAAGTTATTCAATGTGGAAAGATTGTAAAAAGAATACTTATCAATTTTTCTCAATAACACTATTGATATTTCTCCATTTTCTTATTATTTTCACATTTTTTTAGCAAAATATGTGACAATGTTCATCCATAATACTGTTGTTTTTTTAAAAAAAACAATACAACTCCGATTATCTAAAATGATAGGGACCAGCCCATTTCTGATAAACTTTTTTTTTCCCCAGAGAACCAATCATTTTTTAAAAACAGCCGAGTAGCAACAGCAAATCACTTGTAACAGTACTTGTACAACAATAAACAACAGGTTCAGGCTTTTTACGCATTAAAGTTTATTCTCACCAAGAAAATGCCGTCCACCGCCTAGCACTGACAATTCCCCACTGATGCCCTGCTTGTGCTGGGAGTCAGAAGGTCCTGCTCCTGCCCAGGAGCTTGAGGTTCATTGCTTCCAGCGCCGGGGCGGGCAGGTCCGCTGCGCTGCTGCCAGTGCCAGGAGCCCTCGGTCCACTGCGCTGCTGCCAGTGCCAGGAGCCCTCGGTCCACTGCGCTGCTGCCAGTGCCAGGAGCCCTCGGTCCACTGCGCTGCTGCCAGTGCCAGGAGCCCTCGGTCCACTGCGCTGCTGCCAGTGCCAGGAGCCCTCGGTCCACTGCGCTGCTGCCAGTGCCAGGAGCCCTCGGTCCACTGCGCTGCTGCCAGTGCCAGGAGCCCTCGGTCCACTGCGCTGCTGCCAGTGCCAGGAGCCCTCGGTCCACTGCGCTGCTGCCAGTGCCAGGAGCCCTCGGTCCACTGCGCTGCTGCCAGTGCCAGGAGCCCTCGGTCCACTGCGCTGCTGCCAGTGCCAGGAGCCCTCGGTCCACTGCGCTGCTGCCAGTGCCAGGAGCCCTCGGTCCACTGCGCTGCTGCCAGTGCCAGGAGCCCTCGGTCCACTGCGCTGCTGCCAGTGCCAGGAGCCCTCGGTCCACTGCGCTGCTGCCAGTGCCAGGAGCCCTCGGTCCACTGCGCTGCTGCCAGTGCCAGGAGCCCTCGGTCCACTGCGCTGCTGCCAGTGCCAGGAGCCCTCGGTCCACTGCGCTGCTGCCAGTGCCAGGAGCCCTCGGTCCACTGCGCTGCTGCCAGTGCCAGGAGCCCTCGGTCCACTGCGCTGCTGCCAGTGCCAGGAGCCCTCGGTCCACTGCGCTGCTGCCAGTGCCAGGAGCCCTCGGTCCACTGCGCTGCTGCCAGTGCCAGGAGCCCTCGGTCCACTGCGCTGCTGCCAGTGCCAGGAGCCCTCGGTCAACTGCGCTGCTGCCAGTGCCAGGAGCCCTCAGTCCACTGCGCTGCTGCCAGTGCCAGGAGCCCTCGGTCCACTGCGCTGCTGCCAGTGCCAGGAGCCCTCGGTCCACTGCGCTGCTGCCAGTGCCAGGAGCCCTCGGTCCACTGCGCTGCTGCCAGTGCCAGGAGCCCTCGGTCCACGGTGCAGCTGCCAGTGCCAGGAGCCCTCGGTCCACTGTGCTGCTGCTGGCACTGGAAGCCCGAGGTCTGCTATTGCCACCACCGGAAGCCTGACGTCCCTGGTCAGTTCGGTTCCAAAAATATTTTGGATAAATGAGGAATTCAGATATTCTTGTTTATCCAAATTTTGGAAAACTAAGGATTTCAGATAATCCAATTTTGGATAATTGGAGTTGTACTACATTTCCTCCCACGTTATTTTGAGCTTCAGTTATCAGTATTCACCGAAATTTAATCTATACACCCTTCAACGTGACTTCAAAAAGCCACAGCTATTCTAAAGATCATATTGCATTTTGTCACAATAAGCTTTAAATGTTAATATTAAATTATCCAATTAATACAAATGAAAAGGCAAACAATAATTTGATATCAGCATTTACAAAATCTGTAGAATTTTTAATCCCCAAGTTAATGTACAAGATGTACTCTTGGGGGGGGGGGGGGGACACGAGATTACTGTTAAAACAGAGGTATTGTTAAGGAATGAATGGAAAAAGATTTAAGTATGTAGTTAGAAGATCAGGAAAAAAAGCATGTGCCAGCAAGCTGATTATAGAGGAAAATGTGGTCATGGTGTAGATACAAAAGAACTTGTAATAATTCAGAAAATATGGCTGCTCTTCTTAGAAAATGTCCAAATGCAAACACAATTCTTTTGAATAAGAGTTCCCTTCCACACATTTGATGAAATGAAAAATGTTTTGCTTCAAGCAACCTTTCTCTTATCCTGGAAGCCATGCCAAGGGTAACTGTAGGTTAGTTCATCTTGATCTACCACTCAGAAAACACCAAAAATGTCCATCTTCCAGCAGGGTGACAACCTAACAAAAAATACTTTTGTTAAGATATCATTTCTTTCCCTGAAGATACAATGCAAAGAATGACCTAAACTGGACAAAAGAGTCTGTTTAACAATGTTACATGACTTAATAATTACCTTAATATATGCCGATCCCTCCAGATCACTGGGAATCATTATATCAAGAGGACAATAATCATCTGGAATTTTCTTATCCAAATCCAGATCAGTATTCTTTAATACTTCAAATGTCCCATGATGAGGAAAGAGGGACCCTATGTAAACAAAAAAAATCAATAAAAGTTATTTTAATCATTCTTCAGGAGAATTCCACATTACGGATATTTGAAACTCAGTGATTTAATTATATGACAGATTGCATCAGTACGGGAAAAAAAAAAATCGACCAGTGGGGATGGAAAGTGCAGTTTCTTTAAATAAACAGAGGGTGCCCAACAAGAAGTCTGTATATGCTGGAAAAATGGAGACACACACAAAACATGTGGAGGAACTCAGTGGGTCAGCAATTATCAATAGAAAGGAAAAGACATTTTGGGTTGAAAACCCTTCATCAGAAATTCTTTCAGCTACTGATTCTGATAAAAGTGTTTCAGCCCAAAATCTCAGTCTTTTGCTTTCCATGGATGCTGCCTGACTTGCCGAGTCCCTCCAGCAATTTTTTTTTTTGTTTTCCAACAGGTAAACGATGTTAGATGGTTGTGCAAAGACACCACAAAAAATGCCAAAACAGAGTGTTAATTAAAACAAACTAATAAAATCCAAGTTAGAATGGAGGATAAATGTGGAAATAAAATTAATTCAAATACAGTACAACTCTGATTATCCAAAATCGGATTCTCTGAAATCCTCATTTATCTCTGAACTGAGCTGACCTTACAGATTGAAGAAAAATTCACTTGATCTGAAATTTTGACGATTGTCCTTGTTTCAGATAACTCCCTCCCCTCTCTCTTTTCATTTCTTCTTTACCTTCCCCTATTGACTTTTCTTTGCAAGGAGACAGGATTACATACGTAAGGAATCTTTATGCAATTATACCCAACTTTGGCAACACATGGAATACTGTATATTTTCGTTTCCATCCCCAAGCTTTGCTTTTGCTGAGGAGATACCACAATGAACATTCACACTCGGTGAGTCAAGCAAGAATAAGATATACTTGGGAGAGACAAAATAGCAGCAGTAGAGGAGTAGTGAGGTTGGAGAGCTCCCCATAGTAATGATCAGAAAAGAGAGGAAAATACATAGAGTCCCTCAGTAGAAATCAATAGAAGGATTGGATAGTTCAGAAAGTTGAGAAAAGGCAAGGAAATGAGAAAGACAAAATTTGTAAGAGGTGAGAGTGAGAATAACTCACCTCGTGGCAAAGAGGAGATCAAGGAGCAGCCTACTCAGAGGCCGAGAATAGTGGAAGTTATGGCGTCAGCACCTGAGCAAGGCCCCATGACGAGAACATGTTGGAGGTGAGCAAGACCAGCCCAGGAAAATCTAGCCCAGGACGACACCTGGAGAGGATTGCAATGGAGGTGCTAGGAGCATTATCAGGCGTGAGAAGTTCGGGGGCTCAAGACTGAGGGAGTCAGGACAGAGAGGGCAGTAATGTCAGCTACAACAGAAAGCTCGGAGGCTCAAGGTAAAAGGAGCCGGGCCAAGGAGGAGGGGGCAGCGATCTCAGCAGCAGAAGGCGCGGAGGCTAGAGGTTGAGAGAATGGGCCAAGGTGGAGATGGTGGCGAAGTCAGTGGTAGAGGGAAGCCCGGAGGCGTAAGGTCGAGGGAGTAGGACGAGATGAAGAGGGCAACAACGTTGGTGGTGGCAGAGGGAAGGACCCTATGGGCCGGGAGGAGAAGTATCAAAGAGAACAGAGATATACCCAGTAAGACTGATCCAAACGGCAAGTGCAAGGAGGTCAGGTCCGAGGCGTCAGGCCTGGTGGACTCCAGGGGCAACACAGCCAGAGGAAAATCAGCGGGAAAGATGTGGCGGGAGAGGCTGGAGTCAGAGAATGAGGTGAAGGAGGATGATCAAGAGGAAGAGCGAGGGGACAAAAGAAAGTCAAAATATGGAAGTGTAAAGCTGATAAAGGAGACAGAGGACTTGATGCCTTTTGTCAGGGAAATATTGGAGGCCATTGGACAAATAAGAAGGACTGAGGACACTGGTGGCAGGGAAAGGGGCAATTAAAGAATGGCTAGATAGCTTAATGGAAAGGGTAATGAAAACAGAGGAGAAAATTTAGAGGGTTGAGTAAAGACTGGATAGGGGAGAACAAAATGATTGCATGGGTAAGAGATAGGGTGATGATGTGGGAAATGATAGTCATCTTAAAAAATATTAATAGGAGGAACACAATTAAGAATGTGGGGATAAAGGATAGTAAGGAGGGGAGAGAAACAGTGGAGTTTCTGGGAAAAATGGATCCCAGATATACTGGGGAGGGAAACAATATGGAAATAGAATGGGCCCACCAGTCTCTTGCCCCACACCAGGGCCACATCAACGCCATGCTCTATCCTGGTGAGACTCCTGCACTATCAGGATAAAGAGAGGATTTTAAAGCCATTGGCGGCAAAAGCAAGGGAAGGCATCCAGTGGAATATTGGTTTGGGGGGGAGGGGGGTGAGGAGGTTTCATTCTATCCAAGCGCATAAGAGAATTTGACCCAGTAAAAAAAGGGCTTGAAACAAAAAGGAGTGGAATTTACCCTCCTTCATACAGCAAAGCTGAAGATAGTAGGGGCAGGAGGGGAAAGAGGTTCTTTAAGGATCCAAAGTAAGCAATGGACTTGGTAAGATCCCTGCCACCGCTGCAAGACTAAATGTAAATAAAGGGAAGGAGGATTCCGGGGAAAAATGGATTGTAAATATCAGAAGTGAGGACTACAGGAAGGTCTTTTCGTAGTGTTAATGTTGGAAGGGGATTGCATAAGTAAAGAGAAGATATGGGGAACTCAAAGAAAGGGAGGGAAGTTCAAGTGGAAGATGAGTATGTTGGGCATATCTCAAAATAAGGGAGGGGGGGTGGGGGAGAAAGAATTTGCACCAATAGCTTGGTTATTGGTGCCAGGGTGAGTGAAGGTAAATGAGGAGGGAAAAGAAGGAAAGGAAGAGGAGGGTTTTTTGGTTTTGTTTTGGAATTGGGTTTTACTTTTGATAACTTAGTTTTTGCCTGGAGCACGATTGCTTGTGCCAATGAACTACAGAGGAGAATCACGACAGAGGCTAAGTATCAGGGGACAAGGAGGGGGAAGGGTATAACAGAGTGGTCCAAGGGCCATGGATAAGTCAATTAAATTTGAGAGTTTTATATAAACGGAAAAGAGTCTTGACACACCTAAAAAAAAATATGAAGGTGGACATAGTTTTCGACAGAACAAGAGCATTTAAAGTCGGAGGGGGTGGGTGGGACAGGTGGCAATGTCCTCCTTCAATTCCATCCAGGGAAGTGGCCATTTTGATAGGGAGCAATGTTCCAGTGATGGTCAAGGATGTGGTCGTGGACTCGGCGGGGAGATTCGTATTGATGCAATGTCAAATATACTTGGAATCCTGGACATTTATGAATATACATGCCCCAAATTTCAATGATGTAAAATTTACACAAGATATATTCTTCAAAGTAACTGAAGAGTATGAGAATGTCTTGATTGGAGGGGATTTCGATTTTTGCCTAGATCCAGACATGGACAAGTCAGCAAAGAAAGTAAAAATGGCCAGGGCAGCTAAGTCTTACCCTGGCTTTTATGAAAGAGCTGAATCTCATAGATGTCTGGAGATTGCTAAATCCAAGAGAAAGGGATTACTCCTTTTAATCGAGACATGATTCCTACACCTGAATTGATTTATTTTTGGCATCAGCCCAATTGGAAGGAGGATAGTGGAAGCCGAATACACTGTGCAGCTATTGTTGGGCTACTCTCCCTTGACTTTATTCATCATCATGCCAAATAAGCAGGCCTCGATGTTGAGATGGCACCTGAATACGTTGCTGTTAGGGAAACCAGAATTTTAGCTTTGTTAGGGCCCAGATAGAATTGTTATGCAAGATGAACTTCCCCTCTACTGAGGATAACTTCCTAATATGGGACACATTAAAGGGGCAGTTCGTCTCACAAAAATTATTACAAATGGGCAAATGTCTCCGATGTTTCCATTGAGTAGGTCCATTAGGTAGGGCTGTCCATTGTCTCCTGCGCTCATACTGGCAATTGAGCCGCTGGTAAAAGCCATTTGGCGGGATCCAGACAAAGGGATTTAGGATGGGCCAGATGGAACATAAAATCAATCTTTTCTCTGATAATGTGTTAGTGTATTTGACTGACCATGAGAGGCCATTGGCCAGGCTGAATACCACACTGGAGGATTATGGGAAGGACTCAGGGTATAAGGTAAATCAGGACAAAAGTGAAATTATGCCTTTGATGAATGGGGATTAGAGACAATAACGGAAATTAATTTAAATGGCTGCAAGAAGGCATTAAGTATTTGGGGATTAAAAAAAAGATAAAGATTTATGTGACTTATACAAACTTAATTATCTTGTTTGATCTGGAAGATTGAGAAGGACCTTGACAGATGAGGTCTCTTCCCATAACACTGGTGGGCAAAGTTAATTGTGTCAGAATGAAGGTGATGCCAAGGTTTCAGTATCTTTTTCAATCATTACCCATTTCATTGCCCGGGGTTTCTTTAAGATGCTCGGCGAATGTGTCAGGAGATTCCATGGAAAAGTTGATATGGAATTACAATTTGGATGGTGGGGGGGGGGGGGGGGGAGGCGAGGGCTTGCACAGTGGATGAAAAGATTACAAGATAATTTATATAAAAATGGTTCACTAAATTAATTTCAAAGAAAACAGATAACCCCATACTAAAAGCATATATTTCAGATATGGCAAAGAATAAATCCATGTATTCGATGGAAGGTGGGATATCTCCTAAAATGCCTTTGACCCAGAACAAGTTAATACCCTTGACTCTGGGCAATAAAATCCTGGATGCCTGGTGCCAGAAAGGGATCAGGTGTACCAAGGACTGTTACAAACAAAGGTAGCTCATGTCATTTGAGCAGATGAGGAACAAATATAGTTTGTCTAATAGAACATTCTTCTATCAGCAAACAAGATATTTCTTAAGGGAAAAATTAGAACTACCTATGACCCTACCTAGATGTAGTAATGTGGAGATTCTAATTCGACAGGGGAATATGCGTAAATTTATTTCTCGAATGTATTACATATTCCAAAGTGAGGGCCCGAAGTCGGGCTTACACAGGTCGAGGGAGAAATGGGAGTTGGTGCAATACATGGTTTTGTACCAGCTGTACCTCGCACCACAAAAATTACATAAATCAAAGCAAAAAATTTCAGAAATGTGCTTTAGGTATGGTGCCGAGATTGGAACCTTTGTCCACTTCATCTGGTGATGTATAAAGGTGAGATCCTTCTCGGGAACATGCTGAAAAAATTTTCCACAAGATCCGGAGTTGTACCTTCTGGGAGATATTGGGGGCATGGGTTTTAGACTGTTCAAATATCAAATTCAGTTCATGAAGGTCGCCTTGTCTGTAGCCAGGAAGTGTATAGCAGTTACGTGGAAGTCTGGCTCCCAATTAAATACCACACGATGGAATATAGATATGTAGAACTGAATTCCATTAAGAGAAAAATCACAAAATCTAAAGGGTGAAATATGACACATTCGTTAAGTCTGGCAACCCTATTTGAAATAAATTGACTAATTCCCCCTCCCTTTGAAATATGGACACTATAGAAATCTGTCCCAGCATGGAAAGAAGCGGAGTTAAGGAAATGGGACATGGCACAGGCAACATGATTTTTTTTTAAAGTTTTTTTTAGTTCTTTCTTTTCATTCTGTACCTTTTTTATTTAGTTAGCCAAGTTGCTTTTTTTCTTAGGTTTCCGTGGGGGCTGTGAACCCCACTAGTATTTGTATAATTTGTATGATTAAATGTTTGGAGGCAAGGGGGGGTGGGGAGAAAGGGGGGATAAATACAAACTCTGTATGTTACACTAATGTTTAAAAAGATGTTATTGGTTGTTTGAATTGCTTTGAGTCTATGAAAGCCAAATAAAATATTCCAAAAAAAAGATATATTCATTGGTTTAAAAGAATGAGAAAAAAACTGAAAAGGATTGGTATCAAATGCTGAAAAGTATTTTCCTCAAGCTGGATAAGGAGGAAAGGCCTCAAGAGTATGGATCAACATTGAGGAATAACATTAGAAGTTTCTTAATTTGTAATTTCTTACTTCAGAACACTGAATGAAGATACTCAACAAATGAGTTGAATGGAGTATTGGTCTCCAGAGGAAATTAAGTACTGTAATCCTGCATACCTGCACTTCTGTAACTCAAATCCCCAAGAATCTTGTCACCCACTTTCCTTAGCTTCCAGTGTTGTCGTAGTCTGAGTAGCTCAGAGTTAAAGTCTCGTTGATGTTTATGTTCCTGATTTTCGGCTACTGATTTATTTAACCTTTCTGCTCCCTTCAAGAGAATCTGAGCAGCACCTGCTAGGGATTTCTTCTTCCCACACAGTTGTAAACCCTGAAGGAAAACAAAAATAAAGTAAAACCCATGGAATCCAGGATTCAAGCCACCAGCAAAAAAAATAATAATAATCGAGGAAAATAAATCTTAAAAATTAAAATAATAGGTAAAAATGCACGTTTAAAATTGTAAAAGCCAATGTTATTTGAAGTAACACATAAATCATTGGTGAAGACAGGAGCAAATATTCAGCAAGCAGATTGCCTTGATCGTGCTTTGCTCGAGTTTATTTGTAAACTTGGGTGGGGTGATAATTATGTATAATGTTATTGTTTGTCTTTCAGGTGGCTATGTGGAGGGGGAGGAACCTGCAGATGCAGTGACAGTTAAATGCTTTTGAAGAATGTGATTGAAAATACAGTATAGAGTAACATCTCGTACACTAACTTTGTACAGTATTGTATTTTTCTCTTTTAAACTGTTTATTCTTAATGCAGGTGTATTAGTTCGGCATGGCAAGATTAAGTCTCAAGCAACCGGAAAATATACTTATCCAGCATCTACCAACACCCATAAGTGCCATATCAATATCACTTTAACTACAAATATCTCAAAATCCAAACGCAGAAGCTTATTCAGTCTTGATACATCATCTCAACCCAAAAGGCTGACAATTCCTATCCTTCCATTATTGCTGATTGACCTGCTAAGTTTCTCCAGCAGTTTATTTTTTGCTCCAGATTATACAGTCAGTTTCCTGTGTCCCAAACAGTTATCCTATTTAAAACATTAAATTAGCTAAAAGATAATCAAATGGGGTTCAAAAGGAGATAAGCATTGCTAAGACAAATTTCTTCTTTGGCTTGGCTTCGCGGACGAAGATTTATGGAGGGGGTAAAAGTCCACGTCAGCTGCAGGCTCGTTTGTGGCTGACAAGTCCGATGCGGGACAGGCAGACACGGTTGCAGCGGCTGCAGGGGAAAATTGGTTGGTTGGGGTTGGGTGTTGGGTTTTTCCTCCTTTGCCTTTTGTCAGTGAGGTGGGCTCTGCGGTCTTCTTCAAAGGAGGTTGCTGCCCGCCAAACTGTGAGGCGCCAAGATGCACGGATTGAGGCGTTATCAGCCCACTGGCGATGGTCAATGTGGTAGGCACCAAGAGATTTCTTTAGGCAGTCCTTGTACCTTTTCTTTGGTGCACCTCTGTCATGGTGGCCAGTGGAGAGCTCGCCATATAACACGATCTTGGGAAGGCGATGGTCCTCCATTCTGGAGACATGACCCATCCAGCGCAGCTGGATCTTCAGCAGCGTGGACTCGATGCTGTCGACCTCTGCCATCTCGAGTACTTCGACGTTAGGGATGAAAGCGCTCCAATGGATGTTGAGGATGGAGCGGAGACAACGCTGGTGGAAGCGTTCTAGGAGCCGTAGGTGGTGCCGGTAGAGGACCCATGATTCGGAGCCGAACAGGAGTGTGGGTATGACAACGGCTCTGTATACGCTTATCTTTGTGAGGTTTTTCAGTTGGTTGTTTTTCCAGACTCTTTTGTGTAGTCTTCCAAAGGCGCTATTTGCCTTGGCGAGTCTGTTGTCTATCTCATTGTCGATCCTTGCATCTGATGAAATGGTGCAGCCGAGATAGGTAAACTGGTTGACCGTTTTGAGTTTTGTGTGCCCGATGGAGATGTGGGGGGGCTGGTAGTCATGGTGGGGAGCTGGCTGATGGAGGACCTCAGTTTTCTTCAGGCTGACTTCCAGGCCAAACATTTTGGCAGTTTCCGCAAAGCAGGACGTCAAGCGCTGAAGAGCTGGCTCTGAATGGGCAACTAAAGCGGCATCGTCTGCAAAGACAAGTTTCTCTTTTGTCTTGGTGTGAGCTTGCAGGCGCCTCAGATTGAAGAGACTGCCATCCGTGCGGTACCGGATGTAAACAGCGTCTTCATTGTTGGGGTCTTTCATGGCTTGGTTCAGCATCATGCTGAAGAAGATTGAAAAGAGGGTTGGTGCGAGAACACAGCCTTGCTTCACGCCATTATTAATGGAGAAGGGTTCAGAGAGCTCATTGCTCAAATAAAATGAAGTAAAAATATACTTAAATGGAAAATACCTAGTTTTTTTAAAAACTTTCCACATAATATTCTAACAAGCTTCAAATCATTATTTTTTGTGTCAAACACTCAATGTTACACATTAAAAGGTAGACCATTAACATCAATGTGATTAATATCCAAAACTAAATTATTACTTTATGCAGCCATGGACTGATAGAATTTTGATGCACTGTTGAGTGCAAATACCTGCTTGGAAGGCGGTGACTCCTGAGAGACTGGGTCCAAAGTCATGTACTTTTTCTCCTTGAGAACATTAAGTACATCATAAAGTACGCACATTTCTGTCAGTGTACTCCTCAAGTTATTTCTAACTGTATCCCATGGCCACAAGGAGGGCTGAAACTTGAGCATTGCTAAAAATTAGAAAATAAAACAGGATTAAAATATTAACTTTTCCTTCCCTCAGAATGCCCCAAAATATTCAAGAGTCAATGAAGTAAAATACAAATGCTGCAGACACTGTGACTGTAGTAAAAACACAAAAATGCTGGAGGAATGTTTCAGGCCTGAGCTCTTTTTGTGTTTTTACTAAGTCAATGAAGTTCTTTTGAAATATAGCTTTGATTTGCAAGAAACACAGCATCTAATTTGCACATACAAAAACAATAAAGTAAATAGTGATTTGAACTATTTAGCAGCACTGGTTCATGGAGGAATATTATCTAGGAAACAGACAACTTCCCTGCTCTCAACATATTATGATAGCCTTAGCTGTAGCAAAAAAAATGTATAATGTCAACCTGGAAATCAGAAGAGAGCCTGAGAGTACAGCAATGGTACATAAAAATGAATACATGTATTCCATTGGAAAAAAATAACATATAATTTAAGAAATAATGTCACAGTATTCGAACAAATTTGGGACCCGTACATAGAACACAACAGAGAGGGCCTACTGCAGACCTCCACCCCTAAAGTGATAGAATGAGAAGAAGACAAATTGAACTGACCCAGCGTGTACAAGTAGATGATACAATTTTCTTATTTATTTTCATTGTGTGATGACATTGTTTAATGGGTTTATTGTAATGTACATGTTGAACGTTTAGTGGGTAGGGAGGGGGTGGGAAGGAGGGAGGGAAGGGAGGGGGGAAAGGGGAGAAAATGACACTGTATATTCAAGAGGGAAATGTTTGTGTATTTGTGTATTTTGGCTAATATGGTTCATAGTGTGAAAAATAAAAATTAAAAAAAAATGTCAAAAAGCTATACATGTCTGGGACAGCGATTTTAAGAGTATAACTGGACAGAATTAAATCATAAGTTCTATTGTACATTTGAATTATTGGATTAGAAAACAAATCCACAATCATCTGATTCATACTGTCACTGGGCTAAAATCAATGAATAGCCAAAATGATAGGTCTTGACATAGAAAGGACATAGGACTATTCTAGTCTGCCTGGTACTCTTTTTTTCTCCCAGTGTTACGTAGCCCAGTCCACTATTCTTATTCTCCAGTTAAAATGATCACACCTGACACCCTTACCAACTGACAGATTAAATTTCCAGTTCACCAAATGCACCAAGCCAGTTTCACTGTTAGCTATTGAAATGTTCTGGCAGTTCAGACTGGAAACTGAAATAGCATTCTGCACTGGATTTTTTTTTGTGCAACCACTTTTAAATGCTCAAGTTTAGGCCAGAAGATGACACACCTGTTACTGCCCATGTGCGGCCCAGGCTACTAAGGTGCACTAATATGACAATAATTAATATAAAAAATATTTTATAATAATTTTTTTTCATGATTACATTAAATTAAAACAATTTAATTTTCCCTCTGTCTTCTCATCCTCAGGCCAATTTACATGATTAAAATTGGCCTGAGGATGAGAAGACAGAGGGAAAATTAAATTGTTTTAATTTAATGTAATCATTTTAAACACATTTCAAACTATTTATCTCACCTTTGATATTTCAAGACTATTTTAACTTGAAAGGCATTTAAACTTCTACAATAAATTACTGCTCTAAAATACTCCTTCATGTGACAGGAATGTTTCAGCAAAATTTGAACCACTAAAGATTGTTTTGTAAATGCATTGCAACGTTGTCAAGCTTCCTGCTGCATGCCACATTAATTCACAACCCACTCTCATTCAAAACCTACCTATCTGCTACCACTCCAACATAAAAGTTGGACATCTTATTCTTTTTGCAGGAACTTTTCAATCTTTTGGATTGAACACTCAATATTCCAATTTCAGATAAATGGCTCTCACCCCATAATGTCTTGCTAACGGTCGGTATCATGCACCTGACAACCTCACCTAGCCCACATGGGCTTCTCTCTCCACTCTCAGCCTTCTGTTTTGAGACGGGATCACTGATCCAAATCGTTGACAGTTTCTCCTCCCTGAATTTTCCAACGGTGACACCCAACTTTATATTTCTGAGGCTACAAAGTCATCGCTGCAAACCATCCCCCGTGAGATCGTGCACTGCCCTATTTACCACGCTCCCAGACACCACGAGTCGAGAGTGCATTCGGCCACCCCTGGGCTGCTGCCAACTCCGAGGTCCAAGGAGAACAAAGCAACACCAACGACTCTCCTTGCCTTCACCACCGAGTCGCTCGCTCACCCTCTTCGTCGTCGCTGTCCTGCTGCCGCTGCGCCCACTCCTCTCCGCCCTGGGCCTCGGCCTCCTCTCCCTCCGAGTCGCTCCGGTTAAAGTCGATTTTCTGCGCTAACTTGGCCAGATTCTCCGACATGGAGAGCGGCTGCACGTAAGCCTCCGTGCCATCGAGAGCAACTTCTTGCACCTGATTCTCGCAGGCTGCCTCGATACTGATGGTAACAGGCGGACCGGCCGCCATCTCCGCTCGAACCTCGGCGCCGCCAGGTCGCCCGCGCATGCGCGCAACACACCCTCGCTTCGCTTCTCCCATGCTGCACCGGAGGCGCGAATCAGCGTTCTCGAAACGGCACGCAAAGGTGCTGGAGAAACTCGGGGGGGTCCATGGGAAGTAAAGAGCAGCCGACGTTGAGGGCTGGGACATGATGAGAAGAGGGTGGGACGGATCGGACGATCATCGGGGATCGGGGGGAGGGAGGGAGGAAATGAGAAGACGGCGATTGGCAGGTGACCGGTCCAGGCGCACGGATGCCGAAGCACCTGGACCGTCCTGCTGTAGTGGGGGGAAGATAAACCGTTCAGTGAGCAATTTCTCCGACACGCTTCCCCATCAAAAAGCGGCGGCCTTGCATTTATTCTATTTAAAAAACGTACAGCTTTTAATCCAAGACATGTGCAAGACAGCTATTTCGTACTTGAATTGTGTCTACTCTTCTCGATCATACCCATTTGGTCGAAATATCTCAAAAAGAAAAACAAAAGACCCCCCCCCCCCCCCTCCCCAATAATCAAACCCCTCGTCTAAATAAGGAAAACTCGCATATGTAATAAAGGTAGGAATTGAAGGATGACACTTGGAGACCAGGCTGCTCTGTTCACCAGCATCCAAACACCCTCAATTATGCTCATGAATGGGTAAAAGTTCACCTTTGCCTCTTTGACATTATGTCTGATTTTTTTTCTCTCTCCCTAAAGTTAGGAAGGACATAACCTCCTGTCACCACTGAATATGAATTCTGCCTTTCCATTTCATCAGGATTGTTGGTCTCGCTATCAATGAAGTAAAAGCTAAAAATATGCTCGAGATGAAGTCAGTAATAATTGCCTCTTCTTGAGAAAAAAAAACAAAGAGCAAATAAGAGGTATTTGACCTTAAAAAAAATTAAATTTGAGAAAAAAAAATTCTAAACTAGGGCAAATGAAGCCTCAAAAAAATTACATTGATCACACAAAGAGCGAGGTCGTTTCACTTTTGAAATATGTGCTCCCTGCACTATTTCGAACAGCCACAAACAAGGTTGCGCACAGGAGGCTTCATTCATCAAATTTAAAATAATATCCCAGTCCTCACCTGTCAGTGACAACTCCAAGTCATGGCCCCAATCACTCTTGATTTAAACGAGAAAAACTAGCTTTTCAGGTACACCAAAAAGGATTATTGGAGATGTGCACCAACATTTTGCACAGCAAGTATTCTTTCACAGACAGCAAGATGCTAATTATTAAATAGATATTATCAGAAGATATAGGAGCAGAGGTAGGCCCATTGACCCATCATGTCAGCTCCAGTGACACATCCACCACTCAGCCCCTCTCTCCAGCTTTCTCCCCTTAACCCTAATCAAATACCTGTCAATCTCTGCCTTAAATGCACCCAACTCCCTGGCTTCCACAGTTGCCTTTGGCAACAAGTTCCTGACTCACAACTCTGATTAAAACAAAATTCTGCGTCTCTGTTTTAAATTGATGCCCTTATATCCTAAAGTTGTGCCATTTTGTCCTAGAATCACCTACCATGGGAAACATCCTTTTCACATCTACTCTGCCCAGGCCTTTCAGCATTGGAAATGCCTCTATGAGGTTCCCTCCCCCTCCATCTCCCAGTTCTTCAATGAGTACAGTCTAAGAGTCAACAGTCATTCCTCATATGCTAACCCTTTCATTCCGGGTATAAATCTAGTAAATCTCTGAATTCTCTGCAACGCCAGCATGTCTTTTCTCAAATACAGAGCCAAAATCTGTACATAGTACTCCACGTGAGGTCTCACCAGTGCTTTATACTCTCAACATTACATCCCTGCTCTTGTATGCTATTCCTCTGGAAAAGAATGCCAACATTGTATTCACCTTCTTAACTACCAATTTAACCTAGAGGTCAACCTTTAAAGTATCCTGCATGAGAACTCCCAAGTCCTTTTGCACTTCTAAATATTGAATTTTCTCTTTATCTACATAATAGTCTTCAACTATTTCTTCTATCAAAATGCATGACCATACACTTTCCAACATTGTAAATCATCTGCCACCTCTTAGCAGATTCTCCTAATTTAACGAAGTCTCTCTGCAGCCTTATGGGATCCTCAGCAGCACCTCCCTATCACCTATTTTGGTATCATCTGCAAATTTAGACAAAGCTTATCTACTGCATAATCCAAATCATTTATATACTTATGAATAAAGAAAAAACAGCAGATGCTGTAAATCTAAAATAAAAACAGAAGATACTGGAAATACTCAGCAGCACCTTGTTCCTCCTCAAGGTGCCGTTATTCAAAGAGGTGTATCAAGCTTGAGGAACATCACCTCATCTTCTGTTTGAGCATTCTGCAATCTTTTGAACTTAATACAGAATTCTACAACTTGAAGTCATTTGATTTCTCCGTTGGTATCAATCATCCATCTGAGATGATGGGTTTACATGTTTGCTCTTTTATTCCCCGTGACTTTCTCATCCACTCATCCCTCTCTCCTCGGCACCTACCCCAGTGACCGCAGAAAATTATACACTTACACTCACATCTTCTCCCTCACGCCATTCAGAGTCCCAAATAATCCTTCCAAGTAAAGCACTGTCCCTCCCTATTACCTCCTGTTCTTTGGGACTGTGCTTCTCCCCCTGCCCCTCCTGCCCTACCATTTTGTTCAGGTATCTGCTGACATTTGTTCATACCTTGATGAAGGACTTAAGCCCAGCCTACCTGTAAAATGGAGGGGGGTGGTGTTGTACATTATTTAAGCAACACCAATGGGGAGGGTTTTTGTTCTGAATGAGCAACAGATTTAGTAGGTCTCAAAGGCAAGGACTCTGAACACAGTTTTGATGGGGAAGTATTTTATTTACAGAAAAAGTGTGGGAAATGGTAACTGATGCAGCACACACTCACACAGATTACAGCAGCCTTGGGAAAGAAATAGCGGACAATAATGAACGTGGGGAAAATAGCATGGGAACGTACAATGATCAAGGAACAATCACAAGGATGCCTAACCACCTCTTGACTCAGTGCAGACATGGCTCCATGCTAGAAGGGACATAAATTAAACACTCCCAACCCTTTTAACAGTGCCAACAGTCAATCTTGCCAAGTTTCTCCAGCACCATTCCATATTTCTAGGTCTGGAGTGAAGCAGGGTGGTCCCAAGCTGGCAAAAAGAGAGAACAAAGAGCACATGGCAATTTTATAGTGCTGGAGGGTCCAGCCCAGATCATTTACAGGATCCCAATGGCTCAGTGCTAGGAGGGTTAATCCAATTACAGGCAGGCTCCAGAGTCCAGTCCAGGTAATTTACATGGTCCAATAGTGTGCACTAATGGGTGAAGCATAAACAAACCTTGATTTCTAGCTGGTGTGTCCTCCAGCTAGATAGGGGAGAATGCTGTCACATGACAGTCACAACCCTCTAGGAATACTTACTTAATGTTCTTCTATTTTTCTTAATTTTTTCTTCTTTTATTTGAATTGCCAGAGGAAATGTACACAAACATATAGTGTGTTAATCAATGGAAAAAGATTAGTGGGAGGAGGTAACAGAGGCTATATGAAATGAATTGAGTATAATTTGTTAAGATGAGTAAGTCCTTGAAGCTTCTTAATTTTAATGTTAAAGGGTGAAGAAAATGGGAGTTGATGTGGCTTTTCTCCAAGAAACACATTTATCTGAGAAAAATCACTTGAAATTAAAAATAGATTGGGTTGGACACGTAACATCCTCTTTGTTCAACTCTAAAGCAAAAAGTGTGGCAATTTTGATTAAAAAAAAGATGTCCCAATTAAAATTCAAAATGCTGTGATGGATCATGCAGAAATATGGAATGATGCGTTGTCAAATATATTCTGAATTTTGGACATTCCTATGCTCCAAATATTGATGATGAGAAATTTATTCAAGGAATATTTCTAAATCTAGCAAAGGCACATGAAAATATTTTAATAGGAGATTTTATTTTTTTGTTTAGATCCATTGTTAGATACATGAGTAGAGACTAGAACAAGAGCAACATAAGCTACATTGTTATTAATGAGCGATTTGAATGTAATAGATGCATGGAGATTTCATCCTAGAGAGAAAGATTATTCATTTTATTTGACGTTTATTCCAACATTTATTTATTTTTAATTTCAGCACAAATGCAAGTTAGAATTCTTGAAGCTGATTACAAAGCAGGGATTTTATTGGATCACTTGCCTTTATTAATGGCAATCAAAATGCCTGATAAAGAGAAAACAATTTATGGATGGAGAGTGAATTTGATGTTATTGAAACAAAAAAAGATTTCTTTGAGTTTGTTAGAAGACACATTCAGACATTTTGTGATATAAATTTGAACTCTGTAAACTATAAGTTTATTATATGGGATGCATTGAAAGCATATATAAGGGGACAAATTATAAATTTTACTTCAAAAATTAAAAAGGAGTATATGAGAGAGATTGATCAGTTAGAAAGAGAGATAACAGTTTGAGAAAAGGATCTTCAAAAACAGGGTTCTTAAGATCCTTAAGAGTTAACAAGTAAAAAACTTCAGTACAATACATTACTAACTTATAGGACAGAAAGAGAGAGCAATCACAAGAACATAACATATTACAAATTAGGTGAGAAATCGCATAAAATACCTGCTAATATTGCACAACATGTCAGGCAGCATCAATGAAAAGAGAAATAGTCAACATTTCAGCAAAATTAGAAGAGACTAGTTAGTTTTAATTTGCAAGGTGAGTCATAAAAAAATACCCCAAAAGAATGCGTAAAAGCTGTTAACAGTGCTCCAGAAAACCAAAAGGAAAACACTGGAAATGTCCAGTACATCAAGCCAAAAAGCAAATCTATTACAAATAAATAACCTCATCGCAGAAGCAGGCATTTTCGATGCAGAATAAACAAATTACCTGAAATTGTTTAATGTCTTCACCAAAATATCAGATTTATCACATCCCTTGCATTTTTCCATTTCCTTATTTTCTTCAATCAACCAGACTGTATAATCACACCAACCTCCCAATGTCACTGATGTTCCTTTTATTCCCTCTCATTTTCCCAGCCCTGATGATTTTTAGCCTAAAAAAAACCCCTTTTTTTTCTATCCACAGATCCATGGAACAATACCGCAGAGAAACAGGACTTTTGGCCCTTCTCGTCTGTGCTGAACTATTTTTCTGCCTAGTCCCACTGACCAGTCTATAGCCCACCCATCCATGTACCTCTCCAAATTCTTCTTAAATGTTAAAAGTGTCCCAGCATTCACTTCAGCTGGCAGCTCATTCCACACTCCCACTATTCACTGTAAAGTTCCCCTAAACTTTTCCCCTTTCACTCTTAACCCTCGTCCTCTGGTTTGTATCTCACCTACCCTCAGTGGTAAACGCTTACCTCCTTTTACTCTGTCTATACCCCTCATAATTTTAAATACGTCTATCAAATCTCCCCTCATTCTTCTAAGTCCAGAGAATAAAGTCCTAACCTGTTTAACCTTTCCCTGTAACTCAGTTCTTGAAGTCTGGGCAACATCCTAATGAATCTTCTCTGCACTCTTTCTATCTTATTGATATCTTTCCTGAAGTTAGGTGATCAAAACTGCACACAATACTCCAAATTTTGCCTCACCAATGTCTTACACAACTTTACCATAACATTCCAATTCCTATACTTAATACTTTGATTTATGAAGGCCAAATGCCAAAAGCTCTCTTTGCAACCCTATCTACATGTGATGCCATTTTCAGAGAATTATCTGTTTTCCAAAATCCCTTTGTTCTACCACACTTCTCAGTACCCTACCGTTTACCGTGTATATCCTTTCTTGGTTTGACCTTCCAAACTGCAGCAGGTCAAACTTATCTACATTAAATTTCATCTGCCATTTTATAGCCCAATTTTCCAGTTGGTCCATATCCCGCTGCAAGCTTTGAAAGCCTTCCCTGCTGTCCCAAACGCCTATTAGCAAATTTGGTGATCCAATTTACCTTATTATCACCCAGATCATTGATATAGATGATGAACCACAATGATCACAGCACTGATCCCTGAGGCCCACCACTAGTCACAGGCCTCCAGTCTGAGAAGCAAACATCCACTCTCTGGATTCTCCTGTATAGCCGATGTCGAATGTTGCCTGACCAACTGAATGTGTGTAATATTTTCTGTTTTATTCTGTCCATGCCATTCCTAATTAAACTTGATTTCATCCAACACCTTACTTCTGTTTCAATTTTTTTCATCTGCTGTTCATTTTGATGATTTTAAAGTATCAGAATCTCTAAAGAAATAATGGACAAGTGTAAAATTGAAAATGACAGTAATCCGAATCTAGTTAATAGACATTTTAGTTTGTGAATTCAACAGGGAAGGAACCTATGCAATAATATGCTTTTGTAAGAATTTACTCATTAACTACCTTTTCATTTTGTGGTTAAATACCATAAATGTCAAAATTTTAAGAATGTGGATACATTTTTATTTTGTATCAATTCAGGCAATGATAGGACATCTGACAGGACACTTGTGGAGAATCAAAATAAAGTATATTTTATAGTTTAAAGGTCATAATGATTGGCAATGCCACAGATTTGCCCATAAGGGAGCTAGGTGCAATTAATATCTGAGGACTTTCTTTATTTCATGCATAACCTTGAGGCAGTTTCCAGGGCCACTCTGCTGAAGCCATCATCCAAGACAACTTCATTCTCACCCATGCTGTGGTGATGTTTTATCCCAGACAGACATGATACAAAGCTCAAACATCTCATGCAACAGAACAAAAATCATACCAGGTGCTGCTGAACCTCAGAGCATAGCCATAAGCCAAGGTCACAACAGTCATAAGTGATTCTTATCTTGAGCACATGAACTTTCTGATTAGTTATGAAGATTTCACTTATTTTTTTGAAAAGATGTTTCCAAGATTACATGTTTGTCTAAAACAGAACAAGAGCAACATAAACATTTGCATATCCACCAAAATACTGCAAATTAAATAATTACACTAAAATTATGTACAGGTACAACAATGCTGTCTTGAGAATGGTTTGCATTAGGTAAAATATTATACTCATTAACACACATGTAGAACTATAATGTTCACAAAGTGGTATGTAGAGGACAATAGCAGTTCTACAACACAAAATGAGAATCAGACTTTTTGGCATGAATGTGTTATGACATTTGTTGTTTTGTAGCATGTTACTACAAAAATTACAATTACACACAAACAAAATTTTTTAAAAAGTTGTGCAAAAGAGAAAAATTGAGATAGTGTCCACAGGTTTATTGTCCGTTCAGAAATCTGATGGTGGAGTGGAAGAAGCTGTTTTTGTAACGCTGAGTGTGTCTCTTCAAGCTCTTAAACCTCTTCCTTGAAATATGTGTGTGCAAGTTCAGAAAAGTTCTTTGGTTCACAGTCCAATCTCACTTCTCATTCTTCTAAGTTCACTGGTTGTAGGCAATTCTTATACTGTGCACAGAATTTAACATTTTTAAAGTTCACCAGGCTTTGGTGCTTGAAAGGTAAACGGTTACCGCTCAGGAAGGTTCTTGTCGGTTTTCAGAGATTTGTTGTTCCAGGACACGCACAACTGATTTACTTCCATCAGCCACTTCAGTGTCTTGCTGACGAAACTTGTCCCCTCAAGGTTCTCCAGATGACAACCTCTTTTTTTCAGGCCACCTCAGAGTGCCTTTTTATTTCCCTTATCCCAAATGAAACATAAACACCCAGTCCTCTCCTCTTGCATGAACCACAAGGGCTTTGGCCAGGCTGAACTAAGCACTCACAACCCGTCTTCTAAAATGGGGTTTCCCCAAGCTTGCCAGCTTGTCTTGTTCCAGTCCCAGCTGCTGCTGGTGACTAAAACTGCAAAACTGATCTCTGTCTCTTCTTTCTCTCACACACAAGAGAGAAAGCCTCTTTGACTCTCTCCACTTGCAAAATCTCATGACCCTCCTAGAACAGCAAGTTTCACTGCAGACAATCTGCTACTCCGACAAGCTTTTTTTGTAAGCAACAATCCATTAGTGAAGTCTCTTGGATACTCTCCAAAGCTTTTGCGAAGACTGTTGGCCCCAACATGGGACAGAGCTCCAATATTTTAAATAAGAACTATTTTAAAGCGTTTGTATGTTACCTACACTAAAACCTGCCCCAATTTATCTCCCAAAAACATATCCACATACTGTCACAAGTGAGCTAGCAGATATTTGTAATAAGCAGAGGGTCGTGATACAGATTGGGTAACCCATTCTGTGCAAGAGCTGGATGGATTGGAATTTGTAAAATGTGTGCAGGATAGTTTTATACAGCAATATGTAGAGGTACTGACGAGAGAAGTGGCAGTGTTGGATCAACTGTTTGGGAGCGAGATAGGTCAGGTGACAGAGGAATGTGTTGGGGAGCACTTTGGGTCCAGTGATCATAGTGCCATTAGCTTCAATGTAATTATGGAAAGGACTAGGTCAGGTCCTAAGATTGAGGTTTTCGAGTGGGGGAAAAACTAGATTTGAGATGAGAAAGGATTTATGATGAGTGGATTGGTATGATTTGTTTTATGGGAAGGATGTAGTAGAGAAATTGAGGTCTTTTAAAGGTGAGATTTTGAGGGTACAAAATCTTTATGTTCCTATCAGGATAAAAGGCAGAGTCAAAAGTTTGAGAGAGCCATTGTTTAAGGGATACGGGAAATTTGGTTCAAAAAAGAGGAAGACCTACAATAAATATAAGAAACAAGGAGTAAAGGAGATGCGTGATGAATACATTGAATATAAAAAGAATCTTAAGAAAGAAATTAGAAAAGCTAAAAGGCTTTTCAGGGTGAAAATAAATCCAAAAGATTTCTATATGTTAATAGCAAAAGGAGAGTGAGGGATAAAATTGGTCCCTTAGAGAATCAGAACAGACAACTGTGGGTGGATCCAAATGAGATGGGAGAGATTTTGAACAAGTTTTTTTCCTTCAGTATTCACCGAGGACATTGAACTGTACAGGGTAAAGAAAGCAAAGAGGGTAATTATAGAAACTGTAGTTATTAAGAAAGAGGAAGTACTGGAGCTTTTGAAGCATATAAAGGTGGATAAGTCTCCAGGTCCTGATGGGATTTTCCCTAGGACCTGGAGAGAAATTAATGAGGAAATTGCAGCAGCTCTGACAGTGATTTTTCAAATGTCATTAGAGACGGGTCTAGTGGCAGATTGTTTAAAAATGGTTTGAGGAGCAATACTAGCAATTATAGGCCTGTAACTTTGACATCTGTGGTAGGCAAGTTAATGGAAAGCATTTTTAGAGATAATATATACATGTATCCAGACAGACAGGGTCTGATCAGGAACACTCAACATGGGTTTGTGCATGGAAGGCCATGTTTGACCAATCTTGTTGAATTTTGAAGAGGTGACTAGGAATGTTGATGAGGACAAAGCAGTGGATGATGTCTATGTGGACTTCAGTAAGGCCTTCAATAAGGTTCTGCTTGGAAGGTTAGTTAGGAAAGTTCAGGCGCTAGGTATTAACTTTGAGAGTGGCTGGAAAGGAGATGCCAGAGAGTCGTAGTGGATAATTGGGGCCTTTGCTGTTTGTAATTTATCTGAGGAAAGACATCCTCACCATGGAGAGGGTGCAGAGAAGATTCACTAGAATGATACCATGGATGGAAGGACTTGCATATAAAGAAAGTTTGGATAAACTAGGCTTGTATTCTCTGGAATTTAGAAGATTGAGGGAGGAATCTTATAGAAACATAAAATTCTCAAGGGATTAGACAGACTAGTCACAGGTAGATTGTTTCCAATGCTGGGAAAAACCAGAACCAGGGGTCACAGTTTAAGAATAAGGAGGAAGTTTTTTTTAGTACTGAGATGAGGAAAACTTTCTTCTCTCAGGGAGTGGTGGATCTGTGGAATTCTTTGCCACAGAAAGTTGTTGAGGCCAGTTCCATGTCAATATTTAAGGTTAGATTTGGCTCTTATGGCTAAGGGGATCAAGGGGTATGGGGAGAAGGCAGGAACCAGGTACTGATCAGCCATGATCATATTGAATGGTGGAGTAGGCTTGAAGGGTCAAATGGCCTACTCCTTCACCTATGTTTCTATTAATGATCTGGATGATGGGGTGGTAAATTAAATTAGCAAATATGCAGATGATACTAAAATAGGTGGAATTGTGGAAAATGAAGGTTATCAACAATTGCAAAAGGATTTGGACTGCTTAGAAGAGTGGGCTGAAAGATGGCCGATGGAGTTTAATGCTGAGAAGTGCTTCATTTTGGAAGGAATAATAAAACAGGATATACATAGTAAATGGGAGGGCATTATGGAATGCAGTGGAGCAGAAAGATCTAGGAATTACAGTTCATTGTTCCCTGAAGATGGATAGGATGGTGAAGAACGCTTTTAGTAACCTGGCCGTTATAAATCAAAGCATAGAATACAGGAGTTAGGAAGTGATGTTGAGACTGCTCAAAGGATTAGTGAGGCCAGATTTGGAATACAGTGTGCAGTTCTGGTCACAGAATTATAGGAAGAATATCAACATGGTAGAGAGAGTGCAAGGAAGATTTACGAAAATTTTACCTGGGTTTCAGAATCTAGGTTACAAAAGCCGCTTTCAGGTGGCCATAAAGCCCGACTGTAAAGCCGCACAGAATATTCCTGTGGAGCTGTCAGGTGGCCATCTGAAACCGGAAAAGCCAACCAGGAGGGTCACTTACCTAACCCTTCTCCGAGAGGCATAACTATCCTGCTCGGAGTATCCATTGTGGCAGCTGAAAGCGGCTCAGGCTGCCAGGGGGTGGGCTGATGACATTGCGGTGACGTCGTCAGCCATCAATCGACTCCTGAGACAAGGAAGCCTGACTCGACTTCAAATTCTATTTCACACCCTCTCCCACTGCCAGTTTCCCCACCCCACCTGACTCCCGCTGCCAGTCTCCCCACCCCACCTGACTCCTGTTGCCACTGCCGGTCTCCCCCTCACCCGACTCCCGCTGCCAGTCACCTCCCTCGCCCGCCCGACTCCTGCTGCCAGTCTCCCTTCCCCCCTTGCCACCCAACTCCTGCTATTGTTCTCCACCCTCGCCCGCCCGACTCCCGCTTCGGGGGTGGGGGGGGGGAGGGAGACTGGCAGCAGGAGTCGGCCGGGCGAGGGGAACCAGCAGCGGCAATGGAAGTCAGGTGGGGGGTGGGAAGAGACCAGCAGCAGGAATCAAGTCATGCTTGTCAGGCATGCCTTGACGCGCTGCTATGACGCAAGGTTAACGTGGGTGGGACTAGGCACCTGTCCGGAGTAGCCGGCTTTCGCTGCTTGACGACTAGCAGTCAGCTGGCACATTTAAGTGCCAGAAAGCCGTCCATTCCATGGCCATCTAAACGTGCTAGCTGAACTCCTCTAGCCGCGCCTGAAGGTGCTTTATCTTCTATCGGAACACCTAAAAGCAGCTAAAGATTGAGCAGATTAGGTCTTTATTCCTTGGAGCATAGGAGGTTGAGGGGGGATTTGATAGAGGTATTTAAGATTATGATGTGGATAGAATTGATGTGGATAGGCTTTTTCCCTTGAGGGTAGGAGAGATTGAAACAAGAGGTCATGAGTTAAGAGGCAAAAGTTTAGAAGTACAAGAGGGGGAACTTCCTCACTCAGAGAGTGGTGGCTGTATGGAATGAGCTTCTGGGAGAAGTAGTGGCAGCACAGTTCATTTTGTCATTTAAGGAAAAATTGGATAGGCCTTATGGATGGAAGGGGAATGGAGGGTTATGAGCAAGGTGCAGGTAGGTGGGACTAGAGTACTTGGTTCGGTGCAGACTAGAAGGGCCAAGATGGCCTGTTTCCATGCTGTAATTATTATTATATGGCTATAACTCTGATTATCCAAAATGGTTGGGACCAGACCAATGTCGGATACTGGTTTTTTTTTTGGATGTCATTTTTTAAAAACAGCCCAGTAGCAACATAAATCACTCGTATCAATATTTAAACAATAAACAAGGGAAGGATTTTTAAGCATTAAAATGTTTAAATCTCACTAAAAAAATGTTAGCCACAACACAGCCAATCATCGAGACCTCTCAACCTCCGCTGTCTATCCCCGACACGTCCCCACTGCTGCTGCTGATCCCCGGGGAGGTGGGCTCCTATCTCCTCAGTCACTGGAGCTCCTGACATCTGAGTCCCGACTCCGAATCCTCCCCTAGGCCTACCACACAGGCACAGCAGTAGTAGTCGGCAAAGGGAGGGTTCGGAGTCAGCTTCAGGGAGGAAAGGGGGGAGGGGGGAGGGAACACCACTGAGCTTCTGCCTGAGAGGTTGCTCTCCTTGATGATGCTGAGTCAAGGAGACAGTGGCATGCAGTTTGAGAGGAAGAGTTGGAGAGAGAAGTCAATAGAGCAAGGTAAAGAGGAAATGGAAAGAGAGGGGAGGGAGTTACCCAAAATGAGAACAATCTTCAAATTTCAAGTCACGTGAATTTTATTTTTCAACGTGCGAGGTCAGTTCAGCTCCAAAAATAATTTGGATAAATGAGGATTTCAGAGATTCAGAGTAGTACTGTATACACATAAAATGAGAAGCAAGAATCACTGCAGAAGCATGATGGAATTTTGTCATTAAAGCTTTGGTCAGTGAAGTTAAAGCTTTAATATTATCAATTGACTTTTTAATTAATCTGGAGCAGACTAACAAATTCATTTTGAAGTTTCATCCAAGAGTACACTGTGCAGACAAAATAGAACTCATGACGTTAGCCATCAGTTTTGCTGTGCATTATTAGAACAATGTCAATCGGTGCAAAAGACATCCTGCACAAAACCACTAATATTGCTAATGAGGAAAAAATTTGAGTAAGAGGCCATGAAGTAAAAAGTGCTGACATTTATTTAGTAATTTGGTCCAGTTACCACATTCCATTTTATGCAAAACAATGTGTAGCTTTATACAAAACTGTATTAGACTATAAAATAGATAAGTAGGAAATGCAGTTTATAACTTCTATATCAAGTTGTGAATTATACAAAATTTACAAAATGAAACCAACTTTTTACACTCAGCTATAGGTTAATAATGGTATGTACAACAGTAACATTTTAAAAAAGGTAATTAAAATAAAAGACCAATAATATACCAACATTTATGTACCTTAAAAAGCAATTATTCTGGATTGATTCAGATTGCAGATTCATCACCTGTGCGTTTTATTTGCTCTTAGCTTTTCCAGCATTTTCTTTGATAGGGAAGATTGGAGAAAAAGGAAAAAAGTTTAATTTCTCATCAAAATATGTTATTATAGTTATAACATCGAAAGGTGAGTGCGCATGTGTGTGTAAATAAAAAAGACACCATGTTTGAGGAACAAAAAGGATTCAGCAGATAAACACAGCTAATGGCAGGTTTTACATATCTTATTTTTTTAAATCTAGTCATAAACAGCAGCCAAGGCAAGGGAATGCCTTTCTTGTGGAATGTGAGTCATCAGGGAAACCAGTATCCCTGACGACTTCATCTGCAAGAAGTGCATCCAGCTGCAGCTCCTGACAAGTTGAGCTAAGGAATTGAAGCTGGAGTTGGATGAACTCCCGATCATTCGGGAGGCTGAGGGGCGTGATAGACAGGAGTTACAGGGACACAATCATACCTAGGAGGCAGGAGGAGGGTGGATGGGTGACAGTCAGGAGTGGGAAAAGGAACAGGCAGTCAGTGCAGGGCACCCCTGCGATTGATCCTCTCAACAAGAATACCATTTTGGATACTGTTGTGGGGGGGGGGGGGTGGGGGGGGAGGGGAGAGGGTGGGGGAAACAACCTACCAGGGACAAGTCATGGCAATCAAATGACACAGAGGCTGGTCCTGTGGCTAAGGGAGGGAGAGAAGAGGCAAGCTACAATGATAGGGGTTTCCATAGTTAGGGGACAGATAAGAGGTTCTGTTCAAGGAATTGAGAATCCCAGATAGTATATTGCCTCCCTAATGCCAAAGTCCAAGATATCTCAGATCGAGTTCATGGCATTCTCAGGAGGGAGGGTGTGCAGCCAGATGTTGAAGTTCATACAGGGATCATTAACATGGGTACGAAAGCTGAGAAAGTACTGCAAGGAGAATTCAGGGAGTAAGGCACTAGGATGAAAGACAGGATCTTTAGGGGTGTGATCTCAGGATTGATACCCATGCCACTTGCTAGTGAGGTTACAAACAGGAGGATTATACAGCTTATCACTTGCCTAAAGACACTGTGCAGGAGGGAGGGGTTGAAGTTTCTGAATTACTGGGCTCTCTTCCAGGGAAGGTGGGATCTATTCTGATGGGATGGTTTGTATCTGAACTGGAGAGGGACTAATATCCTTACTGGAATGTTAGCAAGTGCTGCTCTGGTGGGTTTAAACTAGATTTGCAGGGGATGGGAACCAGAGTGCTAGAGTAGCTGGAGGAGTAGGGGAGAGAAAATCAATGTGAAAATTGATTACACCATTGGAAGTCAATAGATTATATGTGGTGGAAATTTAATCAGGTGCATCTATTTCAATGCAAGGAGTACTGTAGGAAAGCCAGATAAGCTTAGAGTGTGGATTTACTTGTGTAATTATGACATTGTGCTCATTAGTGAAACTTTGTTGCAGGAGGGGCAGGACTAACAGCTCAACGTTCAGGACTTCCGTTGCTTTAGACGTAATAGAGCAGATTTGGGGGGGGGGGGGGGGAGGGGGTTGGGTGGGGAGTAGTAGCATTGCTCATCAGGGAAAATATCACAGCTGTGCTCAGGGAGAACAGACCAGAGTTACAGGATTGGCTGAAGCAGGTTCCATGGTTTAGGAGTTTTAAAAGGAACAGGATGGGAGATTGAAAAAAAGGGGAGGGGAAAGTAGTATTGCTGGTCAGGTATAGTATTACTGCTACAGAAAGAGAGGACACTGAGTTGGAAACAGGAAGGGAGCTATCACTGTGCTGGGAGTACTCAATAGGCCCCCAAATAAACTTCGAGACGCCGAGGAGCAGATAAATAGGCAGATTTTGGAATGGTGCAGGAAATAAAGGTTGTAGTTATGGATGATTTCAACTTCCACAATATTGGCAAGAGGAATAGATGGGGCTGAGTTTGTCAAGTGTGTGCAAGGATTCCTGACACAGTATATGGACCAACTGACAAAAGGAGGGGCCATACTGGATTTGGTTCTGGGGAATGAACCAGGTCAGGTGGCGGACCTCTCGGTGGGGGAGCATTTTGGTGAGAGTGACCGCAACTCCCTTAGCTTCAACAGAGCTGCGGAAAAGGATAAAAACAGTTTAAAATGGGAAAGTGCTTTACTGGGGAAGGGCTAATTATGAAGGGATGAGGCAGGAACTAGGAAGAATAAATTGGAAACAGATGTTTAAGGGTGAATACACAGAGGTAATATGGAGGAAATTTAGGGATCACTTGTGCAGAGTTCAAGATAGGTTTGTCCTACTTGGTCAAAAAAATTGGAGGAAAAGGGAACAGTGGCTGGCAAAATTAGTCAGGCAACTAGTCAAGAGGAAGGAAACATGCATTAGATATTGGCAACAGGAAGGACTGCAAGAAGTATATGGTAGCCAGGAAGGACTTAAGAGTTCAAAGGAGGCATGAGAAGACCCTGACATGTCAAATTAAGGAGAACCCCAAGGCATTCTATGTGCATGTGAAAAACAAAGGATGACAAAAATGAAGATGGGGCCACAAATAGTTGAAGAAGGCAACATGTGCCTGGAGGCAGAGGAGGTTGGAGAGATCCAAAATTAATACTTTGCGTCAGTATTCACAAGAGAAAAGGACCTTGATCACAGTGAGGTCAAAATTGAACAGGCCTGTGTGCTGACAACATAGAGATTAAGGAAGTGGAAGTATTGGATCTTCTTAAAAAAAAATTAAGATTGACAAGTCCCTGGGGCTGGACACAATATACCCCAGGCTGCTGTGGGAAGTGAGAGATCACTGGGGCAGTAGCTAAGATCTTTGAATCCTATTTGGCCACAAGGGAGGTGCCAGAGGATTAGAGAAAGGCAAATGTAGTCCCTTTTTTTAAAAAGGTAATAGGGATAATCCTGGGAATTATAGACCAGTGAGTCTTATGTCAGCATTGTGCAAACTAATGGGGAGGATTCTTAAGGACAGGATTTGTGAGCATTTGGATAAGTAGAGTACTCAGGGGTGAGTCAGCATGGCTTTGTAAAGGGAAGGTCATGTCTCACAAGTCTCATTGAGTTTTTTTGAGGAGGTAACAAAAGGAATTGAGGGTAGGGTGGTAGATGTAGTCTTCTTGGATTTTAGCACACCATTTGACAAGGAGACTCATCCAGAAAGGATGCAATCAGCGGAACCTTAGCTGTGTGGATAAAAAAAAAATTGCCTTGTAAGAAGAAAGCAGAGTAGTGGTGGAAGGAAAGTATTCTGCCTGGAGTTCAGTGACTAGTGGAGTATCACAAGGTTCTGGGACCCTTGCTCTTTGTGATTTTTATAAATGACCTAGATGAAGAGGTGGAAGGATGGGTCAGTAAGTTTGTGGATGACACAAAGGTTGGAGGAGTTGTGGATGGAGCTGAAGGTTGCCGAAGATTACAAGAGGATATAGACAGGATGCAGACTGAGGCAGAAAAGTGGCAGATGGATTTCAATCTGAATAAGTGTGAGGTGATGCATTTTGGAAGGGCAAACCAGAAGGCCGAGTACAGGGTTAATGGTCAGTTACTTAAGAGTGGGTGGTGTGCAGAGAGACCTTTGGGTTCAATCCTATATATCCCAAGATCGCTGCATAAGGCGGCCTATGGGATGCTGCGCTTCATTAATCGAGGGATTGAATTCAGAATGAGGGGATATTTAATAAAAGTATACTTAAAATTATGAGGGGGATAGTCAGAGTAAAAGTAGATAAGCTTTTTCCCCACGGAGGGTCGGTGAGATACAAACCAGAGGACTTAGGTTAAGAGCGAAAGATATTTAGGGGGAACTTCACACAGAGAGTGGTGGGAATGCAGGCTCAATTTTAACATTTATGAATTTGGACAGGTACATGGATAAGAGAGGTATGGAGGACGAGACTAAAAAAAATGATTCGGCAGAGATAGAGTCCGAAGGGGATGGTTCCTATACTATTATGTTCTATGGTTCTATGATGAACCATGCAAGTGTTTAGGTCCTGAACCACTATTCATGATTTTTTAAATTTAAATTTTGACATGCAGCACGGTACCAGGCCATTTCGGCCCACATGGTACCCAATTACACCTAACTGACTGACAACTTTCCTCTGCTCTGCCTCTGGGGAAACCCCACACACAGGAAGAACATACAAACTCCTTAAAAAGTGTGAGATTCGAACCCTGGTGCTTTAACAGTGTTGCGCTAACCACTACGCTAAGCTTGCTGGCTATGTCCGAGGAATGTGAATTGAACAAAGACGGCATGATGTATCAACTATTTTAAAAAGGGAAATTAAATTACCTATTAATTTGGAGTTCTGCAAAATTGCATAGCTTAAAGTGCACTATTCACAAACAAATGAAGATCAAGTATTAGGATGTGCCATGCCCGAACACCAATGGATATTACTGTCATCAACATGATCTGGCAGCATTGGGCATATTTCTACATAGCATGATAAAATGAAGAGGTCAAAGTCATCTTACAAGCAACAGCCCATGGGAGTCTGAGATTATAGGATTTGGGCTTGGACTATTGTGAATTCATGTGCCTCTCAAAACTCTTTAGATCCATTTACTTTTAAGGTGTACAACTGATCACTCTGACATTAAAGAGCAGGAGTCCTCTTGGCAAACTAATTTGACAGAGGGACTTTCCAACTAGCAATTAATGAGCCTTTGTATTTACATAGGAGTGGCCAAAGAAAGGGTCTGTCAATTTGATAGCATTTAATGGTTGCATAATTTGAGTGCATGCATTGGTCCCACAGATTAAATGGTCTGTATTATGGGCAAATAACATGCAAAATGGACATTTCTAATCCATCCAGATATTCAGGTTATGACTCTCATTGCCTATCAACATCAATAGCAAGTGGAAATCCACATAAATAACTACTAGTAACCCTTTTGGTACAGCAGGTTGTGAACTTGGAAAGCCTGCATTATAATTTTTTGGTAACCTGATGGCACATCATATGAGCATTCTTCAAGAAATTAACATTGAAAAATAAACTTAACACAATTGTGTGAGAACAAATTTTTATTTTGCATATCATTTTTTTTATAGACAAAAAGTGCTGGAGTAAGCCATTTGGCCCGTCGAGCCAGCACTGCCATTTATCGGATCATGGCTGATCTTTCTCTTTCAATAACTAATACCAGCCTTATCCCTGTAACCCTTAACACCCCTGTCCACAAGAGCCTTATCCACCTCTCTCTTATATCTATCCAGCAAATCTGCCCCCACCACCCTCTGTGGCAATGCATTCCACAGATCCACAACTCTAGGTAAAAAAAATTCCCTGTATTCTTAAAATATGTCCTCTAGTCCTAGTCTCTCCCATCAATCGGAACATGTACTCTTATTTCACCCTGTCAAGCCCTTTGATCATCCGAAATACTTCATCCTTCTAAACTCCATCACATATAATCCCAGTCTTTCTAACCTATCCATGTACGTCAATCCTGCCATCCTGGGAACTAACCTTGTAAATCTGCTCTGCACTCCCTCTATAGCAAGTATTTCCTTTCTCAAATATGGGAATCAGAATTGGATGCAATACTCCAGATGAGGTCTCACCAGGGCCCCGTACAACTGCAGGAGGGCTTCTCTACTCCTATACTCCAATCCCCTCTTTATGAAAGCCAATATACCATTCGCCCTCTTCACTGCTTGCTGAACCTGCATGCTAGTTTTCAATGACTGGTGAACAAGTACGCCCAGATCCCTTTACATTACCCCACTCCCTAGCTTAACACCATTTGAATAATATTCTGTTCTCTTGTTTCTGCCTTGCATTTACTCACATTAAACTTCATCTGCCATTTCTCCGCCCACTCCCCTAACCTGTCCAAGTCCCTCTGCAATTTCCTGACATCCTCCTCACACTACCTCCCAGTTTAGTGCCATCTGCGAATTTGCTTATGTAGTTATTAATCCCCTCATCCAAATCATTTACATAAATGATAAACAATTGAAGACCCAACACCAACCCCTGTGGGACCCCAGTCATCACATTCTACCATCCAGAAAATGACCGGTTTTATCCCAACCCTTTGTTTCCTATTTCTCAACCAACTATCTATCCATGACAGCACCCTACCCCCAAAACCAAGCCCCTTGATTTTGCTAACTAGCCTCCTGTGTGAGAGCTTATCAAAGGCTTTCTGGAAATCCAAGTACACCACATCCACTACTCTCCCGAGTCAACCCTCCTTGTTACGGCCTTGAAAAATTCCAGATTAGTCAAGCAAGATTTGCCTTTGAGGAACCCAAGCTGACTAGCACCGATACTATTATTCCTTCTTTAGTGTTCTGCTATTTCTCCTTTAATGATATATTCCAATATCTTCCCCACCACTGATGTCAGGCTGACCGGACTATAATTTCCCGCATCTCTCTCCCTCCCTTCTTAAAAAGTGGTACAACATTAGCCACTATCCAGTCTGCAGGCACTTCCCCGGAATCTAAAGAACTTTGGAAAATGTCGACCAGTCTTCCACAATTTCCAGAGCAACCTCTCTAAGCACCCTGGGGTGCCACCCATCAGGCCCAGGGGACATATCAGGCCTCAGTTCTAACAATTTGCTCACAACCACCTGCTTCTGGATCTGGATATCCATCAGATTCTCTGTTTCCTTCAGTAATTTCACCAAGTTCCTAGATATGGTTTGACCCCTACCCCTATTCTGATCATAACCTATATCCTCTGTGAAAACAGATGCAAAGTATCTGTTAAATTCCTCAGCCATCTCCATTTTCCCATTGATAATTTCACCTTTCTCTGTTTTTAAGGGCCCAATTTTGGCCCTAACCAATTTCTTCCTTTTTACATAACTGAAGAAGCTTTTGCTATCCCATTTTATATTACTTGCCAATTTACTCTCATACTTCATTTTCCCCTCCCAAATGACTTTCTTAGTTTCTCTCTTGTTTTTTTTAAAAAAAGGCTTTCCAATCCTCTAACCTCCCACTCTGCTTTGCCATCTTATACTTATTTCTTTTGGACCTGATACTGCACTTGATTTCCTTTGTCAACCACAGCTGCCATTTGCTCTTCATAAAGCCTTTCCTCCTCTTTGGAATGAATATATTCCAAATCCTGTGAAAAAATGTCTAAAAATACCTGCCATTTTTGCCCAGTTGTCCTCCCAGCTAGAATGTCCTTCCATTTTATTTTGGCTAGCTCCTCCCTCATAGCGGTATAATCACCTTTATTCAGCTGTAGCATTTATGTTTCTAACGTCCTTTTCTTCTCCCACTCCATTTGCAGATTAAAGTAATCATACTATGTTCACTATTACCTAATGGCAGCCCTACCTCAAGGTCCCTTATTAACTCCACGTCATTTTTGGTAGTGATTTGTAATTCTGTCAGTGTGAATTTCTGTTACTTGAACTACTGTAATGTGGGTTCACCTGTACTGTAATTTCTTACACAATCATGGCAACAATAGAAAAAGATACTGTAGATATGGAATCTGAAGTCAAATACAAACTGCTGGAGGAACTCAGCAGAAACTCAGAACCTTTTAAAAAGTAGTAGAGGACAGTATAAAGAGGACACATCTCCATTTCCATGTTGGACCCCTGACTCACCTTTTCTCTTGACACTAGCCTCTCTACTACATTTAGCTAGACTCAATAAAGGGTTTCAGCTAAAAAATCTACACATTCTCTTTCACATCCTGATGCTGTTTGACCTGTCATGTTTCTGCAGCAAATTGTGATGGAACAGGTTGGCTTATGATAATCTATTTTCTTTAATAGTAGCAAAGTTAAAACGTGCCCAACTGAATTTAACAAAGGAGGAAGAGACCAAAAGAACAATTAGCAGAAAGATTACTTCCACTAAAAGTTACTACAATTTCTCCAAATTAATTTTTATTTAGACCCAGAAATAGATATAGGTAAGCTGAAAATTACCTTCTGGAATTCTTTTGCCTTCTCTCGATTTCTCGCACAAACTGTTTGCCGGGTCACTTCCTTTTTCTTATTTTTTACTTCTTCAAGCTGATTGTAGAGGCTGTAAGGAATAATGTGAAGAGTGTAAACTGATAAAACTAAATACTGAACTTTCCCAAGAATACAATCTAAATCCACAAAAACAGTATTATATCTGTTAACTCAGTATTGAGACAAAAGTAGTAATGTAGGAGTAATTTTATTTTTAATTGGAGCATTTTTACGAGCAGCAGGATTAGAAATTTCACTTTCCATTTGTCTGCATGCATGTACACAGGAATTTAAAAAATGCTACATCCTGACCCACCAAATTATGTTAATTTTCACAGATCACAAGTCTTCTCTTTACATCTTGTGATCCTCTCCTCCACCCAGTCACTCCATGACACCCCTTCATTGGTGTAGGTTCAAAAACATATTCCCTGCTCCCTCCTATCCCCCCACCCCTACCATCACCACAGCCTGGCTAGTCTATTGCCAAAGGTCAACTTGAATCAGTCAGCCCCTTGTTGGAAAAGAGCACACAAATAGAAATCATGAATTAAAATTTGATGGCTTCAAGACCATCAAACCATTCTTCCAGGTTTTATTCTACAAAACATGCTAATCTCCCAAGAATCTACTTCCAATGACAATATAGACAGCTTATTTGATTTAATTCAATTTTTAAAAATTTAGACATAGAGCATGGTAACAAGCCATTTCGGTCCACGAGTCTGGCCCGCCCAATTAAGCTACAACTCCAGAAAAACCCATTCAGATACGGGGAGAACTTACCAACTCCTTACAGTGTTGGATTCGAATCCCAGTCCCAATCACTGGTGCTGTAAAGGCATTGTGCTAACTGCTACGCCAACCATTGCAAAATTATTTTGCATGAAATTGTTCCTCATTCACAGCAAAATTTTAACAATCCAGTCCTTAGCAACTGCACTTTCAACTTATTTCTTTACTTTTCTGTACTGTTAATTCAGGTGTACTTTAAGATCATTTATTCAGTTCGTTTGGTCACTTAACCTCTACTTTGGTGGGTGTGAGGCAAACATTGGTCTTTTATCATATTAACCTAACCAGTGGTTTTCAAACTGCCTTCCCCTAAACTCACATTCCACCTTAAGCAATTCCTATGCCATAAGTGCCCTGATTAGTAAGGGATTTCTTAGTGGAATGTCAATGGAAAGCAAAAGTTTGACAACCACTGTTTTAATCGTACTTAATTGACTCGTGATGTGCACGGTTTCATAACTCCAAAGGAAATGGGCCAGTGACAATTTTTATCAAACAAAATATTATTGAAAATTTTCAACAACATCTGCATGTTTTCTCTTCTTTCAACATATGTAATGTTAAACTTTAGGATATAACTTTAGGAGGATAATGTTACAGGTCAGGAGTAGGTAGCTTAAGTTCACCCTTTGCTTGACCTGAGGGAAACATATTTGGTCCCTGAGGAGATGTAGTCAGCATTCACAGGCTGTGTCCATTTTGGCCTGCATCAGGACTCAGCATTTCCTCCTCACTCCTCAGGCTCTAGGCCTCTAGTCACCCTCGACCCACCATCCCTCTACCTAACCAGTCCTTTACCCAACCTCTACTCACCCCTCACTCCACTCGCTCTGCCTCTACCCACCCCATCCTATACACGCCCCTCTACTGTCTCTCCCCTCAACCTGTTCCTCCCTCTACCTGTCTCTCATCCTCTAATCACCCCTCCCCTACTCGCCCTGCCCCTCCCCTTTTACCTCTTCCCTATCCACCCCTCCTTCTACTCATCCCTCCCTCTAACTGCCCCTTGCACCACCATAACTTCCCCTGCCCATTACTCCTCACCTACACCCTCTGCCCACCCCTGCTTACCCACCCACTCAGGCCCAGCGCGCTGCCGATCAGCCTTTGCGGAAAAGCGGGGGCCGTGCGCAGCCTGCCATGTCCGTCGCGCCAACAGGAAATCACAGGCGCTCGCCAATCCGCCGCACCGCTCGACAGGTGGGAGAAATGACTGGTTGTGCGGGGAGCCTTCCAACTGGCTTGCCGGCTGATGACATCGACAGACTTCTCGTGTTACAATTTTGTTTTCCCCGTTCTCAAAGTTTGCACGGTCAACCTGCAACACTCTTGCTCCCTCCGCGTCCCGTGGATCTGATGTCCGGGTGTTGTTAGGATTCCCAGCAGAAGGTTTGTGGAACTTTACCATTCTGGATTCCTTTTTGAGAATATTCTGGCCATCTTTTAAGGGGGGTGGTTTTAGGGGGGAGGGGATAGTTAGGGGGTGGGGAAGGATGTGCAATGAAGGGGGAGGATGGTGGGGGTGACATTACCAAAAAACAGCATCGGCTCTCGCTGCAGGGCGGGCCACCTCTAATACATTTTTGAAATGACCTTGCGGGCCAAATATAATTATATCGCGGGCCAAATTTGGCCCGTGGGCCAGAGTTTGACACGTGTGATCTAGAGCAAGTGCCCTTCCCACTCACATACCACCTTAAGCTATTCCTTAGTAATCACAGAGCACTTATGGCATAGGGATTACTTATGGTGAAATGACAGTTTAAGGGGCAGTTTAAAATCCACTGACATGGAAGCACAAGCTGATTTACAAACTACATATGAAATAAGATTCAGCTATAATTCATACTCTTTTGTGGTAGCTTAGGTTTCCACAGATAAATATCTAATTCAATCCGAAGAAATTAAAGTGAAATAATACATGGCAAACATATCTTAGTTCCAACTGTGGTTCAACTTTTTTTATATATATAAAAGAAATCTGGTCACAACGATTTCTACTATACCGGAGTGTTCTTTGTCGCATCTCTACTTCTACAGTTTTTCTATCCTCTGGAGTTGAGACTTTTACTTCTCCCACCATCTTCAAATGAGCTGTCAGTGATGATGGTGCTGCTTTATGCACAAATTAAATATCTTAGTATATCCATTCATAAAAAGACAAATAGGAAAAAAAAACACAGCACAGTTCTTACCAAATTGAGAAGTCTGCTCTTTTTTCAGTGACATTGGTCTTGTGTGTAGTTCAGACTTCATTATTCCAGATTTTTCCCTTCTTTTTAAGTCTTGCACTCGCTTTGCAGAATTTGTAAGAAATTTTTGCTTTCTTTTCAGAACTGCTTCGTTTAAAGTCTTACCAGATGGTTCAAATTCAAATATCATAACTGGTAAAAAAGGAAAAATTAATATCAAGATCAACCATGAACGTAGTTTGCCTTGAAATAGATTTGAAATTTTCAAGTGGAAATTTGTCAGCTACTTAAAAGATTAAATCACTAATAACATGATTCAACAATTGTAAATCTTGCAAATATTATTGAATTTTATGTGCAAATATTTGCAATTTTAGAGGCAAAATTTAATACATTTCTAGCTTTACTATGCAATGTAAATTTAAGGACTTTACAATCACACTACATGGAAAGGCGTATGATTGAAATGTTCTTGCAATTACAAGTGTCAATCAAGTCACCATTGTCACAGTAAGACCTTGGAAGCACAAATTCTGTAATGTTGCAGTTCACTCACAGCAAATGTTAGAATATTTAAGTATGAAAGTTAAAACCACAGCTGCTCCCCACCCCCCCCCCCCCCCCCCACAGAAGATGGGCAAAGTGATGAAAGAGATCCAAAAAGTGACTCTTCAAAGGAGTGATCAAAAGCCTCCATCTTAAGTCAAATCAGAAATCAAGGTTAGTGACTGAATAATTCTATCCAAGAGTGAATGGGGGAAGAACCAAAACAGGCATTTGTTTGTGGCAATTTAGTTATAAGATTTTGAGATTGGATATCCTTGCATAGGGTGGGGAGGGAGAGAGCAAAAAAGCAAGAGAAAGGAAAAAAAAATCAGCCATGGAATCAAGTGTTTCTTACTCCAAACCAATCCTCTCCTCAGAATTCTAAGAGACCATTTCCATTGTGGCCCATTAATGAGTAATGTCCAATATAGTTGACACTTTTTTTGTAAGTAGCATTTTCTCATACTAATGTTGGGGATATTACATCTCCCCATCCTGGTCATAGGTCCTCCACAGTCTTTTCAAATAAAATAGTAAACTACACTCACAATACAATTTCCTCGACACTAGTGAGACCAGTCACAGACTTAGTTGGGTGCCTTGCAAAGGCCCTTGGAGATGTTAGCCACAACTTCTGGACACATGCCACATTTCAATTTTCCCCTCAATACACACACTGACCTCTGTATTCATCTCTTTTAATTTTTACTCTTGCTAAATAAAAATTTTAAGGAATATTACCTCATACGGCTATAGGCTACCCAATTCAATGTTGAAGTGTTTCAGATTTTAATCAAAGTTTCCAATTTGCACAACCAGCAGCTAACAATGAAATCGGATTTTGATATTTACAAATCCTCCAAATAGATCCACTTCTGTCTCAGTATCATCCTTGCTATTCACTAAGTCCTGGGTTTCCCCCATAACAGAACACACTGGAAAGGCACAGGACTCCAGAGGCTGTAATCTGGAATAAAAACTGCTGGAAGAACTCAGCAAGTCAAACTGACAATGTTTCAGGCCAAGATTCCACATCAAGACTGATAGAAATATTCTTTTGTGAATTTGTATAATTTTATAATCGATTTTGATTTTTCCATTCCCCTCCCCCCCCCCCCCATTCTGATGAAAGATCATTGACCTGAAACACAAGTTTTAGTTTCTTTCTCCCTGGCAATGGCTGACTAAAGTTTTTTTTTTTAAAAGTTTCAGGTTTCCACAATCTACAGTTGGCATTTTTATATTTTTAAACATTGGGTTCAGGTGTACTTCAACACTTTCAAAGAAAGCGCATGGATTCCTCTTAGCTTTGACTGAGAGCATAACAATATTTCTGAATTCTTTTGCCTCGTGATGATTTGCCACCACATGAAACTTTCTTAGATAGATAAAACAAAGCAAAGAAAAACATTGAAGTGTTATACCAGTGGTTCTCAACCATTTTCTTTCCACTCACATACCACTTTAAGTATTCCCTATGCCATAGGTGCTCTGTGATTAGTAAGGGATTAGTTGAGGTGGTATGTGAGTGGAAAGAAAAAGTTTGAAAACCACTGTTTTAATCGTACCTAATTGACTTGTTATGTGAATGGTTTCATAACTTCAAAGGAAATGGGCCAATGACAATTTTTCATAAGCAAAATATTTAAGTAACAATTGGGTCTAGAGCGGTGGCTCTCAACCTTCCCTTCCCACTCACATACCACCTTAAGTAATCCCTTTCTAATCAGGAGCACCAATATCATCTTTCTTTCCATCTTCTTTGGCTTGGCTTCGCGGACGAAGATTTATGGAGGGGGTAAATGTCCACGTCAGCTGCAGGCTCGTTTGTGGCTGACAAGTCCGATGCGGAACAGGCAGACATGGTTGCAGCGGTTGCAGGGGAAAATTGGTTGGTTGGGGTTGGGTGTTGGGTTTTTCCTCCTTTGTCTTTTGTCAGTGAGGTGGGCTCTGCGGTCTTCTTCAAAGGAGGTTGCTGCCCGCCGAACTGTGAGGCGCCAAGATGCACGCACGGTTTGAGGCGATATCAGCCCACTGGCGGTGGTCAATGTGGCAGGCACCAAGAGATTTCTTTAGGCAGTCCTTGTACCTCTTCTTTGGTGCACCTCTGTCACGGTAGCCAGTGGAGAGCTCGCCACATGATTTTGGGAAGGCGATGGTCCTCCATTCTGGAGACGTGACCCACCCAGCGCAGCTAGATCTTCAGCAGTGTGGACTCGACGCTGTCGGCCTCTGCCATCTCGAGTACTTCGACGTTAGGGATGAAGGAGCTCCAATGAATGTTGAGGATGGAGCGGAGACAACGCTGGTGGAAGTGTTCTAGGAGCCGTAGGTGATGCCGGTAGAGGACCCATGATTCGGAGCCAAACAGGAGTGTGGGTATGACAACGGCTCTGTATACGCTTATCTTTGTGAGGTTTTTCAGTTGGTTGTTTTTCCAGACCCTTTTGTGTAGTCTTCCAAAGGCGCTATTTGCCTTGGCGAGACTGTTGTCTATCTCGTTGTCGATCCTTGCATCTGATGAAATGGTGCAGCCGAGATAGGTAAACTGGTTGACCGTTTTGAGTTTTGTGTGCCCAATGGAGATGTGGGGGGGATGGTAGTCATGGTGAGGAGCTGGCTGATGGAGGACCTCAGTTTTCTTCAGGCTGACTTCCAGGCCAAACATTTTGGCAGTTTCCGCAAAACAGGACGTCAAGCGCTGAAGAGCTGGCTCTGAATGGGCAACTAAAGCGGCATCGTCTGCAAAGAGTAGTTCACGGACAAGTTTCTCTTGTGTCTTGGTGTGAGCTTGCAGGCGCCTCAGATTGAAGAGACTGCCATCCGTGCGGTACCGGATGTAAACAGCGTCTTCATTGTTGAGGTCTTTCATGGCTTGGTTCAGCATCATGCTGAAGAAGATTGAAAAGAGGGTTGGTGCGAGAACACAGCCTTGCTTCACGCCATTGTTAATGGAGAAGGGTTCAGAGAGCTCATTGCTGTATCTGACCCGACCTTGTTGGTTTACATGCAGTTGGATAACCATGTTGAGGAATTTTGGGGGGCATCCGATGCGCTCTAGTATTTTCCAAAGCCCTTTCCTGCTCACAGTGTCGAAGGCTTTGGTGAGGTCAACAAAGGTGATGTAGAGTCCTTTGTTTTGTTCTCTGCACTTTTCTTGGAGCTGTCTGAGGGCAAAGACCATGTCAGTAGTTCCTCTGTTTGCGCAAAAGCCGTACTGTGATTCTTGGAGAATATTCTCGGCGACACTAGGTATTATTCTATTTAGGAGAATCCTAGCGAAGATTTTGCCTGCAATGGAGAGCAGCGTGATTCCCCTGTAGTTTGAGCAGTCTGATTTCTCGCCTTTGTTTTTGTACAGGGTGATGATGATGGCATCACAAAGGTCCTGAGGCAGTTTTCCTTGGTCCCAATAAAGCTTGAAAAACTCATGCAGTTTGACATGCAGAGTTTTGCCGCCAGCCTTCCAGACCTCTGGGGGGATTCCATCCACACCTGGTGCTTTGCCACTTTTCGGTTGTTCAATTGCCTTATATGTCTCATCCTGGGTGAGGACCTCATTCAGCTCTAGCCTTAGGGGCTATTGAGGGAGCTGGAGCAGGGCGGAATCTTGGACTGAGCGGTTGGCACTGAAAAGAGATTGGAAGTGTTCTGACCATCGGTTGAGGATGGAGATCTTGTCACTGAGGAGGACTTTGCCGTCTGAGCTGCGCAGCGGGGTTTGGACTTGGGGTGAGGGGCTGTACACAGCCTTTAGAGCCTCGTAGAAACCCCTGAAGTTGCCAATGTCCGCGCTGAGCTGGGTTCGCTTGGCTTGGCGAGGCTAGTCCACCACTCATTTTGGACCTCCCGGAGTTTGCGCTGAAGATGGCTGCATGCCATCATAGGGATATCATAGGGATTACTTAAAGTGGTATGTAAGTGGAAAGGAAAAAGGTTGAGAACCACTGTGTTAAACAATTATGGAACTAGCACCAAAAAATTATTTACTTTTACCTTCAGATTTCTGTGAGCTAGAAATGGTGTTCTTGATGATAACTGGCTGCTCTCCATCTGCCTGCATGTTAAAAGAAATTCACATCCATGAGTGACAAGATAAAAACTTAACAATTGATCAAATTTGAACTATTTCCCTTCATTACTCTTCAGAAAAATGGTTAATGCAAGTAAATGTGAGGTAATTAAGAACTTTTTGAAAATCAAGGCATCACCAGGTAAGTAATTCAGTACAACTCTGATTATCTGACATGTGTGGGACCAGGCCTATGTCGGATAAACATTCCCCCACCCCCCCATCGAGAACTGGTCACTTTTTAAAAAAGCAGCCCAGAAACAACAGCAAATCACTTTTAACAGTTTAAAATACAACAAACAACAAGGGAAGGCCTGTAAAGCATTAAAATGTTTAGTTCTCATGAAAAAAAACTGTTGGCTGCCGATGATTACCGACACCTCCCCACTGAGGCCCTGTTTCTGCTAGGAGCCCAAAGTCCCCACTGTCGCCGGGATCCAGAGGTCCCCGGTCAGTTTGGCTCAAAATAAAAATCAGATAATTGAGGATTTCAGAGAGTCCAATTTTGGATAATTGGAGTTGTACTGTACTTGGCCAGAAATTTTAAATGTTGCCAGTATGTTAAAGGCTGTTATCAAGTTGTTTTTGCCTTGTTGCAACTGAGAACAAGCTGTTGACATTCAACCTAAGCACTAAATATATCAAACAAAATGTCCTTGAAAATACAAATTTCTACACCTACTTGATTTCATTGATGAAAGTATATTTGGGAGGATACATCAACTTCCCAATTACAACTATGAATTTGTTAAATTCAAAATTATTTTCTTTTTATTCAAATATTTTTATTTCCCAAATAGATGGGGTACAGGAGGAATGAGCACAGAAAAAAAGTTGATGGCCATTCAGTGCTTGGCTTAATACACAAATAACACTTAATACAAAATCATAACTTTAAATTAAACCTCATTAAACCTTAAATTATCTTTCATCTGGAAACTACCGATATTTGTGAATTTTTTGAGTTGAGACCATAAAGTTATCAAGGTTCAAATTTTAAAAAAGGTTTAAATGTTTGCTTTTAAAAAATATAACTGAGGTGAAAAATTGGTAACATTTGCAACTTGATCTGTTGAATATTTCAAGCATGTTTATTTTATTTCAGGTTTTCAGCATCTGCAGTTTTGTGCTTTTCCATCAATGAGAAATGTGTTGACCTGTGCAGAAAAGGGACTTTAAAAAATACATTTTTATAATAACTACATATGTCAACAAAAAAAAAAACTATTTCATGTTTCTGAATGTCATGGATAACTTGAGAGGAGAAACAAACCTACAATGAAAAATACAAAATGTGCAACAAAAATAGCCAATATGAGATAGTAAAGGATAGATGGATGGGGAGAAACAAAGAAAACACATTGTGATGGAAAATAAAATAATATGTTCAGGCAGAGAAAATTGTGGGGAAACTTGGGAACGACTGGGAAAAAAGGTGAAAAATACCTAATGATCTTCAATCATCTACAGAAAAATAGACAAAAATGAAAGTTAGTTAGAATACTGTGGGGTTCTATTGTGACTGCACTTAAACCAGATGGATGAATTGTCAATGTGATATCTATGTCACAATAAGAGACTGAAATTCCTTGAGCAAATTGTTCTCTTGGCAGTTCTATACCCACAGTAGATTTATTGACACAAGTTTGTGAAATTGATGCAATTACACACCAAAGTAAATGAACCATCGCACATTTCAGAGCGAATACCATGCTTGATAAATTTAAATTGTTAGTAGTGACAGACATGGGAAAACAAACAGTTGGGAAAAATAAAATTAAAAATCCTCATCACCATAACAAATAGGGTTATGGGAGGTTGAAGAAACTTTGTCAGCAATTGACTTTTCCCAACAATGTGATCAGCAGATTCATCCATTTATGAAGATCCTCCTCAATTTTCCGCAACAAGGGGAGATAATTAAGTTTATATACATTTTTAAAATTACTATTAAATTTGATCCCCAAATATTTCCTTTCTGTTTTAACCCAATTAAAGTGACTGCAAAGTTGATTTTAAGTATAGTCTACGTTAGATAAAGGTAAAAATTTCACTTTTGTCCCAATTTATTTTATAACCAGAGACTATAATTATCCAATACAGTTATGAGCCTAACCAAGGAACCAGCCATGTCAGTCAAATATCATCAGCAAATAAATTATTTTTTTTAATTATTCCAGGCCTACTTTAAACTCCTTTATTTCTGGATCCAATCTGATTGCCAAAGCAAATAGAGCTGGAGACAGCAGGCAACCTTGTCTAGTTGATGTATGTAATAATAGATATTTGGCAGCCTTATTTGAATTATTTAAATCCCAGAATAGTTTAGTCTATTTATTAAATATGTTATATTTAATTTTCATCCCTTATTCATAATTTATTATTTTTATTTCTTTTTTAATTGTATTAAATGTTGATGCCAGCTCTTTCCCCTTTTCCTTCCCCCCCCCCCCCCCCGTCCACTGTTTATTTTCCTTAAGGTACGGAAGGGTTATTTCTAGGTTTAATGTTATTTTAAGGATATAATTTTTTTTTGTATATACATTCGTGTATGTGTATTTTTATTCTTGTCTTAAACATTAAATAAAATATAATTAAAAAAGAATCTGTCAGCATATTAAGTACAAAATGAATCTCTTGCTCATTTCTTGCTCTATACAGGAGAAGGAAGTGAAGGCATAAGAGCAGAAAAAGATAAAACAGATGAAAGCCTTTGAACAATATGGAAGAAGGAAGTTCAGAAAGGGTGACATTTCAGAGACAATGACATGGAAAGTCTAATCACCAGAAAAAATATGACAGATGGAAAAACAGATAAATGAATAGAACCATAACAGCAAGTAGGTTGTGAGAAACTACAGTTGAAATGGCTGTGGGGGAGGAGTCACGTGATGAAGTAGTGGCCGGTTGGGAAAACCAACCCTCTAAGGAAAATAGGAAAAAAGTTAGGAAAAAGCAAAGCAAAACAAAAATAAAATATAAGAAACAGAAGATAAAGGTACAGAGAAGAGAAAGAAGATGCTCCCAAGAAGGAGAAAGTAAAAGCAACTGGAAAAAATGTAGAAAAGTCGTCGAAGACTTTTCTGCATGTCCTTACCTGCACGAAGGAACAATGCGCTGTGGTGGCGAGGAGTGCCAAAACCTCGAGGTCAGTACCTACCCTGTGGAGTCGCGACCCACCAGCCGGTGCACTACAAAGTGCACTACAAAAATGGCTCTTGGAGCCAAACAAAAGTGCGGAACTGCGCAATCAAAGGAGAAAGAGGACACCGGCGGGAGGGGGGCTCAGCAGAGGAGCGGGCTGTCACAGAACGAACAGCCGAGGGACGCTCGACACCAGGGCACACAGCTGGAGGACGAGGAAGCCAGCAGAAGAGGGAGCGATGAAACAGACGAGGGAGACAGATGGAAGGATGACCGAAAAGAAGATCAATGTCAGGAAGCACAACAGATGAGCAGCCCAGCAAGAGGCCCGACAAAGAGATAAAAGCAGCTCATCAGGAAAATCAGAAGAGACACAGACACAAAGTAGAGAAGAAGATGACACAAACACAGATACAGACACAGAAGAAGAGGAAGAAGACGACCAAGATCTTCACAGAGAAATAGAAGATAAAACTGATGGACAAAGAAATAAAAAGGTAAAACTGATGAACAGAATATAGATAAAGTCTTTTTTGAAGAACAAATGAGATCACTAAAGGAATGGTCATCATTAGAGATTAATGTAATTAAAAGGAAAATGAAAAGAACAGAAGATAAAATCCAAAGGTTAGAACTGGTAATGACAGAAATAGGGAAAAGAGTAGAGAATGTGGAAGAGCAGGAAATGGCTGTAGAAATGGAAGTAAATGACTTAAGAGAAAAATTGGAAGTGACAAAAAAATTAAAGAGACACAAGAGTTATTATCTCAGAACATTGATATGTTGAAAAATTATAGTAGGCGAAACAACATTAAAATAGTGGGCCTGAAGGAGGGTGAAGAAGGCACAGATATGAAGGAATTTATAAAAAGATGGATCCCAAAGGTCCTGGGAACGACAGAAATGCAGGAAGAAATGAAAATAGAAAGGGCACACAGAGCATTAGCTCCGAAACCACAGGCACATCAAAAACCAGGATCCATCTAAGTTAAATTTTTGAGATACACAAGAGAAAATATACTGGCAAGGACTAAAGTTAGAGAAGATAATAAACCATTGGAATACAAGGGCCAAAAAATATTTTTTTACCCAGACATAAGTTTTAAACTCTTAAAGAGGAGGAAGGAGTTTAATACAGCGAAATCGATTTTATGGAAAAAAGGTTACAAATTCACATAAAAGCTCCCAGCTGTACTTAAAATATTTATACCCTGTGAGCAAAGCAGACTGTTATCGGATCAAGAGAAAGCACAAGAATTCACAGAACGTTTGCAGGAAAGGAGAAGAGATGTAACAAGAATGAAGAACGGCGATAAAGTATATATAAAGATGTAAAAACAATGTATATGTAAAGAACTAAAGAGGGAAACGAGAAGGGAAGGAAGGGAGTAAGAGGGGGGAAAATAGAGCTTTGTTATATGTGTTTAAAAAAAAGTTTTCTGGAGAGGGCTGGGTAGAGGGGGAATAACCATCACTGCAAAATCAGTTGATGCTGCGAACAAGATCGCAATCCAAATGAAAAGGGGAGTTGCGGTTGCCCGGCAAGGGATATGGGCGCAACTCAGAGAGGGCAGAACTTTTAGTGTTAAGGTATTAGTGGATGTGGGAACTGCGGGGATACCTTGTTTTAAATGTGTCGTCGTACATTATGTGTAATAAGAGAAAACTAAGAGATGAAAATGGGGAAAAGGGGGATGGAGGTGGTGAAGAGGTGGAAAAGAGGTGTATGCAAAATATAAGATGGCCATGTAGAACTATATGACCATAAACATTAATGGAATACATAACCAAATTAAGAGGAAGAGGAGGAGAAAAAAATAGATATAGCATTTGTGCAGAAACACATCTAACTGAAGCAGAACATAACAAATTAAAGAGAGACTGGGTAGGACACGTAACGACAGCATCCTATAATTCAAAAGCTAGAGGTGTAGCCATACTAGTTAACAAAAATGTACCAATCAAAATAGAGGAAGAAATAATAGATCCGGCAGGGAGGTATGCAATGATAAAGTGTCAGATATACTCAGAATTTCGGAATTTGCTCAATATATATATGTGCCTAATGAGGAGGTTCAAAAGTTTATGCAGGATTTTTTTTTGAAGATTGCAGACACACTAGGAAATATATTGATAGGAGGGGATTTTAACCTTAATTTGGACCCAATGTTGGTTAAAACTGGACAAAAGACAAGTAAAAAGAATAAAGTAGCCAAATTTATAGTTAAATCAATGCAGGAAATGAAACTTATGAATATATGGAGGAGGCAACACCCAAGAGAGAAGGAATTATTTGAGTAGGCACAAAACTTATTCAAGGATTGATATGTTTTTGTTGTCAGCCCATATTCAAGGGAGAGTCATGAAAACTAAGTATAAACCTTAACTACTATCAGATCATTCACCCCTATTATTAGCAATAGAACTGGAGGACATCCCACAAAGAACATATAGATGGAGGTTAAACTCCATGCTATTTAAAAGACAGGAATTTAGGGAGATTATTGAACACCAAATTAAAATATAACAGAGAAAGACAAATTTATATTATGGGATGCAATGAAAGCCTTCATTAGAGGGCAGATAATAAGTTATGTGACTAAGATGAAAAAGGATTACAATCAGGAAATAGAGCAGTTGGAAAGGGAGATAGTAAGTACAGAAAAGGAATTAGTAAAAAGGGATGATAGAACAAAAAGGAGAGAATTGGCAGACAAAAAAAATTAAATACGAAACATTACAAACGTACAAGGTGGAGAAGAACATAATGAAAACAAAGCAAAAGTATTAGGAACTGGGAGGAAAAAAATATTAGCCTGGCAACTTAAAACAGAATAAGCTAAAAGAACGATACTGGCGTCAAGGAAAAAGGACAAACAAATTACATATAATCCAACAGAGATTCATGAAAATTTTAAGGAATTTTATGAACATTTATATCAAACAGAGAACGAGGGGAAAGATGACAAAATAGAGGAATTTTTAGCTAAAATTGAATTGCTGAAATTGCAAGAAGAGGAACAAAACAAACTAATAAAACCATTTAAAATAGAGGAAATATAGGAGATATAAAAAAAGCTGCCGAACAATAAAACACCAGGAGAGGATGGATTTCCAATAGAATTCTATAAACATTTAAAGAGTTAATAATTCCTCCTCTCTTGGAAGTAATGAACCAGATAGAAGAAACACAAAATTTGGCAGATTCATGTTAGACAGCAGTAATTACAGTAATACCAAAGACCGGGAAGGATCCATTGACACCAGCATCATATAGACCAATATCTCTACTTAACTCAGACTATAAGATAATAGAGAAATTATTAGCAAACAGATTGGCCGATTGTGTACCTAAAATAGTAAAACAAGATCAAACTGGATTTATTAAGAAAAGACGAACAGCGGACAATGTCTGCAAACTTATTAATCTAATCCATGTAGTTCATGGAAATAAGAAACCAACAGAGGCTGTTGCTCGAGACGCAGAAAAAGCCTTTGACAGAGTAGAATGGAATTACTTATTTAAAATATATAAATTGGATTAAAGCATTGTATAATGGACCATTGGCGAAGGTAACAGTAAATGGATATGTATCGAGTCACTTTAAATTAAGTAGGTCAACTAGACAGGGATGTCCACTCTCCCCCTCATTGTTCGCCTTAGCAATAGAACCTTTGGCAGAACTGTTAAGAATAGAAAATAAAAGGGATAAAAATAAAGGAGAAGGAGTATAAAATCAGCTTATTTGCAGATGACATCATAGTATACCTAACAGAACCAGATATATCAGTAAAAAAATTACATAAGAAATTGAAGGAATATGGAGAAATATTGGGGTACAAGATCAATGCAAATAAAATTGAAGTGATGCCAATGAGTAACGCAGACTATACAGAATTTAAAAAAGAATCACCATTTAAATGGCAAGCACAAGCAATTCGATACCTAGGGATGAGGTTAGATAATAACTTACAAACTAAATTAATAAAGAAATTGAAGGAAGACTTAGAACATTAGAAAGAATTACCACTAACATTGATAGGGAGGGTAAACTGCATTAAAATGAATGTGTTCCCAAGGATACAATACTTATTTCAAACGTTACCAATTCCTTTAGCAGAAAAATTCTTTAAGGAACTAAAGAGAATAATAAGGAAATTCTTGTGGAAAGAGAGGAATCCAAGGGTAGCGCTAGATAAATTAGCAGAGAGGTATAATCAGGGTGGTTTGCAGTTACCAAATTTTAGAAATTATTATAGAGCCGCACAATTAAGCTACAGGTACACAATCCTTTATCCGGACATATAAAATTCAGAAACCTCCAAAATCCGGCAAGTGGGGACTGGCGGTCGGGGGGACCGGCGGCCAGGGGAGACTGCCAGGCAGTCGGGGGAGGCAGATGAGAGTGACGGCCGTGTGGCTTAGGGGTCGGGGGACCGGCGGAGGGGGACCGGAAGGGGGTGGGAGTGGATATGGCAGCACAATTTGGGTGGGCTTTCCAAAATCTGGAAAAATCCGAAATTTGGAACACACTGTTCCTCAAGGGTTCCGGATAAAGGATTGTGTACCTGCATTTATCAGATTTTTACCAGACAAGGGAAAAACCAGACTGGACTAAGATAGAACTAGATAAAATAGGGGAAAAGGTACCGGAACATATACTTTATAAGTGGGATGAAAAGCTGGTGCAATATAAAAATTCACCAGTACTTCATCATTTACTTAATACATGGAAGAAGATCCACTTAGAAAGGAAAAAAAAATGAATTATCAAATACCAAAATTACTATTGACGCAAAATCCGCTAATCCCTTTTACAAAAGACAACTTTTCCTTTAGAGAATAGGAGAAAAAAGGAATCAAAAGAATAGAAAATTGTTTTTTTGGGAAATAATTTATTAACATTTGAACAGCTGAAGTACAAATATGGAATAACTCAAGGTACAATCTTTGTATATCATCAATTGAAAGTTTATTTAAAGCAGGGGTGTCAAACTCAAATTCACCGAGGGCCAAAATTAAAAACTTGGACTAAGTCGAGGGCCGAACTAAATATTTATTGAAATTTTCAACAACATCTGCATGTTTTCTCTCAACATATATAATGTTAAACTTTTTCTTATTAAATAAATGTTTAATAATAGTTTTGGTTAAACTCTTTCCATAAGAAGCATTAACAAATAAGAAATAAAATATTCAATAAATAATATTTCTCTCTAGCCTTTAAGCCAAGGATCGCACGTTGCCGAGAAGCATGCCAGGGAGCGGAGGTCTGCAGGGAGCCCTCCCCAGCCCAGCCAGCAAACCCGAGCAGCATCCCCCCCCGCCCCCTCTCCCTCCTCCGCCCCCGCCCCCGCCTCCGCCTGCCGCAACCGCCGCCAACAACCCAAGGAGTCCCCGCTGGTCTCGCCATCTCACCGGGAATACCGTGAGAGCGGTGGAACTCGTCCGCGACCTCCACCCCAGTGGAAAGTCCGATGCCCAGCAGCACCCGCCCACAGATGAAGCTCAAGGAGACGCGGAGGTGACCCACCACGTCCAGCCACATGGAGCTAGGCGGCGGGTCCGTTGTAGCTAGGCGGCGGGTCCGTTGTATCGGCGCCGCTGTGAATATCTAATTAACGTTCCCGTTAACTATATCGGTGTACTGCTGTGCCTGCTGTGGAAGTGCTATAAACTACTATGGTAGTACTTGCTGCTGTGCATGTGCTATACTTGCGCGACGGCCAGCGGGCCAACTCTCATATATATTTAATATGATCTTGCGGGCCAAATATAATTATGGGCCAGAGTTTGACATGTGTGATTTAAAGGATAAATTGGGAAACAGCTTGAGATTACCTGAAGGAAGCAGCTTTGAATACGTGATTATAGACAGAATGATAATTAAAAGATTTATAACCAACATGTACATTAAGCTGCAAGATAAGGAAAATAAAATAAACTATAAACCTAAGCAGAAGTGGGAAAAGGATCTAAACATCAAGATAAAAATGAAGTATGGGAAAAGTTATGTTCTGGAACTATGAAGAATACAATAAACACAAGATTATGCATGAGACAGTATAATTGGTTCCACAGGGTATATATTATTCCTCAAAAATTAAAAAAATGGGATTCAACATTATCAGATAGATGTTTTCGCTGCAAGAAGGAAATGGGAACAACATTACATGCAACTTGGGAATGTACATTTTGGGAAGAATTAAATCAGATACTAAATAAAATTACAAAAAATAACATACCAAAAAAACCAGAGATATTTCTTTTAAGCAACATAAGAAGTAGAGAATTAGGCCTCAAATTGGATAAAGTGCAAAAAAATTCATGATAGCCTTAGCGATAGCAAAAAAAATGTATAATGTCAACTTGGAAAATGGAAGAGAGCATGAGTATACAGCAATGGTACATGGAAATGAATAAATGTATTCCATTGGAAAAAATAACATATAATTTAAAAAAATAAAGTCACAATGTTTGAACAAATTTGGGAACCATACATGGAACATATCAGAGAGAGCTTGCTTACGACCTCCATCCCCTAAAATGAGAATGAAAATGATAAGATGACAAAACAACTAGAGTCAGTGCGTAATAAATAGATGACGTATTTTTCTTGTTTATTTTCCTTTGTGTGAAGATATTGTTTTATGGTTTTATTGTATTGTAAATGTTGAATATTTATGGGTTTTGGAGGGGAGTGGGTAGACAGGAGGGAGGGAAAGGGTAAAAAAGACCACTGTGTAAATTTAATGAGAAACGTTTGTACATATTTTGGTTGATATGGTTCATAGTGTGAAAATTTTTTAAAAATTATAAAAAAAGAAATGGCTGTGGGAGTCAAGGAATATTTTACCTGAGAAAATGCTGGTTTTTCATTTTCGTTTGTCAGATTCTCAACTGGAAACTCTTGTCCTACTTCATCGTCTAATAAAGTTGAATCATTTAGCGTCAACTGTGTAAGTTCTGGTTCTTCCATAATTCCGACATTTGACTCTATACCCTAAGACAAAAAAACAAATATTTAGCTATTTCTGACAACTAAGAAAAATACAGCAAACTTGATTCAAGTGTTATTAATTTTGATGCAGCATTATAAGCAATTGTTCTCTTTAATTTCCCTTGAAAATATGGTGAACTCCAGTCCTATCGTGTGTTAGTGCTTCCAAAAGAAGTTGAGTAATGAATTATGGTTTTAAGCTTCAAAGTACAAGTTGCTTCTAATATTTAGAATATTATTTCTAATATGCAGAAGCTGTCTGATGCAATTTTCTTCACAACCCCATTCTCCTGCCTTCTCCCCACAACCTTTGACATCTTTACCGATAGAAAACCTTCCATCTCCACTTCGTTTCCACAGCCGTCTGTGTCGATAATTCCACAGATTCACCACCCTCAAGCTGAAAGTTTATTTTCTTCTCGGTTCTTTAGAGATAATCTTTTTATTCTGAGGCTATCTCCTCTGGTCTTGGACTTTCCCACTACTGGAAACATCTTCTCCATGCCACAATATCCAACCCTTTCAACATTCGGTAAGTTTCAATGGAATCTTCCCTTAGCCTTCTAAACTCCAACCAGTATAGTTGGGCCTCAAAAACTTCCTATACATTAACCACCTCATCCCTGGGATCATTCTTGTAAATATCCTCGACCTTCTCCAATGTCAGCACATCCTTTCTTCAATATGGAGCTCAAAATTGCTCACAATATTTCTAGTGATTTCACCAACACCTTATGAAACTTCAGAAATTTATCTTGGCTTTTATATTCTAGTCCTCACAAAATGAATGCTAACATTGCATTTGTCTTTCTTACCACCAGATCAGCTTGCAAGTTAACTTTCATGAAATCCTCCACTGGTACAAGTCCCTCTCAATCTCTGCTTACTGAATTCTCTCCCCATTTAGAAAATTCCTTCTTTCAAAGTGCACTGCCACTTTGCACAACCTGTCCAAGTTGCTCTGCAGATTCTCTGCTTCCTCAACACGACCTGCCCCTTCAAGATCTTCATATGATCTACCTACTTGGCCACAAAGCTATCAATTCCATCATCTAAATCATTTACATACAATGCAAAAAGTAGCAAAACCAATGCCAACTAAGGATGAACATAAGTCAATGCCAGTCTGCCAGCAAAGGTACCAATTATTCACACACTTTGCATTTTGGCAGTCAGCTAATCTTCTATCCATCCTGTCATTTATCCCATAATACCATGGGCTCCAATTTTGTTCAGCAGCCTTGTGTGTGACAGCTTGTCAAAAGTCTTCTGGAAATCCATCAAAACACCCATGACACTTCTTTGTCTGTGCTGCTCATTATTTATTCAAATAATTTGAACAGTTTTGTCACTAAAGAACATCTCTAAAGAAAACCATGCTGATGTCACTCTATTTTACCTTGTACTTCATTTTCTCTCTAAAAAGTCTGTGTTTTTGGGTAATTTCACTCAGTAGAAAATGGATGATGGAGCTCATTCCTTAATCATAAAAATCATTCTGGACCCTTTCAGTTCCTACTTGTGCCAAAATGTGATGGGTTTCATTGTTCTTGGATCTACATGCATTAATTATGAGTAATTGAGGCTTCAGTGCCAAATTCTGGAAATAGAATTATCCCAGATAAGCCTTGAGGTTGGTATGGACTAGTTGGATTGAAGGGCACATCTTCATGCTATACAACTCCATGCACTCATGCAACCACAAGTGCACGAGACTGTAATTTTAGACTAGAATTTTAAACATCCAACTAGGGAAGATGTTATTTGTGACTGAACATTGAACAGTAAGAAAGGGTGGTTTAATGATCTTGATTAAGGGAAGATTGGCCATTACATGACAGAATATTTCACTCAGATAGATGAGGAAAGAGGTAACAGTTTGGGACTCTGTTTGTGACTAGAACAAAAGTTGGGAGTTCAAAAACAAATTAATGGCACTGGACACCAAGTGTTAACAATTAGAGACCAATTAGAGACCAAGGAAAATTAGAGGACCAAGGAAAACAATGGGCAATTGCAAAGGAGAATGAGCAAGCAGGACTTTTCTGACCTTGGGTCTTCACCTCGGACTGGATCACATCCAGCACAAGAACCAAAGGAGATAAGAAAGCACAAGAGCATACTGTGGAGTCCCTGCTGCTGACAAGTATCTATATTTGTGAAATATAGCATAATAAAGTACGACAAAGCCTCATCCTTCTGATTCCATGTTACGCTAAATCCAAAAAGATAAACATATTTTCACATGACAAGAAGTAGTTCATTCCAAAAATTAGGGTCCAAGATCCAAACAACTGAAACTATACAGATATGAGGTGTGAATTGACCAGAGAGAATTGGAAGTTTCATGAAAAGGGTGATTGTGCACAAGCTTTGATAATATTCAAGGAACGAATGCATGAACTACAACATTCCTGTTATTTATTCCTCCATTATGTAAAAATACAAACGGTAAAGCAACCTAACTATGGTTTAAAAAAAAACAGCAATGATAGCACAATATCCAAAAAGTATTATTAGATTCAAAGTCATATACTCAAGAATGGAAGCAGTGAAATTTTAACAAATGACAGAAATAAAATAGTGCACGAGAAGACAAAAGAGGACATAGAAAGTTGTAAAAATTGCTGCTTAATTGTCAGTAGCTGCTGTCAGCAACAGAAAAATTAATAATGGGGAATAGGGAAATAACAGAGGAAATAAGAAAATTATGTGGTTCTGTTTTCATAGTCAGTCTCTGAAAACACAAGACAGTTAAGGTCGCAAAGAGTATGACGATGGAGTACAGGAACAAAGATGTCTTCCTACAATTATATCGAGCTTTGTTGAGACCACAACTGGAGTATTGAGTACTCATCACCGCCTTGACCAAGATCGCCAAATGATAATAAAAGTTCAATGGACTAATTCCTGAGGTGGCAGAACTACCATAACGAGAGATTACAGAGAAAAAAAATTATGAGCACCTGATAAGAAAGACCTACTCTGCAGAAAAATTAGTGCCCCAGAACTTTAGGAATAAGAGGATGAGAAGGGAGTTGATAAACTTTTAAAATTTTTTTTAAGAGGACAACAGTCCATAACTTATTACCTCAAAGAACGGTGATGCAGACATCTTACTATATCGAACAAGTTCCTCAATGGACACTTCATTAACAGTAGACTTCAAATATGTAGTAAGTTGCAAATCAGTGACCATGCAGGACAAGCATGAGCAAATTTTCAGCCATTGGCAAAATGGCCCATTGTAAATTTCTAGCAACTGATCAGTTACAATATTATTCAAATTCATCATTGAATTTAAGTTATGTTCACTTTTTAGTTACAGGTGGGGCTCAAATGCAAGTGAGAATTCTGAAATAAATACACGAATACATCTGGTAGAATGTAATATTAATGGAAATCAAAGTTTCCTTTGAATATTTTACATGGGATTCAAACTACATCAGATTCAACAATTTCCCATCCCTCTTATAATGAATGTATAGATCTTGGTCCAGACGATGGTACAGAATAGGCTTCAAGTGGCAATCTCAAAGTATGCATATGATAATTGTTTCTGAAAATATAAAGTACCCTGACGCTGCAGGGTCACTTTGCAACGAATGTGCATTAGACCAAGGGCGATTTAGTTTACTGCCATACAACCTTTACTTGAACCAAGAATCTGTGATAAATATGTAATAGCATTTAATATTATTTATCCCAAGAGTCAGAAGTAACTTTAAAAACACTCCAATTCTTGAAACAGAATCAAATATCTGACTCAGTATGCAAGACATCATCTTGTTGATAAAAATTTTAAAGAATTACAAGAAGGAAACAATTCTTGGCTCAGAGGCACCTCTGAACCAAATAAACAACTCAACTTACTAGTCCAACTGTTTGAGTCAAGCAAACTTCTGGTCGAGACCGATCCCATTGAGCTTCCCACTCACATACACGTTCCAGTTTAACATCTGTTCCTTTTATTGTGTTAGGTTGCATTATAGGATTCTGTTCTGCAATTTGCTGAACTTCACTACAAATGCAATCGTTCTTGCCTGGTAACATCAAGGCTTCAACAGATGGATTATTCAGAGTCAGTGGATCTTTTGAATTGGTAAATGTGACAATCTGTACTTCAGGCCTGCAGCTCTCCAGCCATTTTCCATTTTGGTCCGATATTTTGTACTCATTAACTGTATTCAATGTTCCATTCAGTTGAAAGAATGAACCAGCATGCTCCAGGGAATTTTCCCCATCACCAGTTCGCAATTTTTCAATGGCTGATTCAAAACAAGGTGATTGTTTTATGGAGTCCATAATCAATGAATCAACACTTTCTGTTCCTGTTCTTGAAGGGTCATATGGAGGAATGCATTCAGTTTTATTATGAAATTCCCATTCTAAACTTTCACCAGAATAGTCTGTGCTTGAACTTTCTTGTCTTGTAGTATTTTCCAGTTGAACTGGTTGAATAGATTGCAAACCACTGTTTTCTGCAGAATGAAATTCTCTTTAGTCACATAAAACAGCTTCAAGGCTCCTTTTATTGTCACACAAATACATAAAAATGTAATATGAGAAGCAAAACTAAAATCAATACATGGCATCACGATATATTCTCATTCTCTCTGCTTATGGAAAATTTAAAAAGCTGAAGCTGAATTTTAATACTTCTGAAACAATTCAGCACGAAATTTATTAGATTTAATTATCTTATTGAATTACTTCAACAACATTTTACTGCTTTCCAGACTGGTGAATACAAAGTGGCGTGCAGGCTCAGAAACATGCCTTATAATAACAAGAGATCTTATGATAACAAAGGACACAATTTGGCTTACTGGATCCTTAAACCTATACCCTGGAGTTTTAGACTCTCCTATCCTGATGAAAAGACTTATTCCACCCCTCATGTTCCTTTTCTCCAGGGAAACATGCCAATCTCCTAAGTCCCAACAAGATTTCTGTGCATCTTTTAGACACCCTCTCTAGCTTAATCAGACCCTTCCCTCAGCATGGCAACTAGTTTTACATTCAATAATCCAGATATAGTCTCACCCATGTTCTATACCACTGTAACAAGGCATCCAAATTCTTGTACTTAACGCCTTGCCCAATAAGACAAGTCAAGATTGTTATTTGATTGTACAAGACCCCAATGAAACAGCATTCATCAGTCCAAGGTGAAAACCATGCAGACACACAACCAGACATAGTACACATACAATTCAATAATACACACGGTATACGTGCCATCTTGTCCAAGAGTGCTGCCATTTTAAGGGAACTATAACATGTAACGAGGCAACCACTACTGCTTTATTTCGTATAGAATTTCAGATTCACAAATCTCTGGGAGAAGCAGTTTCTCCTCACCTGTATTAAATCTAATTTCTACCAAATCTTGAGGCTATGTCCCCAAGTTCTAGTATCACCTGGAGGGGAAAAATGCCCCCACCCCTTCCTTCTATTCACCCCTTTGTTCTATCCACCCCTTCCACAATGTTTCTAGAAGATCCCCTCTCATCCTTCTAAACTCTACTATATAGCCCCAGGCTATTCAATCTCTCCTAATGAGCTAACCCCATCATTTCCAGAATCAACTTGCTGATTTCCACCTCTAAAGCCACTATATCTTTATCAAGGAGATTGGAATTGCAGGTCCAGCACCTTGCACAGTTGCATCAGAACCTCCCTGCTCTTAAATTCAATCTCTCAGACAATGAAGGCCAACATTCTATTTGCCTTCTTGATTACCTGGTGCATCAGCAAATGTAATTTTTAAATTCATGCACATCCAGGTCTCGCTGCAAAACAACATGCTACAATTTTTAATTATTCAAATAAAAGTCCAATTAGTTATTTTTCATTCTAAAATGGATAAGCACATTGTTATTGAAGTTGTACTCTATCTGCTCATTCAATTAATCTACATCTTTGTAGACTTGACAAAATTTGTTTTTCCACATAATTTAATGTAATCAGTAAAAAAATAAACTACACTTGGTCCCCTCTTTGTATAGAGGGCTATAATATGCACTATATATAGATATCTAATCTCTACACAGATGTGGGCAAAGAACTGTCATCATTAACCACTGATTGAAATGTTCATCAAACTCACTGCCTTCTATTGGTTAACCCATCCTCTATCAATGTTAATATATTAGCCCCAGATCTGTGCATCCTGTTTCATAAAGTGCAGAATTTTATCAATGCCCTCTAGAAATCAAAGTAGGCCACATCCACCTATTCCCTTGACCTTCTGTGATCATTTATCCTGAAATCAATCCACAATTTAAGCATGACCCAATTTCCTAAATCCATGCTGTCTGCTGACAATTTATATCCCAATGTCTTACTATTTCTTTCTCAATGACAGCTTCAAACATTTTTTCAACTGCAGACATTAAGCCAACTGGCCTATAATTAACTGCATTTAGTCTGCCCCCTCCTTTGAAACAGTGGTGCTACATTTTCATTACAAATACTGCTAGCCATTCCTTTGCTCACTTTCTCTGTTGATCTTGAACCGGTCGTAAACCTTCTTCACTGTCCACTCACAACAATTTGGATTCATCTCAAAACTTGTTCATCCATATTGATATAATGGCAAGCATGGAACCTTGCGACACACTACTAGTTATGAAAAACAACTCTCCACCACCACCTCTGACTCCTCCAACCAAGCCAATTTTAAAATAAAAAATTTGATTGGCTAGCTCACTCCAGATCTAGTACACAATCATTTATCTGGAACCCTTGAGGGACAGTGTGTTCTGAATTTCAGATTTTTCTGGATTTTGGAAAGCCCACCCAAATTGTGCTGCCGTATCCACCCCCACCCCATTCCAGTCCCTCGGCCGCCTCCCCAAACCGCCGGTCCCTTGGCCACCTCCCCCAACTGCCGGTCCCTTGGCCACCTCCCCCAACCGCCGGTCCCCACTTACCGGAGTTTAGATGTTCGGATAAAGGATCATGTACCTGTACCATGTACATGCTCAGACAAATTGATATAATGGCGACCATGGGGCCCTGCAACACACTACTAGTTATGAAAAACTCTCCACCACCACCTCTGACTCCTTCCACCAAGTCAATTTTTTTTTAAATTTGATTGGCTTGCTCACTCCAGATCTCATGATTTTCAGACCAGTGGGCCATGCAGGACGTTATCAAAAGCCATACCAAATAAACAGTCATCACTCTGCCTTTGTCTGCCTTTTAAATAAACTCAAAATTACACTTATGAGAAGTAATTTCTCATGCACAACACCATGCTGACTACCCTAAATCAGTCTTTGCCTTTCCAAATGAGACAAATACTTCCTCTAAGAATTCCCGCCAGTAACTGATATTAGGTTCACCAGCCTGTAGCTCCCTGGCCTGTTTATGAAGATCTTTTTAAAGTCCCAAAAATGGCTAGATTCCAGTCCTTCACCTGTGGCTAAAATAAAACAAAAATCCCTGCCAGGGCCTAGTAATTTCTTCCCTTGCTTCTCCCAATACCCTCGCATACATTTTGTCAAATCCTCGAGATTAATCTACCTTTATGTCCCTCAAGATTGCCAACGCCTCTTGTTGCATTGATGCATTTCATGATTTTTTTTTCTTTTTAAAGCTTAAGCTGGTTCCCAGCTGAATATCTTTTGGCTAATTTACATCCTTGTTTTCAGTAATATTAATTGAACATCTTAATGGTACATTATTTTCTCCACAGAGCAGACACTCACCATCATAGGAGTGTTGAATGTTCTCTTCCACTTGATCTATTCTTCTGGAGTCAGGGGTCGATATTATGATGCCAGTAGAAGGCTGCATCTCCAAGCTTGTTGCTCGGTTAGAATGCTGATTTCCTGAGGTGTTACCAATAGTTGCAAAATTCAAATTCTAGAATTATTCAAAAAAAGTTACTCATAGCTTGGTAAATGGCTCATGAATAAATCATCACACCCAGCTAATTATCACAAAATGAATACTTTCAAAACTAACTAGAGTTAGTAGAGTTCATGAGGACTGCTAACATTTCTCCAATGTCAAGAATATAATTATGAAGTTTGTAAAACTGTTCATTAAATTTTTAAAAATTCAGTATACCTCCTATGGTAATTTGGGTGATGGAAATTTGTCCTGACAGAATTCACAAATTATAAATTGAGATATGGAATAAAAATTTGTTTTTATGGAATTCACTGGAGAAAAAATAAAATATATATCGAAAACAGAACAAGTTTATGAAGGACAATGATCAAGGGCTGCCAGTTCACAGTGGGAGGTTACTTTTGGGATTTGCTTTAGAAATTAACATGGTAACCTCTTCAATTGATGTATGTAAAATGATTGCAGGCTGCCAATTCAAAGCAAGGGAGGCCACTCAAAAAATTTGCTTTGGAAGCTGACAAGTCAATTTTCTATAAATACTTGTAAAACGATACTTTATAAAAGAATGCAACATTGATTTTCCATTAATTAAAATTACAGCCTTTTCACTTCTACCTATAAAACTATCAGAATTTCATTGCCTTTAGGCATGTACCTATGGGGACATTACCTTTGAGAGTAAAGGTACCCAAAGGAACACATCAATTTATAACAAGATTCAATGGAGAAAAGTTAACTTTATGGAAAATTGCAAACCAAACTGCTTTCTCGGAACATAACAGCTCCAGAGTACACTGTTTTAATAGAAAAATAAAAATCATCAGTTGAACGTTAAAAGCAGGCATGGATCCTTAAAACAGTTTGAAAACAAATCACAACATTCACATTAATATTTCCAAACTTGCTTCCTTTCATAGTCTAAAGCTAATTCAAATAACTTTTACTGTGTAGCAGTGGCTACAACGACTGAAACACACAGGTCAGTACAGGTTTCAGCTGAACGGATTTGAATCTTCACCCCTTTAAGGGGCAGCATGAGCTCCGCCCTGCGCTGGCTGTGATGTCACCACGCTGCCTGGAGGCACACACCATGGCCCAAGCCACGAGGCGCTGTTGAAACCCCTAATGGTGCCATCTTCACACGACTGCTCCGCTAACGTGGAGTAACACGTGAAGCCAGTTTGCCAGCTATCGATGTGTGTTGCCACACAACCCCCTCTCCCCCCCCCAGAACCGGCTTACGTGTCTCACTGCTTACGTGGCCGACCTTGTTGTTTGGTTTGGGCTGCCACCACCGGCTGGCTGAGGTCTAAGTGTGCCGCTTTCAGCCTGTCTGCCATAAACAGTTCTTCCCTGCCCTCAATGTCCAGAGTAAATGTTTTACCTGGCCATCAGACACTTCCGGTACTTCCTGAAGGGCAGACCATTCACTGTTTATTGACCACAAGCTACTAACCCAAGCCCTCGCCATAGTCAAAGATCCATGGTCAGCGCGCCAGCAACGACATCTGTCCTACTTCTCCGAGTTCACCACGGACATCCGGCATCTGGCAGGTAACAATCTTGCGGCCCACGATCCACAACCTGGCTCCTGTTTTCCAGCACACATGATGAGCGACAGAGGCGCACAGTTTACATCTGCCCTCTGGTCAGAACTGGCAAACCTCCTGGGGATTAAGCTACACCATACTACCACCGACCATCCCCAGGCCAACGGACTTATGGAACAATTCAACCACCACCTCAAATCGGCCCACAGGGCGCGGCTAACTGGCCCCAACTGGGTGGAAGAACTACCCTGGGTCCAACTCGGCATCAGGACAGCCCCCAAGGAAGACCTATAGGCATCCTCCACGGAACTGGTCTAGGGCGCACCGCTATCGCTACCTGGCGAGTTCTTCGGCCCAAGTACAGACTCTGGCACCGAGAATCGGCCCCTCTTAGCAGACTTACGGGACAAGTCTTTATATTACAAATCTGCAGCCATTTCAAAACCCCTTCCCCTTCCCACCAGAGCTTTCTCACAAGGAATCCCATCTTGATTCTCTAGCCCTTTGATTCTTGATTCTCTAGCCCTTTCTGCTGAATCACCCATATTATAGATTCCTGAATTTAATATCTTATCAATTGCAACTATTAATACATTATGTATTGGTAGCTTTAATAACCTCGAAAGATATTAAGTATGAACAAAATATAATTTTGCTTTGTGTCTAGACCACAGAGAATATTGGAACTCTAAAGTCCTTTCTCAAATAAAAACATACAATTAAGCTGAACCAATTTATAATTTTATACATGGACCACAAGTAATACATTTCTGGCAATGCCAGAGTAATCTTCTTCCTTGCCTTCTTACCTCCCATAAAAATATGGGGTATCTTGGTCTCACTACAAAAGACTGTGCACAAATAAAGATCAATGATTTAGTCTCAAGATTAAAATTATTCTCAGCACCTTGCTGGAGGTTGGAGATGAGGAAGAACTGGAATTGCTAAAGTTAGGTCTGGACTCTAAAGGCTGAAATACAACATTTGAATCCTGTTGACAATGCTGCAGATGAAAGAGATTGGAGAATTGCAGGTCGGAGATTTCAAAAACATTTCCAGAGCCTGTAAAGAAAAGATAATAAATTAAAAGATAATAAAAATACATTCCTTATACAAACAGAAATAAAACTTGTCAATTACTGTACTAAAAAATTGAACAAAGTCTTCACAAAAGTACATGTGCTGTGGAATGAACTAAAAATTAAACATTCTATTTTGCCTCAGCCAATAATACAATAAACTGAAGTCCTAGCATAACACTGAGAAACATTGGAAGCAGGCCAATCAGTACCACATGTTTGTTCTACCATTCACTAAGCCTTCAGTCCTCTTTGGTAGAGAATTACAAAGTTTCACTAATGGGTGAAGAAATTTCTACTCACAAGTCACGAATGGACAACTCCTTGCTCTAAGGATATTACCCTGGATCTGGGCACCCTGATCAAAGGAATAAACATCAATCCAGCTAACCTGCCCATGCTCACTCTGAATATTTCTTCTGGTCCATATTGGATCATATTTAACTGGACCAGATGCAGTAGGAGTGACAAGCTAACCATGGCCTCCAGAAAGGGGAAAATCTGGTGACATGTTATAACATCTTAGTGGCATCTATTGAGGCTGCGTCCAAGAAAGATACACCCCATGACTAGCAATTCAATCTTGCCTTCTGACAAAATTAGGAGGCAATTTCAACATTTTAAGTGACTTTGATATTCAGATATTGAAATTGCAATGAGTAATTGTAAAATGTTTAAAGGTTAAGAACTTGAAACTTTAAAACCATATATATTTTATAGTTGGTGCAATAAACAACATCTTTACACTCAAATAAATAGGGCATCAAGTAAATGGCACTCCAAAGTTGGATTTCCCAGTACCTCCAGATTCCACCATTTGACTCCATATGGAGGTCAGTTAATAGAGCAGATGGGAACAGTTGAACATTTGGAGGTATTGAAACAAAGAAAATAGATGCAGGAGTCAGCCATTTGGCCCTTAAAGCCTACACCACCATTCATTTTGATCATGGCTGATCGTCTACTAAGTACCTGCCTTCTCCCCATATCCCCTGATGCCCTTAGCCACAAAGGCCAAATCTAACTCCCTCAAATATAGATGAAGAACCAGCTTCAACTACTTCCTGTAGTTCTACAGATTCACAACTCAGAATTTATTTTTTCATCTCAGTCCAAAAAGACTTCCCCCTTATCCTTAAACTGTGTCCCTTGGTTCTGATTTTCCTCAACATTGGGAACAACTTTCTTGCATCTTGCCTGATCAATCCCTTAAGAATTTTATACATTTCTGTAAGATCCCCCTCAATCTTCGAAATTCCAGTGAGTATAAGCTTTGTCGATCCAGCCTTTCTTCATATGCAAGTCCTGCCATCACAGGTATCAATTTACTGAACCTTCTTTGCACTCCCTCAATGGCAGGTATGTCTCTCCTCAGACAAGGAGGCCAAATCTGTACACAATACTCTAGGTGTCGTCTCACAAAGACCCTGTACAGCTGCAGTAGAACCTCTCTGCTCCTGTACTTGAATCCTCTTGCTATGAATGCCAACATACCATTCACTTTCATCACTGCCTGCTGTACCCGCACGCCCACTTTCAATGACTGATGCACAGCGACACCCAGGTCTTGTTACATCTCTCCTTTTCCTAATCGGACATCATTGAAGTAATAATCTTCTCTCCTGTTCTTGCCTCCAAAGTGGATAACCTCACATATATCCACATTATATTGCATCTGCAATGCCTTGGCCCACTCACTGAACTTGTCCAAGTCACCCTGCATCCTCTACACAGCTAACCTTGCCACCCAGCTTCATGCCATCTGCAAACTTGGGAGATGCTGCTTTCTATTCCCTCATCTAAGTCATTGATATATATTGTAAATAACTGTAGTCCCAGTATTGAGCCTTGCGGTACCCCACTAGTCACTGCCTGCCATTCTGAAAAGAACCCGTTTATTCCTGCTCTGCTTCCTTATCTGTCAACCAATTCTCTATCCCCTTCAATACCATACCTCCTATACCGTGTGCTATAAGTTTGTATATTAATCTCCTGTACGGGACCTTATCAAAAGCCTTCTGAAAGTCCAGATATACAGCATCCACTGGTTCTCCCTTATCCATTCTACTCATTACGTCCTCAAAAAATTCTATTAGATTTTTCAGACATTATTTTCCCTTCATAAAACTATGCTGACACTGCCTGATAATCTCACTACTTTCCAAATGTGCTGCAATCGCATCTTTGATAACTTACTCTAGCATTTTCCCCACTACCGATGTCAGGCTCACTAGTCCAGTTTCCCGTTTTCTCTCTCCCTCCCTTATTAAAAAGTGGGGTTATGTTTGCCACACTCCAAACCTCAGGAACTAATACAGAATGTAAAGAGCTTTGAAAAATTATCACTAATGCACCCATTATTTCTTGGGCTACTTCCTTAAGCACTCTTGGATGCAGACTATCCAGCCCTGGGGATTTATCTCCCTTTAATCCCTTCAATTTACCTAACACAACCCCTCGACTTGCATTTATTTCCTTCAGTCCTTCCCTTACATTAAATACTCGGTCCCCTACTATTTCCTGAAAATTATTTATGTTTTCCTTAGTGAAGACAGAACTAAAGTAGTTATTCAATTGGCTTGCCATGTATGTCCGTGTTCCCCATGATAATTCACCTGTTTCTGACTGTAACGGACCTACATTTGTCTTAACTAATCTCTTTCTCTTGACATATCTATAAAAGCTTGGGGTCATTTTTTATGTTCCCTACCAGCTTTCTCCCATAATCCCTTTTACTGTTCCTAATTAATCCTTTTGTCCTCCTCTGTTGAATGCTGAATTTCTCCCAGTCTTCAGGAATACTGTATTGAAGATACTGATGTTTAGTTTTTCTATTTTTGTTCAAAGGTTGGTGGGATGAATAACATTTTCTGGGCTTGTATAGTTTTAAACAAATTACACATACCGTGCCACTTTTTACCCGAATCCAGTAATTTGTTTAAATCCTGGGTATACTTCTCAATTAAGTTTTTAATTTTGTTTTCATTAGAAGTATAATTTTCCTCATTGGAAGTAGAAAGATGATTTTGTGTCTTCATTGTATCCTGGGCTACAGGAAATGAAGATGGGAAACTTGATGTACAGACAGATGAAGGAGAAGTTGATTGTCTACTGTGAATATTGTGAATAGCGCACTGCAAATCATCTGCTGAAATTTAAAAAAATGAACAATATTCTAATTGCCAGTAATTTTAGTGCAAGTATAATTGTACACTTTTAATTGTACAAGCCACCGAGGATGAAAGTGAGTTTTAAAAAAAAAATTCTGATGATTCAGAATTGAATACTTTAGGTTCAACACTGACACTACACTTCTTGTTGACTGACAGAAGAAACCAAAATATTTCAATATATTTAAATCATTGTTACAAACCTGAATTCATGAGACCAGGAGCTGACTGCTCACTCAAGGGAAAACTCCCAGTAGACAATGTTGTAATAGATATTTGATCTGCTTCAGTTTTTTCAGTAGCATTAAAAGTATGTGTGTTATTAGATGAATAGTGAGTAAATATCTGTAGGCATAAAAATAAATAATTTTAAACCACAACCAAAATATTAAACAAGATGCTTAACTGTACATATACTGCAGAGATAAATTTCAGGTAGAACATTTCCTCCATTCAGGTGTGGGTATCCCTGGCAAGAGCATCATTCATTGCACATTACAATTTGCCCTCAGAAGTTAATGGGGAACAAATGCTGCAGTCTTTCTGGCAAAGGTAATCCCAATATTGAGGCGCAGAAAACACAAGGATTCAAATCCAGAGATGATCAAGGAATACAATGTTTGTCCAAGTCACAAAGGTATACGACACAGAACAGAATGTGCAGGTTGCAACAGTCTGATGCACTGCTTCCCCAATCATTATTGGTGGAAGTTGTTATAAGTTTGAGGGGTATTATCATGTCATTATAGATGAATATCTGCATTGCATTTTGTAAAGGGTACACACTGCAGCCAGAGTACCCTGATGACAGAAGAATGTTTGGGGTGGTAATATAGTTCTATTCAAGCAGGCAGCTTTGGGCTTGATGATGTTGAGTATTTTGAGTGGTGATCAAGTGGTGTCACAGGTGGATAAGGTTGTAAAGAGAGCTTTTTGGCATAATGACCTTCATAAATCCAAGTGTTGAATATAGGAGTTGGGATATTATGTAAAAGTTGTACAAGTCATTAGGGAAGTGAAATTTGGAGTATTGTGTGCAGTTTTGGTCACCTAAATACAGGAAACATATCAATAAGATAGAAAGAGTGCAGAGAAGATGTACTTGGATGTTGCCCGGACTTCAAGAACTGAGTCACGGGGAAAGGTTAAACAGGTCAGGACTTTATTCCCTGGAGCGTAGAAGAATGAGGGAAGATTTGATATAGAGATATTTAAAATAATGAGGGAGATAGAATAAATGCAGATAGGCTTTATCCACAGAGGGCAGGTGAAGTACAAACCAGAGGACATGTGTTAAGAGTGAAAGGGGAAATGTTGAGGGAAATTCTTCACACAGAGAGCAGTGGGAGTGTGGAATGAGCTGCCAGCTGAGGTGGTGAATGAGGCTCAATTTTAACATTTAAGAGGAATTTGAACAGGTATATGGATGGTAGAGGTATAGAGGACTATGGGCTGCAGGTCAGTGGACTAGGTAAACAAAAATGGTTCAGCCAAACAACAAAGACCAAAGGGGCCTTCTTTGCTGTAATGTTCTATGGTTCTAACATATACCAGACTTCTTGTTTCTGTTATTGTGGTGATCCTTGGTATTGCATGTTTGTTTGTATGTTGAATGTAGTTGCTTCTAGTTGCTCGCTGCTAGCTGGTATGGAGGCCTGGCATTAGAGGCTGACAAGGGGGAGCAACCCCCTTGCTTGCATATGTGTTCCCTGTCCACTGCTCTTAGCTCAGATTGGGACTAGCCTCGTAGATGGCCAAAACTGCCATGTTCTTGCTAATAAAAGCCTATGTTATTCGCATAACTTTGTCTCATGAGTTATTGACTGCGGTTCAATTTTATTAGCGAAGTTAGTTTGAGATGATTTCAAAAGTAGTGCTCGATCCAAAAGCAGAGTTGGGGGATGAAGACAATGGAGCAGTCAGAGGACCACGGGCTCGCCACCAGAGGCTCAACAACTGCCTCCATTCCCTCCCCTAGAGGCTGCTGCGCCAGTGCACGTTCAAGCCCCGCAGCCAGTGCAGCCTCCCACACCGCCGGAAAAAATGCCTGCACCCAGACCTCAACTCTGAACATTGGCTGCGGTGCTTGGAAGCATTATTAAATGTGGCTGGGATAGTGGACAATAAGCAGAACCTACTCCTACTTCTGTCCCAGATATATATGGGCCAGTGGAAAGAAGTGCAAGCCAACCACTTGCTGGCTACATGCAAGCAGCAGCCAGGAGAGTCGATCAGTGATTTTATCCTGATCCTTCCCGACATGGGGAGAGAAGAGAGTAGAGCCTGCAGAAGAATTTGTTGACATACTGGTTCTGAATTCATTGGTCTCTCAAGTGAAATCAAACTATGTGAGACAGCGGCTGCTAGACAGGTGAGCAAGATTTAAATCAAGGTATAAGAATCACCAAGTCTCTAGACCTTGCACTTAGAAGGGGGGGGGGGGGGAAATATCAACTCGTCTGAACCGGCTGCTGAATCATGGCCATCTGCCCCTAATCTACCTGATACTCTGTCAAACCGCCCAAATGGCCGGACTCAAGTCTCGCCATTGACCCTGTCGTGGCTGTGGCTCCACGAAATCAGCTGAAGTGCTACCTCTGTGGACAAACTAAGCATTGGAGATCCCAATCTGCTCCTAGAAAGTCTGTATGTGTTAAATACGGCAAGAGGGGCCACTACTGAAAGGTCTGAAGAGGGCTCTCTATAAAGGCCGCCAAAACTGCGGTTATCTCTGGAGAAGAGCAGGAAAAGCCATCAATTCCTCTGCCTGCTTATCTCAAAATCTCCCACTGGCTCACAATGCTTTGTACTAATCTAGTTGGACAGCGACCTCTAAAGATAAGCACCATGAAGAACAGGATGATGCAACGCTGACCTTGCTGGAACGAAATCAGGCAAGTTGCCATGTTTTAACCTGCTCCATGCTGAATATTGAAGTAAATGGACACCCTAAAAACTGCTTGTTTGACAGTGGAAGCACCAACAGATTTATCCACTCTCATGTGGCTGCCCTCTATGCTCTCAAAGTGCAAAACACTGACCATAAAATTTGCTTAGCCTCTACCTCCCACACTGCAGAGGTACATGGCTATGGTCTTGCCGGCCTGTCGATTAAGGGCACTGAATATAAAGATTTCCGATTGCTCATCTTACCTAATCTCTATGCTCCTGTGCTCTTTGGGCTGGATTTCCAGTGCCAGAAAGTGTAACCCAGCTTACTATGGACCTCATCCGCCTCTGTTAGTAAGACAACCCTCCTGCAACCTCTCTACGGTGAGAGTGTCCCTGTTGTGACTATTCACCAATCTTACATCCAATTGCAGACACATAGCAACCAAGAGCCGGCACCACTCTGCTGCCGACAGGAGTACAACAGTTACTGCAGGAAGGCGTTATTGAACCCAGCAGAAATCCCTGGTGTGCTCAATTGGATGGTTGTCGATTACAGCCAAACTATAAACAAATTCGCTCAATTGGATGCTTATCCCTTACCAAGAATAAATAACATAGTGAACAAAATAGGTCACTACAAGGTTTTCTCCACCATAGACCTGAAACCTGCCCATCACCAGCTGCCTATTCATGAAAGTTACCATATTTATAAGGCTTTCGAAGCTGATGGTAGGCTGTATCAATTTCTTGGTGTCCCTTTTGGGGTCACTAACAGAGTGTCTGTATTCCAGAGAGCGATGGACCACATGGTGGATGACAATAACCTAACCACCACCTATCCCTACTGAGATAATGTCACAATATGCAGTCACAACTTACAGGACCACTCGACTAATTTCTCAAAGTTGCCTGGAACCTAAACCTCACATACAATGAATAAAAATGCATTTCTATGCAACTAAATTGTCCTGGGATTTGTGGTCAAAAATTGTATGATCAGCCCAGATGCACCCTCTCATGGAACTAACGGTCTCTTCCACTCAAAGCCCTTAAAAGATGCCTGGAATTTTCTCCTACTATGCCCAGTGGGTAACTCGCTACGCTGATAAAGCCCAACCTTTTATCAAAACGCCCTCTTTCCCCCTCTCAGAACAAGCTTGTGCTGCTTTCACTAATATCAAACAAGAAATTGCCAGAGCACCCATGCATGCTATTGACAAATCTAAGGCATTCTAAATGGAAAGTGATGCCTCAGATTTTTCCCCAGCTGCTACCTTAAATCAAGCGGGTAGTCCCATTGCCTTCTTCTCCCACACCCTGCCGGGCCCTGAAATACGACAGTCGTCGGTTGAGAAAAAGGCTCAGGCAATTGTCAAAGCTACTAAACACTGGCAACATTATCTGGCACATAGACTGTTCACCCAATGATCAGTGGCCTTCGTGTTCAACAACCAGGCTCGCAGCAAAATTAAAAAGGACAAAAACTCTGCTGGAAGTTGGAACTATCCACCTGCGACTACAACATTCTGAAACGCTCGGGCAAACTCAATGAACCTTCTAAATTTCACTCAACTCCAATTACTCTATCAATTATCCCACCCTGGGGTAACAAGGCTCTACCACTTCGTGAAATCATGCAACCTCCCTTATTCTGTTGATGAGGTTCGTGCAGTCACTCGCAAATGCCAAATCTGTGCAGAATGCAAACCATAGTTTTACCAACCATCATGCACCAACCTCATCAAATCCACTAGTCCATTCGAACCCTTCAGTATCGACTTCAAAGCCCCTTACCTTTCACCAATACCAGCATGTACATCCTCACCATTATCAATGAATTCTCCCATTTCCGTTTTGCAATTCCCTGCAAAGACACATCCTATGATGATCAAGTGCCTTGATCACCTCTTCTCCCTCTTCGGTTATCCAGAATATATACACAGTGACCGGGGATCATCCTTCATGAGTGATGAAATCTGCCAGTACCTACTGGCCAGAGGCTTTGCCAGCAGCTTTACCATTAGCTACAACCTACAAGGTAACAGACAAATAGAGAAAGAGAACTCCACAATCTGGAAGGCCATACTCCTTGCTCTCAAAATGAAATGCCTCCCTGTCTCCCGCTGGCATTAACTTCTTCCAACCGCGCTACATTCCATCTGCTCCCTCCTTTGCACAACCACCAATGTCTTCTTTGGCTTGGCTTCGCGGACGAAGATTTATGGAGGGGGTAAAAAAGTCCACGTCAGCTGCAGGCTCGTTTGTGGCTGACCAGTCCGATGCGGGACAGGCAGACACGATTGCAGCGGTTGCAAGGGAAAATTGGTTGGTTGGGGTTGGGTGTTGGGTTTTTCCTCCTTTGCCTTTTGTCAGTGAGGTGGGCTCTGCGGTCTTCTTCAAAGGAGGCTGCTGCCCGCCAAACTGTGAGGCGCCAAGATGCACAGTTTGAGGCGTTATCAGCCCACTGGCGGTGGTCAATGTGGCAGGCACCAAGAGATTTCTTTAGGCAGTCCTTGTACCTTTTCTTTGGTGCACCTCTGTCACGGTGGCCAGTGGAGAGCTCGCCATATAATACGATCTTGGGAAGGCGATGGTCCTCCATTCTGGAGACGTGACCCATCCAGCGCAGCTGGATCTTCAGCAGCGTGGACTCGATGCTGTCGACCTCTGCCATCTCGAGTACCTCGACGTTAGGGGTGTGAGCGCTCCAATGGATGTTGAGGATGGAGCGGAGACAACGCTGGTGGAAGCGTTCTAGGAGCCGTAGGTGGTGCCGGTAGAGGACCCATGATTCGGAGCCGAACAGGAGTGTGGGTATGACAACGGCTCTGTATACGCTTATCTTTGTGAGGTTTTTCAGTTGGTTGTTTTTCCAGACTCTTTTGTGTAGTCTTCCAAAGGCGCTATTTGCCTTGGCGAGTCTGTTGTCTATCTCATTGTCGATCCTTGCATCTGATGAAATGGTGCAGCCGAGATAGGTAAACTGGTTGACCGTTTTGAGTTTTGTGTGCCCGATGGAGATGTGGGGGGGCTGGTAGTCATGGTGGGGAGCTGGCTGATGGAGGACCTCAGTTTTCTTCAGGCTGACTTCCAGGCCAAACATTTTGGCAGTTTCCGCAAAGCAGGACGTCAAGCGCTGAAGAGCTGGCTCTGAATGGGCAACTAAAGCGGCATCATCTGCAAAGAGTAGTTCACGGACAAGTTTCTCTTGTGTCTTGGTGTGAGCTTGCAGGCGCCTCAGATTGAAGAGACTGCCATCCGTGCGGTACCGGATGTAAACAGCGTCTTCATTGTTGGGGTCTTTCATGGCTTGGTTCAGCATCATGCTGAAGAAGATTGAAAAGAGGGTTGGTGCGAGAACACAGCCTTGCTTCACGCCATTGTTAATGGAGAAGGGTTCAGAGAGCTCATTGCTGTATCTGACCCGACCTTGTTGGTTTTCGTGCAGTTGGATAATCATGTTGAGGAACTTTGGGGGACATCCGATGCGCTCTAGTATTTGCCAAAGCCCTTTCCTGCTCACGGTGTCAAAGGCTTTGGTGAGGTCAACAAAGGTGATGTAGAGTCCTTTGTTTTGTTCTCTGCACTTTTCTTGGAGCTGTCTGAGGGCAAAGACCATGTCAGTGGTTCCTCTGTTTGCGCGAAAGCCGCACTGTGATTCTGGGAGAATATTCTCAGCGACACTAGGTATTATTCTATTTAGTAGAATCCTAGCGAAGATTTTGCCTGCAATGGAGAGCAACGTGATTCCCCTGTAGTTTGAGCAGTCTGATTTCTCGCCTTTGTTTTTGTACAGGGTGATGATGGTGGCATCACGAAGATCCTGAGGCAGTTTACCTTGGTCCCAACAAAGCTTGAAAAACTCATGCAGTTTGGCATGCAGAGTTTTGCCGCCAGCCTTCCAGACTTCTGGGGGGATTCCATCCATACCTGCTGCTTTGCCACTTTTCAGTTGTTCGATTGCCTTATATGTCTCATCCAGGGTGGGAACCTCATCCAGCTCTAGCCTTAGGGGCTGTTGAGGGAGCTGGAGCAGGGCGGAATCTTGGACTGAGCGGTTGGTACTGAAAAGAGATTGGAAGTGTTCTGACCATCGGTTGAGGATGGAGATCTTGTCGCTGAGGAGGACTTTGCCGTCTGAGCTGCGCAGCGGGCTTTGGACTTGGGGTGAGGGGCCGTACACAGCCTTTAGAGCCTCGTAGAAACCCCTGAAGTCGCCAATGTCCGCGCTGAGCTGTGTTCCAATGTGGAAGATTACTAGAACGACGATGCCTCGCTGGCTCACACCTCCTGGAATCATGCTATTTTCAAGCGTCATACGAGAACCCGCAAATCAGATCCATATGTCAAACAAGTTCAACTTCTTCATGCTAACCCACGTTATGCTTTTTTTGTTTTTCCAGATGGGAACGGAGGACACAGAGTCTATCTGATATCTCGCACCAGCTGGGGCACCTGAGTCTCTACTTCCATCCCAATCTGCACCACCTCCAGCACCCAGCTCACCACACAAGTACCGCACAGTACCCAACCACCAAACTCTTGGGGCACAGGGATGAACAATTGTCGATCACACTAATGGGCTCCTCACCCCCGCCACGTCCATTTTCTTCCACAAGAATCTAACCTTACACCTACAAATAACATTGCTGAATATCCACCCTCGACTCCATCATTTTCACCATCCCCTACGACACCAACCATTGGACCTTCTCCATCTCAGGTATCATCACCACAAGAGTGTCCAACTCAAATTTCACCACCGCAAGAGCTGAGATTGTCCAGACATCACATCAAGTTGCTGGACAAACTCAACCTGTAATTGTAACTATTAATACTCCATTTGTGTACTCTTAATTTCACCTTTAGTCCATTATTTTACCAGTCTGTCACGGCTGGCTTTCGTCATTTTTAAAAAGGGAGGGCAAGTGTGGTGATCCTTGGTATCACATGCTTGTATGTATAACATAGTTGCTCGCAGCTAGCTGGTATGGAGGACCAGCGCTACAGGCTGACTGGGTGGGGGGCAGGGGGATGCAGCCAGCTTGCTTGCAAACAAGTGTTCCTGTGCACTGCTCTCAGCTCAGATTGGGACTAGCCTTGCAGATGGCTAACACTACCATGTTCTTGCTAATAAAAACCTATAATTCACATAACTCCAGTTTTGTGAGTTATTGGCTTTGGTTCAGATACAAGTCCAGAGGACTCAAAAGCCCAGCAGCAATAGAAATTCACCAAGACAATGGTTACTTAAAAAAAAGTTGCTTTTAAATTTTCTTTAAACAATAATAAGATTGATCTTATTATTAACTTAACCCCCTTCTAATTCTAAGCACACATGTATGCAATGTGTACATATTCAGGAAAGTTCTGTTACACAGTCCAATCATTCACTTTTCACTTCTCCAAGTATACCAGTATCAGGCAACACTATGGTGCTCTGGTGCTTAAAGTTAAAAGGTTACCGCTCAGGAAAGTTCTTGTTGGTTTCAGAGAAATATTTGTTGCTCATTGGACACACAAACTGATTTCCTCCAATCAGTCACTTCAGTGCCTTGCCAAAGAAACTTGGCCCATCATGGGCTTTCCAAATGATAACCTCTCCTTCCAGGTCACCACAGAATTCCTCTTGCTTCCCTTATTTCAGGAGAAACACTTTAGCCAGCCATTTCCTCTTGAAAGGACTACAAGGGTTATTTCAATAGGCTGAACTCAAAAATCTCAACCAGTTTTCAAAATGGAGTTTTTCAACAAGCCTGCCAGCTTGTTATTTTTCAGCTTCAACTGCTACTGTAGAACTGACTTCTCCCCCCCACCCCCCAACCCACCCAAGAGAAATCACCTGTTTGTTTATTCTATCTCTGCTTGTAAAAACCACATGACCTCTTCCAAGGCTCCAAACCCAATAGTCAAAAGATTTTATCAGCATCCTGAGCCTGGACATGATCAACATTATGTTCCATTAGCACCTCCTTCAGAAGTCCTTTCCAAAGAAGTTCCATTGTATCTGCAAAGCCAACCAGTAACAAAATGTCTAGCTTCAGCAAAGCTCTTGCATTTTAAATGAAATGTCTTCTGTGAAGTGTTACTCTGTGAAATGTAGCCTACACTAAATCCCCATAATCTATATCTTTGAAAGACATATTTAACCCATAACTATTCTAACATATCCCGAAACACAGATTCTGCTGTGTCAGGAAGTGCATTATTCACTACCATACATCCAATTTGCTCTTGTAGTCACAAGTATTTCTATCCAAATAACTCCCTGGTCAATGTCAACTCTCCAGGATTTCATAGAAACCCCAATGAATATCAGTAATAGACAGATTCTCTTATTAGATCATTGTTTGCTAATTAAGTGGTACGAATGTTCTTTTTAAATGTTGTCAAGGTTTTTGTTTACACAGGCAGGTTTGGATTGCTTCAGCTGGCATGGAGCGGTGAAATGTAATGCACACTGAGCAACCATCAGCTAACATTTCCACTTTTGACCTTCTGATGCAACGTAGTGAATGAAGCAACTGACATGACTGAGCCTGAGACAAGCCCAGAGAAACTCCTTCAGTGATGTCTGTGTGGAATGTTAACTTGACCAACCACAACCAGCTTCATTTTTGCAAAATATGGTAAGCCCATCAGTATGAGTACCTCCAACAAAATCCCAATCACACCAATAATTTATAAATGTCCGAGAAAGTCACTGAAATGGTTTGTAATTAATTAAACTGAAAGATCATCTTAAGATACTTTACATGAATGTTAGCAAAGTATGCTTCATCACATAAGGTATTGAGGCCGGTGACAAAAAAGCATGGTTACAGCAGTGGTTTTAAAGAATCTTCTGAAGAGAGATGCCTTTGAAAGACTGACAGATAATTTTGCAATGTTCAGTTCCACATAAAGCTGTGCAAACCTGCATTCACAAAACCAAGACAACATTCAAGCATGGGCTCAAAGTGTCAAGACACCAACCAATTCCAACAAGAGAGATTTTAATTACTAATCCTTAACATTGTTAATCACCCAACCATAGAAAGAACATCCTGAGTCAATGACCATAAACCTAACTAGACCAGCCACATAAAATACCAAGACTGCAAAAGCAGGTTGGAGGCTGGGCAACTTGCAACATCTTCTGATATCTTCATGTTCCATTCCAACATCTTCAAGCTACAAGCCATAAGTGCAATGAAATACTCTTCAGTTTGTGCAGAAGAATGCAGCTCCAATACTACTCAAGCAGGACACTGTCCAGGACAAATTGTTCACTTGACTGATAAGCAACTTACTTGCCTAAACATTCACTTCATTCACCATTAATGCCCAGGTGCCACAGTGTGTACATCAATTATTTAATTTGACTGTTCCAATGCCTCACAAACCAAAAACCATACAAATGACGAAAATAGTAGGTAAGTGGGAGCTTCTTATCAACAAAGCGACCTCCACATCACACACCATCTTGACTTGACAATGTCTTGCAAACTTATGTAGGGTTGAATGAGTTTAGTAATAAAAGGTGAAGTGATGAGGGAATTTAAAAACAAGAAAGAAATTTTAAAGTAATCAAATTATCACTCAACTAAGAGTGAAGAAAGCCAGCAAGCATACTGTGACAGAATATATATTTGTTTTGGGGAGAAAGTGGGAAAGGTTTGTTAGAGTAGGTTACATACAAAAACTAAAACAGATCTTATTTCAAATACTGGAGCTCTGCTAATGTCATATCAACTCCATAGCTTTTGCAAGAGCTTTGGAGAATGCTCAAGAGACTTCGCTAATGGATTTTTGTTTACAAAAGGCAACAGATGAAAGATCGTGGAGCCATAGATTCTCTGAAAATGTTGTAAGAGGGTCATGTGGTGTTGTAAGCAGAGAGAGAGAGAGAGAGAAAGAGAGAGAGAGAGAGAGAGAGAGAGAGAGAGAGAGCGCATTATACAGTGTTACAGCCAGCAGAAGCAGCTGGGACTGTGTGGAAAGCCCCACTTGGAAGACTGTCTGGTCAAAGCTCTTGTGGTTCATGCAAGAGGAGAAGACTGGCTATTGAATGTTTCACTAGGAATAAGGGAAAAAGAAAGGAACTCTGTGGTGACCTGAAAGAAAGAGGTTATCATCTGGAGAACCCTGAAGTGGGCAAGTTTCGTCAGCAAGACACTGGAGTGGCTGATTAAAAAGGAATCAATTGTGGATGTCCTGGAACAACAAATCTCTCTCAAAGTCGACAAGAACCTTCCTGAGCGGTAGCCTGGTGAACTTTATAAATGTTAAATTCTGTGTACAGTAGAAGAATTGCCTGCAACCAGTGAACTTGGAGGAATGAGAAGTGAGATTGGACTGTGAATCAAAGAACTTTTCTGAACTTACACACACATTACATATACGTGCACTTAGAATTAGAAGGGGGTTAAGTTAGGTTAGTTAAATTAAAGTGTAATTCAGTTTTCATGTTTAAAGATAATTAAAAGCAACTTTTGTTTAAGTAACCATTTGTCTTGGTGAATATCCATTGCTGCTGGGTTTTGGGGTCCTCTGAGCTCGTAACAATACAGTGGGAGAAGGAATAGATGAAAAAACTTCAAGGTGGGTAATGACAATTTGAATGACCTCAAATTAATTTGGGTGGGAAAATAGTAAAAGTAACAAAATCTCAGCTGGGAATGCCAGCAGCAGATAAGATAGGGCAGGATCAAAGTAGAAATGAGTCATCTTAGCTAGTCACACAAGTGAGCCAAAGTTTATCTCAGGCTTGAATATGTCAGCACTATTGAAAATAGTCTGGTCCAGTTTTAGGAAGCTGCCAGGAAGACAGCGTCAATGCCTGTGAATAGTTTTTTTTCTGTGGGGACAATGGCTTTGGTCTTCCTAACACAACGAAATTGCACTGATTCTTAATACAGAACAATTAATCACAGTAACCCAAACTGTATATATGTTCAAGTACCTGAGTAGTATTATGATGAGAAAATTGTATGTGTTATCATTTTAGTAAACTGCAAGATTCTAAATGTTAGCATGTTGAGATATCAAGCTGAAAATTGTTTGCATAGTTTAAACATAAATTAAGGAATGATTGATTCCAAGTCTAAACTGTGACCAGTAGCAATTAAAAAATAATTTTAAGGACCTGCATTTCCCCAGTTGTACCCTACCCAAAGCCACCAACTTTCAAGCTAATTCCATAACTAGTTATCCCTCAATTATCCTTTAGAGAAGATAACAGTGTTATTGTATTAAATTTCCCAAAGGAACAATTGAATGCCAAACTAGAATTAAGATAACCACCAACTAAAATTAGAAACAACATGCTGCCTAACAAGATTATTTTAAGTTTGATTGCAAGAAAATCTGCCCCCAAAAAATCCTTACATTTGAGAATAATAAATTGCCTCACAGAAAGTTAAGTCAATTTCATCTATTTACATACCAGTATTTAAAATATTTCTAAGCTCTCAAGCCTAATTGCAATCAGTTCAAGTCAGAGCAGACTCAGAGATTTTAAACATTTGATTATTGAGATGTATACAGAATAAAAAAGAATCAAAGCATTAAATCAACCATCTAACAGCATAAAAAGTCACCATTATGAACTACTGAGCTCAGTTCAAGTGGAATGGAGATCTCTGAAGATATTTTTAAAATAATGACATTTTTTAACAAGCTTAATCAGTACAAAAATCAGTCTCAGCCAAGCAAGTCAGTTGCACATGCACATAATGCATCCAGCACCCACAGAAAAGCTACAATCTCAAGACATACCACTTTGCACCTGGACAAAAACTGAGCTCAGTTCAAGTGTAGCAAACATCACTGAAGATATTGTTAAAATCATAATGAAAATATTTACATCCTTGCTCAGTACAAACCAAGCAAGTCAGTTGCACATACACAATGCATTCAGGACAAAAAACACTACAATGTCAACCAAGTCACACCACTTTGCACTTGGACAAAAACATTCAGTACATTCACAAAAACAAATTCAGTACTGAGCTCAGTTCAAGTGTAGTGAACATCACTGAAAGTTTTATAAATCAGTGTAAATATATTTACATCATTGCTCAGTACAAAATATACAAGTGAAGATGTACCTACTTACACAGAAAGCATTCATTACACACACGCAAGAACGCACACGCAAGAACGCACACGCAAGAACGCACACGCAAGAACGCACACGCAAGAACGCACACGCAAGAACGCACACGCAAGAACGCACACGCAAGAACGCACACGCAAGAACGCACACGCAAGAACGCACACGCAAGAACAAGTTTTGCTTCTCTGGTCGGTACACTAATCATTCATTATTTAGATCAAATAATGATCAGATTTGGCTACTTTTCATCACTGACCAACTGAACAACTCAGCGGATCTCAGAAAAAAATTCTGAGAAAATGTTGAAAAACAGAACATTTGTACAGCAAAGACAACTCCTTCAATAAAATTATAAATTATTAATTCCATGCTCTTAATTCCCTGATATTCAAAAAAAAATCAAAAATTGCCAGTGTAAAATATACAACATGTGCTACACAACTAATGAGTACTTTAAGCATGGTGACTGGTGTTACTGTTTCAAGTGAAGCTTCGTGTGGGTCCCAGAGGTTAAGAACTAGACTGAGATAAAGGTTAAAAAGCACAAGTTCATTCTCAAGAGATGCAGAGGAAACAATGGAATCTAAAAGCTAAATTAACTTAAACACACAGTTCTCAAGGGGATGAATATGCACTGTGGGTAATTAGGAATGGTACAAACACACATACAGTAAACAATCAGATAAATGGTAATGCAACATGCCCCCACCCCTTGACCTGTGCAGATATGGATCCAACCAACTGGCCTCGGAACTCACCCTAACCCAATACTCGCGGGCCACGAGTCAAGAAAGAGCAAAGGAAAGCTAGAAGGTCCATCCCAGATCATTTACAGGACCCCAATGGCTCGGTGCCAGGAGAGTTAATCCAATTTCAGCAGCCAATGGCCCAAGGCCAAGTAAAGGCAGTCTGGAGAGTGCAGTCAGGTAATTTACATAGGTCTAACGGCAACATGTGCACTAATAGGTGGGGCAGAACCAAACTTTGATTGGCAGCTGGTGTGTCCTCCTAATATAGTTACTCAGAACAGTGTCTGCCTTGGATTGTTTTCCAGTCTTTGGAGTGAAACTTGAACCCAGTGCCTTCTCTTTCTATATCCAAAACTAAGGAGCTGATTGTTGATTTCAGGCAAGGAAAGCCACATGTATACAATTCAGGGATCACTGGGGGGGGGGGGGGGGGGGGACCAGAGGGTGGAGAGGGTGAATCTCAAAGGATCTTTCCTGGACCCAACACACCATTGGCATCATGAAAAATGCATGTCACTGCCTCTACTTCCTCAGGAGTTTGGTAATGACACCAGAAACCCTGGCAAATTTCAACACAGGTGTGGTGGAAAGTGTGCTGACTGGCTGCATCATGGTCTGATATGGGGACACCAATACACCTGAGCATAAAGCCCTCCAAAAGGTGGTGGATACAACCTAGGACATCACAGGCAAAAACCCTCCCCACTATTGAGTGCATCTCCAGGGAATACTGCCATCAGAGAGTAGCAGCAATCATTAAAGACCTACACCAACCAACACACATTATGTTCTCGCTGCTGCCATCGAGAATGGGGAATAGATGCCACAAGACTCGCACCACCAGGTACAGAAACAGCTGCCTCCCCTCCACCATCAGACTCCTCCACCATCAGAGACTCATTTAAGAACTCTTATTTGTGCACTTTATTGATTTTCTTTTTTTATTTATTCTCTCTGTATTGCAGTTTGTTTACATTCATTATCTGTTTACAGTTCTCTATTTGTTTAGATTTATACAGTTTTTTTTTGCACTACTAATTAGTGGTAATTCTGCCACACACACATGAAAAAGAATTTCAGGGTTGTATGTGATGCCATGCGTATACTCCAACAACAAATCTGAAATCTATTTAGAGAAAACCTACTGCTGATTGGGCCACCACATGGCACCAACAGATTTTTTTTAAACCAACTTCACATTATAGCTCAAAATTATTTTTTGGAAATGAGCTTTACTCCACCATTTTCATGTTCAGGGTTAATTTTTAGATTCCAAGAGCCGCAGTTAGCACAACGCTGTTACAGAGTCAGCATTTGGGACCAGAGATCGAATCCTACGTTATCTGTTGTATGTTCTCCCGTGTAGGTATGGGTTTTCACCTGAGTGCTCTGGTTTCCTCCCACCCCCCAAAGTGTACCAGGGGTTGTAGATTAATTGAGTATAATTGGGTGACCTGTTATCGTGCAGCAACTCTATTTAAAAAAAATTAAACTACAATATCACATAAGGGAAAAATATGCTCTAATTTCCACAAAAAGATGAGGGCAAAGATAAATTAGAGGAAAACTAAATAAAGAAAAATGTTGCTTTATAGTCCTCCAGATAATTTTAAGATGCTGCCAGTTTTCTAATTATTGAAGGGAAAAACAAATTTCCCAAAGCAGATGTAGTTCCAAGTTAGTGCACTATCAAGAAAGTTAATGCTTCTGCATGATACTCAAATAACTTCAAAGTCATAGCATTTCTTCTTAAATATCTGATGCATGTTGTACATTTGAACAATTTTATAATCTCAACCAGCCTTTTCAACAAAATTGTTCAAAGTACCTGTGGAGTTGGTAGGGCACTGAAAAGCTCACATCACTCAGTCACCTCAATTTATAGAGCTAAGTCAAAGCTAATAGTATGAATAAAATTAATTACTCCCCCGCACCCCCAAAAGTATAAAATCTCATTACACCATTATGTAGCTCAGTTCAGTGTTCCGTCGTATCAGAGGTTATTTTGGTACTGTCGCTTTCAAATTCCCAACTACAGACAACAAAGACTATTATTTCCTCGTCAGAGTGCTTCAAAACTACTTCCATTGGCTGCAATGCATTTGGAACATTGCAAGGTAGTACTGACTTTAAACCCACAATGACCATATTTTGACATTTGGCCTTGCACTCAGGATGTATCCTCAGAAATGAGTGTGCACATTGAATGAGCACTAAACGGTGCTATTGTAACATTATATCAAAGTGCATTACTGTCAGTACTGGAAACCTAGCACAATACCTTACATTTTCCATTGCTGTTTGGAGGTGAATGGAACTTGGCATGAAGTCCTGATCTCCATCCAGCTATGCCAGGAATTTGGTGTGAATAATGCCCACTACTGACATTCTCCTAGCAGTGATTCTACATCTGTGAGGAGTGGCTGCTTATGAGTGCTGATATTGGATGATCAGAAACATTTAATGCTGAGATACAAGGCTTATAGTTGCAAACTAACTGGCACAAGAAGTACTTTAATTTCAAAAATGAACGAAAAAATTATATGCAAGGAAATGCAAAAACAGTGCATGCATGGCATTCTTTACAAATTTAGATGGATACAAGAGCTTTTTTCACTGAGGTATTGATCCTCCAGCTGCACTTGATGCTCATGTATTAAGTGATATTTGGAACAGCCAACTGTTTGAGATGACTTAAAGGAATACTTTGCATCAGTATTTACCAAGAAGGACATGGACTCTGACGGGGAGCATAATGTGGAGAATGTAGTCATTCAAGTTCAAGGTTGATTTCTTGAATATGGTCCAGTCCACCAATTCAAAGCTGTCCTGCAGATGCTCCTCTGCCTCCCTGGACCATACTTACACTGTCTACGCTAGCTAACATGGCTTTCATCCTGCTGTAGTCTTCCTCAATTAACCATAATATACTGGTTATAGATCAAACTTTCCATTTGCAGGAGAAATTCCATCATGCCGTGATCACTCTTTCCATGGGGATCATAAATACAATATTTTTTAAAAACCTGTTTTATGGCACAAGAAGAATTTAAGATCCCTTGTTCCATTGTAGATTTTGCAACATATTCAAGAAACCTATCACAGATTATTACATTAGTTTATTCTATGTTTTAGGTAAAAATTAGCTAATTATTAGAAGGGGTAAGCACAAACGCAGTGTTACTCTATTAAGGATGAAGTTTTTTTTTTAAAAGTATAAATACCCAGAACAAATTGCAACACTCCCAAGTAGTGAAGAGTGAATAATTAAGTAAATACCTTATTTGTGCTGGATGATAATGATGTTGGGTCACAGATTTCAAGCGCACCATCTTCAACATATGGAAAATAACTTGGTGACTTTGAAATAGAAGCTGAAGGCATTGAAAAGAGGATCAATTTATAACTAGACATAAAATAAATGAGAATATTTATAGAAAATAATAGGACGTTTTTTGGCCCATCAAGATCATCAATCTTCAAGTCAGTTATTTTATCTGTTCTACTATAAGTACATTTTATTTCCTATCCAAGACCAATGTTACTCATTTTTTTAAAATTCATATAGTATGGCACAGCTTCATAGTGATTAAAGTCATTGGTTAGCTATGCAGAGACATTGACAAATAATCAGAAAACTCACTGAAATGCAATCTTTTCATCCAGGCATTTTAAATTACATTCTGGAAATAAAACTCTGGAATACAAATACAGCACCCATTAAGGAAGACTAACAATTTCAAAAAATTGGGTGAAACGAGCTTTTTCTATGTCTATTTTCTTTTAAGATTTTTATTTGGAATTCAATTTTTTTTAAATTCACAGTACAGGTACACAATCCTTTATCCGGACATCTAAAATCCAGAAAGCTCCAAAATCCGGCAAGTGGGGAGAGAGGCGGCAGCACGAGTCAGCCGGCTGAGGGACTGGCGGTTTGGGGATGTGGCCAAGGGTTTGGAAGGGGGGTGGGGGTCGAAACAGCAGCACAATTCGGGTGGGCTTTCTGAAATCCAGAAAAATCCGAAATTCAGAACACACTGTCCTCCAAGGGTTCCAGATAAAGGATCGTGTACCTATACAGTGGAAGTGAAATCCCGCCAATTAAACACATGCTGCCCTAATTATATCAAAATTAACCTACAACCCTATACATTTAGGAGAGGATTGTAGCTTAATTTGTGAGTAAATGGTGCACCTGGAAAAAAGCCAGGCAGACATGGGAATAATGTACAAACTCCTTACAGACATCTCTGGACGAGATCCCAAGTCACAGACCCTGCAATCTTCTTTGGCTTGGCTTCGCGGACGAAGATTTATGGAGGGGGTAAAAAGTCCACGTCAGCTGCAGGCTCGTTTGTGGCTGACAAGTCCGATGCGGGACAGGCAGACACGACTGCAGCGGTTGCAGGGGAAAATTGGTTGGTTGGAGTTGGGTGTTGGGTTTTTCCTCCTTTGCCTTTTGTCAGTGAGGTGGGCTCTGCGGTCTTCTTCAAAGGAGGTTGCTGCCCGCCAAACTGTGAGGCACCAAGATGCACGGTTTGAGGCGTTATCAGCCCACTGGCGGTGGTCAATGTGGCAGGCACCAAGAGATTTCTTTAGGCAGTCCTTGTACTTTTTCTTTGGTGCACCTCTGTCACGGTGGCCAGTGGAGAGCTCGCCATATAACACGATCTTGGGAAGGCGATGGTCCTCCATTCTGGAGACGTGACCCATCCAGCGCAGCTGGATCTTCAGCAGCGTGGACTCGATGCTGTCGACCTCTGCCATCTCGAGTACTTCGACGTTAGGGATGTAAGCGCTCCAATGGATGTTGAGGATGGAGCGGAGACAACACTGGTGGAAGCGTTCTAGGAGCCGTAGGTGGTGCCGGTATAGGACCCATGATTCGGAGCCGAACAGGAGTGTGGGTATAACAACGGCTCTGTATACGCTTATCTTTGTGAGGTTTTTCAGTTGGTTGTTTTTCCAGACTCTTTTGTGTAGTCTTCCAAAGGCGCTATTTGCCTTGGCGAGTCTGTTGTCTATCTCATTGTCGATCCTTGCATCTGATGAAATGGTGCAGCCGAGATAGGTAAACTGGTTGACCGTTTTGAGTTTTGTGTGCCCGATGGAGATGTGGGGGGGCTGGTAGTCATGGTGGGGAGCTGGCTGATGGAGGACCTCAGTTTTCTTCAGGCTGACTTCCAGGCCAAACATTTTGGCAGTTTCTGCAAAGCAGGACGTCAAGCGCTGAAGAGCTGGCTCTGAATGGGCAACTAAAGCGGCATCGTCTGCAAAGAGTAGTTCACGGACAAGTTTCTCTTGTGTCTTGGTGTGAGCTTGCAGGTGCCTAACCTTTTATTCAGGATTCTGAAAAACGGCAACCCCAAAAACTGGCACTTTTCTTGGTAGATAACATCTGCTCAAAGATGGAGTTTGGCGCCAAACGTGACGACCCCGACCCTTGCTCAACTCCCGTGTATCCCATCATATTCCACGTTGCCAATTAGTGGTATCACTATCCTTCGAGCATGACCCTCGCTCAACTCACACTCGAAGATCCATGTTGTTCCACATCTTTATAAGCGTCTCCTAATCACACAATACTGACACTTGTCCAGTGCTTTCAAGTGGCCCAATGGCTGCTCGATACAGGATCAATGGCCATTGTTGCTGACCATATTCCCCCACGCAGCTGAAACCGCTATACCAGCACCAGTGCATGAGAACAGAGAAGGGGCCGTTCTCCTGGTGCTGACAGCGTGGCAGGGGGAGGGGAAAGACAGCAGCGTGCTGTGTGGAGCTGAGGGGGAGAAGACAGCAGCATACAGCGCACAGAGGGAAAAGAAAGACAGCAGCGCACCGTGGGGAGTGCTTAACGGGACTGCCATTTTAAATTGATTCTGAAATCCTGAAGATTCTGAACAATGGCAGTTGTCTGCTCTCAACGATCCCAGATAAAAGGTTAGGCACTTGTACTTCAGTTCAGAGCGGTGAACCTGGTAATTGAAACATTTAATTTTTTGGAAAAATAAAGTTTCATTGTCAAAACAGAAATATTTAGCTCTTTTCCAATAAAATATGGAATGCTTTAATATGAACCTTTTATTACAGAATTAATTGACTAAGTTATAATATAATTATGCCAGAAAAACTGCATTTTTTTTATAATTAATGGTGTGAAGTGAATAAGGGAGCAAAAAATACAAATCACTAACTGACAACTATAATGGTTGTTCAAAGTAATAATTTACTGAACTCTTGAAATTTACAATTCCAAATTGTTTATTCAGTTGAATAATTGAATCAAATTGTATGCAATGGAATCGTAATCATCAAATCAACAGCTTGCATTTATGTGCAACCTTTAACAGAACAACACAATTGTTTCACATAAGTGCTGCAAGATATCCCAACAAATATCAGAGACAGAACTGCAAAGGCAAGAGCCTTGGTCACTAAAGGCACTTGTATCAATGGTGGGACAATTAAATTTGAAAAATGATTAGACCACAATTAAGACTATCGATATAAATAAGTGGTAGTGGAGTCCATGGGGAGGATCAACACCAAATGTTAAACCAATGATGAGAATGCTTTACTAAAAAGACATTGAAGCACACACAGATTAGCAAGATTAGAATGGAGAGGGAAACTGAATAGGATGAAAAATAGAGCAAGAAATCTTATAAAGATGGAATGAAGAAGGCTGATCAGCAATGGAGATGCCAGGTCTCAAATTCATTGTGAGCTCAAATATAATATTTTAATTCAGTTTACAGTTATCAAAAGAAATTGAGCTTGTGTTAGCGACCCAATGTAGGATAGATATTTTGCTCTTATCACATCATAACAGCAATTCTGACAATTGGGAGATAGTTGGGAGACACATTACAAATCAAAAACTTGGTCAAATTTTGGAGGTTTAGTAAATCACAAACACACTCACACATTGTTTACCTTGCACTGAAAGACTATCAGTTTCCAATTTCAATTTATCTCTCCAGGTCAGTCTGCCTGTTTGGATGGATTCTGCAGTACTTGGTACACTAGAACTTTGCTGACCGCTGTTAGTTGACACACTAGACAAATTCAATTTTATTGCTTCAGAAGGATAAGATGGATCCATTCTACTTCTTAGTAATTCCTTGGTTTCTGACTTACAGCAGTTATTTGAAGATGTAACCCTGTTAACTGACATAAATCAAACCATGGAATAAAAGTGTATAGACTTAATTATTGTAGTAAAAACAAATGCTGGAGGAACTCAGCAGATCTCTCAGCATTCATAGGAGGTAAAAATATATAACCAATGTTTCCTCAAGAAGCCCCTTACCTGCTTTTTGGTCACACCTTGAGGAAAGGCTCAGGCCCAAAACCTTGGTAATACATCTTTATCACACATGAACACCGGAAGGCTTGCTGAGTTATTCCAGCATTTGTGTTTTTACACAGATCAAGCCATCTCAATTAAGGCCATTAAAAAACATTAAGCACAAATTCTGGAAATATTATATAGGCTATCATAAACAGAAAAGAAACCAAGAGGCAGCAGCTAAAGTGTACAGCCAAAACCCTGCTGCCCGTCCAGAATCAGTCTTAGGCTTTCTCAACATATCTGTTGGAGCAACCAAGCACTTATTTAGAGCAGACAAGGCAACTGACCAGATAATGTATTCTTCATTCATTTGAGCAAGAGAGCTGCAAATAAAGTGGCATTAAAGAGTGTCTTTTAAACTTAGGCCAAACTAATTATTCACTTGTTTAAAAACCCTTGCTAAAGATTGCATCCAAAGGGATCATTACTCCCCTATACAATTTGCAGCTGTACTTTCATCCAACTTTTTAATTTAAATTCAATACTCTTGGTTAAATCTATAATTATAGCAGGGTCAGCTGGATGATAGGTCATGAAAAAAGTCACGTCTACTACACTTGAGGAATGGGGCAACAAATATATAAATAGATATTTATAGCTTCATTTAGAAATAAAGAATTTAAATAGCAACACAAAACCAATTACAATCAAGTGATGACTGCATGGTGTTAAAAAAATGATACTCCTTGGTTCATCATCACCGCCTTTGATTCCTCCATAGCAGGCATGGATAGATATACAACAGGGAAACAATCTCTTTGTTTTATGTAGTACTTGATAACTATTAACCAATTATTTATACCAATCATACAATTTTAATTCTCATGTTCTCATCAACTTCCCCATATTTTATCAACTGCATGAAGGACAATTTACAGTAGCTATCTTTGGGATGGGGAGGAAACAAGAGCACCAAACAGGTCACAGACAGAACATACAAATTCCATGCAGACAGCATCCAAGATCCGGAATGAATCAGAGTTTCTGGAACAGCAAACCCAGAATTACTAATTGTGTCTGTGCTGCCCCAAAGATTCCAGCATTTGGCAAATAATTCTGATTGCAATTCCCTCTTCTGAAAGCCATGCTGAACAACAAGTAGGGTCAGTGTTCATGACTCATGATCACAAAATTGCATTGGAAAAAACTTACCAAACATAGATAGCCTGTCGCTTTTAGGCGATTCCACTTCCTGAATGGAACTTAATTCATGCTGTTCAATTAGTCCACAAAGACCCAATCTCGTTTTAGTTACAGGTGGTTTTGAAGGCCTCCAATGTTGAGAACCTCTTGTAACAACTTCAGTACTTTGAGATTCGACAGAATAGCTACCTTTGAAATATTGAGGAAAATTACAAAAAAATCTTTATATCAATTTTGTTATATTACCCAAAATTAAATTTAAAAATAGATCTGAAGGCAATAGACCCATTTCAGCATTAATGGGAGATTTTCCCCCTCATTTGACCTTGCTTGTATCTATTTTTCCCCCCAGAAGATCTAATCGTTCACCTGAAGTAACTAACCAAGGAAGTAAAAGAATCTTGAAAGTTTCATGGCTGATCAAGTGGTGCTAGCAACCATTAACCTCCAGGTGCAATCAAAGCTAAAACTTTTAGTTCTGGGATGAATCGTGTTCCTTTGCATGGTTTTCTTTTATGCTGCATTAATCAATACCAGGTTTCCTTCATTTTCTTTTTCAACTTCACTGTTGAATTACCCAACATCCTCAGCATCACTCTACTAAAACATAACTTGGCCAGCCACATAAATAATGTAGCTTCAAAAGCAAGGCCAGAAATGAATACTTAATTTCCCCACATGGCACAATCCAGATATGAAACTGTAATCTCCACATATCTGAGTGAGGGCAGCCCCAACACAAAAATCTTCACACTATTTAGGATGAAATAGCCTAGTTAATTTGCATTCCATCCATTTTAAACACTTACATTCTCCACCAAATATTCATTGTAGTTGAAGTGTAGTTGTGTTCACATCACTTTCACTGATCCCTTGTCACAGATTCTCTACTAATTTGCCCTTGCTGCATCACACTTCCCTCTGATAACAAAATGTGGACCACTTCCCAAATGTTTAATGGGTCAAAGGTGCTCCCAGAACCTTTTAATCTGCAGGGGGAAAATTACCAACCCTGCGATTTAAGGGGGATCCCTCCCCCACAATGACGCAGTGAGTGATATGTCAAGTACTAACCGGATGAAATGAAGTAAAAGATTTTAACCTTACTCTTCACGGTAAGCACTCTTAAACCATGTTATAATATCCCCTTTCCTCACCTGCACTGCTGAGTTCCTTCTCTACATTTGAACGACACCAACCCAGTGACGCATGCACACAAACGCTGACATCACTGGAAAAATCGGGTTGGCTATTATAGTTTTCAAGCCACTGGTAGACAAGACCTGGGTAATTGACCTGGGTAATCTTAACTTGGTTCCCTGACTACCTCTTAGGTAGGGCAGGGACCAGGTTGATTTAGGAGCACGTTGACCGGATCAGATCCTTTCAAGCTGCCTTGTAAGTGGGGCACCAACCAGGCAAATTAACCTGTTAACCCCATTTTACAAGGCAGCTTGAAAACACTTAATGAATACAACATTAATGAAATTTACCAGCATTTTCAATGCATGGCAGAGTCTTTAATCAACTGAAGAAAAAAGGTATTTGGTGATGATTGGAACTCAGACATAGTTCCAAACTCATCATCTATCAGGCAGCAAAGCAACCTGCCCTCCCATATGCATCTAAGACAGCTTACTCACAGCAGGCACCTCAAGGTACAGAAAAATACCATTAAAGTTTGCTCTGCAAGTTCACCAAATTCCCTCAAAGGATCAGTGTCCATTTCCAGACTAATATCTCTCGTTACACTTGGGATATTGGTCAGTTATAAAGGGTACCCATGTCGTCCACAAGTTTGACAAGGAGAAAATATTAAGCAAACAAGCTTCAAGGATATGCTTAAAGCCACCTTTCTCAAAGGAAGGACTGGCTCTTGACAGCTGAGAATGAAGGAACAATCCAGGTGAATTGGAGAACCTTAAGACCAGTATCAAGAACACAGACCTGTGAAAGTGGCAAGAATGAGACACCTTACATAAAACTCAGCCAATCACCAAGTCAATCCCTGCTTGTCCCATCCATGCAAGACCCTGCAATTTCTAATTAGGCTCATCAAATGCTTACAGATCTTGATATCAGAATGGCAGCTTAAGATGTATACAGGCACAAAAATTGATTCACAATAAAAGGAATACATTGAATTTAATGCCATGTTAAATAGAATCTTCAAAGTTATCCACTGATATCTAATTTTTGTTTGTCCCAAGTATATCTAAACAGTGGGAAAACAACTTCAAATCTAATAAATGTAATAGGTGAAATGGTTATGGGTATAAAAGCATGTGTTTGGGTGCACCAATGTAAATTTAGTTTAAAAAAAATTAACTACAGAATTAAACTACAAGGATAGAACTAAACAATTTATAGTTAAAATTACCAGTGTGGCATGTTTTGGAATTATAATACCAAGGCAGAAATAATTCTTCATTTATTTGAACTGATATTGGACCTTAAGAGCTGCTCTTTGTTATTTAAATCAAATTTCTTACCACTCAATGTAGTTGTAAAATCCTCCAAGGAATGCATCTTGTCCGAATGGAGTGGAAGCTGCTCGCCATTTTCTTTTGCAGGTATTCCCTCATGCAACATCAATTGCCCAGACTAGAATTAAAAACATTTAAAAGTAGTACTTAACTGACATATTTAACACATTTAAGTTATAATAAACTTCAATGGAACAATATAGACAGCAAAAGAAAGGGAGTGGATGGTTTGAATTGCAGCTATTCCGTTAAAACAGCAATTCATCTGATTAGGCAAAAAGTCTCCAAGACTCCAAGAGTTAAACTAAAGAAAACCATCTGTAGGAGAAACTCAACAGGCGAAGTCTGAAAAAAATCAGACCGAAAAGAATTGCTAACATTTTCAGTGATAAACCCTCATTGAGACTTAGTCTTGATGAACAGTTCCATTCAGAAATGCTGACACATTTTCTCTCCCTGATGCTACTCGACCAACTGGGTTTCTCCAAGCAGATTTGATTTTGCTCCTGATTACACCAGCATTTTACTTCAGATTTTCTGCAGTCATATTTCCTCCTCCAGACTAATCTTTTGTTTCCCATCAACATCTGAAAACTATCACTCCTGTTATTGAACTTTTCCTGGGACTTAACCGTATCACACTTTTCCCTCTGTTCTCTCCTCCAATCACAAATGCAGCACCACAGTTAAAGTGATGCAAGTCAATTGCTTAAATTATATGTTTTTTTTTATACATTTATTCATTTCTATGTACCATTGCCGTACTCTCAGGCTCTCTTCTGATTTCCAGGTAGACATTATACATTTTTTTCCTACAGCTAAGGCTATCATAATAAATCTTTTTTGTGCTTCTTCCAAATTGAGACCTAGTTCTTTACTTCTTATATTACTTAGAAGAAAGATCTCTGGATTTTTTGGGATGTTGCTTTTTGTGATTTTATTTAATACCTGATTTAGATCTTCCCAAAACTTTTCCACTTTCTCACGTGCCCAAATTGCATGTACTGTTGTTCCCGTTTCCTTCTTACAGCAAAAACATCTATCTGATACTGTTGGGTCCCATTTATTTAACTTTTGGGGCATGGTGTATAGCCTGTGTAACCAATTATATTGTATCATGCGTAACCTCGTGTTGATTGTATTTCTCATAGTTCTGGAGCATAGCTTTTCCCATGTTTCATTTATTAATCTTTATGTTAAAATCTTGCTCCCACTTTTGTTTGGGTTTACAGCTTATTTCATCGTTCTCTTTTAGCTTGATGTACATGTTTGTTATAAATCTTTTAATTATCATTGTCTGTAATCACATCTTCAAAGCTGCTTCCTTCTGGTAACCTCAGCCTGCTTCCCAATTTGTCCTTCAAGGAGGTTTTCAGTTGGTGGTATGCAAACATTGTATCATGAGTTATATATTTGTACTTCATTTGTTATAATGTCACAGTATTCAAACAAATTTGGGAACCGTACATGGAACACAACAGAGAGGGCCTACCGTGGACCTCCACCCCCTAAAATGACAGAATGAGAAGACGACGAAATGAACTAACCCAGTGTGTAAAAGTAGATGACACAATTTCCTTGTTTATTTTCATTGTGTGATGACATTGTTTAATGGGTTTATCGTATTGTATATGTTGAACGTTTAGTGGGTAGGGAGGGGTGTGGGAAGGAGGGAGGGAAGGGAGGGGGAAAAAGGGGAGAAAATGACACTGTATATTCAAGAGGGAAATGTTTGTGTGTATTTTGGTTAATATGGTTCATAATGTGAAAAATAAAAAAATTTTTAAAAAGTAATGGAAGTCAATTGCTGCTGTATAATGGATTTGGTGAGATGGAGAAGTCAAAGTGTGGTAAATTAAGCAGCTATGCTAACAGTGAACTGAAAGTGCAGTTCTGAAACACGCTTTTAACTTCAATGCTCTATAACATGCTTGCACTTTAAGTATTTGACATTCCCTGCTCAGAATGCAATTTCTCTTACATTGGAAGGACAAATGGAGAACACCTCTACCCAGTCCACAGGTGTTACCCCAAGTGTTCAGTTACACGTTGCTTTAATTCTCCACCTCATTCCAATTTCTATTCTTGGCCTTCTACTCCATTCCATCAATTCTTCAAACTACACTCAGAGAAGATTGCATCATATTCTGACTGTAACCATCCAGATTTAGCTTCATGTTTAACAATTTAAGAAAATCCAAAATTTAAGCCTTTCTTCAAGACACATTCAACTGAAAAAAAAACATTTGAAATTAAAAAGTAACTGCAATGTCATCTTCATCTAATTCTAAGGAAAGAGGTGTGGCAATTTTGATTTAAAAAAAATCTTCCAATTAAAATTCAAAATGTGACAGACCCAGCAGGGAGATATGTAACGGCACATTTCCAAATATTTTCTGAAATGTGGACTTTTGAAAATTTGTATGCTCCAAATATTGATGCATCTTGAATAAATTTCTAAATTCTTAATTTACCAGAGGTGTACGAGAATATGTTAATAGGATGTGATTTTAATTTTTGTTTAGATCTACTTGGGTGACGTCAAGGATAAAAGGAGCTAAAGCTACTTTAGTTTTGACAGATTTATGGAAAAGGATTCATCCTTTAGAGAAAGAGTATGTATTTTATTTGAGTAGGTTTGATTCCTATTCTACAATTGAATTATTTTGGATTTCTGATCAAATGTAAGCTATGATTCTTGAAGATGATTACAACAGCAAGGACTTTATGTGATCATTCACCTTTGTTAATAATGATGGGAATGTCTGATCAAGAGAGGGTGATCTACAGATGGAATTCTTTGTCGAAGAGAAAGGATTTTTGAGTTTATTTGAACGCAAATTCAGATATTTTGTGATACAAATTTGAATTTGGTAAACAATAAATTTATTATATGGGATACTTTAAAGGATATTTAAGAAGTCAAATTATAAGTTTCACTTCTAAAGTTAAAAAGGAGTACATGAAGAGATTGATCATTAGTTGGAAGGGTAAATTGTATCAAGATGAATATATTCCCAAGAATTGAATAAGCATAAAATGAAATTTCTCAGGAAAGGTAAAATGTTAAGAGATTCCATAGAGAGGTTAACAGAAATATAAATTCGGAGGTCCACACCTTCCTAATTTTAAAAATTACAAGATTTTTTTTTGAAAGTGAAAATTTGACAAGGGTTGATATAGAATTGGATAAAATAGGAAAGCAGAAGAATTTATATACAAGTGATAATTGATGGGTTTGTGATAAGATGCACCATTATTGAAGCATCTGATTAATATTTGGAATAAAAAAATGATTTTTTGTCTAAGAGGGTCTATAATCACCTAAAATGCCTTTGATTCAAAATCCTTGTATCTTTTTCAAAGGATAATCTTTGAATATTTGGTTTCATAAGAGAATTATAAATGTTGAAGATTGTTATGAAAGGGGTCAATTCATGTCATTTGAGCAATTGAGGAATAAATATGGTACTGTAGCATTGGCGCTACAAGGGTGTGAAAAATGACACACACCAAAGCCTTGAAGTCGAGACTGGTTTATTACACTAGCTGTCACACTAGCATGGGCCCCACGAGCTTGTCAGGACTTCACATCATCGGAGCACCAGCCTGGGACTAGTTCCCCGTCCTCCTAACACGCAGATCACCTGGGACAATGGACAGTGCCACCCCCAGGTCTGCATCTCCATGCACAGACTGCTATACATCTCTTTCCCCCACCCACCGAACTGGCAATCAGGCTGTTGTCTGCTGACTTGGTTTCAGGAAGTCAATAGTAAAAGTCTCCTCTTAAACGATGATGTCGAGGATGAAAGTGGAATAGTTGTCCTTGATGACCCTGAAGGGCCCCTCATAGGGGTGGCCAGTGTCCACCTTTCGCACAAATCCCTCAAGTCCCTGGGGATGTTATGTTTGGGTTGGCCATGTGGTGGGGGTTGTTGCAGGACCAGGGACCCCAATTTTCTCCACAAATTCAAGGGTGGCCACAGGATCTTCCATGCATTTAACACGGGCCAGAAACTCCCCCGGAATGATTAATGGTGTGCCGCAGACCATCTCCTCCCAGCAGGACCCAAGGCAGTTTGTCCACCCAGTTGAGACCCTTGAGCTGAGACATCAAGTCTGCCTTCGGGTGCCTGTGAAACCGCTCCACCAACCCTGAGGGTGATATGCCATGGTGTGGTGGAGCTGTGTCCTCAGGAAGATAGCCAGCACTGCCCAGAGACCAAACATGAATTGTGCCCCCCTGTCTGAGGTTAGATGCTCTTTGACCCAGAATCTGTTGTGGTATCAGCCAGCAGACCATGTCGTGGAGCAGTCAACCATGGTCAATAGGTCTCTCTCCCCACAGTAAACTGGTAGCAGCCCCACTATGTCAATATGTATGTAGCTGAAGCTGCGCTGCATTGGTTCAAATGTCTGTGTGGGTGCCCTTGAGTGAGTCTGTACTTTGGAGGACTGGCAGTTCATGCAGGTTTTGGCCCATTGGCTGACCTGCTTACAGAGGCAATGCCAGACAAACCTGCTAGCCACCATCTTGACTTCTATCCTGAGACTAGAAACGGTTGTCTGAAACATGGGGATTTCAGTGTCCTGCTGCTGTGCTTTGGCGAGAGCCATGTAGTCGACTCCCCGGAACAGGGCATGTATTGACTCGATTGTAGGGTGTGACAGATTGTCAGCTATCACATTGCTTTTCCCTGCAATGTGTTGTATGTCCATGATAAACTCGAACACATAGGACAAGTGTCTGTTGTTGGGCCGACCAGTGGTCTGATACCTTATGGAAGGCAAGTTAGCGGCTTATGATTGGTGAAGATCTTGAATCACTGACCCTCCAAAAAGTAATGGAAATGTCTTGCCCCCAGGTACAGCGCCAATAGCTCCAGGTTGAAAGCACTGTATTTGAGTTCTGGGGAGGCAGAGGTGCCTGCTGATAAAGGCCAGAGGCCACCACTGCCCTTCAATGAACTGTTCCAATACGCCACCTACTGGAGGTGACAACTGTCAGAGCAGTAGGTGCTTCCGGTCTGGGGTGTACTAGGAGGGTAGCATTAACCAGCATACCTTTGACATTCTGGAATGCCCTCGAAGGTAATGTCCATCAGCGCAGAGGGGGCTCATGATGCTGGATGAAGCTTGCATGGATCCATGATAAAAGTTTATCATACCAGCGAATTGTTGTAGCCCTTTTACTGTACTTAGCTTGGCAAAGAGCAGGACTGCCTCAACCTTTTCAGGGAGAGGTGTTTCCCTGTGTCTGTTTATTCTGTGCCCCGGTCGCAGAGTTAATTATCAGCAAAATCTCACTCAGGTGGGCGGCATGGTCCTTGCAGCTGTGGCTAGCAATGAGGATATTGTCCAAATAGATGAATGCGAATGGGAGGTCCTGGCCACTGCATCCATCATTCACTGGAAAGTTTGTGCCACATTTTTCAGACCAAAGGGTATGTATAGGATTTCAAACAAGCTGGGTTATAATTGCGGTCTTGTGGGTGTGCTGAGAGTGAACTGGGATTTAGTGGCACACCAGGATGAGGTTCATCTTAGAAAACACCCAAGCTCCATGCAGGTTGGCAGCAAAATCTTGGATGTGGGGCATGGGATATGTCAGGTGTGATGGCAGTAGTCACCACATGGCACACACCACCATTCTGTTTTTGGCAACATGTGGAGGCCTGGGGACTGTCAGTGCCTCACAATCACAAGCTCTTCCATTTTGTTAAACCTCTTCCATCACTAGGCTGAGCATATCAGAAGGGAGTCATGCCCTGGCGTGGAGCAGACTGGACTCTTTCCCCTTCTCTTTCTCCCCCCACCCCCACCCCGTCAGAATGTGATGCCTTCGCTTGTGCTTGGGGTCAACAACGGAGAACTGTGGCACCACTTTTGAGGGATCTCTGCCAGGATGCAGGTGAATTTGTTGTCAGAAAACATTATAGAGTCAAGGTTTGGGGGGGTGGAGGAGGGTAGCTTGGCTTCCCTCAGAGATAGAGTCTGAAACGTTCTGGCATGCATCAAGCACCATCCCTTGAGGTTGACAAGCAGGCAGTGGCTGCAAAGGAAGTCGCCCCCCTGACTGCTGCAAAGGTCCATGTAAAATTGTTGTCACCCAACCAAAGGGAGATGGTGTGAGTACCAAAAGTCTAGATGGAGGAGCTGCTTGCTTTGCAAGTGTCGAGGCCTGCAAGGGGGGGTGGTGTAGGCTGCTATTCTCAGCCCCAGAGTCAACCAGGAAACGCCTGCCTTACAAGGGGTCCCAAACGTCGAGGAGGCCATCACTCGAGCCAACCGCCACAGTCAGTGACAGTTGGCCAGAATGTTTCCCGGAAACCCACAGGGTTGGCGCCAATGACAGGCCTCTGCACCCCATCGCTGATGATGGTAGCAGAATTGTCCCAGAGCATTAATTTGCTTCTCTGCTAGTCTTGGTCTCGCAGACAGCTGTTCATGGGGCCTGCTGATGTGGTCTATGATGGAGTTTGTATCTTCCTTCTGTCTCCAGATCATGTCCACCTGGGCCACAACACTCAGAGGGTCGCTAAAGTCCTCGTCTGTGAGCAAGAATCAGATATCCTCAGGTAGCTGCTCCAGAAAGATCTGCTCAGAGCAGGGAAGGTTTGTGGCCCTCAAAGCAAGCATCTCACTCATTAGGGCAGACAGAGCCCGATCCCACAATCTGTCCATGTGCAGCAATCGGTTGGCGTTGGAGAGGCCAAAAGTGTGGGTTAACAGCTCTTTGAGGGCTGCGTATTTGCCTCATTCCAGAGACTGCTGTAGGAACACTATGACCCTTGCTGCTGTCTTGATCAAAAGCGCTCACAATATAGAAATAGCGATGTCAGCGGCAGCAATGAGTCAAAGCAGGAACTGAGCCTCGGCCTGCTTGAACCACACATGCGACACCTAAAACGTTGGAAGCCTGAGTGAGACCGCATGGATGGTTACTGGCTCTGCCTGGTCCATCACCTTCAGGTCCAACTGCTAGTCATACCTGTCAGGTCACCAATGTCGTGTTCGCGCTATGCGGGCATGGAGAAGAATGACACACATACCAAAGTCTTGACATCAAGATTAGTTTATTGCTCCGGCCATCCCATTTAGATGGGCTCCAAGCACTGACGTTAGGGCCTCGTGTCATCAGAGCACCGGTCTAGGTGCTGGTGTTCCTGCCAGTTCCCAGTCCTCCTGCAGTGTGGGAAGACACCTGGGAAAACAACAGGTGACACGCCCCAGGTATGCTCGTTCGTCAGCCATTTTGTGGGCCAGTCCATGTCTACATGCACAGGCTGCAACAGAGCAACTCAATCCTGTTTTGATATTTTCAATTAAGAGCATATTTGCGGCACAAGCTAGGACCATGTTGTTTTCTAGTTGTACTGAAGTAGAACTTATTAGAAGGATTGTTAAAATGTTTGTTTCTATGATCTACTCATATTAGGGTTAAATTTGTAACGATGTCCTTACTATGCCCCTGGACCTGCATAATTTTCCTCTGAATGGTAATGAAGAATTTCTTTTGTTTGTGTTAGACACCACTCTATGCAATCCAAAAAAAATTTTTTTGTGTTTATATAGCTAGATTATACCTTTTTATAATTTTTTTTGATAGATGGGATTTTGGGATGGGATGAAACCATCAGGTAAGCAACTTTATTTGCTGTTTTGAAAGTTGTGTTATTACAGTAATCTTTTATGGAAATTTTTAAATACTCAAAAAAACCATGCTTATTCTAGATGTCAAGCATTCACAGTGGCAATTCTGTACTTACCCCCTCCTCCTGACTATCCTTGTGCTCATGCCACTCCTTTTATATCTTACTCTATACTATTTTTCAGCCTGTCAGACATCTCCAACTACTCCCTTTCTACTGCATTTGCAAATTCCTGTTCATTTCAATCTTTTCCCAGTTCTGATAAGTAGTTAATCTGAAATATTAACCATTTTTCTCTTTATACATGCAGCCAGTCCTGCTGAGAATTTCCAACACTTTCTTATTTCAAGACAACTTCTGGACTTGGCAAGTCTAAAATCAAGTTACATTAATATATTAAAGTAGTCACATTCTTTTCATTCTATACATAGAAAGTAAAACTGCTATAAAATGAACAAAATGTACCTGATTTTCAGTCCAATTCTTCTCCATGGTTTGTTGCTGCATCTGTTCCTTTAACTCATGTTCTCTAGAGATGAATTCTTCTTGCAACTTCAGTGTGGCAAGAATATCTTCCCTCTGGTTCCACAGCTGTTGCTGCAATGCTTTTAAATGTTCTTGTTGGACAGAAATATCCACCAACGAAGTGGAAACATTTTCCTGACTCATGATTTCAACAGGTTTGGTCAACGCTATAGAAAACATTGATTGGTTTAATCTTTCCTCTTCAATTTCTGCTGTTCCTAACTGTATCTCGACAAACTTTGATTCATTATCGATCAAACCTACTTGACTCATGTCTTGCTCTGCCTCAACTGCATTTGAAATTCTTATGCAAGGTTCCAATACTTCCAGATCAGTTACTTCAAAATCATGTCTTTCAGGTCTTGAAAGATTAGGTTGACTTTTATTGTCTACAACAAACAGCCTCTGATTAGCATTGACAAGCCTTCTAGGTTTATTGTCACAAATCTGATGAAGAGAGTTCTGCCCAGAGGTACACCTTGCTGAAGTGAAAACTGAAGGCAATCCCTTTTCCAACTGTTGTTCTTCCAACTGTTTCCGGATTTCTTCCGCTGATGTTTTATGCAGCCTTGAAAATGAGGTTGTGAAATGAGGACTTGGTAAAACATGGAAAGACTTCAAATGCTAGAACTTGGAGCAAAATACAAACTCTTAATCAAGTTGGGTGCCTGTGTGCGCATGGAAGGGGGGGGGATGGGCGGGAAATACACAGTCAATGTTTTGAATCAAGACCATGCAGCAAGTCTGATGCAGGGTCTCAATCCAAAATATCAGTATTCCTTTTCCTTGCCACAAAACGCATCACCAGAAAACACCATATCAAATTATCTGTGAAACCTTGGACCAGTGATTTAAAAACATTCAAAATTCCTCTAAAATAAGGAAATTTAAAGTTCAGTTCATTTAATTTACACAAAAGTACAGAATAAAAAGCTAGTTTCAATAATTGTTCTCCAGAACTTGCTGCAACCATATATCTACAATCTTCTCCCAGAAATCAAAGAATTGCAACTCTTGATCAAAGAAATGAACACTGTCCATTTTTATCCATGGATTCTGCATGACCAGTTGAGTTCCCTCTGCATCTCATTGTTTATTCAAGATTTCAGCATCTGCAGTTTTTGTGTTTCTTTTGCTTGACAACATGTCCTGATGCTCAAGTTGGAATTCATCAGAACCATTCAGCACAAGTGCTCATTTCAGCCTTGGTCCAATCATGGACAAGACAGAGATGGACAAAAGCTGCTGCCCTTGACATCAACACTGCAACGTGATCAACCTGAGTGTCAGAAAGCTCTGGTAAAGTTATAAAATGGGACGAGAAAACATAACTGCATGGAACTACTTCAAGCGCAAAAAAAATTATAATTGTTGGAGCTCAATCATTTCAGTTCCAAGACATTGGTGATATCGACTTCTACTGGCTAATACCATAGGCTCAACAATCTTCAACTGCTTCATCGCTGAACTTCCTATTAACAGTTTTTAAATGTACAAAATTTAATCCCATTTGTAAACTTTCAAAACCTAGTTGGAGAGCAAAATACACCAATCTTATTGCTAATTTGCCTATTTTTCTCCAAGACATCTGATATTTAATCTAGCTCTGATGATTAGCTGGTTGCAATTTAATGTCCAAGTTTGTATTATCAATTTTTCTTCAGACATTTCTCCAAGAAAATGCAACCACCAGCTCAATATTAAAAGGCAATGATTCATACTTTTTCAGGAAAATGCATCACCAAATCTTTACACTGAGCTTTTTACCTGTTTTTCTCAATAAGGTGCTGTTGATATTGATGGATTGTAAGCATATGTTCATCTTCTGGCAAAACTGCATTTGACACACAAATCTTGGAATGTTTCAACTGCAGAGAGCACACAATAAATCAAACAATTTTGATTAGTGAAACATGAAAGTCTGCAGATACTGTGGTTGAAGCAAAAAAACAATGCCGGAGAAAACAACAGTATCCTTTATGTAGCAAAGGTAAAAATACAAAAACATTTTTCCCAACCTTGAAGGGCTCAATCCCTTTTTTTTTTTTAAAAATCTTTGCAACATAAAAGGATACTTTAAACTGATGGCATTTCAATCAAATTAGCCAAAATCTTATTGAATTACAGTACAAGCATGCCTTTCTCCTGCACCCGATTCACATGTTTACATTTTTTTTAATTTTTAAATTTAGACATACAGCACTGTAACAGGCCATTTCGGCCATGAGCCTAATTTACACCACATTAACCTACACCCCAAGTACTTTTTTTTTTGAACAGTGGAAGGAAGCCAGAGCCCCTTGAGGAAACCCACGCAGGCACATGGGAACGTACAAATAATTCCTTACAGACAGCATGGGATTTGAACCCAAGCCCAGTCTTTATCATTGGCACTGCAAAGGCATTGTGCTAACCATTACACCAACCGTGCTGCCCACGTGAAAGCACAAGAGAGTAAAATAGTACACACCTTTCTTCCCCCAACTCGTGTGACACATGCAGATGACGTAACTGTGTTACAGAAAATTGCGATACAGTTTCAAGGAACACCATCACCCTCTAATAAAATTCTTTCAAAATTAATTCTTTGCCTCATTATCTTTTTAGCTTTCTGCTGCATCTCAAGAACCTCCCAGTTCACTGGTCTGTCACAAACTCTTGTCATTTGAAGAACCATAGATTCTATCACTTTCTCATGGAATCCCTTGTTTTGATTAGAATAAATTTTTACTGAGCATTATAGAATCGCTGTTTGCATGTCTTTCACCTTTCATCTACTGACCCGACTCTTAGCTTGTTTACTATGTGCACCCAGGACAACTTCTCTTATGCCATTATAATTGTACTTTAAAATGAAAGCACTGATTATAGACAGATGATATTCATCACAAACTGCATTTCAAATGTTATCACTTTGTTATCACTATCCCTTAGGGAAATTTTAACTGCAACATTTGTTATGAATCTTTCCACAAGACTATATGTAAAATAGCCTGTTCTTAGACATCAAGTATCGATCGAAAAGCGAAGCTCACATTTCACAAATTCACTCCATAACCACTTTTTGAAATAGCTATTACATCATACACCAATGTTGCTCTTTGTTCTATCAACTTTTCTCCCTTGTAAAAAGTGTGAAGTGCATTCAAATCAGAAAAGCTTTGCTTTTTTATGTATTTGGATTTGTTCAGTTCTCATTGTTATTAACATATTCTGGCCATTACACTATGACACTATTTCCCCCTCAATATTCTGTTCCACTGCTTGATAATTTGCTATTCTTGGGATTTCCCCCTTCCCCAACACCCCCAATTTTTTTAAAATCACATTTACAATGTTAATTAGGGCATGTTACTCTTCCGTGGTTTATGAGCAGTCACTCTCAATGGAACAGTTCTCTCCTTCACCAGTGTCTCATGATTAAATGGATGTACTCCTGTACATAATAAACTCAATATACGGATGTGGGTTATCTACTGCAGCTGGTGCTTGCATTGTAGCCTCAAGATCAGAGAGACTGGATGTGTACTGGAAGATTGTTTCTATGAAGACCTTCACTCTGGCTGCTGAATATGGACCACCATTTTAATATGGTCAACCATTTTAATTTATACACAATTTCCACTCAGACATGTCCATGGCATTATGCACTGCCTAAACAAGGCAACCTGCAAATAGGAGGTACAATACCTAATATTCAGTATTGGCACGACTTTAATCAGACAGTATTAACATCAACTTCTCCAGATTATTAAACCCCTCTCCCAAGCTTCTCTTTCCAATCCCCATCTCCTTTCCTCCAGTTCCCCACCCCTTCCTTCTCCAGAGAGCTACTCTTTCTATCAATTGTCAGGTTTTTTTTTTTAAAATCTTCTACCCTCCACTTATTGACCCATGACCTCTAGCCAGTTAGCCACTTCTCCATACCCCTCCACTGTGCTAAATGTACTGAGGGGTGGGGTTATAGATTAATAGGGCAGGACAAGCTCGTGGGCCTAAAGGGCCTGTTACCATGCTGCATGTATAAAGTTAAAAATCCTCACCCTGCCTAATTTCTCACAATTCTTTAGTAAAACACTCTTTGTAGCGTGTGCACAACAGCAAGTGTGGAAGGAAGAGATACAGACAAAGTCGAAGATGAAGACTTGATTTATTGCACTGGCACTCATCATTGGAGCGCCAGCCTCTGGTAGGTCAGCGTTCTATCTTCCCACTGTGCGGAGGTCACCTGGGACAACAGCCAATGTCTTCCTCATTCTAGCTATGCTATCTATAGTTACGTGGACCACAACAACTGGACCTTCTCCCTCTCATTCTCATCTACCTCAGTACTGATGCTTTTAACACCAGCCAGGCAATGTAGCCTTCAGAATTCTCTATATATTTTTAAAAAATCTCTTCTCCTAACCATGCCATGACCATTGCAATTTTCTTTTCCTTCCATACTTGAACAACTTCGATAATATGGAGTTTGTATGAACAACAGTGATACTGCAGGGAGCATGTGGAAAGCAGGAATCTTAATTCTGTTAGTCAAGGTTAACAGGATTAGGAAACTAGAATAAATGCATTGAAAATGATAGATACCCAACCCAAAATGTTACATTAAATACATGACTGGACAAGTTATTTCCTCATCATTATTATACTGAAATATTTATTTAAAAAGACAAACTTTCCTCTGCAATCTTCAGCATACAGAGATGCCCTGTCTATCTGCAGAGTACAACAGTGTATCTAAATGAATTAATTACTTTCAATGTGTTTTTTTCCCCTCTTGATATTTCAAAAATCTTTTACCTGTTCATGCTTCTGCAAAGTTTGCCTTTCCAAATCACTTATTGTTTCTTGCATTTGCATTTCTTGCTGCTGCTGTAACTGAGCTTTCTGTAAATTAGCTTCAAGAGTTCGTTTCTCCTGTTCAGATTGCCACAGCAAAGTCATCTGTTGTTGCTTTTGCTGTTCCAAGTCATTTAACTGATCAAAAACAAGTGAACAAGGTTTTCTGTTAACATCAAATTTTTGTCGAGTCTTTCAATCCATATCAATTTGTGAAAATAAATCAAGATGAATTACAGATGTCAAAATAGGATCATTGAAACTTTTCACAAATGTAAATTCCTGGAGCTTTGTACATACAAGAATGTTATTGCAACAGGACACCCGAGGTTACCAATGTAATTCCAGGGGCGGTGGGACAATGCAGTGTTTGCACACACATTCTTGTCTCATGTTCCACCAAAAATCAAAATAAAAGCGCTGATTAAAATATCTCTCAAGTAAAATAATAGCTTTCAGGAAGATTAATAAGTTTACTTCTTGAATCTAAAAATAAATGGAATTATGAAAAACAGTTCCCTCTCGCAAGGGCTTGAGAGGATAAAATCCATCAAATTTAAAAATATGGCAAGTAATTTATCAATCAGGGGAGGTCAATTAAATTGCCATTACATGACTACCAATAACAATATCACCCCATTTAAAACACAATAGAAGTCTGAACTGAATTTATTCAGAATTGAGATTGATTGATTTCTGGATACTATGGATATCAAGAAAAATAGGGATAGTGCAAGAAAATGGTGTTGGGGTGGAAAATTCAGCTATTATCTTGATGAATGATGGACAGAAATGAAGGGTCAGACTGCTCACCCCTTTCTCTTAGATTTCAAATATAAATTAATTGAAAACCAAAAGACATTATTCATAAAGAGCAAAACCAAATGTATTTGGTGAAATAACATTTATATCTTTACTATTATGGAGGTAAAAACTGTTTCACTGCACTTCATTATCAGTAATAGACTCTGGATAAATTTCAAATTCATTATCAGTATTAATTTGCATTTTGCAGATAAATATTGCTTTTCTGAGGATGGGAGACAGAACCAAAATGTGCAAAAAAAAATACAATTCCTGAACTTAAATGTTTTTATTTTGCTTTCATACACACCTGCTTCATTCTGTCAACATCAGATCGAATTCTACTGGCTTGCTCCTTAGGATGGAACAAAGTGGTATTTCCAGCAATTATGGTTTCTTCAGAAATTGCTTTTTGATCTATAAAGCACCACTTGGATTATGCTTCAAACATTATGCACAATATTAACAATTTATCGTTAAAGATAACGATCTTCTAACAAATTGACAAAATCCCAAATTTGTTTTACATTCTTACATTTGCTATATGAAAGTTTCTACAAGTCACATTACAAAACATCAGATTGAAGTTTTGATGAATATGAAATCTAAAAATACCTTAAACTATGTATTTTTTGAAACAAAACTTCCACTTACTGTTTTGAGAATGCATTTCTGGATGCTCTACGCTTACGATTGTGTTGGCTGCAGATTGTGTCAAAGTTCTTTCTTTGGTTTCTTCAGTAGTAATGGAACCAGATTCAATGGTCACATCCTTGTTTATGCAGTTTGATTCAGAGCTCATGATACAATGATCTTTTTGTTTCTTTATCTTGGTAAGGAGTTTCATTAAGGCCGCTTTAGATGGACTTGCAGTTGAGTGACCCGTAACTGAGGGTGAAACTTGACAGAGGAAGAAAACAAAATTGGTTACAATGTGCAAACATTTCTTAATTTCTACATGATTCACTCATCTTATTGCAAATTAAACAGGAATACATATACATGTATGAATGATGTAAATAATCATAACATTAGCCCTGAACATAGGCAGCAATTTACTTGGATTGAAGAGAACCCCAAAGACTCAGTAAGAACTCCATTCCATTTTAAATAAATTCAGCTCCTATTACTGATTCTTATCTACCTTCAGAAATATAGCCAGATGCCTGTGGAGACATTTATATTACTTCCTGCTGTAGTCTCATCCAGAAATATACTCTGAAACAATTCAGCCATTGTGCAAAGTACATAGTACTATTTTCAACGTTCTTCTAAAGATTTCTTCAGTAACAACAGAAAATCTCTCAAATCTCCTGTTAAAAGTAACAAAAGTTGATGTGGGCAAATCCACGCAAGGTTCTATTGTGTTGATGACTATATCATGAACATTAACAATTAAAGCCAGAATTTCATTTGGGTTCTGAAAAATATTCGAACATCGGAAATCAATGCCAGTGTTTTTTTGACAAAGATTAAGCCACAATTGTCTACCATCAATGGAAATTTAAAAAACCATGATCAGAGAGAGATGTAAATTGCTTCCGCAAATTTTCTTAAATAGAACTTCCAACTATGCAACTCTCAGATGGCATGGTGCATAGGGATATCGAATTTACTCCTAATCACAATCGCTCCACAGCACATGCAATATCGCTGGCTTTCTACTGAGCTCTGGATCACCTCAAAAATAGTAACATACATATGGCAGCTCTTCACAGACTACATTATTCCCTCAGCGTTGGTCAAGAAGCTACAAACTCTGGGTGTCTGCATTCCCCCCCCACCCCACCCCTCTGCAACCGGATCCTTGACTTGCTCATCAGACCAGTCAGCACAAATTGGAAACATCTCCTCCTCACTGACTATCAACACAAGTGCACCCCAAGGATTCATGCTTAGCCCATTGCTCGACATTAAAAACCCATGACTGCGTGGCCAGGCAATTTCAATGCAACCTACAAGTTTGACGATGACACCATAGTTGTCAGCAGAATCACAAACGGCAATGAGGAAGCAAACAGGAAGGAGATAGATCAGCTCTAGATGTCACACCTATAATCTTGTGCTCCACATTAGCAAAGTCAAGGAAATGATTGTGGACTTCATACTCAGTCCTCATTGAGGTTTCAGTCGTGGAGAGGGTCAAAAACTCCAAATTTTTGGGTGTCAACATCCCTGAGGATCAGTCCTGGTGCTTCTATGTTGATGCAATCACAAAGGCAGCTCTCCAGCTTCTATACTTTGTGAGGTGTTTGACGAGATTTGGTACGTTACCAAAGTCTCAAAAACTTCTACAGGTATACCATGGAAAGTATTCTGCTTGGTTGCATCACTGTCTGGTATGGAGGCACCAAATCTCAGGACAAGAAAAAAACTCCAGAGGGTTGTTAACTGTCTGTGACACCAAAGGCACCAGACTTCACTCCATTGAGTACATCTACACAAGGCAGTGTCTTAAAAAAGCAGCCTCTATCCCCAAAGACCCCCACCACCCAGACCCTTCATTCCGCCACCATGTTCTTCGGTTCTGGGATGACGATGGCCTTCTTAAAGCAGGTAAGAACTTCTGCCTGAGGTCTGAAAACTTCTGGGTGCTAACCTGCATTGGTTCTCAGAACAAATTTTCCAGGCCAGTTGATGACACCACAGAAGACCTCTGAGTACATTCCTCCAACTTAAGAAGGCCATTAATGTGGTCTCAGTATGCCTGGTCCAGTGAACAAGATGCTCATCTTCTCACCAATGGGTCCCTATGCGTGTTCACTCCCATTTCATCTGATGCACTCACTATAAACGTGGCCATTTTCTACCTTCAAAGTCACAATGACAGAATGAAAGAAAAGTAATTGTGCACAGATCATGTAGAATCTGGTATATCATGCAATTAATGTTTGGCTGCCAGTGAACCTCACAAATCTACAGCATTACTGACAGCACAAATAACACCACAACAATTGCATGAAGCAACAGTATTGTAGTTGGTTTATCCTGCATAACTGTTTTGCTGCAGCAAACGAGAATTTCAGTGTAATTGTACTTGTGTACCTCAAATTAAATTTTCATCACCCTTGCAACCTGATCACCCCTTATTTTCTCTATATCCCTGTTAGACAACAAGAGCAGAAACTTCCTCTGGGCCTTCTCCAATGTCACATGTTTCCTTCGAAATGCAGCCAAAAACTGTTCACAATGCTCCAAATCTGGATTGACCAACACCTAATAAAGACTCAGCATTATATCCTAGTTTTTATATTGTAGTACTCTCAAAATTAATGCTAAAATTGCATTTTTCCTCACAACCAACTGTGTTAAACTTTAGGGAATTCTGCACTAGAACTCCCAAGACCCTTTGGATCTATGCTTTCAAAATTCTCTTCCCCATTCCGAAAATTGTTTACTTTATTCCACACCTCAGAGAGCATGGCCAGAGAGCATGGCCACATACATTCCTACACGGCAAACCATCTGCCACTTTGCCCAATCTCATTGTCTCCAACTGTACACCTCATTTTCTTAACAGTACCCATTCTCCCCCTGCAAACTTGGCCACAAAGTCAATTCTGACATAGAAATCATTAAATAACATGAAAAATGACAGACCTTATGCTGACCACCATGGAACAGTCGTCACCAGCAGCAAACCAAAAAGAGCCCTCCCTTGATTCACATTGTCTAACAGAAGACAAACAATCTTCTATTCATGTTAGTACATTGCCTGAAATACCATGGGCATTTCAAGGCTGAGGACATGGCTTAGCAGCCTCATATGCAAAAATCTGACAAATCAGGCCTGAAAGATTATGTTTGTTTTTCCCATTTTGTGTGGCCTGCTGAGTATTTGTCGTAATTTTTGTGTTTTTAATTCACATTTCCAGGTTTTTTTCTTTTCATCACAAGTTGCTCAACATTACCTTTGTGAAAACAGTATAATATCCTCACCCTGCATGAGATCTTCATTTCACAACTGTGTTTGCACTTTAATTACCAATTACAGGATGAACATTTCAAATATGATAATTGTTATTTGAGAAAAGAGAATCTCATTTCAAGTCCTGAAAAATTGCAGATTTTTAAAATTTCCTTTGCTCTCAACTTAACATTTTCTTTATTTTTTGCTATTTATTTAACTGACTAGAAAATGATTTGAGAAGATGAATTAATTTCCCTTTTTAGTCATTACTTTTTCAAATGAATTTCACCTCGGTAAAGAATATTCCCATTTTGTCCCATTATTCACCAATGTGTCCCATGTTACATCCTTTTTGGTTTACATTTCTAGAACCTTTGATAAAACCAATTTGCACTGGAAAAACAATACATAATTGCCTGATTTAAATATTTTAGTTAATATTCATATTTCAAGGATACTACCTTCAATTTGTTTCAAGTGTTGCATCTCAAACTCTTTTTGGCCACCTTTTGCATGTTGCTCCCCTTGAAATCCCTCTGGCTCTATAGAGAGATCCAAATCTTCATCCTGTGTTTCAACAGATGGGGCTGGTAAAGGTTCGGGCTCAAGACGCAATACTACATCACCTTTGATTTCTGAGATTAAAATAAAGGAAAGACTCATTAATTGGTCACAAATCACTTAACATTTGAATTGGTGTCTGCATTCAAGGCAAAATACCACCACCTATGAAAGACCTTGCAATAGAGAAAGAACATTAACTATTTAGTGTACTAAAATGGAAAACCTAAAGATCTTTATGGCCAAAGATATTTTAAATGTTTTAATTACAACCACAGACTAGAAACAAATTTACAAATCTGTCTAACCGATAAACAAAACAACAATTCCACCCCACACTCCGCCAACATTAGTCAAAACAAAGTGCAGTAAGTTATATTAATAGGACTTTGGATTCTTAACAACTTGTATTGCATCTTTAATAGACCAAAACATTTCAAAGTACTTCACAGTATAATTCTTGAAATTCCGTATTAACATTAATTCCTAAATATTTAATTTGTGTAGTCCACTTCAAATTTGTAATATTTTTATATACTGAATAATCACCTTTACAAATTGGTAAAATTTCACTTTTAGCCCAATTTACTTTGTAACCAGATAACTGGCCATAAATTTCTAAACATTCTTAAATTGCAGGTAAAGAAATATCTGGATCCACCAAATATAATATAAGAATTATATTCAATTAATTATTTTCCTTTAATAAAAAGGATTACATTAGATTTGATTAGGTGGAGGGATCTACCTTTTGGTTTACTAGGGAGGATTAATACCATAAATATGAATATTTTTCCTAGAATACAATATTTGTTTCAATCAATTCCTTATTTTTTTTTAAAGTTTTTTTAAGGATTTATATAAAGCGATTAGAGAATTCTTATGGAAGGGAAAATTTCCGAGAGTAGCAAAGAGAAAATTGATGTGGGATTTTCAATTTGGAGGTTTAAGATTACTGAATTTTCAGCATTATTATGAAGCAGCTCAATTCAAATTTCTTAGTGCATTAAATAATATGGACGACCCACCTAGTTGGGTAAAGATACCCAACTTGGGTAAAGATAGAAATGGCGGTTATCTTAGAAAAATTTCCTCATGAGTTTTTGTTTCGATGGAATAAAAATTTATTACGAACTTATGATGTGCCAATATTGAAACATTTATTGAATTTATGGACAAGTAAACTTAAAAAATTGGGACTTAAAAATATATATTCTGGAAGATTGCCATTATATAATAATCAACTTGTTCCTTTTACGGTCTCCAATGCCACTTTGAAACAATGGGAAAAGAAGGGAATAAAAAATTTATCTGATTGTTTTTCTGAGGGTTGTTTTTGTTCCTTTGACGAATTACAAAGGAAATATGGTATTAGTGCAAATACTATATTTGTATATTATCAATTAAGATCTTTTGTAAAACAGTTATGTGGTCGACATATGATTTTATTGCCTGAATCTAGTTTTGAAGAATATGTACTTTCAATACCAAAAAAGGGATATATATCTGATTTGTATTGTATTTTACAAGAAATTGATAGTAAAAAAGACTGGGATAAAGATAAGTTGAAATGGGAAAAAGATTTAGGACATAAAATAGCTGAAGAAGCTTGGATGGAAATTTGTCAGAATAGTATTCGGAAATTAATTAATGCTAGACTAGCGATGATTAATTATAATTTTATTCATCAGCTATATTTAATTTTAAAAATTTGGTTTTATAAGTTAGATTCTTGTTTTCAATGTGATCAGACGGCCAATACTTTTTTGCATACTGTTTGGCTTTGTGATCGATTGCAACAGTTTTGGAAAGGTATTCAATCTGTTTTTAACAGTTTATATAATATCCATCTTGTATTAGATCCCGATATATTTTTATTAGGGAACATGCAATCATTAATCGATTTAGGTTTAGAGGATTATCAGATTTCATTTATTTATTTAGCTTTAGTTGTGGCTAAGAAATGTATAGCACTTACTTGGAAAGATAGAAATATACTAACTTTAGATAAGTGGTATTTGGAAATGAAATTTTGTTTGACTATGGAAAGGATATCTTTTTCAATTCAGGATAAGATGTCTTTTTATAAGTTAAAGTGGACTCCGTCTGCTAATTATATGCATTTAAGTTTGATTTAAATATATGTTTAAGTGTGATATTTTAGTATCGACAATTTTTTTTAGGTTAAGTTTTATCTCTTTTTTTTGTAAGTGGGTATTTTTTTTATATATAATATTGTCAATTTTATTAACTCTTCACTCTTTATTTTGGGGGAGGGTTGGACTAATTTTAAGTTAGACTATTAATATTGTGTTACAATTAACGGGGGGGTTATTTTGTGTAGTTTTCTTATGTAATATTGTAATCATATCTTTTTAAATTTTTTTTTCTATTTTTCTTTAAATGTAATTCTTTATTGTATTCATGTTATAAAAATTTTAAATAAAGTCTTAAAAAAAAAAGTATTTCACAGTGAAAAAAATTAGGCTAGCTGAGTAAAACCTTATTCAAAGAAGCAAAATGCACCTTGGAGGATGAAAGACTGAAAAGGACAGAGCACTGAGCCTAGGCAGTTATTTCAAAAGTGAATTGAAATCATTAAGAGAAGCAACATTTGTCCTAATCCTAATACAGAAAAAAACATGTTTGAAACAAAAATACACCTTTATACAGATACAACTGGAATTAGATACACGTTTTTCACAACTGTTCCTCGGCATTACTTGAGTATATAGAGCATCCATGGAGTTAACATTCACATATCCTTAAAGGTGGCAAGACTGGTTAAAAAGGGCAAGCTTTCCTAAATCAAAAGCAGGGAATTGATGCAAGAACTGAATACTAACTTGCCCACAGTTGGAGTATTGCATTCAATTCTGATCATATTACAGTAAAAATTAAATTGTTCGAGAGTGTGCTGAGCAGTTTGATGAGAATGTTGCTGTGAGAAATCTGGGATAAGTTTGGGTTGTTTTCTTTGAACTAAAGGGACTGAGACTGTAATGAGAGGAGCATTCAAAAAGCATTGGGAGAAGTGCTTGTTTAAATCCCATCAGGGACTGCAAAAGCATTTAAAAAGCACCAGAGGTAGGTGATATTTTAAATCTTGTTGGGAGAGTAGGATTGTGAATGCTAGGAGAGGCACTAAAGGACCGGGATGTAATCAATTAAATGTTGTCAGGGTCTCTGAAAGCGGTTCTCGGAACAAGAGGACTGTTTAAAATGCACCAGGAAAAGTAGGTGCTTGGTTAAATCTCTCCATTGGCTCATTAGCTATAGCCAATAAAAGGAAGGGAAGCTCAAGAGGAGCAGCCATTGCATGAGTGTAGGAGTGGGAATCTTGATACTTCAGCTCAGGAGGTTGAGTGTCCCATTGCAGGAGTGGGAATCTGAGGAAGGAAGGGAGTTGAGACAAGGTGATGATAGATTTTTTCCAACTCTTTCCTCTTAAATAGACAGTGGGAAAGCGCTGCCAGGTCAGACCAACAGTATCCCTGACAACTTCATCTGTAAGGTGAACTGACCTCTACAGGGAATTGAAGTTGCAGTTGGATGAACTCCAGATCATTTGGGAGGCTGAGGGGTTGATGGACAGGAGTTGCACAGACACAGTCATACTGAGAGTGATGATGAATGCAGCTGCAAAACACTCACAAGATGCAAAAGAGGCAGGCAGTGTATGGTACTCCAATGGCCATTCCAATCAGAACCGTATATCCTTTGGATACTGCTGAGGAGGATGATCTATGTAGGCAAAGCAGCAGCCAGACCATAATCACTATGGTTGGCTGTGAACCTCAGAAAACATCAGGTAGAACAAAAGTCATTGGGGACTCAAGCCAGGGTAATAGATTGGACATTCCAAGGTTTCAAAAGAGCTTCTGGGATAGTGTGTTGCCTCTTGTGTGATCAGGTCCAGGCAATGTCTGAGCAGGTGCAAAATATTCTTAAAAGGGAGGGCAGTCAGCCAAAGGTCATGGTACATATTGGCACAAATGACACAGGCAGGAGTGGGGGTACAGGTCCTGCAAAGCAAGCTCAGGGAGTTAGGAAAGAGGTTGAAGAGCAGGGCCTCCAAGGTGGCAATCTCTAGATTACTCCTGGTGTCATGAGCCAAAGAAGGTCAGAACAGGAAGATAGTGTAGACAAATGAATAAATGGCTGAAGAGGAATATATGTGGAATGCCTACAAAATGGCTTTTTAAGAGCGGCTTGTTGATGAGCCCACAACTGGATTGTATGTTGTGCAGTGCACCAGAGGTGATTAGAGAGCTTAGAATTAAGGAATTAGGGGGCAGTGATCACAATATGATAGAGCTCAATTTGAGTTTTAATAAGGAGAAACTAAAGTCAGATGTGTTGGTATTTCAGTGGAGTCAAGGGAATTACACAGTCATGAGAGGGATTCTCATGACAATAGATTCAAAAGGGGCAACAGAAGGGAAGATGACAGAAGCAATGGATACAGTTTGTGCAATAAATGAGGATGGTGCAGGATACATACATTGCAAAAAGGGAAATATTTGAATGGGAAAATGTCACAATTCTGGCTGACGAGGGAAGACAAAGCCCACGTAAAAGCAAGAGAGGCCATACAAGGAAGCAAAAACCAGTGGGAAGATAGAGGATTGGTAAGTTTATAAAACCTTGAGAAGGAAACGGGTGAAGTATGAAAGTAAGCCAGCAAATAATATGAAAGGGGATACAAATAACTTCTTCATGTATACAAGTAGTAGAGGAGGTGAGAGTGGATATCAGACCATTAGAAAGTGACACTGGAGAAATGATGGGAGACAAGGAGATGGGAGCAGAACTAATAAGTATTTTAATCAGTCTTCACTGTGGAAGACAGTAGCAGTGTGCCAGATGTCAATGGCATCAGGGAAGTGAATGCAGTTACTATTTCAAGGGAGGTGGTGCTCAGGAAGTTGAATGATCAAAGAGTAGATAGACCTCCCAGACCAGATGGATTGGGTTCTTAATGAAGTAGTGGTTAAATGCAAATACATTGCTAATAATCTTTCAGGAATCTAGAAATTTTGGAATGGTGCCGGAGGACTGGGGAAAAAAAAAATCACAAATGTCTCCCTTCAAGAAGTGAGGGAGGCAGCAGAAAGAAAATTATAGACCAGTTAGCCTGATGTCAATGGTTGGGAAGATGATGGAATCAATTGTCAAGGATGAGGTTACTGAGAACATGGAAGGCACATGACGAGATAGGCGAAAGCTTGTAAGGGAAAATCTATTTGAATTCTTTGAAGAGACAAGCAGACCAGATAAAGGAGATGCAGTGGAAGTTTGGATTTTCAGGTTTTTGAAATGGTGCCACACACAAGAGGCTACTTAACAAGAGCCAGAATACAGGGATCCTATTCTGGTTGTCAGCCAGTTGTTGTTCCACAGGTATCAGTATTGGGGCTGCTTCCTATTAGGTGTATATTAATGATTTAGAATATGAAATGAATGGCTTTGTGGTCAAGTTTTCAGATGATACAAAAGAGCAGTTTGTGGTGGGAAAACAGGGAAGCTGCAGAAGGATTTAGACAAATTGGGAGAATGGGCAGAGAAATGGCATCTGAAATATGCCAAAATAAATGGGCAGACTATTTTTTTTTTAAATGGAGAAAATTAAAAGTACCCAGATGCAAAGGGATCTGGGAGTCCTTGTGCAAGATAGCCTAAAGCCAAGCTTGCATGTTGAATCAGTGCTGAAGAGGAATAGAAGACAAGAGCAGGGATATGATGTTGAAGCTTTATAAAGCACTAGTGAGATCTGACAAGAGTATCGTGAGCAGTTTTGGGCTCTTCATTTAAGAAAGGATGTGCTGACATCAGAGTCAGAGGATGTTTACACGAATGATTCTGGAAACGAAAAGGTTATTATACAAGGTGTGTTTCATGGCTCTTGGCCTGAACTAGTTGGAATTTCAGAGAATGAGGGGGGATCTTATTGAAGATTTTTCATGTTGAAAGGCATGGACAGAGTAGATGTAGAGAGGTTCTTTCCCATGATGGGAGAATCTAGGACAAGAGGGCACAACTTCAGAGTTGAAGGGTGATTGCTTGGAGCAGAGATTAAGTAGAATTTCTTTAGCCAGAGGGTGCTAAATCTGTGGAATTTATTGCCACAAGCAGTTGTGGGGGCCAGGTATCTGGATATACAGGTACTCCCTGACTTACGACCATAATTGGAAGCAAAGGATCAGTAGCATCTTAAATTGGACACAAGTTGGAATTTTGCCTGCGCACTTTGAGTACCAAAGTCTGAAAACAAACTTTTTAAAATTAAGTGGTGTATTTGACAAACTACAACAGGGATACAGGACACGCAAGAGCCAAAATGTCCACACTTACTTTGTTAGTCTGTCTCCTGGGGTCCATTGGCTGGACGCGACCATCTTGATTCCTGTCTTTGGTTGGTGCATGCACGGTGAATCGCTTATTGGAATTCAGTTGGCATGAGCGACAGTAAAGTGCCCTAATGATATTGAATTCATTCCCTTAACTCTGGGCTGAATAACCTATTTCTGGTCCTCTGTCTCATGGTCAGTGGTCATGCCATTGCAGTTTATAAGACTTCAAATGACCTAAACACATGCAAATAACCTATTTTTCTGACAGTTATAAATCAGAGGAAATACTGGTAGATTTAAACTCATTGATAGAAACAATAGAGATGGGGTTGGGGGTGGCAATGGTGGGAGGGAGAAATTCCTTTGGAAGCATGTTTAAGTGTAAGACTTCACTGCCTAAAAGTGGAAAAGAGGCACAAGCCCATCTCATTTAAACCGTTCTTGGATCTATACTTGTTCTGGAAGGTGGGCTGAGGGTACATTGCTTATTTTTTGACTGATGCAGACATGGTCCAAACTGCTTCAATTGCTGCTACTTTTCCACAAGTCTTTGATTAATCTCTTTAGATGTCAGAGGTTGACAACTACTGTCAAATCTGAGAAAATTTCTCTGCAGAACTTGGACAAGCATAGCAGAAGGAAAACACCAGCAAATAAAACTAACCTCCCAATCCTTCCTGGGTGCTATTTTTCTCACCAGAGAAAAAAAGATCTTTTTTAGACTTTGGTGAAAATTCCAAACCATTGTAATGAACAGGCACTGTTCACTTATAGTATTAATGCGCTACACGCACTGAACTAGTCAAATGATAGTTTTTTTTTGGCTCTGGGTGTGAGAGTATAGCATTACCAGGATATCCCAAGGCTTTTCCATGCAGCCTAGCAGAAATTTAAAGATGCTGGAGAAATGGAAGGACCATTTTTCATTTTTTGGACCATGTCCAAATTGAATCAAGTATTGTATCCTTTATCATAACTCTATTGCGCAGACAGTGTTTTGGAAAGGGAACCTTTCCATACCTGGGAAGGCTAATGGCCAAGTAAACTCCTCACTGAAGTAGCTCAGCAAGACATTGAAACTTGAAATGGGCAATACATACAATGATTGCTAGTGATACAATATTCTGAAATTATAGTTTAGAATATCAAACAGGAGATCTATGTAAGTTTTGCATTACTGCCTTGAAATTGTCATCTCTCCCAACCTTATCCAACTCCACAAATTTATTCTGAAAAAACAGCTGATAAGTCTGAATCGCAATTTTTTTTTACCTCAGATTTCAAATTGTCCTTTTCAGTGGTTTTCTCTTTGAAAAGTTATTAAATTCTGAATTAGCAGAATGCAAATCTTTCCAGAACTACATTTCACATCCTCCCACTGAACTCTCAATAATTTCACATTTTATTTTGCTACAAATTGCAAAGTAAATACCCGTCAAATGTCCTTGAACTTACTTTGTTCATCAGCATACACGTCTTCAAAAGCAATTTCCATCTCTCTCTGCTGATCCTCCTTTAACTCCACTCGTCTGTAAGGTGGCTCAAACAGCTGCTGTGGCATTTGAGCCAGAGCCTGCCTTCTACGAGTTAAATCTGCAATGTGCATTTGCTCCAATTCCTTCAACAGTTTTTCCCGGTCCTAAATGAATAGATGAGCATTTTAAAATTTATATTGTTATGAGCCCAGAGGACCCCAAAACCCAGCTGCAACAGAAATTCACCAAGACAAATTGTTACTTAAACAAAAGTTGCTTTTAATCATCTTTAACTATGAAGACAGAATCACACTTTAACTTATCACTATTGACTTAACTAACCCCCTTCTCATTCTAAATGCATGTGTATGTAATGAATATACAAGTTTGATTCACAGTCCAATCTCACTTCTCATTCCTCCATGTTCACCGGTTGCAGGCAATTCTTATACTGTGCACAGAATTTAACATTTATGAAGTTCACCAGGCTTTGATATTTGAAAGGTAAATGGATACCACTCAGGAAGGCTCTTGTCAGTTTTCAGAGAGATTTGTTGTTCACTGGACACAAACTGATTTCTTCTAATCAGCCACGTCAATGTCTTGCTGAAGAAACTTGCCCCCTCAGGGTTTTCCAGATGATAACCTCTTTCTTTCAGGTCACCACAGAGTTCCTTTTAGTTTCTCTTATTTCAAGTGAAACATTAGGCAGCCAGTCCTCTCTTGTATGGACCACAAGGGCTTTGACCATGCTGAAAAAAACCACTCACAACCTGTCTTCAAAATGGGGTTTTTCCACAAGCATGCCAATCTCAATGTTCCAGTCTCAGCTGCTGCTGCTGAACTGTAGAACTGAATTCTCTCTCTCATTCCCTAAGAAAAGCCTATGATTTTCTCTGCTTGACCCTTAGAATAGCAAACTGCACTCAGACAGCCTGCGGCTCCAGACACAATCCTCCAAGTTCTTTCATCTGTTGCTTTCCAAAACAACAATCCAGTTGTGAAGTCTCTACAGGCACTCCCCAAAGCTTTTGAAAAGGCACTCTGAGCCAGCTTGTCTGGCTTGAGCAGAGCTCCAGTATTTTAAATGAGCTCTGTTTTAAAGTGTTTGTTTGTGACCAACATAAAAACCTGCCACAACTTGTATCCTTTAAAACATATCTATATACAACATTCTGTCACAATATCAATGAATTTGCATTGCTCAATGAAGATACTGCAACTTGTAAAATGCATCATTTTTCCAACAACCATCGATGCAAAGTTGTTTTTTTTTAATTGCAAAACATTTCAGGACTCACCTTAACTCTTTTTGATACAAAAATGCTCTATCTGCTCAAAAATTAATTTGCACAAGGATGCCAATTTAAATTATGAAGTAAGCTTACAGTACTAGCATTTCTAGTTTTGTTTGCTTGATGTACAAAAAGAACTATAGTTCTAAATTTATGCAGCTATGCCACCTAACTGATTCAAGAGCAGAATGTATAGCTTTGATACTGTTTCAATTTAGCTCCTGGGTGCCCAGTACATAGTATAATTTTAAGTTTATACTTGTGCATCAATAACTACATCATTCATGGTCTGCAAGATATAATTTGGTACATGATACAAGGGAAATGAATGGCATTAAAAAAAAAATCAAGGTCAGAAAATTGTATTCCATTGATCACAACAGGTTAGCCTAGACTTGCACTATAATGTGAATGCCATGTAACTACATACCAATGTTATTATAGTAAATACCACATATACTTGCGTAATTGTAGAATTTTTTGGACCACTTTTTCAGGCCAGAAAAGCTGCCAACTTTAACATGGGTCAAACTTTTGACCTTGTGAATTATCTGTGACATTTAGGTATCAGGAGCTCAGATGGCCGGGACTAGATGAGGAGTTCGGAGGTTGGGGAGGATCTGCAGCTAGGAGCTTGGATGGGTGGGCAGCCAGGACACTGGGAGCTCGTGGGTAGTTGGCTGGGGCGAGGATCCACTGCCAATAGGTGGATGGCTGGGGCAAGATTTTGCTGTCAAGGCATCCGGAGCTCAGATGGGTGGGTGGTCGGAGACAAAAAAAAGTCGGGGGGGGGGGGGGGGGTCAACTTTTACACTGGTCATACAAAAACACCCAAATTTTGGGCCAAAAGGGGTGGAGGGGGGTGTCGACTATTACACTGTATCAACAATTACATATGTATATAAAGGAGATTATCTTGTGAAATAACTTTATTGTTCAACAGTTGCTCTAATAATTAAGTCAGTGTTTTTATTACCTGCATCAAATGAACCAATTTGAGAGCATGACTGCCTCTCAATCTAGCTTTCTCCAATTGTTCTTGTTTCTCTATCTCAGATTCCCGTTTCAATTCTTCCAAACGCTTTACTTCCTTTTCAGCAGTCAGTCGAGCACTAACCTATAGGATAGTTCTTGCTCAGTAAAAAGCACATATTGCAGTCATTTTCCATTGATATTTGAGAAAATTTAGGATATCAAACAATAAATATCCCATTGCCTTAGCATAATGTTCATTAAGAATATTCGTGCTACATAATAGATAACAATTTGAGCAAGACAACATAGTATAGATGAACTACTAGAAACAATCAAGAATGACAAATATTTCCGAGAAATTGCATTCTGAAAGAGGGAAAGGAGACGTCAGTTGTATTTATAATTTTTTTTTTAAATGACAACCATAGATGACAGAAATGCAACCCACAGACGTAAAAAAAGGACCAATTCTTCTAAATGATTGGTCTCCAAACCATTTAATAGTTGAAGAAATACGCACAAAAGATACAAAAATTAATAAATATTAATCATAGGTTGATGGGGGGGCAAATGGATTAGGAAGAACTCAAATAACCCTAAAACAAATTGGCTCAGTCGAGCAAACAAGAGAATGGAGGATTTTTATTTTTTAATATAAACTCAAGATAGGGATATTTCCATATTCCTGCAAGAATAAGGAGTAAGGGAAAATTTGTGTTAGACAAAAATGAAGAATAAAACAAAAAAATTAGGGAACATTAAAGGTAACAATAACCAGAGTATGACCATTTAAGGAATTAATTCAGAAGGGAAAAAAAAAATTCATGCTGCCTTGAGGAAATGGTTCTAAATGAACATTTAGAACAGAAGTACTCGACTTGAGAGTCTGGGATTTGCTGGATGGCAGATAGTCTTCTAATACCAGACTCTACACAGAGTCCCAAGGCACACTCCTGCCTTGCTTCAGTTCTTCCAGAATCATCAATCAAATCCTACTCAGGTCAGGCATGGAACCTGAAACTCAAATGATTCCAATATAAATTCTGGATCAATGGATCAGGAGGCAAAAGGGGAAGTGTTGTTTTGATCATTTTAGATTACTTTTGGATATTACCTTTTAACATGGTTTGAAATTAATATGGTTTAAGTGTAGATTTTTTTTTTTAAATGCCTCCATTATCAAAAAGGCAAAGTGCAGCACCAGCTTTTCTCTTTAAAGGGCTGATACGAGCATTCTGGCTGTAGATTCTCTACAATATTGTCCAGGGTTTAGTCGCTGTCAACATTTTGCTGCCAATACAAAGAAGCAGAGCCATAAATATCATTTTTCTGCAGACAACCCAGGTCTGTGTATGTTAGGTCCAGCAAGATCAATTGATACTTTTTACTTATAAAAAAAATTTTGATTATATATATATATGAGTAATTAGGACTTCAATCTACATTGCTTATAATGCACTTATCTATACATTTCCCCTCGTTCCATTCTTATTGAATACATGTTAAAAAAAAAGTTACTTATTTGGTCATCCCATGACAAACTTCCCACAAGTTCCACTCAGAGCTTGAAATCAGTTATTTTGCAATTGGTAACTGTATATTTTTGTCATGAGCAGATCATTCCTAATTGTTTTCCTCCCTTACTAAAGCAATCGTTGAATCCAAGTTATTAAAAGAAACAGCAATATTCTACAAGCACACTAATAATAGAAATAAGTGGCAAAAGCTGAAAGGAAGGGGGAAAAATATTACAGGCTGAAATAATACTGGAAAATAATTACTTTTTTTAAAAAAATCAGTATTTGACTGGAAGTGATGTGATAAAACAAAAACTGAAAAGTAATTGATCAAACCCAGTATAATACTCTGATTCCATACCTGCACCATTTACCTCCCTCCCCAGCCCCGGATTCCTCACCTACTGCTGCCGGTCGCTGCCTCAGGTACTCGACAGTTTCAGATATATCGCTGCTGGTCTCAAGAGTCGATGGCTCACGACATCACCATGACATCATCAGCCCACCCCACTGGCAGCTGAAAGCTGCCACAGACAAGAGACTCAAAGCAGGATATTATACCTCCTGGCCGGCTCTTCCAGTTTCAGATGGCCACCTGACAGCCGCATAGGAGTATAATGTACAGTTTTACAGTTGGGTATTGTGGCCACCTGAAAGCGGTTTAGATTTTTGTTCTCCTGTTATCAGATTGATGAAGACAGCATGGGTACAAATTGAAATGAGTAAAATAGGAGAAAATAATTCTGAGCATATTTTATATAAATGGCATGAAAGTCTGTTGAGAGGGCAAGTTGATACATCAATTTTGAAACGTACTTAAAATAGGAATGAAGAATTATCAGTTGGCTAGAATGTTATTAAAGCAAAATGCTTTGATTCTTTTTATAGTTAATTATGCTTATTTTGACATCTGGTAAAACTGTGGAATAAAAAGGATAAAGGTTCATTTTCCAGTTTTTTTTTAGTTTTAACCAATTGTAAGATAAGTATTACGTACCAAATAATACCATTTTTTATTATCAGCTTAAATCACATTTAAAAATAAAGTTAGGGACAAATTTTAGACTAGCTGATCAAAGTCAAATTGAATATTTAATAGCTGATACATTTATCAAAAGATTTATTAATATATACATAAAATTGCAAGGGATTATGCAGAAAAAGGATTTCTTTAAATTGAAATGGGAAAGATTTAGATATACAAATTCAAGTAGTATGGTCAAAATTATGTCATGAAAGTGTAACTAATACAATTAATGTTAGATACCAAATAGAACAATTTAATTCTTTTGCATCAATTATATTACATTTCATATAAATTACATGGAATTAATTCAAATTGCTCTGATGTTTTAGATGTAATAAAGTAATAGGAACTTCTCTCCATGCAGTTTGGCATTGTGAAAAAGTAGGAAAATTTTGGGAAGATACAAGTATTTTATTGGGATGAGTTATAAAGGTGCAAGTTTTGAAAGATCACAAAATATTTTTATTAGGAGTTATTTTCGATTTGAAGTTAGACACTTATCAGAAGTTTCTGTGAAGCAATAACAAAGAAATGTATAGCTGGAACGTGGAAATTAGAATGTCGGTTGAATAAATGACAAACAAAACTACTAAATTGTATACCTTTAGAGAAAATAACGTAGAATTTATGGAATCAACCAGAATTATTGTTAGTTTTTTAAAAATCAGATTTGGAAACCTTATATGGATTTTATGGTTATGACTTCATCTACTGCATCCGCCATTCCTGCTCCAACTCACTTTAGTTATTTCAAGGTTCAAGATCACTATGTAAATTTAAATTCAATTAATCAAGAGGTTATATGATTATCAGCCAGGCTTTTTTTCCTTTTCTTCCATCTTTCCTACTTTTTTGGGGAGGGAGGGAGAGGAAATATGAAATTATGAATTCTTTTTCCATTGGTTTTTTTAATTATTTTTTTTAGGATATGGATAAATACTGTACTTGTATTGATGCAAATGAAAAATAAAATTTACAAAAGTGAAGGTCAACTATTAACCCAAGGGAAGGCTTTTATAATATTTTGTTGTTTGAGAGAATCAGAGACTGCAGCTAAAGAATCAAATGGAGAACACAAATAAAAATTCTTAATTCTCGAAGTGTTACTTAATACCCAAATTGAACAGATACAATTAACAGAATAGCTAAATATTTTTATTTAATTTAGACAGAGGTAACATACCATTTCATCCCACAAGTTTGTGCCACCCAATTAACCTACAACCCCGGTATGTTTCAAACCAGGGGAGAATGTACCAACTCCTTACAGACAGCGTTGAATTCTGATCCCAGTCCCAATTGCTGGCGCTGTAAAGGCGTTATGCTAATTGCTGAAGAAAAAAGCCTCAGGTAAAGCATAAACAAATATTTAGCTGTTGTGCTTTATATCCTCTCATTATTAAAATGCCCTCGTTCGGGTCAGATACCTGTTTTGTGTTCATTTCCCTGTTGACGCAAGGTTCTAATAGACGACAGGGTAGGGCAGAGGAGCTGTCAATATCACATCTCTTCACTGTTGGGCATTTTGGCACTTCAAAATCCTACATTTAAAAAGTTATACACTTTTTAAATATTTTATTTACAAATTTTCAAACACAATTTCTAGTAATCACAAATTAGTTATCATTTATATACAAAATTGGAGTCTGAGCCATTTTTTCCCCTTCCCACACTTAAACCACAGTTAAGAACAACATTCAAAACAACTACAACAAAGGCAGGAAACACATCAGGGACTTGTGATGGCCCAACAGCTGGCACCTAGGCTGTTACATTTTTCTTGACTTTATTTTGATTGTGATGGAATAGACACCCTGTCCCTCCCTCAGTATAGACAGGGAAGCGAGATATGCAGATCCACACTATAACTGTGCTCCAATTAAATTTAAATATGGTTGCCAAATTTTTAGGAAGATGTTATATTTATTTCCTTAATTTTTAGGTACTTTTCTCCAGGGGAATACAGCTTTGCATTTCTGAATTCCAGTGCCCAATGCCCAAGTGAGAATCTTTCTTTTTCTTTGGCTTGGCTTCGCGGACGAAGATTTATGGAGGGGGTAAAAAGTCCACGTCAGCTGCAGGCTCGTTTGTGGCTGACAAGTCCGATGCGGGACAGGCAGACACGATTGCAGCAGTTGCAGGGGAAAATTGGTTGGTTGGGGTTAGGTGTTGGGTTTTTCCTCCTTAGCCTTTTGTCAGTGAGGTGGGCTCTGCGGTCTTCTTCAAAGGAGGTTGCTGCCCGCCAAACTGTGAGGTGCCAAGATGCACGGTTTGAGGTGTTATCAGCCCACTGGCGGTGGTCAATGTGGCAGGCACCAAGAGATTTCTTTAGGCAGTCCTTGTACCTTTTCTTTGGTGCACCTCTGTCACGGTGGCCAGTGGAGAGCTCGCCATATAAAACGATCTTGGGAAGGCGATGGTCCTCCATTCTGGAGATGTGACCCATCCATCGCAGCTGGATCTTTAGCAGCGTGGACTCGATGCTGTCGACCTCTGCCATCTCGAGTACTTCGACGTTAGGGATGTAAGCGCTCCAATGGATGTTGAGGATGGAGCGGAGACAACGCTGGTGGAAGCGTTCTAGGAGCCGTAGGTGGTGCCGGTAGAGGACCCATGATTCGGAGCCGAACAGGAGTGTGGGTATGACAACGGCTCTGTATACGCTTATCTTTGTGAGGTTTTTCAGTTGGTTGTTTTTCCAGACTCTTTTGTGTAGTCTTCCAAAGGCGCTATTTGCCTTGGCGAGTCTGTTGTCTATCTCATTGTCGATACTTGCATCTGATGAAATGGTGCAGCCGAGATAGGTAAACTGGTTGACCGTTTTGAGTTTTGTGTGCCCGATGGAGATGTGGGGGGGCTGGTAATCATGGTGGGGAGCTGGCTGATGGAGGACCTCAGTTTTCTTCAGGCTGACTTCCAGGCCAAACATTTTGGCAGTTTCCGCAAAGCAGGACGTCAAGCGCTGAAGAGCTGGCTCTGAATGGGCAACTAAAGCGGCATCGTCTGCAAAGAGTAGTTCACGGACAAGTTTCTCTTGTGTCTTGGTGTGAGCTTGCAGGCGCCTCAGATTGAAGAGACTGCCATCTGTGCGGTACCGGATGTAAACAGCGTCTTCATTGTTGGGGTCTATCATGGCCTGGTTCAGCATCATGCTGAAGAAGATTGAAAAGAGGGTTGGTGCGAGAACACAGCCTTGCTTCACGCCATTGTTAATGGAGAAGGGTTCAGAGAGCTCATTGCTGTATCTGACCCGACCTTGTTGGTTTTCGTGCAGTTGGATAATCATGTTGAGGAACTTTGGGGGACATCCGATGCGCTCTAGTATTTGCCAAAGCCCTTTCCTGCTCACGGTGTCGAAGGCTTTGGTGAGGTCAACAAAGGTGATGTAGAGTCCTTTGTTTTGTTCTCTGCGCTTTTCTTGGAGCTGTCTGATGGCAAAGACCATGTCAGTAGTTCCTCTGTTTGCGCGAAAGCCGCACTGTGATTCTGGGAGAATATTCTCGGCGACACTAGGTATTATTCTATTTAGTAGAATCCTAGCGAAGATTTTGCTTGCAATGGAGAGCAACGTGATTCCCTGTAGTTTGAGCAGTCTGATTTCTCGCCTTTGTTTTTGTACAGGGTGATGATGGTGGCATCACGATCCTGAGATCCTGAGGCAGTTTACCTTGGTCCCAACAAAGCTTGAAAAACTCATGCAGTTTGGCATGCAGAGTTTTGCCGCCAGCCTTCCAGACTTCTGGGGGGATTCCATCCATACCTGCTGCTTTGCCACTTTTCAGTTGTTCGATTGCCTTATATGTCTCATCCTGGGTGAGGGCCTCATCCAGCTCTAGCCTTAGGGGCTGTTGAGGGAGCTGGAGCAGGGCGGAATCTTGGACTGAGCGGTTGGCACTGAAAAGAGATTGGAAGTGTTCTGACCATCGGTTGAGGATGGAGATCTTGTCGCTGAGGAGACTTTGCCGTCTGAGCTGCGCAGCGGGCTTTGGACTTGGGGTGAGGGGCCGTACACAGCCTTTAGAGCCTCGTAGAAACCCCTGAAGTCGCCAATGTCCGCGCTGAGCTGGGTTCGTTTGGCGAGGCTAGTCCACCACTCATTTTGGATCTCCCGGAGTTTGCGCTGAAGATGGCTGCATGCGCGACGGAAGGCTTGTTTCTTCTCTGGACAGGACGGCTTTGTAAGGTGAGCCTGGTGGGCAGCTCGCTTCTTTGCCAGCAGCTCCTGGATTTCCTGGCTGTTTTCGTCAAACCAGTCCTTGTTTTTCCTGGAGGAGAAGCCCAGTACCTCTTCAGTGGATTGCAGTATGGTAGTCTTCAACTGATCCCAGAGGGTTTCAGGGGACGGGTCCGTGAGGCGGGTTGCATCGTCGAGCTTTGCTTTGAGGTTTGCCTGGAAGTTTCCTCTCGCTTCGTCTGACTGCAGGTTTCCAACATTGAACCTCTTTCTGGGGGCTTTATTGTTCCTGGGCTTTGGCTTGAAGTGAAGGTTGAGCTTGTAGCGAACCAGCCGGTGGTCAGTGTGGCATTCCGCGCTAGGCATGACCCTGGTGTGGAGCACATCTCGTTTGTCACTTTCTCGCACCAGGATGTAGTCCAGGAGGTGCCAGTATTTGGATCGGGGATGCATCCAGGTGGTCTTAAGGCTGTCCCTCTGCTGAAAAAGGGTGTTTGTAATGACAAGCCGCTGTTCTGCGCAGAGCTCCAACAGGAGGCGCCCATTGTCGTTGCACTTGCCGACGCCATGCTTGCCCAGGATTCCTGGCCAGGTTTCTGAGTCTTTGCCGACACGAGCGTTGAAGTCGCCCAGGATGACAACCTTGTCGGCTGTAGGGGTGCGTTGGATGAGGTTGCGCAGGTCGGTGTAGAACTTGTCCTTTTCTGCTGGTTCCGCCTGGAGGGTTGGAGCATAGACACTGATGAGGGTGATGTGACGCTTGTTTTGAAGGGGGAGTCGCATGGACATGATTCGGTCCGAGAGGCCTGTCGGAAGGTTTTCGAGTTTGGAGGCAATGAAGCTCTTGACCATGAAGCCTACACCAGATAGGCGTCGTTCATCCAAAGGCTTGCCAGACCAGTAGAGTGTGTAGCCCGCGCCGCGTTCTTGGAGGCTGCCTACATCTGCCAGGCGGACTTCACTGAGAGCGGCTATGTCGATGTCAAGTCTGAGGAGTTCATGTGCAATGAGGGCAGACCGACGTTCAGGTCGGTGGGAGTCAGCCTTGTCTAGCATGGTTCTGATGTTCCAGCATGCTAGCTTGAGTTTGTGAGCATCTTTTGAGGGGGAGGACGTGGAGGGGGAGGACGTGGAGGGGGAGGACGTGGAGGGGGAGGACGTGGAGGGGGAGGACGTGGAGGGGGAGGACGTGGAGGGGGAGGACGTGGAGGGGGAGGACGTGGAGGGGGAGGACGTGGAGGGGGAGGACGTGGAGGGGGAGGACGTGGAGGGGGAGGACGTGGAGGGGGAGGACGTGGAGGGGGAGGACGTGGAGGGGGAGGACGTGGAGGGGGAGGACGTGGAGGGGGAGGACGTGGAGGGGGAGGACGTGGAGGGGGAGGACGTGGAGGGGGAGGACGTGGAGGGGGAGGACGTGGAGGGGGAGGACGTGGAGGGGGAGGACGTGGAGGGGGAGGACGTGGAGGGGGAGGACGTGGAGGGGGAGGACGTGGAGGGGGAGGACGTGGAGGGGGAGGACGTGGAGGGGGAGGACGTGGAGGGGGAGGACGTGGAGGGGGAGGACGTGGAGGGGGAGGACGTGGAGGGGGAGGACGTGGAGGGGGAGGACGTGGAGGGGGAGGACGTGGAGGGGGAGGACGTGGAGGGGGAGGACGTGGAGGGGGAGGACGTGGAGGGGGAGGACGTGGAGGGGGAGGACGTGGAGGGGGAGGACGTGGAGGGGGAGGACGTGGAGGGGGAGGACGTGGAGGGGGAGGACGTGGAGGGGGAGGACGTGGAGGGGGAGGACGTGGAGGGGGAGGACGTGGAGGGGGAGGACGTGGAGGGGGAGGACGTGGAGGGGGAGGACGTGGAGGGGGAGGACGTGGAGGGGGAGGACGTGGAGGGGGAGGACGTGGAGGGGGAGGACGTGGAGGGGGAGGACGTGGAGGGGGAGGACGTGGAGGGGGAGGACGTGGAGGGGGAGGACGTGGAGGGGGAGGACGTGGAGGGGGAGGACGTGGAGGGGGAGGACGTGGAGGGGGAGGACGTGGAGGGGGAGGACGTGGAGGGGGAGGACGTGGAGGGGGGAGGACGTGGACCTGTCCTCGGGCCTGCGCAAAGGAGCTTTTAGGTGGAGTGCAGTGCGCGCAGTACTGGCCCCACCCTTTACACCCATGGTTCGTGTGCCGTGGCCGAGCAAGCTGGGACGTGGCAGCGAGATCCTTGGGTCGTAGGTTTTTATATCGGAGTGGCCTTCTCCTATGCAGGTTTCTTACCCGGGCTGGAGGGGCCTGCCTCCCCTCCTAGGTCGGTCCATACTGCCCGGACCGGGGCCGAGGCCGCCACAGCTCACCCTGTGCCTGGACTGGGGCCGCCGCTTCCCACTCTCTGCCCGGATCGGGGCCTCCGCCTGCCCCACTCGGAGAATCAGATTTCCCAAGTGAGAATCAGATTTCCAGGAAACCACAATGCACTTCCGGGCCACTGCCAATGCAATCATTCGAAATTGGATTTGGAATTAGACTGCTTCATCTAAAGCTTTATGTCCATCATGATCCCAATAGGAACAGCCGTAGGTCCTGTGGAAATTCTTTTCCTATGGTTTTTTTTCCCTAGGGCTTGGCCTAGTTTACCCAAAAGGGTCTCAACTTGGTGTACATCCAGGCTGCGTGCACAAAGGCTCCTGTCACAATGCCAAATCTGAAGCATTGGTCTGAAATTTCTGGTTTAGTCTTATTCAATTTTTGCTGTGTCAAATTTCACTGGTGGAGAAAATGAAACTGCATCATGCCACTCCGACAACTGTCGGATCAGCACCACTCATCTATCGTTGTTCCCAAGTCTGACTCCTACCTTCGCCTTGATATGTGAAGGCCTGTTTTAGGCCCTTCCAATTATAGTAAGAAATACATCGCCAAAATGAACTTCCATGTATTCCCCTTTCAAATCAGGGTCTCTATGAAACTGCACCTCGGTAAGCTCATGGATGGATCTAATTTGTCCCTCAAGAAAGATCTTATCTGAAGGTAGCAGAGGAACATCTTATTTGACAAGTCATTTATTTCCAAGTTGCTCAAATGATATTAGTTGCCCCCACTTGCAACAGTCCTCGATACAGCACCAGGTGTCCAGAATCTTGTCCATCGTCAATGTGTCTAACCTATTTGGAGTCAGGGCATTTTTGGGGACAGCCCCATCTTAGACCTTACATATTGATTAATTTTGTTCCATATAGAGACTATGTGTTTTATTATGGGGCTGTATTTTTTTGCCAGATAAATAGTCTGTTACATTTTCACCCACCGTGTGCAGACAATTTGTGCCCAGAATGGTACACCCCCCCCCCCCTTCAATTAGTGAGGTAATATACTTCAACTGGTCTGCCCAATATTTCTTAAAATCTAGTAATCTTAAACCATCCAGACTGAAGGCGCAAGTTAATTTTTCCATAGAGACCCTGGCTACCTTGCCATTCCATAAAACCTTCTAACATGTGAATGTAAATTCTGGTAGAGGTACTGAAGCCTTGGCAACACTCATTTTAACACAGTTGACCCTGCCCACCAGCGTGATAGGCAGGGTCACCCACCTCGTTAAGTCCTCAATTCTCCTGAGCAAGAAGGTATACTTTAGCTTGTATAAATTATCTAGATTATTATCCACCCTAACTCCTAGATATTTGATCCTGTTTTGCAGCCACTTCATATGACTATTCTATTGATTTTGACTGTAATCCCCCTTAGAAAGTGGCATGACTGCTCATCCCAATTGATCTTGTACCCAGAGAGCTTTCCATAGTCTTCCAGAGTAGAGTGCAGCCTAGTCAGTGTATTTACTAGGTCTGTCAGATACATCAGTACATCACCCTAAATCCCTTAATGTCTACGTCGTGGCCAATGGCTCCATAGCTAGTATGAATAGAGCTGGAGATAGACACCTTTGTCTACTAGATCTTGACAGTGGGAAGGATGAAGACATTTTCCCATTGGTCACAACTTTAGCCATGGGCACATGGTACAACACCCTTATCCAATTTATAAAAGTTGGCCCTCGCCCCAATTTTTGCAGCACATTGAACAAGTCCCTCTCCAATCTGTCAAATGCCTTCTCTGCATCCAGGGCTACAACTATACTTGTTTCATTCTTTGACTGTGCAAGATACATTATATTCAGCAGTTTGCTTATATGGTCCACCACCTGCCTATTTGCCACAGCTTTAGCAAGCATCTCATAGTCCGTATTTAATAATGAGATTGGTCTACAAGGACGGTTTCAGACTGCCTTTTTTTGAGAGTCTCTGTAATAATTGCTGTTAAAAAAGATTCTGGAAGGGTATGGGTCTCAATCACCTGTTCTACCACCTCAACAAATCATTAAATCCTTAAATTCCTTGTAGGCTCAGGCAGGAACCTATCCTCCCCTAGATCCCCTGGAGATTTGTTAGTCTATAGAAAACTCAATGCCTTTCTTATTCCCAAAAATGATAACCCTGCTTCAAATTAATTATACAACTGCAATTAGAAATCTTCACATGTACATCAAACCATTGAAATTAACCTCAAATTGTTTGCCCCTCTCAAGCATACATGAACTGCAGACAGGTCCAATTAAAACTTTATGAGCAGACGAAACTAATTTTACATTCTTCAGCTCAAACAGGCCAAAATGAAAGTCATTTGAAGTTGTCTCAATCATCAACTTCCATAATTTTGCTCACAATTATTCCATCCACCAAGGTTTATTTACATTTTAAATTGTACACCCATATTTCTTCCAATTTTAAGAAATGACTGTTCTTTTTTATTGACATACTGTATTTAATTCATATCCATATAAATACAAGTTGCCTTTTGATCTTATGCATTTATTCAGAAAATAAATATTTCCTTAATACATTTGGGTATAAAAAGTTTCATTATAAAGTACTAAGAAACTACCTTTTTAAAAATGTGGCAAAGCACTGCCCAACTAGCAAGATACCTGCGCATATTTTCAATGGATAAGCATTACATTTAGGGGAAAAAAGGAAAGCAGTTTAATACACAAAGGATTTAAATGTTACATCGGAGGAAACGTTGTGTGTCAATTCCACAATCACCAGGAATGCCAGTATTATGAAATCAATTTTATAAATTGAGAGGAAACAGTTTATCTACATCTGACAAAACATTCATACAGTAAGTATTGACAAATATTACCATTTGTCAGCACCACCAGTTTAAAAAGTTGTAACAGTATTATGAATTGAACTTTAATTTAGTTTGGTTATAGTTGAACGCAATCATTGAAAGTGGCAAGATGTTATGGTTCTGTCAAATTGAACTGCATTTCCAAATTTAATAGCACTTTTAAGAAATACTTACAAAGAGGCTTGGAGGAGGTGGTGGAAGCTGTGCAATTTTTATTGCCCTTTTTTTCTCAACAAGTAGGGCTTTTTTGCGAGTTTTAATATACCTGAATGAAATGGAAGACCTTTTTATATGCAAGCACCTAAAGTCTTTTTTTTTTAAATAGAAAATGCATCACAAATAATATTTCTTCTAGAATATATTTAAAATTTAATTTAGACATGAAGCATGGTAGGTAAAGAGCCCTTCTAGCCCACAAACCTGTCCCACCCAAATAACCCAATTTAAACACAACCCTGGTATGTTTTCAACGATGGAAGGAAACCAGATCATCCAAAGGAAGCCTATACAGAGACTGGGAGAACGTACAGACAACATCAGATTAAACCAGTTCACTGGTGCTGTAATAGCGTTGCGGTAACCGCCATTCTAACCTTGCTATAATTGAGAATATTTTAAAGCAAATTAGTTCTTTAAATTTTTGCTGCACTCTTTACACGCGATGCAGCTTTAAATACCAAAGTTAAAAAAACAGCACACGAGAACAGACAGCTGAAGAAAAAACGACAATTTGATCTTGTGTGTACAGTGTGTGTGTGTGCTGGGGTAGGGGGGGGAGGAGGAGAAGAAAAGGAGAAAAATAAAACATCAATTCAGTTTAGTATATCAGCAAGGAGAAAAGCTGGTCTTAAACGCTTTCTATTTTTGTATTATGTCTGCAAAAAATATGCTACTCATCAACAGCAGCTCAGCATGCATATTGAGGTCAAGCAACACATCTTTGTTGGTATCTAGCTGAAATTCTGCCTCATACATACAACGTGAACAGATTTCTCAGCAGGCTGAGAAAAGCTTTAGTGTTAGTACAAGATCTCCACTCTGCTCAGACTACTGCTGGAAAACACAACTCAGACATTTTCCATAGGTAGCCTTCTTTAACCTTCAAAGATCGACAATCACCATTGCTCCTCATTCCTTAGTCAACAAACTCTTCCACAATTAATCCTCTATCACTGCCAATCAAAATGTCAATAATCTGGTGGCCAAATAAAAGCTCAACATTGTAGTGATTTAACTTAAAATCAGCCTCATAATATTTCACTACATTGACAAGACCAAAAAGGATTCCAATTCCATACAAAACGGAGAAAGAAAAAGAAAATTCTCCACTATAGAAAGTTACAATAGGTTTTGAATTGAGCCTCCATGATCCTTGCCTATTTATATACAAAGTCCTAAACTTATTGTAAACATACAAGAGCACAAAACTCTCGTGTAGAGATACATCATATGGTATATCAAAAAATCTGATACGATTAAGCCAGAATATTTGACTTTTCTACATAACAGAAGAGAATACAATCAAATAAGTAGATATAAAGAAACAATAGTTTTATGTACGCCATTCATCAAAAAAAGAACAAACCTTGTTTGAGCATCACGTTCTTTTTCTCTTTGCTGCTGCAATTCTCTCAATGCTTCTCTATGCCTTGCCTCCGCCTTTTCTCTGTCAAGTGCTACCCGTCTGGATTGAGTTTTCAAGTCTGGTTCCTTCAAGAAAAACATACTTTTTATACAATCTCTGTGGTGGGAATCAGTAAGCAATATACAAATATGAATGATGAAGATTAAGATAATTTTATACAAAGAAATAATTTCTTTCACTTGTCTAGTCCTGGAGTAAATAACTTAGAATAAAAGTTAGAACGTGTAGCCAACAAGAAAAATGGAGAGCACAAATTGTAAATCAGCAACTCCTGTTGATTAAAATAGACAAGGATCCTCAAATTACTGTAGTCATTGATACAATTGTTTGTTTATATAAAAAAAATAGACAAGCAAGGTTACGTTGTGACCCAAAACTAAAATGTAGAGCCTTGGTTATTATTGATATTAGTAATACAACATCCTTTGCATAGGTGCAAAGGCAGCTTTTTAGTTAATTTTACAATCATGGAGAGTAAAGTTCAAATAATGGAACACTGTAGCAGCCCACACCTCAAACCAACATCAGAAATGGCCATCGAACGCACTGACCAGTAAGACCTCACATGGCCTGAGACACCCGTTTCCATAGGCTGCCGGTGGAACAGTGAAACTGGTCAATCACTGCCAGCGGATCCAAGGGGGGCCAGATATAGGAACCAACCAGGCTAAGGCCACAGCCCGGTGGTGACGCAGCCAAGCAAACAATATGAGGCAGAGCTACCCCTGAATAAACAGTGTCGAATACACCATACCAGTGTGCGTCTCTTCTTTCTTCTGCGAGTCTTGAGCGATGATCCAGGAGCTATAACCATGACCCATAACCTGGCTGTAGCAGTAGTGACCCCACAACAACACGTGCATTATGGAAAAGCATCTTAATAATAAGTGCTCTGTGATGGGGCACTCTCTCGTGGCGAACCAGCCCCGTTTGTACCGCTGTGTGGCGGGGAAGCCATGAAAAGAGGGCGCCATCAGGGGTCCTCATTTCCCCGTGGTTCCAGCCCAGCACATTCCTCAGGCAGCCGTTATGATGTCACCGCTATCGCGGTGGCAGAGCTCACTGCCCTTAAAGGGGCGCACGCAGGATTTGAATAAAGCAGTCATTGAGAGCACCCAAGGTGGTGGCTGTGAGTTTCTTCGCTGTAGCTCCCACTACAGCTTCGTCATTAATATATTATGCAGCCCGCAGCTGCGAATGAGCTGGCACTCCTGGCAGCAAGTGCAACCAAAGGTCAGCAGCAGCACTGGCCCCAACAAGTGAACCGGCAGGTGAACGGCAAGGGCAGCGACCCCAAAATGGCACTAGTCTTGCTGCACAGCCAACAGATTGGGACAGCGCACGGGGAAAAAGGGCATTGTTATGCAGAAAAAAGTACCCGTGTGAAGGAAACCCACTTTTGCTATACATGTTGTGATGTCAGCCAAGGGGGGCCATGGCGGGAGTCAGACCCCAGTCTTAATTAAACTCAGAGCTTAACCTGACCACACCATGTGTGTGTCTTCTTTTGAGTAGTGTGCAGTTACAATTAGTGACCCTGGCAGTTTAGACGGCATCTAAACCCAGCGCTGAGCAAACAGGCAGCAGTCAATGCAGTCACTCTCAAGCTGCCGACTTTCTGGACAAATCAACCGCGCATGTGGCTTACCAGGCTGAGGCACAGTTCCAGATCAGGCAGATCACAGCCGAATCCACCCAGTACTACCTTGTGGTGATCTCCCTGGACCAGAACACAGCAGGCTGGGTGGCCAACTTCATCCAGGAGCCGCCATTGGAAGGCACGTACACAACCTTGAAGGGATGTTGATCAAGACCTTCAGGCTCTCATGGCAAGAGAGGGGGGCATGTCTGCTCCACCTGGACAGGCTAAGGGACAGGCTCCCATTGGCCCTCAAGAATGAGATGCTGGCCCATGAGCCTTACATCATGTTTGAACAGGCATTCCTATACTAACTGCCTGAGGACATCCAACTGTTCCTGGCTGATGCAGATTTCAGTGAGCCCCCTGGAAAGCCACAGCACAAGCTGACATTCTGTGGAAACAGAAGAGAGTGCTCAGCGTCCGTGGGGCTCATCACTAAACCCGGCAGTCAGATCCGTGCAGAGCTCCCAAAGAGAACAGCAGCACCCCAGAGGTGATCTAGATGACCAGTGGAAGAAGGAAGTATACATTAGATATAGGAAATAGGAAACAGGAAGTGCTCATGAAAAGTACATGATAGCCAGGAAGGAGCTTAAGGACTAAGGCCTTGACATGTAGGATTAAGGAGAACCCCAAGGCAATCCATGTGTATGCGAAAAACTAAAGGATGACATGAATGAAGGTGGGGCCATTAAAGGATAAAGGCGGCTACATGTGCCTGGAGTAGGGTGGTCATTCCAAAGGAGGACATGGTCATAGGTTACTCTCTCTCTACACTGTTTGCATTTGTTGTTTTCACAATGCCATTTAAATTTTTTTTTAAAAAAACAGATGTGGTAACCCATGTCCATGTCCTTCCTTTGGAATGGCCATCTGGAGGGAGAGAGATCTTAATTGAATATTTTGCTTCAGGATTCACAAAAAGACCTTGATCCAGGTGGGGTCAGAATAGAATAGGCTTATGTGAAAATTAAGGGAAAGCAAGTGTTGGATCTTAAAAACAAGATTAGTAAGTCCCAGGTGCTGAACACAATATACCCTAGGTTGCTGTGGGAAATGAAGGAAGAGATAACTGGAGCAGTAGCTATGATCCTTGAGTCCTCTTTGGCTGAAGGGGAGGTACTGGAGGATTGGAGAATGACAAATGTAGTCACGTTAAGGTGGTAATAAGGAGAATCCTGGGAATTATTGACCTACTAGTCTTACGTCAGTGGTGTGCAAATTATTCGAAAAGATTCTTAATAAGAGGATTTACAGGTATTTGGAGTAGTCTACTCAAGGATACGTAACATGGCTTTGAAAAGGAAAGGTCATCCCTCACGAGCCTCAGTGAGATTTTTGAGGTAACAAATTGATGAAGGTAGGGCAGTACAAGAGAAAGACTCATTCAGAAAGTCATGAGCTCCAAGGAAATTTAGCTGTACCAATTAATTAAAAAAATTGGCTTTCAGATAGAAAGCAGAAAGTAGTAGTATACTGGCTGAAGGTTGTGGTTTGTGGAGTACCGCGAGGATCTGTTCTGGGATCCTTGCTCTTTGAGATTTTTTTTAAATGACCTGGATGAAATGGCAGAAGGATGGGCCAGTAAGTTTGCAGATGACACGAAGGTTAGGAGTTGTGGATGGAGCTGAAGGTTGTTGAAGGTTACAAAGAGGATATAGTCAGGAAGCAGAGTTGGGTGGAGAAATGGCAGATGGAATTCAATTTGGATAAGTGTGAGGCAATGTATTTTAGAAGGACAAACCAGAAGGCTGAGGACAGGGCTAATGATCAGTTACTTAAGACCAGAGGGACCTTGGGGTCAATATGCATACATCCCCCAAGGTCGCTCCAAAAGTTGATATGATAAATGAGGCCTATGGGATGCTGGGATTCATCAATAAGGGAACGGAAGTCATATTGCAACTCAAAAAATTCTCTGGTGAGACCTCACTGGGAGTATTATATTTAGTTCTGTGACGACCTGCAGAAGAGGAGGTTATCATTTTGAAAACCCTGATGGGGCAAGTTTCTTCGGCAAGAAACTGAAGTGGCTGATCGGAGGGTATCAGTTTGTGTGTCCAACAAGCAACAAACCTCTCTCTGAAGCCCATGAGAATCTTCGTGATTGGTAACCAATTTCTTTTAAACACAAGAGCTTAGTGAAAATTCATACATGTTAAATTCTGTGCACAGTACAAGAATTGCCTAATACCAGTGAACTTGGAGAGGTGGGAGAGGTGAGATTGGACTGTGAATCAAAGAACTTTTCTGAACTTGCACACATTACACTTAGAATTAGAATGGTTAAGTTAATAGTAATAAGTTAAATTTTGATCCTGTTTTTATGTTTAAAGATAATTAATTGCAAATTTTTGTTTAAGTTACCATTTGTCTTGGTGAATTTCTCTTGCTGCTGGGTTTTGGGGTCTTCTGGGCCTGTAACACTGCCCATTGTTACCAAGTAAAAGAATGGAATAGAATCCTTGCAGGAAGTAGAATGAGGGGAAGTGTAATCAACATGATAATGGGAGTCCATCAGCTCCAAATTATCACTGACTTCTGATTAATTTTCCAAAATAAAGATAGGATCAGAAAAGGCCAAAAAGATTAAATTTTTAATTCTTTAATGCAAGTAGGAAACAGCACTACTCAAATGCACGTATTCATGCAGAAAGCTTCCTTAAACCAGGAGTTCCTTTTACAAACCAAAATATGAACAGCAAAAAAAATCACCATTATCTGGCATTCAATCAACTGGAGACTCAAAACAACCAGCAAAAACAAGAAAGAAAAATAAAGTTTTAAATAGAGGTTTAAAATTTTAAAAGTAAATATTCTCCAAACACAACCACCTTGGGAGCAAACATTCAGCCAGCAGAGTGCCCAGGTCATGCCCCACCCACAGCAGCTGTTTGAATAATGTTTCAATAAAGTTATGTTTGAATAAAATGGCAGCACCCAGGATAAAGCACCAACTGGGGCAGCTCTCCCAAGTGTCTCCCCATCTCTTCCTGGTAAGAGTCTTTATCAGTATATCATTGTATATTAAGGTTTTAATCTGTGAACTTGGGGGGCGGCTGACGCAGCGGGGCGGCTGACGCAGCGGGGCGGCTGACGCAGCGGGGCGGCTGACGCAGCGGGGCGGCTGACGCAGCGGGGCGGCTGACGCAGCGGGGCGGCTGACGCAGCGGGGCGGCTGACGCAGCGGGGCGGCTGACGCAGCGGGGCGGCTGACGCAGCGGGGCGGCTGACGCAGCGGGGCGGCTGACGCAGCGGGGCGGCTGACGCAGCGGGGCGGCTGACGCAGCGGGGCGGCTGACGCAGCGGGGCGGCTGACGCAGCGGGGCGGCTGACGCAGCGGGGCGGCTGACGCAGCGGGGCGGCTGACGCAGCGGGGCGGCTGACGCAGCGGGGCGGCTGACGCAGCGGGGCGGCTGACGCAGCGGGGCGGCTGACGCAGCGGGGCGGCTGACGCAGCGGGGCGGCTGACGCAGCGGGGCGGCTGACGCAACACGCAGCGGGGCGGCTGACGCAACACGCAGCGGGGCGGCTGACGCAACACGCAGCGGGGCGGCTGACGCAACACGCAGCGGGGCGGCTGACGCAACACGCAGCGGGGCGGCTGACGCAACACGCAGCGGGGCGGCTGACGCAACACGCAGCGGGGCGGCTGACGCAACACGCAGCGGGGCGGCTGACGCAACACGCAGCGGGGCGGCTGACGCAACACGCAGCGGGGCGGCTGACGCAACACGCAGCGGGGCGGCTGACGCAACACGCAGCGGGGCGGCTGACGCAACACGCAGCGGGGCGGCTGACGCAACACGCAGCGGGGCGGCTGACGCAACACGCAGCGGGGCGGCTGACGCAACACGCAGCGGGGCGGCTGACGCAACACGCAGCGGGGCGGCTGACGCAACACGCAGCGGGGCGGCTGACGCAACACGCAGCGGGGCGGCTGACGCAACACGCAGCGGGGCGGCTGACGCAACACGCAGCGGGGCGGCTGACGCAACACGCAGCGGGGCGGCTGACGCAACACGCAGCGGGGCGGCTGACGCAACACGCAGCGGGGCGGCTGACGCAACACGCAGCGGGGCGGCTGACGCAACACGCAGCGGGGCGGCTGACGCAACACGCAGCGGGGCGGCTGACGCAACACGCAGCGGGGCGGCTGACGCAACACGCAGCGGGGCGGCTGACGCAACACGCAGCGGGGCGGCTGACGCAACACGCAGCGGGGCGGCTGACGCAACACGCAGCGGGGCGGCTGACGCAACACGCAGCGGGGCGGCTGACGCAACACGCAGCGGGGCGGCTGACGCAACACGCAGCGGGGCGGCTGACGCAACACGCAGCGGGGCGGCTGACGCAACACGCAGCGGGGCGGCTGACGCAACACGCAGCGGGGCGGCTGACGCAACACGCAGCGGGGCGGCTGACGCAACACGCAGCGGGGCGGCTGACGCAACACGCAGCGGGGCGGCTGACGCAACACGCAGCGGGGCGGCTGACGCAACACGCAGCGGGGCGGCTGACGCAACACGCAGCGGGGCGGCTGACGCAACACGCAGCGGGGCGGCTGACGCAACACGCAGCGGGGCGGCTGACGCAACACGCAGCGGGGCGGCTGACGCAACACGCAGCGGGGCGGCTGACGCAACACGCAGCGGGGCGGCTGACGCAACACGCAGCGGGGCGGCTGACGCAACACGCAGCGGGGCGGCTGACGCAACACGCAGCGGGGCGGCTGACGCAACACGCAGCGGGGCGGCTGACGCAACACGCAGCGGGGCGGCTGACGCAACACGCAGCGGGGCGGCTGACGCAACACGCAGCGGGGCGGCTGACGCAACACGCAGCGGGGCGGCTGACGCAACACGCAGCGGGGCGGCTGACGCAACACGCAGCGGGGCGGCTGACGCAACACGCAGCGGGGCGGCTGACGCAACACGCAGCGGGGCGGCTGACGCAACACGCAGCGGGGCGGCTGACGCAACACGCAGCGGGGCGGCTGACGCAACACGCAGCGGGGCGGCTGACGCAACACGCAGCGGGGCGGCTGACGCAACACGCAGCGGGGCGGCTGACGCAACACGCAGCGGGGCGGCTGACGCAACACGCAGCGGGGCGGCTGACGCAACACGCAGCGGGGCGGCTGACGCAACACGCAGCGGGGCGGCTGACGCAACACGCAGCGGGGCGGCTGACGCAACACGCAGCGGGGCGGCTGACGCAACACGCAGCGGGGCGGCTGACGCAACACGCAGCGGGGCGGCTGACGCAACACGCAGCGGGGCGGCTGACGCAACACGCAGCGGGGCGGCTGACGCAACACGCAGCGGGGCGGCTGACGCAACACGCAGCGGGGCGGCTGACGCAACACGCAGCGGGGCGGCTGACGCAACACGCAGCGGGGCGGCTGACGCAACACGCAGCGGGGCGGCTGACGCAACACGCAGCGGGGCTGCTGACGCAACACGCAGCAGGGCTGCTGACGCAACACGCAGCAGGGCTGCTGACGCAACACGCAGCAGGGCTGCTGACGCAACACGCAGCAGGGCTGCTGACGCAACACGCAGCAGGGCTGCTGACGCAACACTGATGGCGCCAGCGACTGTGTTCTGAATTTGAAGGAAGATGCACCAAGGGCATAAGCGGGACATATGCATAGAGATGAGTTGAGTTGTTAGTTGAAGGTGAGTCAAGGGCATGACCAGGACACCAGGATTACAAGCCAGTCAATGCAACTTGCCACTGGGGGTGCTTCTTCCAAGAGGGTAAATCTTTATTAGTATTAGGTATATTGGCAAGTCTTCATCAGTAAACAGGGAAGGGGGTTCTTTATTACAGAGGCAAGGTTAGTGTAGCAGCTAGCACAACACTGTTAAGGCACCAGCGACCAAGGTTCAAATTTAAATTGTCTAAGTTATGGGAATTGCTTGATTAAAGTGTACTTCATGGAATGAACCACAATACTGATTTTTTTTTTAATTACTTTACATTTTGCACTGTCTTTTAAACCATGCATTCTTAATGCTTTGTAAGAGTAAGTCTCAATCAACCAGAAAATTCACATTTCCGGCATCGCGATCCACATAGGTACAAAATAATAGGGATTTTACTGTACTTATTTTTCATTTAAGGATAGAAGCATACAAATTTAACTATTGTGATTGGAGTAAATTGCTGAATGCACTGTACATATTCACATCCAACATGGCGAAAAATGCTGAAGGGACAAATTGAGACTTCTACAGACTAGTCAAATTAGTTTGAGATAAAGAACATTTACTTACATTTTCTTGAGCTTGTTTGTGCCCTTTACCTACTGCCTTTAAACTGCTAAGATACAACTTCTCCAGACTCTTCGTTTTTTCATCTTGTGCCATTTGCCATTCCGCCTTCAACTCATTTGCCAATTGCTCAAGTTGTTGATTACGATACTGCTTTACTTTCTGCCGGATTTGCACGGCAATGAAACGTTCCTGATCTCTGACCTATATCGTAACCAATGAAGTTTTAAAAACTAGTTGCTTTAGTTGTTGCTACCATATATGCATTGTTGTCTTTTTGAAGAACACAGCCAAGATTGGAGTGTTATTGGTAAGGTATATTCAAACTCAATTGCATTAGATAATTCAGACAAAATAACTTACAAATTCACAATGACACATTTCACTTCTTTACTCTCAAAAACGTGAGTAAAATACAATGGAATATATATTTAGACCTGTTGCAAGCATTTTCTATGAAACCCTCCAAATATCAAACTTGTATCTGCCAGCATAACCAATCACAAAGATATTGTTCAACATCTTTTACAAAGGACAAAATTCAAAGTAGTTCCGATGAACAGAGATTGACTAAGAAAGTATTTGAATAAAAAGTATTAAGCTTAAATTTTTCTGCTGATTTCAAATATGGATATCAAAGTTTATCCACAACTTGATGCTTTGTCAAAAGCAGAAAACAAAGGGAAAGTTTAGATTATGAATAAAAGTAAAATCGTATTTTGTTTAATACTAAAAGGCAGTATTAAAAAAGGACAAAATTCAGAAATACAGCACATTATTCTTTTTAACTGAAAAGATTAGCAATTTCTGATGGATTGAAGTCCTTAATTGATCATACCTGTTTTATTCTTAGCCTCCTTCTCCTCTCATGTTCTTCTTTTATCAAGAGGGCTTCTTCATTTGGACTAAGACGAAAGCCACTTAACTTGGCCACCTTTCTTTTCATTTTTCTCATATCTACTGGGGGGGAAACAAATTCTATAGACCATCTTTTGAACAGAGTTTAAAAAGCACAATATCCAAATAAAAGTTCTGATGTATACATCTGCAATCCCTAAACCACAAATCAAAAGTTTTAAAACTACACATGAGGACTCCGTTGAGGGTTAAATGCAGATGCGCCATAGAGGAACGTGCCGGGAAAACCTCCAGATCACGCAGGAAGAATGGCCAGAATCTGAGGGATGCTGGGTTTCTCCAGCACGTTTGCGTGGCATCGTTCAGACTCGAAGGTGCCGCACAAAGAGGGTTTGAAACACCAATCATTCAGCAAACTGACGCCACATCGACCTGTTGCAATTAACCGAGCCACGGGTCTTTAAAAATGAATCACTCTGGTTGTTTCCTCCCCCCCAAATCCCCTTCACTTCGAGTCGCCCCCTCAGCTTCTCTCGCGACGCAAGCACATGGTCCAGCAGAAGAGACCAGCGAGTGAACGGCGAGGAAAAGCCGCTCCACCAACGTCGCGGGCCCAGGCCCTTTGTCCAGACTGGTGTCGGGAAGCAGTCCGTTTCGCTCAAATCACGCCCGAGGGCAGAGGACGATTTACATGGTCCGCGAGTGGGGTTTTTTTTTCCGCTCGCTGGAGGGGTGCGTGGGGACCATTTATAAATGAGGACAGACCCTGATTCCCTCCGACTCACCAGCAACGACGCGCCGCCATTTAATAACGACCAGGGCTTTGTGACGTCACTTCCGCTGTTTAAAAGCGGCGCCCAGTGAGCGTGTATGCGGCGGGACGGAAGAGCTCGGCGACTCTGTCAGTCTCCGTGGACAGCGACAGACCGGGTTGCCTGACCTGCTCCAGCACTCTCTTTGTGTGTGGCTCCAGCTTTCCTGCATTGGCAGACTTCTTGTTCGCCTGCGTTTCACAGAAAACGGATGGATCCGGATTAATTTGCGGTGGAGGCGTTCTGATCGTTTCTGCACATTTCCTGCATCAGGAGGGATAGTCTTTTTTTTAAAGTTTCTTACCCTTGTGTTCACTGTTCACGGGGGTTTAAACATTATTTTGGTGTGAGTTTTGCTAAGTTGCTGCGGATTAATTAGCATTCACAGGAAAAAAAAATATGAAAAAGTAGTGGAGAGGGAAGTCATGCCTTGTGTGAGGTTGATTGGTGTGTGTCAGGTCTTTGGTGCCAAAGAACTCAAGTGAACAAAGATGATGGTAGTGTTCCAGCAGACCAAAGACGCCCTAGCGAAGGCAACATTGCTGGTCCATCCGCAAATGGATGCATCCAACGCAGCATTAGGTGGGGGTCTTACACCAATGGACAATAGAAGCCTCTAGCATTTTTTAATAGGCACCTCCACCCTCCGGAAATGAAATCTAGCACATTCGATAGAGCACTGCTGTCAGACACTTATGCTATTTTTTGGAAGGCAGGGACTTCACAGTTTTTATTGACCACAAACTGCTAACATTTGCCTTTGCGAAGTTTGTTCAACCCACCCATTTAGCTAATGCATTCCAATCCATGCAACATCCTGGTGGACCTCTTCTGGGTTCTCTCCCAAAGTCTTTGCATTCTTCCTACAGTCAGGTGATGAGATCTTAGGCAATATGGCTCAAATCTGTGTAGGTTTGTGTGTTTGCTACATTGCACCCCTCTGAGAATCCTATTAATAAACTCTGAAGGAAAACAAGAATCCATCAAAAGACCTACAGGCAGTTCATAATTGTGGCAATAGAAGAATTGACTTATTGTTGCAAGATTGTTGCTGATCAGCCTTTCAGCAACGCCACCTATCCTAGGACGGACTCATCAACTGGTTCATGTGCATGAGCTTTTATTTCTGCCTGGTTATCTCGGATCGGCCTACCCACACACGTCACCTCCGACAGAGGCCCACAGTTTACCTCCGCACTTTGGGACATTTTTTCACAACTGTTGGGAATGCAGCTCCACCACACGACAGCCTACCACCCAATTCGAATGGCCTGGTGCACATATGCACATGAAGGCTGCTCTGATGGCCCGCTTCCAGGTACCTGATTGGGCAGAAGAGCTGCCCTGGATCCTCCTGGGAATAAAAAAAAAAGCACCTAAGGAGGAGTTCAACTCCTCATCAATCAAGGTAGTTTATGAAGGCCTGCACATTGTACCTGAGGAGAACATGCCTGCAGCACATGGACTACCGTGTGAAGCTACCAACTGAAGTCTTAGGCAGACTGCAGGAACGGCATGGAAAATTGGCCCCAGTTCCATGTCAAGGCATGGAACAACGACACTCTTTATCCCAAAGGAACTCCAGGACTGAGAGTTTGTGCGTAGAGGTGCACACAGGTCACCCTTACAGAGGCTGTATGAGGCCCCCTTCAAAGTGCTACAAACAACCCTACAACTTTTGTGCTAGGCATTAGGGGGCATCCAGAGACGTTTACGATTGACCGACTAAAGGCTGCCCATCTTGACCAAAGGCGTGGACAACCACTCAAGAGCGGTGGACAGTAATGGCACCAGAGGTTTAGCCTCTTATTGCCGGTTTTGGGAGGGAGGAATACTGGAGGCTTAATCGAACTGGCTTGTGTCATTTGGAATGCACAACTGTTTGATTAAATGACTTTTAGTGAACTTAGACTCAACTACGTCTGATCATTTTCTCGTTCTTCATTTCACACTGCGACACACTTGTTACAACTACATGAAATATTCAGAATGCCAGACAGACATAAAGAGAAGAACAGTTAACTCAGGTCAATAATAAAAACATAAATGCTGGAGGAACTTAGTAGATCACTCTGCGTCCGTAGGAGTTGAAGATATTCATCATTTTGGGTCTGACCCCTTACAAAGTTTAAACAAAAAGCAGGCAGATGCCTGAATAAAATGGCTGTGAAGAAGGAAATAAAGGGTAGTGTGAGTTTCAAAATGGCCGATTGTAACATTAATATTATACAAGAGGAACATGTAGTGAAGAGAATGGACTGACGAGAATGCTTCCACTGTGGTAGGAATAACCACAGCCCTGATAAATGTTATCACAATAGGGACAAATGTTATTTATGTGACAAGGAGGGACACATCAAGGCAGAAAGAAAAAAGAAAAAAAGAGGGCCACCAAGGGAAGAAAAAACAGAAATTGAAGTATAAAAAAAATCTTCTAAAATAAAAAAATACCTCAGGGGAAATGACAAAAGTTCCAGCAGTGAGCCAAAGTACCAAACCGACTCCGAGGATGACAGAGCATTTGGTAGTAAAGTACATCCATAGTGTAGTTGATCGCAGATAAAAAAAAATTTGTTCATATTAAAGTTAACAATACCAGTCCAGATGGAACTTGACATGGGGCGGATGTATCATTAATGTCGAAAGATCTGAAAGACAATCTACTTTCCAAACTTGGAATGAAATGGTTGGATGTAGACGATTACCAGAGAGAAAGTCAAAGTGCTGGGGAAATGTAAAGTTGACATCGAGTATAAGGGACAGACAAAGAAAGGATGACTTCCAACTGGATTGGAAGGAAATTGTTGTGGTAAAGAATGTACAAACTGGGTGAAAAGAAATCAAAGCTGAAGCTGGTGTTTCAGAAGTATCAGACAGTTTTTGAGAAGGATCTGGGAAAAAATTCAGGGAGTCCAGGTAAAATTGCAATTGGAATTAGAAGCCAAACCCAAATTCTTTTAGCCAAGAATGGTACCTTTAGCAATAAAAAGAGGAATTGAGATGGTGCTCCACAGATTAGGAAAAGAAGAAATACTTGAGAAACTTCAGAACAGCAACTGGGCAGCTCCTATGGTGGTGGTCAGAAAACACAATGCTGAATTTCGAATTTGTGGGGACTATAAGGTCACAATTACCCAAGTGCTGCTAGTTCCCAGACATCCCATTCTGAGAGCAGAGGAATTATTCAAGATCTGAATGGTGGGAAAAAATTCACAAAATTGGATTTATCACAATCATATCAACTAGTTGAATTGGACCCCAAATCTAGGAAGAATACAGCTATCAACACTCACCTGGGATTGTTCACTTATACCAGGATGCCATATGGGATATCATCAGTTTCAGTAATATTTCAAGCTGTCATGGACAAACTATTGCAAGGTCTAAATGTTTGATGTTACTAGATTATATCAATATAACAGATCAGGATGAGCACCTAACAAACCTGGGAAAAGTCTTAGCCAGTTTAGAACAGGCTAAAGTCTGACTGCATCAAGACAAATGTGTATTTATGGTACCCTCAGTAACGTATTTGGGATTTATGATTGATCATGAAGGAGTCAGAATGGATGCAGCTTGCACCAAAGCTGCTCATCAAATTGAACTGAGTTACAATTGTTTTTAGGCTTGGTTAACCATTATCGAAAATACATGCCTAACATGTGCAACCCACTCAGTCAATTGTTAAAAAAAAGTCTGGAAATGGTGCTGGAATGCAGAAACTAACAAAGCTTTCAATCACTTGAGGAAACTGCTGACCTCAAGTAACAATGTTCTTGTTCATTATGATCCAGACAAAAAAGTGATCCCTGCTGTTGATGCTTCACCTGTCGGTTTAGGCGTGAAATTGTCACCAAGTCATGGAAAAGGGAGAACAACCAGTTGCATATGCTTCCTGGTCCTTGACGGCCTGTGAACGGGATTATACACAACTGGAGAAGGAAGGACGGGCTATAAACATTGGTCTTAAGCCATTTCACCAATACCTATATGGTAGGAAGTTTAGTGACAGACAATAATCTTTGACCCCAAGAAAGGCATTCCTGTGTTAGCAGCGAGAATTCAAAGATGGGCAATGCAGCTTGCAGCATAGATTATGACCTAAAACAAGGTCAGACAAGAATGGCCATGTGGCTCCATTATTGCACTTACCTCTTCCTGAGACCCAACAGGTGGAAGGTTACATTAATTGGATGGCGGAAGCCAGAGCAATCAACCAGGAACAACTTCACCACTTGTTTATTACAACGGAAGTTATTAGCAAAGAGGTACAGAAAGAGGCTACACTGTTATAGATTCTATACTTCACCTTGAATGGGAGGCCAGAGGCTGACAGTATTACCCCCGAATTGAAAGCTTATCATGCGGCAAAACAAAATATCAATTGAGTTGCCTGTTGTGGGGAACAATCATCTCCAAGAAATGACAAGAGGCCATACTAAAAGAGCTCCATGCCAATCATCCAAGAATGGTCCAGGTGAAGGCGCTGGCATGCATGCATGTCTGGTGGCCGTCGATGGACAGTGACAATTGAACAGATGGTACAGAGATGTCACATCTGCCAAGAAATGCAACTGAAGACACTCCAAGCCTAAGCGAACCCATGGAAATGGCCATCACACCATGTCACCAAATTCACGTTGATTTTATCGGTCCATTCATGGGGGAAAATTTTCTGATTATTGTGGATGCCCACTCCAATTGGCCTCTTGGAGTGCTAATGTGGACAATGAAAAAAAACCAATTGAGGAACCCATAGAACTGGCTTCAGACAATGTCTCAGATGTTTTCAAACAGGTTCTGCAAGGCAACAATGTGTGCCACATATTATCTGCCCCCTTCCATCCTTGTACTAATGGGGAAGCGCTTCGTGCAGATGTTTAAAAGAACAATGAAAGCAAAGAAGTCATGTAAAATATCATGGAATCATAAAATTGCAGATTTTCTGTTTCAAACAGAACAGCACTACACTACTGCACAAGGCATGCTGGCAGAACCGATGTTTGGACGCAACTTGAGAATCCGACTTACTGCAATGCACCCAAACATTGGACTTCTGATTCAACAGTCAACATCCCCGAGTAAGCCAACAAGAACGCTGGAGATCGGAGAAAGACTATTAGTAAAGTATTATTGGAAGAATAAAGAAACATGAATAAGTTACCTAAAGAAATCTCCGTTCCGAATGTGGACGACCCCCCAGATGTTCCGGTTTGGGAATAACCCGGTGATGATGCCCCTGAGATAGCCCTGATACCCATGGCACAGGAGCAAGATACCAGTCCAATATTGCATACACATCTAGTAGTGCCAGCCAGTGAGGAGAAGTTAGCTGCTGCAGAAGGGTTGAAAAGTTGTACTCTGGTTTGGTGTTTTTCAACCCCAAGAACCAGAGAAAAAGACACTTTCCAGTACATCTAAGAGACAATGTGCATGACTTTATTCAGAACATCGCGTCCCCTTTATCTTTCATATCATGTTCATATGGTAAAGATGAGATAGAGTTTCTTCAAGACCACGGAGCATATTTACATAAATTTAAGAATAGAAGTTAAACACATTAAAATTTTAAGACGTATTCAGTAAAAGTTCATGGTACCCTATCAACAAATGTTCTGGGAATTCAGGAGTCTGATGGCTTGGGAGAAAAAAAAACTTGCCTAATCTGGACGTAAGGCCCAGAGTGCTGCAGAACCTCCTAACAGATGGCAGAAGGGAGAATAGTTTACATGAGGGGTGTGTGGAGTCCTTCACAATGTTTATTGCTTTTCACCCATTGTAGATGTCCTTCATGGTAGAACGAAAGCCCCCAATTATCTTTTCTGCTGACTTCACTATCCTCTGCAGGGTCTTGTGGTCCAAGGAGGTACTACTTCCAAATCAGGCAGTGATGCAGTTGAACAGGATGTTCTCAATACATCATCTGTAGAATGTGGTGAGGATGGAGGGTGGGAGATGAACTTTCCTCAGCCTTTGCAGGAAGTAGAGGCACTGCTGGGCTTTCTTGGCTATGGAGCTGGTGTTAAGAGACCATCTTAATACATCAAATGTATTAAAAAGATCAGCTTAATACATCTGATGTTCAGCATAGTATACCAAATATACTATGGGCAGTCACTTAAGACTTTAAGAATATGTATGTTTCCAGTACGCGGGTTAAATTCTTGGTAGTGTTAACATAGTTAAATTAAATGTAGTGTCAGCATCATTAATTTTAATTTTATACTTATTGACCACTAAGTACAAAACATTTGATTGAGAGGGAAGAATGTTATGGGAATGCCAATGCATGCGTGACATCAGGTACATGGAATGCTTCCACCAGCGTTGTCTCCGCTCCATCCTCAACATCCATTGGAGCGCTTTCGTCCCTAACGTCGAAGTACTCGAGATGGCAGAGGTCGACAGCATCGAGTCCACGCTGCTGAAGATCCAGCTGCGCTGGATGGGTCACGTCTCCAGAATGGAGGACCATCGCCTTCCCAAGATCGTGTTATATGGCGAGCTCTCCACTGGCCACCGTGACAGAGGTGCACCAAAGAAAAGGTACAAGGACTGCCTAAAGAAATCTCTTGGTGCCTGCCACATTGACCACCGCCAGTGGGATGATATCGCCTCAAACCGTGCATCTTGGCGCCTCACAGTTTGGTGGGCAGCAACCTCCTTTGAAGAAGACCGCAGAGCCCACCTCACTGACAAAAGGCAAAGGAGGAAAAACCCAACACCCAACCCCAACCAACCAATTTTCCCCTGCAGCCGCTGCAACCGTGTCTGCCTGTCCCGCATCGGACTTGTCAGCCACAAACGAGCCTGCAGCTGACGTGGACTTTTACCCCCTCCATAAATCTTCGTCCGCGAAGCCATGCCAAAGATGTCAGGTGCATGGTGCCTTGTGGGGAGAGTTTCAGTTTGGCACCATCTTCAAATGAATAAAGACACAAAGCCTCTCTCCAGTGATGTTATTTTCAAGGGAAAATACATGACAGGCAGGGGGAGGGGCACAGGTCATCAGACAAAAGGTGATGATAGGACAGGAAAGGTGAGAATTGACCAGGGGAAGGTGGTGGTCTGTGAATGCAGAGCTGGTGGAAAGGAGACAGAGGGGAAGGGAAGGAGAGAGAGAGAGAGAGCTAGAGGAAAGGAGACATTGAGATGGTGGGCATGAATGAAACTGGAGAAGTTGATGTTAATGTCATCCAGTTGGAGGGTGGCCAGAAGGAAGATGCAGTGCTGTCCCTAGGGCCAATGCTACTATTAGACCAACTAGGCATCCGCTTTGAGAGTGGAGCTCAGAAGGGCGCTGTTGAGAGCAAATTGTGCCTTACTGTTCAGGTAAGCTGAGGGGAGGGTTCGGAGTTGTCATCAGAAGCTCCAATGTGTGCCTATAGGCTGACTGCTGAGTTATGTAAGCTTAAATGTATTTGGCTGTTTGAATCAGTAGATATATACAATTATTGTTTCAATAATTTGAACATTGGTTTAAGCAATTTATTAACACTTCATCAAAAAAAATTGGTCGATCCATGAGTAGCACCTGTTTAAAGGTGGAGAAGAGGAATCAAGCAGATTTTAGACCAAAATGGTCCAGGGTAACTCAGGATAGGTTCTAGCTGGTTTCTGATAGCTGAATAACTATGAATATTCATAGATGAGAAATAAAAATATATAAATTCTTAAAAGAAATCAGAGGTAAAACACAGGATTCTGTTGACACTGGTGGTTAAGTATTTCTGTTGATAGAAAAGAAATCAATTCAGCAATTATTCCATGCTATTTTTTTGTCATTATATTAATGATTTTGTTTCGCCTAGTTGTCAAAGTTTCATAAAACATGAGATTTTCAAAAGGCAGACTAACAGAAAAGCATTCTTGAATGTCCATGTGTGAAGCCATGCTGAAATTATGTAGTTAGATACTGGAAGAGGTTAGAATGGTGGTCTGGCCGTCTTCCCAAAATGATGAGTATTGGGGTGGGGGACAATAATTACAACGGGTAGAGATCAGAAAGGTTACGAAAGTGCGTTCAGAAGTCCAAGGAAATTTCCAGGGCTGCTGGCCATCTCCTTAAAAGCAGTCTTGTGGCGTTTACTATGGCCCAACTGGGCGCTTTAAATGAGGACAGATGGATGGTGATGGAAGAGTGCATGTGGCTGAATGGGCCTCCGGCGGACAGACGGAGCTTCAGCCCGGTGGATGGGATCGTGAGAGCTGCAGGTTGGCGATGGGACAGTAAGAGCTTCGGCCTGACGGCCCTCTGGTGACCAGAAGGAGCTTCAGGTTGGTGACGAGCCAGTGTGAGCTTCAGCTCAGTGATGGGGAAATGTATTCGGGATGAATGGGCCCTCCGGCCGACAGAGGGCGCTGCTTCTGCCCCTGTCGGAGCCACGGTTGTCAGAGTGCCACGTAATCAGGGTGAAAGTTCGGGTGGGAGGCGGTGGAGTCCAGCCTGAAGGAGAGGGAGCCGCAGCGCGAACTGTCCTGACGGGCAGCTGCTGTTAGCAGCCCGTTGAACCAGAGACAGCTCGGTGAGTGTGCTGTGGAAGGACACGAGAGAAGTTGGGAAAAAACCGGATGAGAGTTAATGATTTATGTGTGATGGGGTTACTAAAGAACTGGTGGGAAGGTGAATGGAAACAGGCGGCTGGGACTGGAGAGGCAAGAGTGGGAGTGGTGGGAACAGGGGAAGGAGCGAAGGGGAGCGGAGGAAGGGGCAGGAGCGAAGAGAAGGGGAGGAAGGAACAGCAGCGAAGAGAAGGAGAGGAAGGGGCAGGAGCGAGGGGAAGGGGCAGGAGCGAGGGGAAGGGGCAGGGGCAGGGGCGAGGGGCAGGGGCAGGAGCGAGGGGCGAGGGGAAGGGGCAGGGGCGAGGGGAAGGGGCAGGGGCGAGGGGCAGGGGCGAGGGGCAGGGGCGAGGGGCAGGGGCGAGGGGCAGGGGCGAGGGGCAGGGGCGAGGGGCAGGGGCGAGGGGCAGGGGCGAGGGGCAGGGGCAGGGGCGAGGGGCAGGGGCGAGGGGCAGGAGCAGCTAATGCAGAGGAGGGTTGGAGGGAATGAAGAGGTTCTGGAGTGGGTGGAGGAGGCAAGGGTTGGAAAGGGTGAGTATGGACTGGAGAAAGTGATATAATGAAGGGAAGTGTGAAGGGCAGGAGAAAAGCAAGGTAGTGGCATGTATGGTTGGCGATGCGAGCATGGTTTTAGGATTAGATGATGGCAAAGGGTAGAGATGTAAGAGACTGTGTGCTTAGTTGTGCACAGGCTCTGTTGGAGAGGTGTGGGAAATTTGGCTTGGGTTGATTTTGGTTAGGGGAGGGGATAATCAACTATTTGGGGGGGAATTTTTCTTGAGTGATGTTGCTTGGAGAGGGATTTGGAATGTCCTGTACTTTGTTCAGGAATATATTGCTTACATTGTGCATCAAAAGCAATTGCTTCCTTTTATGTTTTATATTTAATACATTTTTTTGTGTGGGCTTATTACTGAAGCCCTTAATGGGTGACAACGTTTAAAGTTTTAATTATTATTCCAGTGAGATCTAATATGGAAGAATTTTTAATGGATGTAAAATTGGATGGAACCTCTTTTTAAAATGAATCCCTAAATATTGCATGCTGTCTGCAGCAGTTCATTGTAATTTCATGAGTGAATAGTTATTTATGATTAAATGTAAAATTTTGTTCTCACTGTTAGTAAGTGACTTCCTCATTCCAATGTGAAATTTTCAGGCTATGTATCAAATTTCAGAGTGCCACATTTAGAATCACAATTTAATCTCAGGAACATATACAAAATTGTTGTTTTGCCTCTGAATTTCAGTGTAAATATTGCTATAAATTGCATTTCAAAAGAAATAAATAGTGCAAAAAATGGGAGGGTGAAGTAGTATCTGTGTTTCAACTTCCATTTAGAAATCTGATGGCCAAGGGGAAGAAGACATCCTTGTTCTGTTGGATGCTTGTTTTCAGGCTCCTGTACCACCTTCCTGATTATAGTAGTGTGAAGAAGGCATGGCCTGAGTGGTGGGGGGTCCTTGAGGATAGCGGCTGCTTTCTTAAGACACCACTTCTTGTATATGTCCCTGATGGAGTGAAGACTGATGCCCATAATGTTGCTGGCTGAGTTCTCAATCTCGGGAGATTTTTCCTCTCCTGTGCATTGGCATCTCTGGACCGAACTGTTTGATGCACCTTGGAACTCTAGCAGTGGAGTCCAGTCTTAAAAAATAAGAAGAGTGACTGGACTCCAAAGACAGTAGTTCTGGGTGGAGTAAAGTTTGGGGCATAAAACTGAAACTAACCTTGCTTAAAGTAATGTTTGATTTCAATATTGAAGCGGCTATGTTTAGGAATGTCATATCAATTTTTAAAACCTTTTAAGAAAGACATTATGTCACAGGGACTCTCATATCCATGAAACAGTATTTATTTAATAGATGAAATACATGGAACCAAAGAAAACTACAACACAGAAAATAGGACATTTGGCCCTTCTAGTCTGTGCCGAAACATCATTCTGTTAGTTCCACTGATGTGGACCACCCATTCCATAACTTTCCAATCCACTCCCATCCATGTATCTATCCAATTTATTCTTAAAATGTAAGAGTGAGCCCGCATTTACCACCTCAGATGAAAGCTTGTTCCAAACTCCCACCACTCTTTGAGTGAAGAAGTTTCCCCCCTAATGTTTCCCCCAAACCTTTCATCCTAAAGCCATGTTCTCTCATATTTATTTTCTCCAACTCTAAGTGGAATCAGCCTATTCACATATACTCTGTCTATTCCCCTCAAAATTTTGTAAACCTCTATCAAATCTTCCCTCATTCTTCTACATTCTTAAGGAATAAAGTCCCAACCTATTTAATCTTTCCCATTAACTCAACTCCTAAAGACCTGGCAAGATCGTAGTAAATCTTCTCTTCACTCTTTCAATTTTACTGATATCCTCCTGTAGTTTGGTGACCAGAAATGCACACAATATTCCAAATTTGGCATCACCAATGTCTTACACAACCTCACTATAACATCCCAACTCATGTACTCAGTACTTTGATTTATGAAGGCCAAGATGCCAAAAGCTTTCTTTATAACTCTGTCTACAAGTGACGCCACTTTCAGGGAATTATGTATCTGTATTCCCAGATCCCTTTGTTCCTCTGTACTCCTTAGTGCCGTACCATTTATTATGTATGTCCTACCTGGGTTTGTCCTTCCAAAATGCAACACCTCACACTTGTCTGCATTAAATTCCATCTGCCATTTTCTGTCCCATTTTTCCAGTTGTTCCAGATCCCTCTGCAAGCTTGAAAAGCCTTCCTAGCTGTTGTCAACACCTCCAATCTTAGTGTCATCAGTAAACTTGCTGTTCCCATTTCCCACATTATCATCCGGATTATTGATATAGACAACTGTAATGTCATTGACCAGCAAAAATAGAAATTCACCAAAAGACTTAGTGATTTTCTTTTAAAACAATATATTTATTAATAATTACTATTAATATAACAACTTAGCTGAACTTAACTTCAACTATTCACAAATATACATATGTGTCTGTGTATGTGAGATACCCAAACCATTACAGTTTAGGCACAATTCTGGAATGTCATTCCAAATTTCAGTTTTCAAAGTCCATAGTTGAAACAGACTTTTAAACTGATGTACATAAGTAATTACAAAGATGGTGGGAGAGACTGAGTGTCTGGACTGCTGAAAACTCACAAATCCTTGTCAAGTTTCTTCCAGAGAAATGTCCTTTCATATGAATGGTTGTCCCAACTCCCCTTTTCCATGTGTTGGGGAAAATGAAACATGTGACTTCCATGATGCTTCCAAAACCCAGGCACAGGTCAGTCAAAATGACCATCCTAATGGTCACGATCAAATGCAGGAATTTGCCTGCTTCCTTTAATCATATACGGGTCAATCAAAGTCACCGCTTCTTTAGTCGCAGAGGTTTAATAATTCCCCTGACAGGGATAATCATCCGAATTGTCCATTTCATACAAAGTCACCCCACCTCTGTGTTCATTTGATGGCTGATGGTCCTGTTTCTTTAAGTATCCCAAAAGCATGACTGTCTGTAAGTGTCCCATCTGTTTTTTGTAGATAAACAACCAATGTTCTTTTGTCTTTTTCCAGAGCACCAACCCTGGGTAATATCACTACTTAATGGTCCCATTCAGTCTCACCACCCATAAAATGAGTAACTAAATGAAACAGGAGCTTGTTCATACAATAAACAACAATGGTCCCACCACCGATCCCTGAGGCACACCACTAATCACAGGCCTCCAGTCTGAGAAGCATTCATTCACTACCACTCTGTCTTCTCCTGTTCAGCTAATTCAAATCCACATTACCTAGTGTCTAAACCTTCTGAACTAACCTCCCATGTGCTGCATATGTATGCTTGTATGTGTGTTATGTTTGGTTGTGTGTGTTTTTTTACTGAGGACCAGAGAAAGCTGTTTCATCGGGTTATACTTGTACAATCAAATGACAATAAACATGTGTACAGCAGGTCACCTTTGTTTTTGACTTTGCTTTAAAAATGTACACCATATCTGCTTTTTCCCTTTGGAAGTCTCTTCCAACCTATTGAAAGAAAGAAGTGATTTGATTTTTGTTTATTACAAGAATATTACAAGAAATTTAATGGTTTTCCAAATTAATGGTAAGTATGAGGACATTAAGCCTTGTGAACTATTTGAGGTGGGTAATACTATTATGTTTAAATATGATTTTTTTTCACTGCTCCAAAGTTACTATTGTTAATGTAAATGTAGTTGGATTTTGTCCATTGTGGAATTTGATAGAAAAGGCAATACAGTTCATAAATATCATTTGAGAGCTCATTGCTTTAGTGATTTATGAATCCATTCATCCCTTTAAAGGATATTGAAATTTTAAAGCCCAGTTCTTGTTGATTTATTGTGCACACTGAATTTGGATAAACTCAATTACACAAGTTGCTGATAAGTGAAGAATCAATGCATCATAGTTCTTGGTATTTAGCATTTTCCAAATTATCTTTACATTTAATCAGATATTTCTCACATGTACTTGTTTCACCATATGTGGTCATCAAAACATGAGAAGCAACTAATGATTTCAAAAACTAAAGGTAACAGCAACTAACTATTAGGCCAATTCTCATTCAGTTCTTTTCATGTTGCATTAATAAGATTAATATCCTCTCCTGTCCTATCCATGTCCAATTATCATTTTTTTTGTTGACCTTTCCTTCTACCCCTGCCCTTTTTATTTAGGCATCTGCCTGCATTTTTCTCATAACTTGGAAGGGCTCAGGCCTGAAAAGTTGGTTTTACGTCTTTACCTCCTAAAGACACGGTGAGACCTGTGAGATCCTCCAGCATTTTTGTTTTTGCTCTAATTGTAGTAATTATTTAGTAATTCACCCCAGATTAATATCCATGCTTATTTTGTTACTTATACTTTTTACATTTTGTTAATATGATTTAGTAGGTTGTAACCTTTTGTCAATTACAAATTGTCCCTGAATTCCATGTTTTAGTAGACCAAATTTAAGGCTGATTAAGGTTCAGGCACATTTAGGGATCTGAAGTTTGGAAAAAAGCAACCAGTGGAAAGGGACTGTTTTCCTTCATGACAATCCAGTTGATTAATTGTCACTTGTAAAAATTCCAACATTTAATTCCACATTTATTTAATTAAAGGAACTTAACGTTGACTTTGAACTTGCATCTCTGGAATGATGAAACAGGTTGCTAGATACTGGTCTGTTATCGTAACATTATGAACTATACATGTTTTTGATCATTTAATATGATAGTTGTACCTTTAGATTAATGTGAACAAAATAATAAAGAATTACATAACAGATATAACAGTATCTGTATACAGAGAAAAGAGAAAAAAAGTAATTTTTCAGGTGGTTGAACTTTCATTTGAACATGCTATGTTTAATAAAAAGAACAATATTTATACAGGTTACCGACAAGGCTTTTTTTGTTTTCTGATTCCATATTTGTTTCATAATATGGTTGTTACAGATCCCCGTGTTCCCTTGAGATGAGCTGCCTCCTTGAAGCCATTCTAAATCAGGTGATTCACAGAAACACTACTGCATTATAACCATCAATCTTTTTTTAAAGATTCAGTGGCCCAAATATTTGAACAATAATCTATAAGATTCAGTTATTGCAAGGTGTTACAATTTGAGAATCACATTAACTAATGCACAAAAAAGTTATCAATTAATATGATTGGTTTATCATCAAATAATGTTGGCAGTGATATTTGTATTAATCACCTTCCAGCATTTTCAAGGCAAATAAAATGGAGGCAAAATGTTGTAGTTTCATACCACAATTGTATATAAAAGATGTCACATCTTATAGTATATGAAGTAAGAGTAAATTTTGGAGTACTGGGATTGGAAATTGTTTAAATCAAATTACTGTATTTCAAAATATGAAACTGGGTTGATTTTGTTTGCTCTGTTAAATGTGCTTGCAGTTAAATGTCAAGACATAGTTCAGTGTCTTAATAGGATATGAAGCTTCTGGCTACTTCTGCATTAGCTTTCATATTTGCCATTTTTTTCTTAAACCTCGTATTTCAGTTGACACTATTTTATGCGATTAGGAGAGAAGGACAGTTCATCCTGCGAAATATGTTGCTGCATTGCCAATCCCTTGGGGATTTGCTTGTGAGGATCTGTTCGAAAATCCTCTTTTTTGTTTCAGTACTACAAACTATAGAATCATGGCATTATTTTTGTGCTGTGTGACAAAAAAAATCTTTCTACAACATTAAAACTTTGAAGCTTAATTGCATAAAAATGTAACTAATATTTTCTGTCATTGCCATTTCCTTATCATGGATTTGTGTTGAGCAGAGTGACAGTCTTGTATAAATGCATTCAATAATTAAACCAAGGAATACCATGGCACATGTTGTAACCCAGTTAAGACCCCAGAGCAAATAAGGAGGTGCAACTCCATGTATTTGCGTGCAAACATAGGGCACTCAGGCCTCATGGCAGCTCTGCCTGTAAGATCCAATGTTAATATAATTGGAACATCCAGATAACTCTTCATTTTGCAGATCTACAATATTTTATTGTTTGGATAGTTTCTTTCAGCCAAATAAACATTAAATTTTATTTTAGATCGAGATCATTTTCTTACCTCTTAATGCTTTGATCCGAACACATACAACTTTTGTATGTTCTTTTGCATTATTGGGCTCGCTTCACTTTTTCCTAACTTTGGGATCATTTTGGAGATTGTATCATATAACCATCTGTTTCAATCATGTTTAATTTTGAATAGTGTGGAGTGAGTAATAACGATATATTATACTCTAAGGCTTAAGATGAAATTTAGAGCCACATTACTAGAAACCACATTACTCAGATATAGATATTATGAATGCAAATAAAATGTCAGACATTGCATGGTAATCTTCAAATGGAAAGAGAGAAGGAAAAGAAGTCAGAAGCATCAGTACTGCAGTTGAATAAAGGGGATTATACAGCTGTGAGGGAGGAGCCAAAATAAAATGAAAGGATACCCTAGAGGGGAGGACAACTGGGCAAAGATGGCAGGTATTTCTTGGCATTTTTCACAGGATTCAGAACAAATTCATACCAAAGAGGAGGAAAGGCTCTAAGGGGAGCAAATAGCAGCCGTGGCTGACAAATGAAATCAAGTGCAGTATCAAGTTCAAAGGGAGCAAGTATAAGATAGCAAAGCAGAGTGGGAGGTTAGAGGATTGGGAAACCTTCAAAAAACAACAGAGGGAAACTAAGAAAGACGTACGGGAGGGGAAAATGAAGTTTGAGAGTAAATTAGCATATAATATAAAAGGGGCTAGCAAAAGTTTCTTTAATTATGTAAAGAGGAAGAAATTGGTGAGGACCAAAATTGGGCCCTTAAAAACAGAAAAGGGTGAAACTATTATTGGAAACAAGGAGATGGCTGAGAAATTTAACAGATACTTTGCATCTGTCTTCACCAAGGAGGAATCAGGTTATGGTCAGGTCAAGCAGTATCAAGGGATGGTGAAATTTCCTAAGGAAATGGGGAATCTGATGGATATCCAGATCTGGAAGCATGTGGTTGTGGGGAAATTGTTAGGGCTGAGGGCTGATGAGTCCCCTGGGCTTGATGGGCTGCATCTCAGGGAGCTTAGAGAGGTTGCTCTGGTAATTGTGGAAGCACTAGTCGACATTTTCTAAAGTTCTATAGATTCAGGGGAGGTGACTGTGGATTGGAGAGAGGCTGATGTAGTGCCACTTTTTAAGAAGGGAGGGAGAAAACAGGAAATTATAGACTGGTCAGCCTGATGTCATTGGTGGGGAAGATATTGGAATCTATCATAAAAGGAGAAATAGCAGAACACTTAGGCAGAAATAATTGTATCAGTGCTAGTCAGCATGGATTTCTTAAGGGGAAATCATGTTTTCAAAGAGGGTGGACTTGGGAGAGCCAGTGGATGTGGTGTACCTGGACTTCCAGAAAGCCTTTGATAAGGTCCCACACAGGAGACTAGTAGGCAAAATCAAGGACCATGGTATTGGGGGTAGGGTGCTGACATGGATAGAAAATTGGTTAAGAAATAGGCAACAAAGGGTTAGGATAAATGGGTCACTTTCAGGATGGCAGGATGTGACGAGTGGGGTACCACCGGGATCGGTGTTGGGTCCTCAGTTGTTTATTATTTATGTAAATGATTTGGATGAAGGTATTATTAACAACATGAGCAAATTTGCAGATGACACTAAACTGGATGGCGGTGTAAAGTGTGAGGAGAATATCAGGAAAATGCAGAGGGACTTGGACAGGTTGGGGGAGTGGGCGGAGGAATGGAAGATGAAGTTCAATGTGAGCAAATGTGAGGTTATCCATTTTGGAGGCAGTAATAAGAGAGCAGAGTATTATTTAAATGGAGTCAAGCTAGGGAGTGGTGTAGTGCAAAGGGATCTGGGTGTACTGGTATACCAGTCACTAAAAGCTGGTATGCAAGTTCAGCAAGCTGTGAAGAAGGCAAATGGCATGTTGGCTTTCATAAAGAGGGGATTGGAGTAAAGGAGCAGAGATGCCCGATACCTGGAATATTGCGTCCAGTTCTGGTCCCCAAATTTGAGGAAGGACGTATTTGCTATAGAGGGAGTACAGCGCAGATTTACAAGGTTAGTTCCCAGGATGGCAGGGTTGACATATGCTGAAAGGTTAGAAAGACTGGACTTGTATGCGATGGAGTTTAGAGGATATGGGGAGACATGATTGAGGTATATAAGATTATCAAAGGGCTAGACAGGGTGAAATCAGATTACATGTTCCCAATGTTGGGTGAGACTAGCACTAGAGGGCATAGTTTAAGAATACAGGGAAGGCCCTTTAGGACAGAGTTGAGGAGAAATTTTTTTACCCAGAGAAGTGTGGATCTGTGAAATACTTTGCTGCAGAGGGTGGTTGGGGCAGCTTCACTGGATATGTTCAAAAAGGAGTTAGATAAGGCTCTTGTGGGCAGGGGAGTTGAGGGTTATGGGGATAAGGCTGGGAATGGATATTGATAGTGAATGATCAGCCATGATCTGAAAAATGGTGGTGCTGGCTCGACGGGCCAATTGACCTACTCCAGCACCTACTGTCTATTGTCTATAGGACAAAATGGTGCTTTTTTGGGGGCATTCATTATCTATTCCAAGTTGTATGCTGTATTTTTTTTTCTGCCTTGGAATGCATTTAGCACACAGATTTCTGTTGCACATCTTCAATTTTGCACTCAATTAGCTGAAATATTTTCACTTGCAAAAGCAGTAACAAGTGAAAAGAGATACAAAATACTCCAAGCTACAACACAAAAAAAAGTTAAATAAATGTATAAAAGAATTTGGAGCAGAAATAAGCCATTTAATAAGATGATGGCTTATCTGATTGCAACCCCAACTCTGCAACCTGAGGTACCCTTTCACCAACCCCCCCATGTTCATCAAAATGTATATCGGCAAACCCGCTTTACACAATTAATTTGTCCCAATTTTTATTTACTTATGATGAATTTACATTAAGCGATTAAAAGAATCAATGGGAATAATTATAATGAATCCCCATCCTTTCAGATTGTCCATCAAGACATAAAAACAACTTTTAGCTGCATATGATGCCGACTGTTAAGGTTAATAAAAATTATATATTTCATTTATTTCATAATTATATAATAACTAAATTATTTCTAAGAAAAATCTTTGTTCAAAGTCGAAGGCACAGGTTTTGATTTTTTTTTTACTCCTACGATTTCCTATTGCTAGTGATCGGTTTTTCTAAATTGCTGAGGACTTCCGTGCTTCTTTCCTGTCAGGATATACATTTAGGTAAAAATCCTTGGTGGGTTCAACAGGTTCAGCTCCTTTTTAGAAAAAATTCTTGGAAATGTTGCAGCAGCATTTTTAACAGCACGAGCAGCTTCCCCTGTGATTTTTCTATTGTGTAATCCTGTTCCATGTTTAAAGCAGTCCAACCAACCTAAAAGTGCAGCAGAAATTTCCATATCCCCTTGAAATTTATTTTCTTCTAAGCATCAAAAAAATGTTTAAAGCTTTGGTTTGAATATTTTTGTACAAAGTAGTATTTGCTTTTGGTTACAATCTTCAGTCCAAAGATGGAAGTAGCCATTCCATTTCAATTATTAATAGACTTCTGTTTTGAGTAATTTGCATGCTTAGAGAAACTGATGCAACTTTTCCTTTATATTTGTGGATCTTACTTAAAATTATGTGTACTTTTGACTCATTGTAGCCCAGATTGTGTCCGATTTTTCACATTGCTAGCACCTTTTTCATGTTGTTTAATAACTTAAAAGTTTTTCTTCCAAAGTAATTGCTTTTCTTTTCATTTTAATATCCCTGTCAGATTCTTTTCCACATTTTCTTTTATCCATATTTAGTAGGGGCACACTCTGACTGTCATTTTAGCATATTTTATTTAGGGCCATTCACACAATCTACTTGTAACTCAAGTTTTCCAGAAAGATCTTGGGGTAATTGAATAATTACATATGTAAATCAGGAATTGGTCTCAGTTTTCCAAATCATGGTTACTGAATTTTGCGTTGATTGAAGTAGCGTATGGCGGGATTTGCCTGTACTGTGATCTTAAAAGCATACATGTGTGCTATTGGGGTATTTTATACAATGATGCAAAAATGCTGAACAAACCTGTTGTGAAAATTCCTTTTTTGTTCATTTAGTTTCCCATTTGCAACTATTTAACAGCATTGCACATATCATGAGAACTTAAAGGTGTCAGAAATATGTTTATCTGTTGTGTAAATGTGTATCTTCAAACTAGGTAATTGCATCAGCAATGTCTTGTGAAATCTTATTTATACGAAGATTTTTTTTCTCTTCTCAGTTGATTTTGATTTATTGGACCTGTGTTTTCATGTACTTAGTTGTATGCCAGAATGATCATGTATTGTGTATCTGAGTGTCTGGCGTACTCTCAATTATACTCCCTCTGGAGAATGAGATGAAATGAGTTAGTACTTTGCCTTGATGATCTTTGTGGATATGCTGACATTTTTTTTCTAATTGCAGTAAAACCCCTGTTATCTGGAATTCAAGCAACTGGCAGCTTCAATCAAGCGGCAAAAAAAAATCAAGGAAAGTAAATAGGTAAAAAATTCAGAAGTTTAAAATTTGGCATGCCTCTCCATTAGTTTGCCAATCATACAAAATGCAATCTCAAGCAACTGGAAAATTCACTTATCCGGCATCTACCAATTCCCATAGATGCTGGGTACCAGGGCTGTTACTGTTCTAGAATTTGAGGCTATTCAACCACTTTGGACTGTGACAGCTCCTATTCTCCTTGTTTTCCTCTACAACTATAGAATACTGTAGTACAGAAACAGGCTCTTTGGCCCATGTAGTTAATGCCAAGCTATTCCACCTCGTTCTACTGACTCCTTGCACCTCCCATCGTGTAACTGTCCAATCTTCTCTTAAATGTCAAAATCGAACCTACAGACACCAACTCCGCCAGCAGCTCATTCTACACTCTCATCACTCTTGAGTGAGCATGTTCTCCCTAAATTTCCATATTTCACATGTCACCTTCAACTTGCGTCCTTTAGTTCTTGTCATGCTCATCCTCGGGGGCGGGGGGGGGCCCTTTTTGCATTTACCCCTCATAATTTGAATATTCTATCAAATCTCCCCTCGCTCTCTGACAGTCCAGAGAATAAAGTGCTAACCTATTCACCCTTTCCATTATAGTTTTACTCTTCAAGTCCTGGCAACGTTCTTGTAAATTTTCTCTCCGCTCATTGAATCTCATTTATATCTTTCTTGGAGGTAGGTGGCCAAAATTGAGCACAATTCTCTACATTTGGCCTCATCAGATCATTCTCCCTTACCTATCAATGACCTCTCCTTTATGATCTTTGCCAGTACTTACACTGACCACTACAGTGGCAAACAAAAATGTGGCATGAGGGAGCAAATTGTTGCACCAGGTAGAAAACCAGACAGGATTAAATGTTGTCAGGCATTAACCTAATGCATGTGGTAACTACTGTGCATCCTTGTATTATTATTCCTGTATGGAAAAATAAATAATTTCTTCACTTTGACATGTTGAATGAAAGCTTTAGTCATGAACAATTTCTGAGGCTGCCCACCAAGACACCTTCAGTTTTGTTGGTGATTTTATTTTTGTGGGGTAAGGAGCTAGCTCAGTTCTTTGTGGACTCTATATACCAATTTAAAGATAATACTTAAATTGTTACTGATCAGTCAACAACATTTATTATGTCTTCAGTCTTAATTCCAAAATTTTAAAGTCTGCAGCTTTCTGGGTGGAGAATTCCAGAGAGTTGTCACCTTTTACACAAAGAAATTCTTCATTTCTAATTAAGCAGGCAACTTCTTTTTCTAAACTATCTTCTGGTTCTGGATGGTCCCACGGAGGAGAACACCTTCACAGTAGGCACCCTTTTATCACCCTCAGAATATTGTACGTTTCAAAAAGATCACTAATCATTTTTCAAAACTCGTGCATTTGTATGTCTAGTTTTTCATCATTTGCCAACTGATTCAACCCAGAAATCGACTGATGAACAACTGTGTTTTGTGCAATATCTCGGGTGCCATCTCACCTGCACGTGTATAGACATAATGGTCAACATTCCATTTGCCTTCCTAGCTTCTGCACCTGCATGCTAGATTTTTGTTTTATATACTAACACATTCCCCCCCCCCGACCTTCAACCTCCCAAACCTCTAAATGTCCTATATCTTTTAAACAATTTGCTTATTAGTTTACTCTCTCTTCCATATTTAATGCCCTTACATTTTCCCACATTACATTCCATGTGGCGGCTTAGGCACTCACTCAACCTATTCATGTTCCTTAGTAGGGTCTTGACATTTTCCTTGCAACTTACAAATGCACCTATCTTTATGAATTTGGCTACAGTACTTTTAGTTCCTTCAACTAATTGAGAGGTTTGAGTTTGATTCCATCATAGCTGCTTAGAGATCTTAAAATGCAACCCTTGTTATCTAGAATTCAAGCAACTGGCAAAAAAATTGCAGAAAATAAATAGGTAAAAATATGTAATTTTAAAATTGGCACGTCTTGCCATTTGTTCGCCAATCAAGCAGCCCGCAACCTCAAACAATATTCCATGGGTTTTATTGTAAAAATAAGTGTAATAAAAAGCTAGTATCAATAGTAACCAATAAACGACTGAATTGCCTTTTTAAAAAAAAACATCTAGCTCAATAATACCCTTCCAAAAAGAAAACCTGCCACTTCGCAGGTATGAGACTCGGTCCACCAATATGATTGACCAAACTGCCTCATAGTAGACAAAGAATTTCATGTATGTTACATTCTAAATGTAGTATTACATGACAATAATGGAACCTTTACCTTTCAGGATCAAGCAAGGCTTGATGTTAAATGCCAACTCTGTCCATGACATGCACATTCCATGAGTGGGGGGAAAAATCTGCCTTTCCCGAATAACTTCAAACCAGCAATCCAAATCATATAATTTCCCTTGGTGTTTCTTCATTGTGATTCCTTTGTGTCTCATGGTGAGGACTGTGTTACTGTTTGCATGAAATTCAAAATGTCTCTGGAGAAAGTATTTCACAAAGCATTTTCAGAACTAGTTCCAAAAGAATGTCAAGCAAAAATCACAGTGTTGCCTGCTAGGAAACCACTGACTGTTGTGTGTAATTTCTTTCAGGGTTTATCTAACTTTTGTTGGAAGCATGGAGTAACATTCAGTGACTGTTGTGATGAATTATTATTTCCAGAATTGATTTTGAATAAGAATCCTCCATGAGTTACTTTTAGCTGTCCAATCCAAAAATAGAATGTAAGAAAACGTTTGGCAAATTGTTTTCCAGAAATATTTGCTGATTGACTGGTCATTGAGGAGAGTTGATTAGAGTGGGTAATTATCATCATCCAACTTGGTATTCTTCACGTATCAGAACTTGTATTTTTGTTCATTTCAGTATTTAGCATCTTCGGTGATTTGTATTTTATCATTCCAGCAACATCTTCTCTTTCCTCTCTTTATTCATCTCCTATTTACATCTTCTGTGGACCATTAAACTATGATTAATGACCTTTCTCACCCTCTCTAAGACCACCACTATATATAGGACCTTTCAGGTGGCCTGAATACCCCAGTGAAATGCTGTATAATCTCTCTTTTCCCCCCCCCCCCCACCAACCCTTGCAGCTATAGACATACTTACCTGAATGCAGCAGAAGCACCTCCGAGGCACCGATTCCAACCCTCCTCTGGGAGGGATAATCGGCGGAGCACTGCATTCTGCTGATGCACCTGAATGTGCAGCTGCTTTAAGCAGCTTGGAGGCGGGCTGATCACTACATCAGCTGGCGACCCAACTCCCTGCTGCCTGATAGACTCCCACTGCCACGCTACCTGACAGACCCCGCCCCTCTGGGGAGGGGAGGTCAGTGGGGGACGTCGGGGCTGGTGCAGGCTGTAATAGTCCAGCTGGCTGCTTCTGCACCGGGGCCGCTCTCTGCGGCTCAAAACACGGCATAGCAATGGTGGTCTTCCCTACTCATAAACCCCCACACAGTTGGAATTGTGGGAAACACAGAGCAGTTTCACCTGCGTGGGGGATTATGGGTAGGGAAGACTGCCATTGCTATGCTGCATGTTTATGACAGGTGGCGCTGCGGGACCAGTCGCCCTGCCTCCATCTGATCCGAAGGTGCTTTCAGGTGGACCAGGCAATGTTGCAAGCAGTCTTTTAGGGCTGCCACCTGAAAGGTGAGACAACAAATTAAGATCCGCTCCTGCTGCCACCTTCAAGGCAGAGGGTCCACCTGAAAGGGGCTTATGTCACTTGTACGTCTTCATCCTCTCACAGATATTTTCCGTAGTTTCTCCTCCATTTTCCTTTCTGCAGTTTAACTAATGTTACATTGTTTTAACTTTTCACGTTCCAGTGAAAGGTCTTGGACCAAGAATGTTAATTCTTTATTTCAGTGCTGTCTGACCTGCAAAGTATTCGCAGCTTTTTCTGTTTTTACCCTGCTTGTAATTTCACGTAAATGGAAAAGCTCGGCTTATGATTGTAAACAATTGAATACTCAAAAGATTATTGTAATTAGTTTTTTTTTTGTTTTCAGGAACTGGGAAAATGATAAGATTGTGCAGTGTGCAAACAATAGCAAGAGAGCAAATTATTTTCATTTGTCCATAGGATGGCCAGCATTTATTGCCCATCCCTAATCACTTAAGACCATTTTAAAAGGTGATTAAGTCATCTACATTACTGCATATTTAAAGTCCTGTGTAAGTCACATAGGAATGTACGATTTCCTTTTTCAAGGGAGATTTATGAATCACATAGGTTTTTAATCACAATCCAGTTGTTTCATGGTCAGTATTATTGACATTAGTCTTTTTGTCTCTAGATGTGTGCAATTTGTTAAATTCCCAACTTTCATGCTAAGTCAACTTTCATGTTTAAGTCAATAGTTTTAGCCTCTAGATTGTTCATTTTCTTAACCTCTATGCCACCATAGTGAGGTTAGAGCATGTCATTTTAAAACTGTCATTAGTACTCAGTGTATGTTTAATATACTGCCCAAAAAATGTTTTATTGGTTCTGGAAAGAAAATGAATTGTCTCTAAAATATGTGATTATATGTTTTACAGAACAGAAAAGGAATCAAATGAAAAAGTAGCAATCAAGAAGGGCATTGTGATACAAATCAAGAACCAAGAAAATCTACTCTCGTTATTTGCACTGTACTTTGCAACACTTATTCATCACTTTACCACATCAAAAAATGAGGCAGCTGAAAGGAAAACCAAAAAAGGAAACTTCAAAAGACAAGAAGGAGCGGCGGCAAGCCATGCAAGAAGCTCGAAGTCAGATTACCACCATAGTGTTTCCTACGTTAGCTGTGGTAGTGCTGTTGATTGTTTTGTTTGTTTACGTGGCCACTCGACCAACTATTGCATGAGAGAAAAATTACAAAGCATTTAATGAAGAAATTTCATCTTGGCTATAATGGATTTAAAATGGAGTAAATCCAACTAGGATTAAATGCTTTACATTTTGAGAAACATTTTTCTGTCCAATTACAATTCCATTCTTGTTGGTCTTGTTTGAAGAGTATTGTTGCCCAATGTACAGTATATATAATATATGCTAATTTCTCTCGTGTGCCTTTGAAATTTTCACTAGACAGTATTTTTTCCCCTTTTAATGATCTCGAAACATTTCCCTAGTATCTTGTGCAGAAGTTTAGAGCAAACCCCCAATAGAAAAAAAATGTGAGAAGCCAATTTGTTGCATTGCCTGTATAGTGGTAGTATTTTCAACAAAATCCTACTTTGAATTTTACCACTCTTGCCAAAGGACAATCCATTCTTGTATGGGAAACGTATCACTTAAAATGCAATGAATATAAATTGTAAATGTTTATTTTTAGAATAAAATCAATATTCATAACTTTTTCAAATATATATTTTGCACTGTCAAGAAACATTAATAAGTTTATTTTACCAGTTATTTTAAGGTATACCAAAAACATGTGGGCAGCCAAATTATGCCAGTTGCTGGATATGCCTAGTAAGCTTTTCGCTCCATTGCTTGGCCAACCCTCTTCCTGTGTCAATGTACCTCCTTCATTGTTCAGATACTTTAGTAAAAAAGTGATTTTTGACCTGATGGTGCTTTTGCAGGGAGAATTAGATTTTTAAACCTTGTTTGCTAGAAAGATTACTTTTGCCAACTTGGTAAAGACTGGTACCATTATGACATTTAAAAGATGTTTGGATAGGTATCTGAATAGTAAAGGGTTAGAGAGGATTGGGCCAATTGCAGGCAAATAGTACTAATTCAGATAACCAACTCGGTCAGCAAGGACCAAGTTTCCCTGTTGTGACTTTGTGCAGCCTACATCCAACATAACTCAAGTTTCTATAATCTTGCAGTTCTGATGCAAGTTCTCAACCCAAAATATTGATAGTCGATTGACCTCAACAAATTCTGCCTGGCCTGCTAAATTCCTCCAGTATTTGTCTTTGCTCCGGATGCAATTGTTTGTGATTAAACTTTTCCAAAATATTGACTATTTTAATTAAAAACCTGGCCTTGTACTGGTGCTATTCATAAAACTGGCCAGAGATTGAATTACTTTTGCAAACATCAGCCGTATTCACCCATTTATGAGCCTCTTGACGATTCTTAAAGTGCTTCTTTTCCTTTAAGTGCACAGACATGAATGGACACATTTTAATAGTTTTACATAATTAATTTACGAAGGAATTGGTTACTGCACACCCGTTTAGTTTGCAAATCATTTTGTATTGATTTCTTTGTTAGGTAGAGGAATCACTGATTGTAAATGCTTTTTTCCAGCTATAATAAAACTGCTGGCCTTAAATATATCAATGCAAATTCTTTTGTCTAAAATATAGCACAACTGCATTGGTTTAAAGAGAATTTTATATCTAGTGTTACAGTTTGAGCATAAACTGGAGATAGGGGACTAATCTGAAATATAGCACAATGGATCACTGATTGCACAAAAGAAGGATGATTTGACCCATACAGTTAATAACAATTCTCATTTGTTCACCCTAATTTCACTAGACATTTAAATATGTTTCTGAAGACATCACGCACCAGTTGGCAGATTTTTAAAAGGTTTTCTGTTCTTGTATTTGTTTTGCAAAGGCTGATTGCTTCAGCAGCTGTGTTTAGTTTCCAGTTTTGAAGATATCGGAGCCCTTGAAGAGAGTAAAAGCTTCCTTCCCTTGTAAATGTTATACTATACAGGTAAACTATCCTTTTACTGAAGCACTGTGGACAAGGACCAATTATGTTTCACTAAGGTTTGGGGAAAAATGAAGTTCTTGGTAGATACATCAATGTGAAGATGTAATTTACTTTCAAACGTATCTATTTGATAAGAACTGAAGATGTTATGAAATACATGAAGTTGTGAAGGGCACAATATGAGTACATTTTTCTTCAAGTAGAAATTTGAGAAGGAAGGAAAATCACACAAAATTGGAGTAATTTGGACAAAATGTAGTCTACCTAAAGTGGAAACTTTTAGCTTATAATTTTCTTCACTGTTTATGATTAACTGCTTATTCGCTGCATTCCTAACTCCGGTTATGTCTGCAAGACCTAAGTAGTGTGTCATTTTTCATCAGTGCTGCTTGCTTGCTCCGTGACTTCATATTCTACTTCTTCTACATTTAGCCCCTCATTGCCTGCAAACCACAAAGTTTTTATATTAATATTGAACCTCGGCAAATTTGGGAAGCTACCTTGCTGTGAAGTGCATTTGCAGGCAATGTTCAAATTTGTTTGAGGAAACACAGAGCGGTTTCACCTGCGTGGGGGATTATGGATAGGGAAGACAGGTGTTTGAGACACCTGGAAAAAATGTTAGTAAGTTAGCAGAGGATGCATTATGTGCTAGTGAACTTCGCAGAGAATACAGCAGTAGAGCCCAATCATGTTGAGATTTCCTTGCATCATGCTAAAGAATTATTTCTGCCATTCTATGCCAGGTCAGAAGTGACTGGTTCTGAACTCCTTTGATTTTACTGTAGATTTTAGAGCAAAAAATTGAGGAAACTTAATTAAACTTTGTTTAATTAATTGGTTCACCTCTGTTTCATTATTAGTTGCATGATGGTAACTTTTTATAGGTTTTAGTTTTTTTTTCATAATTTTTAAGTGTAATTGAGATTTAGAAACATAAGAAAAAATTTTACAAGTTATTGCCAATTTGTACGACTGGCATAAGTTGGGGTAGTATTGATGATTGTTGTAGCTTTCCAGAACTTACTGGGGTTGGCTGGTAGAGTGCTAGATAAATTACCAATGCTCAAGGATTGTCACAAGACTTGGATATGGGAGACCTACATTCAAAGCAGATAAGTGGGGAGACCAAAAGCAGTAGTTCTGAGCTGGATGTCAGAGAAAGCAATGTCTATTTCATTTTTGATGCACTGTTCAGTCTTCTCTGGGGACATCTTTGCATCATTTTTAAAGGAGGCACTTGTTCTGTGACACCTCAGATGCTGCTTCCTTAAGTCCTTGGATGTTTTGCCATGTTCAGCCTCACTACTGCGACTTTTACCTTCCAGCAACTTCTCACTCCAAGATAAGAACAAGGTAAGTTCGATTTTGCTTAACTGTGAGTGACTACTAACTGTAAAACAGCCTATTTTATACGTCTGTTTATTCAAGCATGGAAATCCAGATGTTACTGTCAGCCAGTTGCATTCCAGTGCTGTCAAAAATATTAGCAAATTAGTTGAGGAGGCATTTATAAAGACCCAGGAGTATAATTATGTCGTGAATTTGGAAGCCCTGATAAGTTGGAGTGGTGCACTTCACCTTAGATGCTATTTCACTTCAGCCTTTAATTGGTCACATATATTAGGAATATAATTACAAAGTAAAGATATATATTCTGTGATGCTCTATATTTCTAAGCTTAAACTCTGTGCAGCAAAATGCTAATTAGTTTTGTGGGTTGATGCAAGATTTATTTCAAATATTTGAACTCTGGAAATTGTTGATGCATTGGCCCAGATTTTGCAGGCTAATGACTGTGAAGCTGTCATGTTTGCCTGTGTCAAACAAAATCACCAACATTTAGCCAATTAAAGGGAAGCAAGTTCAGGACATGAACACATGTTCTATCGAGTGCAAATATTCTGGACCCACCATGAGATTTGAAGAGTTATGTCGTAGTTTTCTCTGCCAGTGAATTCAACGTAGGATCATTGGCTGCATGGGTATATTTAGGCAGCGTCGGCCAAAAGTCCTGTTACCATGTGTATTAACTAAATTAAAAATTAAGTGAAATGAAATATTGATTTTATTCTTCTTCCTTAAAACAATCATCAAAGAAAATAAAGTTGAAAAGACTATTTTTCATCACTTTTCATTCTGAGGTGTCAGGAGATTTATTTAATCAGTATTTTGCATACAAAACATGAAAGGGGGCTTGTACCTTGACAAAGGGCTCAAGCCTGAAACATTGTTTACTTACAAGACATGATATATAGGAGCAGAATTAGATGATTCAGCCCATCGAGTCCAACCTGCCATTTAATCATGACCTGATCCATTTTCCCACTCAGTCCCACTGCCTGAACTAGTCCCTATAACTTTTGATGCCCTGGCTAATCAAGAACCTATCAACCTCTGCCTTAAGTACAACCAATTACTTGACCTCCACAACTAGGTGTGGTTTCTGTTCTAAGTGAACACCCTCTTGTCCTAGACTATCCCACCATGGGAAACAACCTTTCTGCATCTACTCTGTTCATTGCCTTACAAAATGTTTCAATGAGATTCCAACCTCCCCCCCATCCAATTTTTCCTAAATACCAACAAGTACAGGCCAAGAACAGCCAAATGCTCTGAATATGACCCTTTCAATCCTCCCCTAACCCTTCCCAACATCAGCACATCCATTCTTAAATGAGAAGCCCAAAACTACTCATAATATTCCAAGTGAGGTCTCACAAGTGCATTATAGAGCCTCAATAACACATCCCTGCTCTAGTATTTAATTCCTCTTGAAATGAATGCCTTCTTCACCACTGACTCAAACTGCAAGTTTACCTTCAGTGTTTAGCTGAAGGGGATAGGAATGTGCTTTATTGGAGGTAAATATTCAAAATAATATTCATTCATAAACCTACAAGAACATAACAGAAGTTTAAGTAGCTAATTTGGCTCATGTCTTCTGAAATTCAAAATCCATTGATTTCCTTAATATTGAAAAAGCTATCTTTGTTTTGAATGTACTCATCAACTGAGACTCAACAGCCCGCTTGGATAGACTATTCCACAGATTAATCTCTCTGGGTGAAGAAACTTCTTTCCTCTATCCTGAATGACATCCATATTTTGAAACTGCTGCCCCTGCAGTGGAAGCATTGATTTCACATCTTTCCTCTCACCCCCTTCAGAAATTGTATGCTTCTGTTATCTTTTCAGTCTAATAAGACAGCGTAGATCTAACGTGTTTCACCTCTCCTACACAACCAACCTGCCAAATTTTAGTGGACAGTCTCCAAGGTCAAATGATAGGACTCCCTGCACACAGTTGGGTATCATGCACATATTTAGATAAGATTCCAATGAAAATTGAGTAATACATTTAAGGATTAAAAATTCACCGTACATAATTTATTTACAGCATGGTAGAAGCCAATTCCAACCGTTTAAATTCATGCCATTCAATTATACCCAAATTAACTTACAGTTTGAAAGGTGGGAGGCAACTGGAGCACCTGGGGAAAACTCAATGCAGAAATGGGGAGAAGGTGCAAACACCTTACACACAGCTGCTGGTTTGAACCTGGGTTGCTGGCACTGGAAAAGTGTCCTGCTAACTACCATCAGAGATACCATGAGCAAGCTGATAATATTAGACTATATTGTGTATTTATATGTGCGTCGGTTGGTGTGTTTATACAGCAAAACTAAGGCTGTCAGCATTAATGTGCTTTGTAAAAGGAAGATGGAAGTGAAGAATCCACACGTCCCACTCTGTTTTTCAAGAGTTTTTAACCATCTTTTTCAGTGTGATAACACTGCTTGGTAACTGCAGGCAGGAGCACACATTTTATTTTATTTTAATTCAGTTGGTGTCTCGGGAAACTTCAGATGTCATGATGCATACGTGTTGAGGATAAATTTTATTTCCCATGAGTTACTTTGCTTTTCAGAGACAAATTATGATGGCACCATAGACTATAATGAAATGAAGTCATATTACAGCTGACAGAGAATGTTTACTGCATTATGGAGCATTACTCATTGCTGTGAACGGAGGACGAAGCTGATTACAGTAAGTTTCCAATTATCCAAAAACCACTTAACCGAAATTTTGAAAATTGAAAAAAATGATATTTCCTTAAATTTATGCATTTGCCTTACTTTGTAAGCAGAGATCACTTTTTTTTGGTAAAAATTAAATATGTTTGAAAAACCTGTAGTTTTTGTTTAACCGCTGATGCAAGTATTCTGCGGATGCTACTGGGCTGCTTAAAGCAATTTCTCAGTTATCCAAAAAAATCCAGTTTACAGAAAAACATCCAGTCCCAAACATTTTGGATAATTGGAAATGCACTGTATTGCAACTCCAGAGCCTGGTCATTTTTTTGGTAAATTCAAAAATCCAATTGGACCAGTGAAAATGAGCCAACTCTTGGTGAGGTAGGAGATAATTAATTCCCCACAATTTTCCAATCAAGAGTCATAGAATCCTACAGTATTGGAACAAGCCCACTGCATCAGCTTGTCCATGCTAAACATTTCTGTTTTTATCCCACCACCTGCATGAGATTCACACCCCTCCAATTCCCTCCTATCCAAGTGTTTCTTAAAGGAGACTGCCTCTACCATTTTGTCTGGCAGTTGTTCCATAGGCTCACCACCCTATGAGTAAAGAACTGTCCCTTTCCTCCCTTCTTCATCCCACCCCACTCATCTTGTAGTTAGATCATATTAGATTCTCCAGCTCACTGAGGTTGTCACTATTCATCTTATTTAAACCCTTTTTAATCTTGTAGACCTCCTTAAGATCCCCTGTTATCTTCCTACACTCTACAGAAAATAGGCTTGGTTTTACCAGTTTTGCACAATAACTCAGTTTCCCTAATCTTGGCAACAATTTCATAAACCTCTTCTGTATCCTTTCCAACTTTGTAATGTCCATCCTTTTGCAGCAGACCATATCGCTCAGAATCCTCTCCAGAATTTTCCATGCCACTGACATCAGGTGAACAAATCTGTAGTTACCCAGATGATCTTTTCACTCCTATTTAAATAAATGCAGCACATTTATCATACTCCAGTCCTGAAATTCTCCTGTCCTCCACTGCTATTATTGAATCAGCCTCCAATCAGCTGGTATGTCATCTGTCAGAGCCAGTAATCTCTTTCCTTGTCTCCCATAGGAGTCTAGATACATCTTATTCAGTCCTGATGATTTAAGCCTGCTATTGACATCTGATACCTCCTATTTTTCCATGGTAATTTGTTCCAGAAATTCAAAGTCTCCCTCTCTGAATTCTTCATCTACAATATCCTTCCCCATAGTGAACAAAGATGAAAAGAATGCCACTTTGATTCCCAGTAGGCTCTACTCCTTCTTGAGTACACGCTTCCTCATAAAATATCTCCTGTTTCATCCTTATTTTGTCCATCAATACCATTTAATGCCCCTTCACCCTCTTATTGCTTTCTTATTAGCCACTTCCCTCCCTTTTTAAATTCCTCCTGTTTTTAGTTCTGTATTCTTGCTATAAGCAAATTTTCTTTATTTAATCGTTTAGATTCCTTGATAACTCGAACCTTACCTTTGAATTCAGTGACCTTACCTTTCACCCTTATGAGAACATATTGACCATTTTAAGAATTTTATTTAAAAAAATCTCTTATTGGTTTGGAGTCCAAGTTGAGATGGGTTAAAATGTATATTTTCAAAGAATGGTGAGCACAACCGTGACATGGTTCAAATCTGGTGTTGTCTGTAAGAATTTTGTATATCCTCCAAAATGTACTGCATTGTACTCTGATTGGTGTACTTGGTGGGTATGGGCTTTTTGGATGATGCTATGGTCTTGCAGACGTCACTGGGAGATTACTACAAAAGTCAGAGAAAATTGAGAAAAAAAAGACAAACTGTCAACACTAATCGCAAATGTTATGAGAATGAGGTAATGATTTGGAGGGTGTAAGTGTTTGTAGATTTGGTTTAGAAACAAGGAACTGTCATACTGGATATGAAAACGTTTGAAGATGTGGTCAGTGTAGCATAGATAAAAGCTCACACTTGACTGGAGTGAGAACTAATGCTTTTATTAGCTTACCACACAGGTCGGGTTCATATACAGGCTTCAGAGGGATTCTGGGCTTAGGCAGGAAACCAGGGTTATATGCGAGCCCCTGGGAGGCGGGACCAGTTGTTAGTACAGCACACTTCTAGTGAATCCCTGTTCATTACAGTCAGATTTTAGAACAATTAAGGGTTTTATGATATTGAGATGATCTAAAACATTCATACTTTAAGAGGAAGCTATTACCAGTCATAGAGAAAGTGAATGATCAGACATTAATAAACCCAGTTGGTTGAAAACCATATCTGTCTTCATTTACTCAATCGAAACTGCCACTTAGGAAATTACTATTTTGTGTTCCATGAATTTGTTGCTAGCTGGTGCTCATGCTAATTATTAAGGTCTCAGTCTACCCATTTCTTACTGATTTGCTTTCCTTTTGCAATTGTTGTTTTCTAACACTGATATAGCAATAATATGCAATTGCCTTTACTTGATCGAAACTTGTTCATCAATGTTTTTTGTTCTTATTAGCCTTTCATTTTGAAACCTAATTAAAGGTAGTATGACCGAAAAAATATGCCATGGAAAACAAAAGCTTAGTGCACTTAAACATGCTTTTAATATTTAATTCAATTTTTATGCTAATACACAATAAGCAATAGCCATGAGATGGACTAAACACTTAACTGCTGGTTTACTTTTGGCAAATGCCAATATATAAAGAGCATACCTGGGAAAATGTGTAAAAGTAATTGATGTATAGGTAAATGCCATTTTGTACATGTGTAAACAGGCTAAACAAAGAAATAGACTTTACCCATCTACATTCAGCTAATTCTTCCGAGTTGTAGTCAACAATTCTGCAGGAGACTGCTGGTCCCCAGTCACTTGTACGGAAGTTTCAGTATTAAACTATAATCTGGTATTTAGCTGTTAACTCTTTCTTCTTTGGCTTGGCTTCGCGGACAAAGGTTAATGGAGGGGTAATGTCCACGTCAGCTGCAGGCTCGTTTGTGGCTGACAAGTCCGATGCGGGACAGGCAGACACGGTTGCAAGGGAAAATTGGTTGGTTGGGGTTGGGTGTTGGGTTTTTCCTCCTTTGTCTTTTGTCAGTGCGGTGGGCTCTGCGGTCTTCTTCAAAGGAGGTTGCTGCCCGCCGAACTGTGAGGCGCTAAGATGCGCAGTTTGAGGCGATATCAGCCCACTGGCGGTGGTCAATGTTGCAGGCACCAAGAGATTTCTTTAGGCAGTCCTTGTACCTCTTCTTTGGTGCACCTCTGTCTCGGTGGCCAGTGGAGAGCTTGCCATATAACACGATCTTGGGAAGGTGATGGTCCTCCATTCTGGAGACGTGACCTACCCAGCGCAGTTAGCCAGCTCCCCACCATGACTACCAGCTCCCCCACATCTCCATCGGGCACACAAAACTCAAAACGGTCAACCAGTTTACCTATCTCGGCTGCACCATTTCATCGGATGCAAGGATCGACAACAAGATAGACAACAGACTCGCCAAGGCAAATAGCGCCTTTGGAAGACTACACAAAAGAGTCTGGAAAAACAAACAACTGAAAAACCTCACAAAGATTAGCGTATACAGAGCCGTTGTCATACCCACACTCCTGTTCGGCTCCGAATCATGGGTCCTCTACCGGCATCACCTACGGCTCCTAGAACGCTTCCACCAGCGTTGTCTCTGCTCCATCCTCAACATTCATTGGAGCGACTTCATCACCAACATCGAAGTACTCGAGATGGCAGAGGCCGACAGCATTGAATCCACGCTGCTGAAGATCCAACTGCGTTAGCTGTTAACTGACAGGTTAATCTGCAGGATTCGGCGTCCTTACCCTGTCGAGCTGAGATACCGAGCTTTACAATAATGAATTGCTCTTTGCTCTTAGAACTAGATCAGAGACCATCTTACTTTTCAATAGTGTGTTTGTGGAATGGGGAAAATGTTTTGGTTAATTATTTTAATTTAATATCTTTAATAATTTCCATGCATTTTATTTTTATGAACTTCTATTTACTTTTTTTTGCCAGTTCCAGAGGTGGAACCTTATCACTATACTACCCTCGATCGATTTGCCATTGCACTTTGTCACAAGAGCAGAAGAAATAGAAATAGGACAATGGTCCTTCTAATCATCTCTTCCCCACCCCCCTCCCCCCACCCCAAGACTTTGCCTTTCATTAAAATCATGGGTGAAATTTAACTTCAGTAATTTCTGGGACTAACTATATTCATGACTTCTTTAATGTCAGAAAGGGAAATGTGATAAGTCCAGACTCCTGGGTGTGTGTAGTTGGTCCATGACATGCAACCTAAATTTGGAGGTGATTGTAGGTGGAGGGCTGGATCTATGATTCAGTCTTTACAATATTGAAGAATCTGATTGAGATATGTGGTAAAGAAGAATAAATTATTGGAGTAGAATATTTTGACTGTTGTAGGTCATAATGGAAACGTCTCAAATTAAATGCATAATAACTTCAGCTAACTCATATAGAAGCTATAAAACTGCTTCCAGTTATTTTCAATGCCATATTTTCCAATGAAATTATTTCCAAATTCTTTTGTGACTATTTCTGCTGGAACTCACTTTCAGAAATTTGATTGAATCGCTTTTTTTTCTATCTAATTCAAAGTATTAATATCTAAAATGAGGCTTTAAAACTTGCATATTTCACAATAACTCAATTACATTTCTCATGAACTACTTTTTGTCTTCATTAAAATTTGCACTTTACGGACATTCCCAAAGACTAAGGTTAGACTTGGCATTTGTTTAGATTATAGATTTTGATTTTTAGGATCTGAATTTGGAGAATGTAATTCATATAGTTTTCCAACTCATTTTGTACATTTACATCTGTGGCACTGACAAAATATTTTTCCAAGTTGAGATTTATAAGAACAGGTGTTCTGTCCTTTTATAATGACACTGTTTATCACCACTGCAGGAATTTCAGGACCACATTATCTTACTCTCATTTCAGTGTTTTTACAAACCTGAACTCTGAAGGAAATAAACAGAAAGTGGAAGTGTTAATAGGAAGAAGAAAAGAAAATCACTAGCCTTTCTTTTTGGTTGTGCAGTGTGGATGATGAATAAATGAAAGAGGATTGGAAGGGGTCATTCAGTGATTGAGCACAGTGTTCAGTAGATGATGGGCTTAATCATGAATAGTGACAGATGCTAAGATTGAAAGAAAGCAGTAGGAAATAACATTTAAACACAATGGCAGCAGAGGTAAGGTGAAATATGAGTAAAGGATTGCCAACTTAGAGAACCAGTAAATGTAGGACTTAAAGGATAAGAAAATACAACAGAGAAACAAAACTTGGAGATCTTGGGTCAGATCATGCTGACTTGAGGTAATATTCCAAAATGGAATTGCTAGCAGCTAGTCATTTAATTGGGAAGTTTGTGTGTATGCCTAGTAAATGGGAAAGTCATGATCTTACTGACAGATATGGAATGTATAATGTTGAGGTCTGTCAAATAATCACTGAAACTACCTTGGTTTCAGTTGGGATCATTGGAACAAGGGGACACAAATGATTCTTTAAGAAATTATTTTGGATTTGGTTAATATTTTAAATTAGCTGCTTTTGAGTGTTTGTTATGAACTATTATTATTTCAGAACTTGCATTTTTAATTATTTACCACAGAACTTTGAGCTGATGGTTGGCTTTGCTGGCTGTCAAAGTTAAAAGGAACATTTGGTGGTAAAGTCTCCTCACTGTCCAGCTACAGATGCCAGATTATACCACCAGAATTTGACATGCTGAGAATCAGTAAGATGTAACTTCCAGAGAAGTACATGGAAGCATGGGTGAGCAATTCCAGATGGGAGCACTGAGGCTGAAAGTCATATATTATGGGAAAGCATACTAATTACAATCGAGGAATTGGGTAAAGATGCAAGGTTTGAGGCTTTATATATACTGTTAATATAGATAATATAGAACAATCCAGTTATCCCTTGTTACTTCTCTTATTGGATTGATTTCTCAATTCAAGTGATAATTTTATATTTAATTGTTAATTTTCTTAATATTTTGTTAACAGTATGCTTTCATAGTGATGTAATTTATAAAGTTCACTCTTGGAAAGTTTGAACTAATGAAATAATATTTTGTTAAACATTTTTTCAATATTTCCATACATGTACACACATAACTAATGTGTAGGTCAGGAATGTAGCCATTCAATTAATTTACCAATCTCAGGAGATCCACGCTATTTCATTTGTCTTGATAAGTACACTGCCAGCATGAAGCTGTGGTATCTGGTGTATCCATTTTGGTTCCTGCATACAGTTTAAGTGTGTGCTTTGAATCAGCCTGTAGTTCATCAATGTGGGAGTTAAGCAATTTCTCCAACATCTGGGCTCGTTCTTCTTCTTCTTCAAGGAAATGCTCTGTCACTGAGGAAATGTCTGAAATCTCTGTGGGAGTCTAAACATAAACATAATAAATCATTTAATTTGGAAATGTAATAACATTCATAGTTCAGCACATATATTTAACCCTGCTGAATATCCCACTGAATAATTGTACTGTTATCATAATTTGCAAATATTTGTATTTCTTGATACCTGCAAAAGTAATTATTTGTAACCTATTTATATTCTACAATATAATTTCAGTACCACATTCTGAATACCTAAAGTAAAGAAATATATTAAAATTAGTTGGCAAATTTGTTATCTTTACCAAGCATGCTCTAATCTGGTCATTGCATATCTCCAGACTTTCAAGAGAGATATTTGTTGGATGTTCAGTGGATTAAAATGGGTTCTACAGAAGATGCCATCTTGTGCCTCAGATTACAAGGTAAAGAGAAAAAAACCTAAAAGTGACCTCAGGATATCTTCCTTCCCTTTAGCACACTATATGCTCTATTGTTCCAATTTGGATTCAGCTGTTGAACATGCATCTTCCATTTATTGGTTCCCATGTTACCTGATGCTGTCCTCGTTAATGTCAAAATTGGAACCATTATCCCTCTTCTAAAGAATTTACATTGACCTCTTTCTTAAAATTAACTATCTCATTCTCAATCTCCTTTTGTTCTTGCTTTTTGGATGTCACTCGTCAATTCTGTCCCCCCCCCCCCCCCCCACCCCCCCCCGCCACTCTTCCCTTTGCGAACACTCAAATTAGTCTCCGACTTCCACTACAGTGTTGAGGTAGTCCTAATCAAAATTACAAATGACCTCAATAACTGATGCATTATTCATCTGACCTCTCTACACTCCTCAACTGAACTAATCACACAATCCTCCTCACTGCCTTTCACATGTTATGCAATTGCCATGTTTGGTTCCATATCTATTTGGCCCTACATTCACTTCAGATCCTTGCTATTCCATTGAACCTTGCAATCAGTTACCTTGGCTTATTTCTTTTATTCACTACTGCCTCTTGATGCCATCATGTAAAGGCAGAAGATGCAAATGCTGCTTTCTACAATCTTAGCTGAGTTTGTCAGTGTTTCTGTTGTCATGAGCTCCAAATTCCTTAAGTTGTCACTGGCACAATTAAATATATCAAGTTCAATCCCTGCTGGAAATTCTATCCTTCTCATCAGTTCTTTCCCTCATTACCTATTCTTTCAGTCTGAATCCATTTCTTTGCAATCTTAGCAATCTATTTAACCAAGGGCTAAAATTTGAATCCTATACATTTTCCAAAATAGAGATTTCACATTTCCATCTGTTACATTGTCTGCTTTTGTCCACCTGCAGTTGAAACGTTCATCCACGTCTCCAGAATGTTTTTCTAATCAGCTTCACATTGTGTTTTCTGTAAAATTCTGCTGCTCTGAAAGTTGTCCATTCTGTATCCTTACTACATTCCACTCATTTGTTCTGTCTGACCATAATATGGCTAAAGTAAAATTATCACAGATTATTATAGGATTTTCTATAATTTTTTTGTTAATCACTTTGTTTATCAAAATACAGTGATTGATAAAATTGTAACACAGCAAACATTAGCACAATTGTAAGATTAATAATGCACTTGGCCTGATGGTGAGATTAAAAATTTTTTGTTAGTTTTTTTTGCGAGAGAGCTTACAACTATGCTAGATGACTTTTCAAATGCCAAATGTGTATTTCATTCAGTCAATTCCTTAGGGGTTTGCAACCTGATAACATTACAAGTTAAAATGATTGAATTGAACCTTTACAATAAAAAAAATTGAATTCAAAGTACAATTCTTCCTCTGAAACAAGATTAAATAACTGATTTGAGACGTAGACAATTTGTTCCTCTGTACTTTCAATAGCACTGTTAATGTTTTACTTTTCTTCAAACTCTTGTTCTGCTGCCATAACAGGGGAGAGCACTGATTGAAATGAATATTGTGAATTTCTTTCTGTTGGTGCTGAACAAGACACGCGTTTCAGGGAGTAAGGTTTCAGGATTGATAATTGTCTTTACTGTGCATAACTGAAAATAAAAATGCCTCATTTTACAAAAAAAAATTCATGCTCAACAGTAGATGAATCATTATTAGAGACTTTGGCTCTGTTGGTAATTAATTGCCATATTTATTTTGCACTCAAATATGAATAAAGCAAACTCTAAGGTAAAAAGCATGAATTGGCTTTGGTGAACTGTAAACATATGAAAAGATACAGCAGTGAACAATGAGTTTTAAAGAATTAATACATAATTTATAAGTAATATACATCTCGCTAAGGCAGAAAAAGCAGACCAGTTGTGGTTATCAAAAGAAGTTAAAGAAATTATTAGATCAGGGGTGGGCCACCTCTTTTAAAACTTGCATTCCACTTAAGTATTCCGTGTGCCATAATTCTGTGATTGGTAAGGGATTGCTTCAGGTGGTATGTTAGTGGGAAGTGAAGGTGGATAACTGCTGCTCTAAACCAGTGGTTCTCAACCTTTTACTTTTCACTTACGGACCACTTGAAGTATTCCCTATGCCATAGGTGCTCTGTGATTAGTAAAGGATTGCTTAAGGTGGTATGTGAGTGGAAAGAAAATGTTTGAAAACCACTCTTTTAATTGTACCTAACTGACTCGTTATGCGCACAGTTTCATAACTTCAAAGGAAATAGGACAATGACATTTTTTCTCAAGGAAAATATTTCAGTAACAATTGGGTCCAAAGCAGTGGTTCTCAACTTTCCCTTCCCACTCATATCCGACCTTAATCAATCCCTTACTAATCACAGAGCACTGATGGCATAGGGATTACTTGATTAGATCAAAGAAAAGGTGGAAGGTTTTTCAGACTGGAGGTTGAGACGAGTAGTGTGCCACAGGGTTTGGTTGGGCCCATTGCTGTTTGTCATTTTCATCAATGATTGAGATGAAATTGTACATGGGTGATTAGCAAGTTTGCAAATGACACTAAAAGTGTCTGGTATTGTAGATACATTGGAGAATATCCACCTGAAGCTCCAACTGTTTACTCTGTACCATTTTCTGATGATTGTAATTTTCCAAAGTCCCTCCCTCACTTTTAATTCCTGATGTATAGTTTATTTTTTCTTCTGGGACATCACTGCTACAGAGGATACAAAGGACTGGTGTAAATCCAGTTTAGTTCAACTGCCTTCTCCTTGTTTTCAAATATTGAATCCCCAGACTCACTTTCTGGAGGACCAATACTCACTTTGTTAGCTTTTTATAAAATATCGATAGAATTGTTTATTATCTTGCATTTCTGGCTAGTCTTATCTCATATTCTCAGTTTTTCTTCTTCCATTAACATTTTAGCTACTGTGTTGCTTCTTATATTCTGTCTAATTTTCTGATCTGTCACCCATTTTTGTGCATCTATGATTTCAATTTAAGCATGATACATTTTCTCTTCTGATCAGCTATTGTAATTATCCTTTCACCTAATTTATAAGTTTATCTTAAGTAAGCTCTTTTTTTTTCTTTTTCATCAAACATAATATAAAAGTCAATCATGTTGTTACTGTTACCTAGGCATACCTTCACTAAAAGACCACTAATTATCTTGTTGCTCAATACCAGGTCAGGTATAGTCTGCCCTTGATGAAGGCCTCAAGCCCGAAATGCTGGTTTTGTACTTTTTATCTTTGCAATAAAAAGGGCACTGTTTGACCTGCTGTAGTGTAGATAAAAGCTCGCACTTAACTGGAGGGAGAACTAATGCTTTTATTAGCTTACAACACAGGTAGCGTTCATGAACAGGCTTCAGAGGGGTTCAGGGTTTAGGCAGGAAGCCAGGTTTATATATGGGTCCCCGGGGGAGGAGCTGGGAGGCGGGGCCAGTCATCAATACAGGACCCTTCTAGTGAATCCCAGTTTCTCCAGCAATGTTTTTACTTTTTCTGCACCTAGGTTGGCTCGCAGAATGAGATGTTCAAATAAACTGTCCAGAATATACTCCACAGACTCTCAAATCTCGGCTTCTTTTGTCCTTTTGATTTTTCCAGTCTAAATTAAAAATCCTCTGTTTTTCCCTGAACTTTTCTGACAAGCTCTCAATATCGTTTCATTTACATTCTCTCTTATTACGGAGTTGCTGTTTGAGGGGCCTCTTAACCATTGGCACTAACTATCACATGACCTGCTTAGTTTCTCCAGCACTTTCGTGTATTGCACAACTTTTAAAATTATTTTTACAACTGACCAAATGGCTTCTATGTCCTTGTTTCCTGAACTAAGGTTAACCTTCCTCTACTTGCTCATCTCTTCAGCCAAACATTTGCTCACCCCTCCTAGTAACACAGACGCCATAAAGCATTAAGTGATATTTATTTTTAGTCACAAATGTAGCACTTTTTACATATTAGATTGCCATGATAAATTACAGAAATAAATTATATTGTGGAAATAACTAATGTATACATCACAAAGAAACAAAATTCTGAAAGTTGGTGTAAATGATCAGTTGAGAGGGAGGACTCAAGAGGTATCAGTTCCTGGAGATAGATCCAGGGACAGAAATTTCAAGAATTTGCTGTAAAAGGATTTTTTGTTGGCATTGAGTGGACTCCAAATACCACCTTGTGGCATCAAAGAAGGATGCTCATATTCCTGCTTCTTGAAGCCTGTGAAAATGTTTTAGTTTTTCTCCTAGAAGGATATTATTAAATCAATTAAAGGTTTAGTGACAGGTGAACAGCTTCATGATTCAATTTAACGATAGCAGCAAATTTAAATTCAGCTGAGTTACTTTCTCAGAGGACCTTTCCTGGACCCATCACACTAATGTCATCATGAAGAAAGCATGTTAGCGCCTCTACTTCCTCAGGAATTGGCAGAGGTTTGGCATGATATTGGCAATCTTGGCAAATATCAACAGATGTGTGGTGGAAAGTGTGCTGACCGGCTACATCATGGCCGAGTACGGGGCCACCGATACCTGAAACCCTGTTTCACTGAGCTGAATCTACTCTGAGCTGAAACCCCTGCAAAAGCAGTGGACACAACCTAGCACATCACAGGCAAAACTTTCCCCACCATCAAGAAAATCTATGGCAAACAGCAGCAATCATAGAGATCCACAACACCCAAGAACATGCTCCGTTCTCACTGCTGCCATCAGGAAAGGGATAGAGGTGCCACAAGACTCGTACCACCAGGTTCAGGAACAGCTGCTACCCCTCCATCATCCTACTAATAACCAACATACTCAATCAGAGATTCATTTAAGGACTTACTTTGCACATTAATTATTACTGACTATTTACTCTTTTCTATATTTGCACAGTTTGTTTAGATATTTTTATTTGCATTTTGCTCTTTTGTATACAGGGGTACATATCTTTACCTTGAGTACAATTTACACTACTGGCCTACAGGAAATAGAATCTCAAGGCCATGTATGTACTTTTGACAATAAATTTGAACTTGAACTTTTCCACTTATTTTTAGAAATTGCATTCACATTCTCATGCAGTCACAATGATCTATTAACTAGTCTTCACTGGAATTTTATTTCAGACTCTGAAGTAATAGTTTAATAACATAACAATGTTTCATAATTGTTATAAATTAACTCAGCATTTATCTTTCCACCCCCTCTAAAATTTCTGTTAGAGAGGACTTCTGGACTAAATACTTCTAAGAGAAGCTATCATCACTGCAGAAATGTTACTTTTCTCAAAAAAAAACAAAGTATATCATGTACTGTATGTTACATTTTTAACATATTATGTGACAATAAAAGGAGTCTTGAACAATTGTGCTCGCCTGAGCCTGAAATTTCAACCTCTTCAATGCAAATTCAATACAAGTTCTGGTCCCAATGATGTCTCCTTTGTTATAAGGATAGTCCAATGAAATGGTGGATGGACAATCAGGCTGTCCTGGTTTGCTTGCTGTTAATATTGAAACATTGTAGGAATGAAAGTCTAACAATCCAATTACACTGTTTTGAACATTATGGATTTTCCAATGTTAGAAATTTATGTCTGTGGTTACATTTAATTGGACCTTGTGAACAAAATAATGTTTGACTGTAAATTTAAGAAATCTGAGCAGGAGTTAGTCAATAGGACCTTCAATCCTGAGCCACCACGTATCAGGATTATGGCTGATCCATGTTATTGTCATTTTTCAGCAATATCCCAAACTACCTTGATTTTCTTAATGATGAGATATCTAATCATTTCTGATTCCTGGCTGGAGAATTCCAAAGGTCACCACATCAGAGTGAAAAAATATTCACCTCAGCTACGTTCTGAACATGTCTGCTTCTTGTTCAAAAGCTGTGCACCCTTATCTAAACTTCTCAGATGAGGAAACCTCCTCTCCGCATTTAACCTGGCAAGCCCTTTCAGAATTTTGTTAGCTTTGAGATTTTCTTTCTCCCATTCTTCCGAGTACAGTCCTTATCTCATTTTCTCATTGTGATAAAATGACCATCCCTGGAACTAGTTTAGTGGTTTTATTTGCTGAACTCTCTTTGAGAAATAAATCCTTTTTAGGTAAGATCAAAACTGTAAACAATACTCCAATATGTGTTCACCAAGGCCCTATTGATTTGCCTTAATATTCTGTTGTAAATACTGTTATAATAAAGACTAAAAAAGCATTTGCCCAGTTTCACCTGGATATTGGCCTCCAATGATATGAATAAAAGTACATCCAGATCCCTTTGAATATCAATGCTACTTAATTTCTCACCATTTAAAAGTTTTTCTGCAATGTGCATCAAAGAGGATGACTTGCATTATATTCTATTATATATTCTATCTACCATTGTCTAACTCACGAACTCAGGCTGTCCACATCCCCCTTGAAACCTTTTTACATGTGCTTTCAACTATGTTTGTATCAGCAACAAAATTGGGAAAATAAAGTTTGGTCTCAGTCAAATTGTTCATACAGACTGTGAATAGATCCAGACCAAGCACAGATCCCTATATATTCCACCAGTCACATATTACTATTCTGAGAATGTATTCTTGCTTTCTGTCTAATAACCGATTCTCAAACAACATCAGTATATGACCATACACCCAACCTTGCTGATCAACCTCCTGAGTGGGCTTAAATGAAAGCTATGAGAAAATCCAAGTACACCAAATCCATTGGTTTCCACTTATTTAATCTACGTCAGATCATCAAAGAACTCCAGAAAATTAGTGTATTTGTTGATTTTGATCAATCCTATTATTCTTTTTTGTTATTATCTCCAGCATTCTAGATTCTAGTCTAGAATCCCACATTCCATTGACGTTAGGTCAACAGATCAGTACTTTCCTGTTTTCTCTTTCTCAAATTGTGAGGTTATACACAGGGACAATCTTGAAAATTGCCAAAACTTTAGAGGACATTAATCAATGCATCACCAATCTCCAAAGCCACCTCTCAACTTACAGCATCCAGTTCCACAGGCAAATAAGATCCTGATAACATCTTTTCAAATAGGCAGTGGCTCAGTGCATCAAAATATCAGGCCTAGATTCTTTTCCAATTTAAGAGAAAGAGTGATTTAAAACTAAACCAGAAATATTAAGGGAAGTGTTTTCTGAAAGTTGTATATAAATTCTTAAAAACACTCACCAGTGGCAGGAAATTCCCCTTGGTAAGGCCAGATTCATTTATATCTGCAAACGGTTTATCTGTAACAATATTGCAATGGCAAAAAGAGTCATCTGCAGTTATATTTGGGGGAGTTAGGTTTCTTTCCAATGAATACTCTCTACTTTTTGGACTTCTAAGGCATGGCACAGAAATATTAAAGCTGCTTTGAATGCTGCAGTTCTTCTGAAGGTGTTTAATTTTCTCTTCGTAATGTTGTACAGTTTCTTCAAGTTTGCTTTCCAGGGTCTGCATTTGTTTCTCATTTTCCTGTTGCAATTTTGTAACTCTCCTACAACACACAAAATAAAAGTAAATATTTTACAACTTAACAAAATAAGAGATGAGATAAACAAGAAAGTCTGCAGGTGTTATGATTGTAGATAATATACAAAAGTGCTGGAGAAATTTAGCAGGTCCCCAGCAATGACATATAATCAACATTTCAGGCCTGAGCTCTTCATCAAGGTGTGAGCAAAAAGTTGGCAAGTGCCTGAATTAAAATGTTTGGGGGGGGGGGGAGGAGGGAAAAAGGGATAGGGGAGGAGCACAGGCCAACAGAGGCCACAGGTCAACACAGATAGGAGGGCTGGAGAGACGAGCTGAGAATTGATCAGGGGAGTGAGTTACTCTGAGAATGCAAAACTGGAGGAAAGGAGATGAGGGAAAAGGTAAAAGATGGGAGAGGACTGAAAGCAAACCATATAATTTGCTATTAATACCATATGGTTGGACAGTCCCCAGATAGAATGCGAGGTATTATTTCTCCACTTTGCTGGTGGTCTCAGCCTGACAGCACATGAGACCATGGGCAGCCTTGTCGGTATAGGAAAGGGGCGAGGAATTGAAATGGGTTGCCATTAAGATGTCCCTGCTATTACAGAGGATAGAGCGAAGGTGCTCAACAAAGCAATCTCCAGGCTTTTTCAGGTTCATTCTCTGGTAAGAATTTAAATTGCAGTTCAGGTGGCAGTGTTGAAAGCGCAGCGTATTCCGTCTCCTGTCCCTTGGGCTGTCAAGTCAGGATGGCTGGCTTTCAGCTGGGGCAGCCAGCGTGGGGAAATCCCACGCAGGACGTCCCCACACTGATCCTGCTACCCAGCTATCTCCCCACTCACAAAATCAGTCCCCACACACTGTGGGGCGCCCGGTGCGGGCTGTCAGCGCAGGGACGACCCACATGGGATGTTCCCACACTGATCCCGCTGCTTTGCTCTCTCCCCACTCACGGAGCTGGAGCGGCCGGCGGGGAAGAAGGAGGCTGGTATGACCAGAGGGGAGGGAGTACAGGGGCTGGAGCAGCCGGCAAGGGAGAAGGAGGCTGGAGCGGCCGGCGGGGGAGAAGGAGGCGCTCAAGTTGGGTACCGGCGTTGTTTTGGCCAGCCTCCTTCTCCCCCACCGGCTGCTCCAGCCCCCTTCTCCCCACTTCCAAAATCAGTCCCCACAGTGTGGGGACTGCCCGTGCCGGCCACCCGACAGTGTGGGGACTGATTTATGAGTGGGGAGAAAGGGGGGCAGCGGGATCAGTGTGGGGATGTCCCACGCTGACAGCCCACGACGGCTGCCTGACAATGTGGGGACCGTAGAGAGGAGCTGTCAGGGATATTGCTTCATTGGGCACCTCCACTCTGTCTACTGAGATCTCCCAGTGGCAACCCATTTTCATTCCCTGCCTCATTCCCATGCAAACATATCTGTCCATCATTTCATTCACTACCAGGCTGAAACCACTTGCAAATTGGATGAACTACACCTCAGGTTCTGCCTGGGCACCCTCCAATCAGACGGCATTAATATCGACTTCTCCGGTTTACGTTATTTCTCTCTTTCCCTATCCCCCTGTCTCCTTTCTTCTAGCTCTGCATTGACAGAGCTACCCCTTTCCCTGATCAATCCTCAGCTTTTCTCTCCTGCCCTCCAATGGCCTCTTGGCTGTTGGCCTGTACTCCTCCCCCTGCCCCTTCTTCCCTCCTCCCTTTACCTTTTTTATTCAGGCACCTGCCTGCTTTCTGCTCCTACCATGACAAAGGGCTCAGCCCTAAAACATTGGTGATATATCTTTGCCTCCTGTGGGCGCTGCCAGACCTGCTGTGTTTCTCCAGCACTTCTGTGAAATGAGTATGGTGAACCACTGTAATGTAGAATTGTCTGGTCGAGCACACTTATTGGCTGGCTATAGCCGTGGCCCCTCCCCACAGGCTCCTGAATAAAGGTGGCTGTTCCACAGCCCCCTGCAGCTCAGTGCAGGACAACCAAACAGTAGGGATATGCTATGTTCTCAAGTGAATTTAAAAGGCTTTAATTTTTCCACTATTGTCTCCTGAGTGATTGATGGTGCATCAATTTAATTCACTTGAAGTTTTCTGCATTGGAGCAGATCTTCAATTGCTTGAGGCATCTACCAGCTTCGAACTCTGGCTGCGCTGTTTTGAAGCATTCCTGCAGGCCTCCTCTACCATTGTGTGATCAGAGATTGACAAACTGTAAGTACTGCACTCCCAGGTTGGTATCCTGGTGTTTTCCATCATCAAGGATGCCACAATGTACCAGGAGGACATCCTCAAAGGCCAATGCCTGCATAAAATCAATGTTGTCTATGCTAGACACCTTCTAGTGACTCAAAAGCACAAACCCGGTGAATCAAATGCTGAATATCTTTGGACCCTGCAAGCACTTGGCAGGGCCTGCGAATGGAAAGCCATGTCCGCTGCAGAGTATACAGAGGACCTGATCCAGAATGCCTACATCACGGGGATCAGGTTAAATTACATTCGACAGAGACTTTTGGAGCAAGAGGAAGTAGTTTGTGGAGAACAGTCGAGCTGGCAGATATGGTGGAGGTGATTCTCCAGAACATGGAGGACTACTCAACCAACAATGCAGCCACCTCATGGTCAACCTGGTCACAGCCATCCTGGAACATGCCACTAACACCCCACCACTCTATTAATGACAAGACTACAGCAGCAGTGCTCCACGAAAGCCTCCTGACGCCCTCAACCGGCTCTGGTGACCACCAAAGTGCCACTTTAGCAGCCTGTGCAAGCACCAGCTACAGAAAGAAGGGCCACTATGCCAAGGTGTGCAAGTTCAAATCCCTTCCTAGCAGTGCCACAGGCAGATTGTGGGGGCCATTTTCTGCAACACTGCCATCACCTGGGCCCAGCTACACTACGTGTGGGCTGCGGAGGCCGCTATCTTGGGTACCATCTTCTGGATCCAGCAGGCTGTGGGGGCTGTCATTTTGGATGCCACCATCTTCTACTGCAGCAAAGTGCAACAAACCGACCCTAGCCCCTATCACCCTCAACCAGGACAGTCCGCATCAACTTGCCAGGTTGATGATGGACATGAAGGGCATGTGACAAGTTGCTTGTTTGATAGAACGAGCACGGAGAGTTTTATACATCTGGACACAGTGTGGAGCCTCTCCCTCACAGTACTGCCGGTGAACCAGAAGGTCTCCCTCACATCCAAGTCGAATAAAGTGGACGTTCAGGGTTTCTGTATTGTAACTTTAACAGTGTGGTGTACTGTATATAACAACTTTAGACAATGACATTTGATGGGCCCCATCCACCCCTCACTGTTTGTAACCGGCAATTCAATAACCAACCCCTCACCATACACGTCCCCCAACCAAACCATTCACCATGCACGACTTGCAGGCTCTCCACACTTAAAGTTCCCCCTCCATTGCTTACCCCCAACTGCGAGCCCGTCACCACTAAAATCAGATGAGACAGCGCTGGGGACAGAGCCTTCATCTGGGCAAAGATGCAATGCTTACTTAAGGAAGGAGTTACTGAAGCCAGCAATAACCTTTGGAGAGCACAGGTTGTGGTAGTGTGGAACAGGGAAAAGAATAGAATGGTCATTGACTACAGTCAATAGATACACTCAATTGGACGCATACTATTTCCCACGAATCGCCAACATGGCCAACCAAATTGCCCAGTAACGGGTCTTTTCAACCATCAACCTAAAGTCAGCATATCACCAGCTACCCATCCTCCAGAGGACCGCCAGTATATGGTTTTTGAGATGGATGGCCACCTCTACCACTTCCTGTAGGTCCCTTTGTTGTCTTCCAGCGGGAGATGGACTGTATGGCGGATCAGTACGAGTTGAAGGCCACTTCCCTGTATCTCAATAAAGTCATCATCTGTGCCACGATCTGCAGATCTCTGATGTCAACCTGCAGATATTCTCAAGATAGCCAAGCACCTTAATCTGACATATTCCTTGTTTCATTTCAAAAGAGATAATCATACCCAGGCCTGGCCTTTTTTCATGAAATCAATACAGGTGCAATTTTCGGAATAGATCAGTGGACAATGAATAATTAATTAGTATTTATATAACCACTTGTAAGTTTGTGCAACACAAGCCAATTGAAAACTAAAATTACTCGGAAGATTAGTTAACTCAGAATAGTCAAGAGACTAAACACAGGACCTTTCTGGCCCATCTTCTCAGAATCACAGAGATCACTAAATCAATCAGAGAAACAAAGCCAAGATGGTCCTGTTCTGATGACCAACTGGATTGGACACAGGAGCCATTTTGCTCACCAAGTCTGCTCTGCCATTTGAATCATGGCTAATGTCATTTTTTTTACAGCCCCCTTCTCATCCCTTCTCTCTGCAACCATTGACACCTTTGTGGAGATACAGCCACTACACTGGCCACACTCCTACCAGCCTACTGCAGGGGGCAACCACTGTACCTGCAGCTAGGCAACCTGGAAGATTGGCCCCAGCTGCCGGCTGTCAATCACAAGCCCGTATAAAGACGTGAGACTGCCACTTTGGGAGCAATCAGACACGTGGAACCAGAAGTGTACTGAGACCTAATGTGTACAAATTTAAGCTAATTAAAGTTTGTTGTACAGTCTGTGGACTAGGTGTCAGAATTATTTGCACAGCAGCACTCACAACCTTTACTGAACCTATCGACCTCTGCTTTAAATCTACCCAATGACTTGGCCTCTACTGCCATCTAGGGCAACAAATTCCACAGATTTATCATCCTCTGGCAAAAGACATTTCTCCTCTTTTCTAAAAGGTATATTGTTGTGAGGCTATGCTCTCTGGTCCTAGACTTTTCGCGCTCCTGAAATAGCTCAGAATCAGAATTTATTGTCATGAACATGTCACAAAATTCATTGTTTTGCAGCAGCGTCATCGTCCAAATATTTATATAAATCACCTTACAAAATTAGTTTAAAAAAAGTCTGTGGTTTATTCAAGAATCTGATGGCAGAGGAGAAGAAGCTGTGTTTGTGCCGCTGAGTGCTCACCTTCAGGCTCCTGTACCCCCGATGGTAGCAGAGTGAAGAGGGCATGGCCTGGGTGGTGGGTCCCTGAGGATAGATGCTGCTTTCTTAAGACACCGCTTCTTGAAGATGCCCTCGAAGGAGTGGTCTGGTGCCCATGATGTCGCAGGCCGAGTTAACAACCCTCTGGAATATTTCCTGTCCTGAATGTTGTTACCTCTGTACCAGACAGTGATCAGTGATGCAACCAGACAGAATGCTTTCCACAGTACACTTGTTGAAGTTCTGAGTCTTTGGTAACGTACCGAATCTCCTCAAACTCCTCACCAAGTATAGCTGCTGGTGAGCTTTCTTTGTGATTGCATCAACATGGAGGCTCCAGAACAGATCCTCAGAGATGTTGATACCCAGGAATTTGAAGTTCCTGACCTTCAATGATGACTGGTTCATGTTCTCCTGACTTGTTCCTGGTCCACAATCACCTCCTTGGTTTTGCTACCATAGAGTGCAAGGTTGTTGGTTTGACACCACTTGATAAGCTGATCTATCTCCCTCCTGTGCGCATCCTCATGGCCGTTTGTAATTCGACCGACAACCGTGGTGTCATCAGCAAATTTGTAGATAGCACTGGAATTGTGCCTGGCCACTTCCACTCTATTCAGCCTTTTCAGTATTTTGTAGGTTTCAATGATAACCTCCCTCCACTCTCTTAAACTTCAGCAAGTACAGGCTCAGAGTTATCGAAAGCTCCACATACATTAATCTTCCCATTCTTCAAAACTGCTCACAATACTCCAACTGCAGATCGTCGCAGCATTATAAACTTGTTTTAAATTCTTGTCCTCTCAAATTGAATGCCAACATTTTATTTGCCTTCCTTACTACTGACTCAACCTACAGGTTAACCTTTAGAGAATCCTGCACTAGGACTCCCAAGTCCCTCTGGATCTCTGCTTTCTGAATTTAGAAAATATTCCACGTCTTTATTCCTTCTACTAAAGTGCATGACCATACACTTCCCTAGACTGTATTCCATCAGCCACTTCTTTTTCCATTTTCCAAGCCCCTCTCCAACCTCTGTGCTTCCTCAAGATTACAAAATAAAATGGCGGAACTGCTGCAATGACAATACTGCCACTGGTGCGGTCCTAGGAGAGGTCTTCCGCAAGGCTGTACTGTCGAGTCCAACTACTGATGGCTCCAGGCAGGGTTTAAACAGCCTGTTAAAGGAGCCGACAGTCTTATTTCAAAACTCTGCGACCACAGCATCTGGGCCAAAGATGGCGGTGCCTGTGATCAGCAGCACTGATGAGTTGCAGACTTTGGTGAAGCAAAGGACTGGCACAGGGCACCATAAAATGGGGAGAATGCCCCCCCCCCACCCCTGTTTGAGAGGGAGAAGCAGAGGAGATGAAATTATGGGATAGTGACAAATGAGGGGCTTTGCAGCTGGACTGTTGGTGACTTGAAGCTGCTGGTCGCTGCGGTCAAAAGACTCACATCAAACTGTAGTGTGGCTCAAGACTGGCTGAAGGGGTACTAGGTATCGGAACCGGGATTCAAGAGCATGTTGAGGCCGTTGAAGGCTATCTGATTGCGTCTGAGGCTTTGAATCAGGAGCCTGGATTACCAGTGGTTTGGACTGGTCTGTATGGCTGCGGGAGCACTGGAGACTAATCTACGGCCACTCAGTGACTGCGGGGTAGGGGTGGGGGAATAGTCTCATTTGCTTCTCTTTAGGGGGTACTAGGCAATTTCTGCTGATGTAACAAATCTTTGCCTGCCTTACAGTTGACTAAAATCAATTTTGTTAATATTACACCTGTTTTATTACATGACAATAAAAGAATCTTGAACTACCAGTCAAGCCACTTATCTTTGTATCATCTAAAAATATGGCCAGAAAGCCATGAATTCCATCATCCATATGAAAAGTAACGGTCCAACACTGACTCCTGTGGAACACCATTAATCACCAGCAAGCCATCCAGAAAAGGCCCTCTTTATTCCCATTCGTTGTCTTCAGCCAGTCAACCAATTTTATATCTATGCAACCTTTAGTGTAATACCATGGGCTCCTACCTTGTTTAAAAACACACAGTTATGGTGGAAGAATTCAGCCAGTCTTGCAGCATCCACAGGAGCTAAAACTACGTCACCTACATTTCAGGCCTGTGCATTTCTTCAAGATGTAAGCAAAAATCATGCAGGTATCTTAATTAAAGACTAAAGATTAAGGGGGAAGAATGGGAGGGGGAGGAGTCCAGACGTAATAGCCAAAAAGTGGGAATTAGATACAAAGAGGAAACATGAGAATTGATTTTGGCTCTGTGAAAGGAGACAGAGGGAAAAGGGAAGCAAGAGAGAGACAGAGCTGGGGGAAAGAAGATAGGGGAACAAAGATGGGGGGGGGGGGGAGAAACCAGAGTTAATGCTAATGCCATTCAGATTGGAGGGTGCCCAAACGGATGAGGAACTGTTCTTCCAATTTGCAGGTAGTCTCAGTCTTTTCTCCAATTTATAGGTGGTCTTACTCGACCCCCTCTCTTACTCCAAGTTAACTACTTCTTCTCACTGCATCCATTTACTAAAATTTGTTGCCAAGGTTTTGTGAGAAACAACATTGAGGCTTCTGCCACTGCAGTGTGAAGATCCTATTAACATTTAAGAGAGTTACTGTTCATGAATGATAATTAGTTTGACATCATTAGGAATATTTAGGTGGCAAACAATCAGATAAGTGGGCATGGCAACACACCAATGAGTAAAAAAGCTGGTGGAGAAGCTCATCAGGCACCGCCTTTACAAATGGTGCTTGATTTGCTGAGTTCTTTCAGCAATTTGATTTTTTGCTTCAAAGGACAGCATTTGCAGCCTGTGACTCCCCTTCAATAAGGCTGCAATGAAAAAGGTTAAATGCCTGCTGATAACCTTACAGAAAGGGACACTGGCTTTACCAATACCTTGCCTGCAAAGGGAGTTGAACATTTTCAAGCTTTTGTCTGCAGTTTTGTGGTAATATTAGTACTAACAAGAAGTCAATGCCACTGCAATTTCTCTACAGAGAACTCTCAACACATTGTGTTGAGTCTCCCAATGGGTGTTCTTCTGTCATTTTATCCTCTGTTGCATTTCATCCAGGGATGCTACTGAAACTTAGATACCTCACGAATAAGTAATTTATGCCTCCTCATGCTTATCTCTTTTATTTTGGGGTTCACTGTTGCTCCAATCTAATTATTTCAATAGCAGTGCCATAAAATCTCGCATACACCTCAATAGTATCTTCTTGGCTATCATCTGTAATTCACAAACTTTGGTAATTTTATTAATATTGTATTTTCCTTTCACTTAAAGACTCAATTACTTTTAGCAGTGGTGTTTGTTTGACTGAATTGATTTTTTGTTGAAGAATTGGAATGGGTTACTTGATGTTCAATGCCCTCCAGAATATTTGGTACAGGCATTTTTTTCCTTTATTTTCCCCTGTACTACACAGTTTTAAATTTATAATCAAACAACTCACATATAACTAAAGTGATCATTCCAGATTTTATTCAAAGTTTTAGACATACAGCATGGTAACAAGCCATTTTGGCCCACGAGTCTACGTTTTGAACAGTGGAAGGAAACCAGAGCCCCCAGAGAAAACCCACGCAGACATGGGGAGAATGTACAAACTCCGTCCAGAGATCATGGGGTTCAAACCCCAGTCCAGTCCCAATCGCTGGCACTGTAAAGGTGTTGTGCTAACTGCTATACCAACTGTGCTACCCTCATGTTATTTATATACATTTTGGTTTGTCCATGAAGAACAGCACACTTTATACATAGTCCCCTCACTCACGGCACCCTAATGTTTGGGACATTTGACTTCACAGGTGTTTGTGATTACTCAGGTTTGTTTAATTGCTTCATTAGGGAAGACATAAGAGAGCTAGGCTTGCTTGGAAGCTTTTGATCAGCTTTGGAGTCTATGGTTGCCAATTTTCAACATGAGAACCAAAGTTGTGTCAATGAAAGTCAAATAAGCCAATATGAAGCTGAAAAACAAGAATAAAACAGTAAGAGACATCACTCAAACCTTAGGATGACTAAATTCAACAGTTTGGAACATCATTAAGAAGAAAGAGCGTACTGGTGGGCTCAGTAATTGCAAAGGGACTGGTAGGCCAAGGAAGATCTCCACTGCTGATAACAGAAGAATTCTCATCATAATGAAGAAAAATTCCCGAATGTATGTCCAACAGATCAGAAATGCTCTTCAGGTGGCAGAAGTGGACATTTCAAGATTCAAGATTCAATTTATTGTCATAGTAATAAAGCAGTATCAAATTACATGAAATTTCTTTTTGCCTGCTGCAAGGCAGACAGATTCATCACCGGCAGGAATTGCCTGACCACCTCACAGTCAGAGAGAGAGAGAGAAGCAAACGAGAGCCCCCTGGCCAGAGTCACTGAGCGTCTGTAGATTCTCCTCCAGCGCTTCTGCAGCCCCCGCAGCCACACAGAGTCCAGTCAAAATCATTAACAACCCAAGCTCCAGATCCAAACCCCCAACATGGTCAGGAACCCTTCAGCACCTCCTCACATCCCAGTTCTGATACCTGGTACCCCTCCAGCCATTTTGAGCCCGTCTCCAGCAGTTTGGAGCCTGGCGCAAGTCTCCCAACAGCAGTGTCCCGCAGCTCACAGCTTCTACAGGTTCCTCGCCTTGCATCACCCGCAGCCTGCAGCACGTAGCAGTCCCTCAGCCGCAGAGCCCCCACACTGGTCCTCCGCTTTGGTCACCGTTCCTGCGGTTGTCTCCTCCACTCCTCCTTCTCAGACAGTGCATGATCTTCCTGTCTGCTGCCCTTCCCCAGAGTCTGCAGCCCCTCATGGCTGCTGCCGATTAATAGGCACCGCCATCTTGGGCACAGACCCACGGTCACGGGATTTCAACTAAAACCAGCATTGGTTCCCTTATCGGGTCATTCAAAGCCTGTGCGGAGTCGAAGGCAATCTACTGGGCAGCTGGACCACGTGGGAGCACTGCATTTCCGCTCCCCACGGGTCCGCACCGGCAGCAGCACTGGCACTACATCGACTCTGGCAGCACCGCCATCAATGGCTTCTTTGGCTTTCATTGGCACAACTCTGGTCCTCATGTTGAAAAATGGCAACTATAGGTTCTAAAGGTGGACAAAAGCTTAGAAGCAAGCCTAGCTCTCTTATGCATGCACCAAAAAAGCAATGAAACACACTCACAAACAACTGTGAAGTCAAATGTCCCAAACATACGGTACCCCAAAATGAGGGGATTACATATAAAGAATGCTGTAATTTCTACATGTTAAAACCAAAATGTATGCAAATAAACTTGAATAAAATCTGGAATGTGCACTTTAATTACATGTGCATTATTTGATTATAAATTTAAAACTGTGGAGCACAGTGGCAAATAAGGGAAAAAATTGTCTTTTCCCCCAAACATTATGGAGGCACTGTATATTTTTTGATATTTTAAATCTTTCTGTGAGCTACATGTGCTTTTGTGTATTTAATGGGAAAATATTTCTGCATTTCTCAAAACAATATCACCAATCTTGACTCAATCTGCAGCTGGGTACATTCATAACATCAGAAATCGGGGCAAGAATAGGCCATTTCACACATCAAGCACGCTCCTCTGTTCAATAAGATCATGGCTGATCTGGCCATAGTTTCAGCTCCACCTACCTGCCTTTTCCTCATAACCCTTAATTTCTTACTATGCAAAAATTTATCTGTGTCTTTTTTCTTATTAAAATATCTTTATTGAGTTTAATAAAAAATACACACATATTGATCGAATACAAAGATTGAAAGATAAAAAAAGACAAACTTCTCCAATAATACTCAAATAATACATATGAAAATTGTGTGTACTCCTCTTGATCAAACCCCCATTATAAAACATCTAAAAAAAAACAAATAGAAAGGAAAAAAAGAAAAGACCCCCACCCATTAATTAAACCCCTCCATCTAAACAAGGTCTGAGTCTTTAGTATATTGAATAAGGCAGCTTTGGGCAGAGAATTTCAGAGATTCACTACTCTGGGCAAAGCAATTCCTCCTCATCTCTGTCCTATATCTACTCTCCCAAAATTTGAGGCCATGTCCCCAAGTTCTATCTCATCTATCAGTCAAAACAACTTTCCTCTCTCATTTCATAATTTTACGTTTCTATAAGATCTGCTCTCATTCTTCTGAATTCCAGCAAGCCAACATGGCCTGTTTCCGCTCCGTCAATGGTTATATGGTTATATGGTTAAGTATAGTCCCAGGTGACTCAATCTCACTTCATGGGCTAACCATCTCATCACTGGAATCAATCTGGTGAACCTGCTCTGCACTTCCTCCAAAGCCAGAGTATCCTTCTTCAAGTAAGGAGACCAGAGCTGCAAGCAGTACTCAAGATGCTGTCTCACTAGTACCCTGTTCTTAAACTCAACCCCTGTACCAATGAAGGCCAACATTTCATTTGCCTTCTAAATTACCTGCAAACTATTTGTTTGATTCATGCAGAAGTGCTACCAAGTCCCTTTGTACAAAAGAAACCCATAATTTTTCACCATTTCAATAATAACCTGATCTTAAATTTTTCCTTCTAAAGTGGATGATCGTATTCTATCTGCTAGACCCTTACCCACTCCCTCAATCTATCTACATCTCTCTGTAGACTTTCTGCATTCCTGTACAGTTTGCTTTTCAAATCAAGTTAGTGTCGTCAGTAAACTTAAATTCACTGCAATATATGTAGTGAACAGTTGCTGGCCCAGCACTGACCCCCACACCTTGCATGTGGTCCCAGGAATTAATGGCCAATCGGCTGTAAAAGGGTAAAGTGTGAAACCAAAATTATCTGAAAGCTGGTGTGAAATGACATAATCTCACGCCAGGGATAGACTGTCTCGACCCCAACTGGAATCTCCTGCATCTGCCGATGCTGACATTGCAATCAGCCAAGTGTGAAATAGAGAAGTGCATTCAGACACTTCTGATTGAAGTTAGAACAGTTCTATCCCCGGGGTTGGCTCCTTGTAAGTGTGAAAGCATGCAGTGTCCTGGTTAAGAGTTGTCAAGTGAGAACAGCAAAAATGCCATTCCTAACTGGAACACTGAACGGCCGATTTACTGAGATGGAAGTGTAATAGGGGCCACTGATTTCAAACCAGAGCAACATCCTATTTGTTAATCAATCCTCTATCCATGCGAATACATTACCCCCAATTCCATGCATCCTTATCAGATTCAAAAGTCTTTGGTGTGACATCTTATCAAATGCCTTCTGAAAATCCAAGTATACAACACCACATACGGTACTTCCCTTGATCCATTGTGTTTGTCACATCCTCAAAGAAATCCAGTAAGTGTCAAGTATGACCTACCCTTATTGAATCTATGCTGCATCCACCTGATGGAATCATTTCTATGCCGATTGTCTCGCTATTTATTCCTGAATGATAGCTATAACACTGTAAACGTTTTCCTGACTACAGACATTAAGACATAATTCCAAAAAGCAGTAAATCGAGTTAAAAACAGGTGATGAAAATATGGAAACCTTGAGGTGAGAAAGAAAATAACATTTATAAAAAAAAAAGCTATCTGGCCTAGAAAATGGATCAATTTGCACAATTTTCTTATTTGTAAATCATACATTATGGTGATTTTACTCAGTGATCATTTCCAGATGAAATCATAGTAACTGGTAAATGGACATGGGTTCTTGCATGCGCAATTCATCTCAACTTGGCTGATGTTTCTCTGACATCATTCACGTACCCCATCATTGCTTGTTAAGAAATATGACGACACATGCTGCAAAATCCTCAGTTGATGTCCCCTCCCCTCATACTGTGTAGTGGAAGATTAATTGTGCAGCTTTAATATTAAAGAGTGTATGTCCATTGGTCCCTTTGAACAAGATATTTATCTGATATACTTTTTGTTAAGAAAACTTTCAAAACTCCAATTTATTTTGGCAAGACATTGATTTTCTTATTGACATCAGGATGTAACAATTATTATTGAATATTTAGAAACAAACCTCATGCTGCGTTTGGTCCACATTATAATGGTGATTTTTTTTTGCACACAACATCTGCCAGCCTCAGTTTTCAAGGCTCAGGGTAATGGAACTGATACCACTGGTCACTTCTTCACTAATAGCACTTCTTTAAAAAAAACTGGCATCAGAGCTGAATGCTGCAGTCAATGGCCCTTTGATCAACCTGCACCTTACAGTGGGGTGGTCTAACTAACAGGGTAGAATTAATTGGTCAGACCATCACAAGGGGCTGTCAAGTCATACAGAAGATTGTTGTGAAGTCTCCCTCTCACAATTTCCCTTACCCATTAGCAACCTTTTACATAGTTATACTGTGAATGCAACAGGAAGAATACTTGGAGCCATCAACAAGACTGTGATATTGGCAATTCCAACACCTTTCAGCATCTGAGAGAATGACCATGTTCAGAACATCACAGCACTGCTTTCAATGCACTGCTGCCCAGTGTTACGATTTTTTTTTTGGAGAGGGGCCACAAGACATTAGTGTTTTTAGGAATTCTCTTCAAAAGATGGTGAAATCCAGTTTCCAGACAGGTGCCTTATAATATCTGCAATTAAATCATGTAAAAATCCATAATACCTGTTTTCATGTTCTTTCATCTCTGCTACAACATGCTGTGTATGGCGGAGGGCTGCCTCGTACTTCTCCTGGCTGGTCCTAGTCGAGATTTCCATTTCTGCCTTTAGTTTCACCATGTCCTTCTGTAATAGTTTATTATCATAAACTAGTTTCTTGAAAGAGGCTGCATATGCATTCTGAAGCTCTTTCAGTTGATTATTTTCTGTCTGTAAAGGATAACAAGTGCGCTAAAATATCATCACTCTTCTGCAACATTGCTCAATCAATAATGTGCAGAAAATACTTTATTGATCTTTCTTTGTTCATTTCTATATGAATTTTTCATAAAATGTGAGGGAAAATTTTTATTTACATTAGGCACATTACTAAAATAAACCACAAACTTGAATATTCAAAATCAATAGTATGAATTTAGACAATAGAAGTTATAAACAAATAAATTGAACATAAAAATAACATAAGAGGTACGATGCAACTGAAAATGACCTAAGAGTTCAAATAAGCAGTCTATTCATCTTGGGGTGGACCGTGCCACTACTTAGCTCACCGGAGTTTTGGAGTTGCAGGTCTCCGTGGGCTCAGGAGTTCCCAGGGACTAATGACGCTAACGCTTTTGGAAGCCACACCATTTCCGGGAGTCACGCGAATATCAAATATTTAAACGACTGTAAGAACGCCATTAAACCAATCAGCTATATTGGTGACCCCAACGGTCCAAATGACATTTTGGACCTCACTATGGATGCACAGAATGTCATTGCATTTACACTTCCAGTATTTTGGACCTCGCAGCCATAGGTCTGGTTCGAGCATGACAAGGCCCAGTTCCATCTGCACCACATCACTGCTAACTCAACAAAGTATTACTATATCATCGCATCACTGGACCAAGACCCTGCGGGGCGTTGTGTTGATTTTTTTATGCCAGACTCCAGCTAATGACAGGTATGAATCCATCAAAGACCTGCTCGTACATACTTTTGGTCTTTCCCGATGCAACAGGGCAGCACGACTTCTCCATATGGACAGCCTGGGTGACCGCACTCCTTGCGAACTAATGAAGGAGATGCTGGTGATCGTGGACGGACACAAGCTCCATCTGTTCTTTGAGCAGCTTTTTCTTGAGCAAATGTCAGAAGACATCCATTTGCTGCTTCCGATGATGACTTTAGTGATCCCTCTCATCTAGCAGCCCATGGGGATGAGTTGTGGCCCTCTCAGTAGAATGGTCAACCTTCAGTTGGGCGCGTAGTGGTGCCACAGCAAAGGGCACGAATCCTGCCCACTCTGGATAGCAGTGCAGTGACAGACTCGGCCAGACGCAGCAAAGACAGAGAACAGTAATACTATAACTATCCAAGATGGGGAGCTGCAGCTAGCCGCTGCCATTCCCCCTGCACACAACTGGGAAATGCCGAGACCTGCCATCAGAAATGGCCGTGACGGCTGACCACAAGGACAACCGCCTTTTCCTCTGGAATCAACACTCAGGCCATCAGTTTTGGGTAGACACTGGGGCAGAGAGTGTTCTACCCCCCCTCCAACCCAGATACACATTGAAGAAAGAAGGGCCCACCCCACACTGCCGCCAACAACGGCAGCATCTGAACATATGGGTCACAGGTAATTCCACTCAATTTTGGTTCGTCATGGTTCAGCTGGTCCTTCGCTGTGGCTGAAGTATCATAGCTGCACCTGGGAGCTGATTATTTTGTGAGCACACTGCTTTCTAGCAGCTCTCAAAGGTCACCACCTAGTTAATTCGAAAACTTTCAAGTCCCTCGCCCTTCACCCCGTGGCATTGCCTGCACCTCACCTCAACTCGATGACACTCTCGGACAATGAATAAGCCAGACTCCTAACAGAATTCCCCAGCATCATTACTCCACAGTTCATGATGACCCAACCAAAACATGGAGTGCAGCACCACATTGCAATGGATGGATGTCCCCTGCAAGCACAAGCACGCAGGCTGCCCTCTGGATAAACTGCAATTGGCTAAAGACGAATTCCATGGTATGGAAGAAATGGGGATTGTTCACCACTCTGATAGCACTGGGGTATCACTGCTGCATATGGTACCCAAGGCTTCTGGGGAGTGAGACCTTGTGAAGATTATCAGCATCTGAGTGACATCACTGCAGTAGATCACTACCCAGTTCCCCATATAAAGGATTTCTCTATGATCCTTCATGGAGCTAGGATTTTCTTAAAAATCGACCATGTGCCCAGGTACCAGCAGATCCCAGTTTACCCAGAGGACAATCCGAAGACTGTTTACCCAGAGGACAATCCGAAGACTGTTTACCCAGAGGACAATCCGAAGAGTGTTTACCCCGAGGACATTCCTAAGACTGTTTACCCAGAGGACATTCCCAAGGCTGTTTACCCAGAGGACATTCCTAAGACTGTTTACCCAGAGGACAATCCGAAGACTGTTTACCCAGAGGACAATCCGAAGACTGTTTACCCAGAGGACATTCCTAGGACTGCCTTAATTACCCCTTTTTGGTGATTTGAATTCCCCTGTATGCCCTTTGGTTTAAAAAGCACCTCCCAAACATTTCAACGCTTAATGGACACAATGACCCGGGGGCCTGGATTTGTTTATTTGGATGACGTCATCACCAGCCACTTACGGCAGCAGCACTAGGCCCATCTTCATCAACTAAGTCAGCTAGATGACCACGGGTTAGTGATTAACCTGGCCAAATGCCAGTTTAACTTCGCGTCAATCGATTTCTTCAGCCACCGCATTGATCAGCACAGAGCGGTTCCGCTATCTTCCAAGGTCGAGGTCATCTGCAAATTTCCAAGACCCTCTACCATCAAGGGGTTGCAAGAGTTTGTTGGCATGATTAACTTTTACCATCGTTTCATGCCAGCTTCAGCCAAAGTTATGCAGCCACTTTTCAAACTCTTGCCTGGACATCTTAAGGAACTGAAATGGGAGTGAGGAGTCACGTGATGGAGTAGTGGCCGGACGGTGAACTCCAGCCCTCTCCAGAAAAGTCGGGAAAAACAAGAGAAAATACAAAGGCACAGAAATACAAGTTAAAGAAAAGTGAGTATAAAGGTGGAAAGAAGATGGAGACAAAAGGAGAAAAATCAAAATCAACGGAAAGAAGAGAGGAAGAGAAGACAACGGAGGAAAAAGGTGAAGGCCTTACCTGTCCGAAGAGGCCCGCTGTGGAGAGAGGAGCCCACTACCTCAGCTCGGTAGAAAAAGAACTACAACAATGGCTCACAGAGCCGAGTAAAAGTGCGCAACCGCGCATGCGCGAGGAGTCGCGCATGCGCGATGCGCATGAAAAAAAACACACCGACGGGAGGGGGGACCAGCTGGGGAGTCGATCTCCACAGCCGGCAACGACAGCTGCAGAACACCTGCAGCAAGAAGAGACCACAGAAGACAATGGAAACAAGAAAGAAGAGGAGGAAAGGGCATCAAAGAAACAACAGATGGCCAACCCAGAGGAAGAAGAAGAGGAAGAATACAGTGAAATAGATAAAGGGAAAGGCAAGGTAAAGGATATACTTGCTCTTGTTAGAGGATACATGGAGTCATTTAAAGAATGGCAAACACAGGAATTCAATGATTTAAGAAGAAGAATAAACAACACAGAAAAGAAAATAAATAAAATGGATATGACCTTAACAGAAATGGGGGAAAAAATGGACAAGATGGAAGAACGGGCAATAGCAGCAGAAATGGAGGTAGAAGACTTAAAAAAGAAATTGGAGGAATCTAATAAAAAAACTAAAGAGACACAAGAATTACTAGCTCAAAAAATAGATATAATGGAAAATTATAACAGAAGAAATAACATAAAGATAGTGGGCCTTAAGGAAGATGAAGAAGGCAAGAATATGAGGGAGTTTATAAAAGAATGGATCCCTAAGGCCCTAGGATGTCCAGAACTACAGCAAGAAATGGAAATAGAAAGGGCACATAGAGCGCCAGCTGGTTATGCTCGGCCTGTGGACCCTGGGATACTGCTTTTAACAGGTAAGTGCCATTTCTACCCCTTAATTTGTCTTCAATTTGGATGTAGGCCCAACACCCTCAAATAGATGACAAATTAACATCTGGCTTGAGGTGGTGCCAGACAGAGAACAGAGCACTCACAAGCCGGGCTGTCTAGCCTAAAACCAGATGTCTGACCACCCTACCCAAAGCACCCTCAAGTGCCAGGATTCCATGCTTGGGGGTCAATGAGGGACCATATAGTCCCTGAAAGAGTTTACGGTCCAGAATGTTTGGGGACTCCTGGTCGAGAAGGTCATCGTAGTTTACAGGATGCAGAAAAGCAGCAGGTGGAGTACATGAGCATGAACTGATACACTTTGGATGGTCAAACTTCCAAAGATACTTAACAGTGTAGAAGAACCAGAGAGATCAGGGTCCAAGTCCATAAATCACTCAAGGTAGCTGCACAAGGCGATTTGGTAGGGGTGGGCTTCATAAATTAGGGTATTAAGTTCAAGAGCACAAAGGTAATAAAACTCTGGTTAGATTATACATGGAGTTCTGATTGCCTCATTACAGGAAGGACATGGAAGTCTTGGAGATGGTGCATTGGACAGCCAGCACCTATTTCCTGAGGTGACAATAGTTTCAGTGAGACATCAGAGGTAGGTTTTTTTTTTACATAGGTGGGTGCCTGGAATGCACTGCCAGGAGTGGTGGTGGAGGTTGGAACAATAGGAAATAAAAACAAAGGGTTGTGGCGTAGGTTTACATCTCTCTCTTCATTATAGAAAGGTAACCTTGATTAGAGGGAGGGGGTAGATTAGATTATTTTGGTTCATTAGTTTTAGGATTTTTTTGAATTTTAGTATAACAGTCCAATAAATGGGTTTGGCCTGGTTGTATGCATTATGTCCATCACTAGAGAGTTATTACAAGTAGCTATTAATGTAGTTATGCATTTTTTAACTCATTATTTTTTCTCCTTTTTAATATCATTTACTTGTACACAATTGATTCATTATGTAATCATCATTTATTATGTATGCTTATGTTATACACAATAAAAATATTTAAAAAGTAGGCTTATATCATGGGCCGAAGGGTCTGTACTGTGTTGCAATGTTATATTCTTTTTAAAAATCATTCAACTAACAAATAATTAAAACATTAAAATAGAAGGAAACAAAACATTATAATTTTTACAGAGTTGATGATTCTTTGAAAAGAATCAGGTTGCCATTCAAACATCCATTCTCCCTGGTATAACGGTGATGGCAGATTGTAAAGTGTGTCCAGATGGTCAATTTGTGTCCTCTCCTACTCCTTACAGACTCAATGATGAGTCCAGGAATGGAGCAGACAGTCATAGGTGCCCGCCAGGATTTCTTAAAATCCTTGGTTTGACTATGCATGTGCGAAAGTTCAATAAAGGTACAAATGGTTGATACCCTTCTGTTCCCTTTGGAATTAGTGGGAAAACAATATTGCTTAACAATGTTATACAGTGATGTGCATTTATGTGAAAGGCATATTCCAAATCAAATACAAATCCTTAAAGCATTTTTGTAATCAGACCACCCCCCCCAATAAAAATGGCGAAGCTGCCGGAGCTGCTGTAACAGCAGCGCTGTCGCTAATGCAGACCCGGGAGAGTGAGGAACTGTGCTGCTCTGAAGGGTTCAACTGCCTGGTCCTAATGCTGGTGCCTTCGAATCTGCAACCACAGGTCTGTGCCCATGATGCCAGCACCTGTGCTCAGCAGTGGCCACAAGGAGATGCAGACTCTGGGGAGCAGCGGGCCAGCACAAGAGACCTGAAACAGGGAGAACAACCTCATTGAGAAGGAGAAGCAGAAGAGACAAACCTACAGGAGGGTGACCATGGCAGCAGGCCAGTGAGGGATGGAGCAGCTGTGGCAATGCTGTCTGGTGACCTGCATGGGCTGGAGGTTGTTGAACATTGGCTCAAGGGAACTAGACCAGTCAGAATTTGAGAGGGCATTGAGGGCAAGAAGGGCTGCCAAAGGCTTCAGGTGCTGAAGGCTTCCTGATTGTGTCGGAGATTTGGATCTGAAGCTCAGGTTGTTGATGGATCGATCAGTAGTCTGTTAGGCTGCACAAGTGCTGGAGAAAAATCCATGGACACAATATCTGAAGGGTCTCGCTTTTGCTTTTCTCTCTCTCTCAGTGTAAGGGGCACTAGGTGACATTAATGGTGACCCTTTGTCTGCCTTATGGCAGGCAGGAGGCAATTTTATGTAATATTACTTGTTCGACACTATTACATGATAATAATGGAATCTTGAATCTTATAATGGCATTTGTGTGCTTGTATCCACTTATTCATCCTTCTGGCCGAACACTAAGTAAGTGTTCAAGGTCAGAGAAAAATATATGCTAAAATGTGAATAGTTAATTTTGATTTTTTTTTCCTCTTTGGGAAGCACTACTTCCCATAGAGTTTTAAAATAAGCATCGTCTTCTGTAATAACTTTAATATTTGATGTTTCATTTTCATTTACCATTGATATTTTGCCCTCTAAAATTTGCAGCTTTTCCTTTAAGTGTTTGTTTTCTGCTTTAAGGGATTCAAACTGGTCCATGGTCACCTGGAATTCAGATAAAAGGAGTTGCAGTTTACAATTTGTTAATTGCATTTGAGATTTTAAAACTGTGTACATTCACGTAACAAATGGATAATGTTCCCATTTTGCTAGCATGAGAGCATCAGACGTCCTTTGTATTTTCTTTCAAACATTGGAAGAATACACTCTCTAACATTAAAAAGAAACTTAGCTCCTGGGAATGAATGCTACCAAGCACATTTATCATAACCACCAAATACAATTATGCTTTCATTGAAATTCAATCTAATATCTAACATTCAAGACCAACATGAATAATGCTGATTTATCTGTTTTTTGACAGATTGACATCAAGCTGCAGGTAAACTGATCCTTTCCAAAATGCAGAACTAATCATCTTGTTGTTTTAAACTCCAGCTCATAAATTCACATGAATAGGAGCAATTTTAAATAATCCTTTCCAGCATCCACTGTGAAGAGACTTAAAATTAAAAATATTCTCCAACATGGAAACATTACAACTCTGATAAAGCCTTTAATATTGGAATCAAATTCCATTATTCTAGATTACCTATTTAAAATTAATCTTTACTTTTCATGCCCTTATAGCAGAGCAAAAGAAGGCAAAATGGAAAATGACATAAAGAATGATCAGTGAAGGCTTCTTAATAAGTATCGAGTAACATATAATTACAAAGGTTTGAGAGAATTGTGTTGCACAAGAGAATTGGTATTTATTCTTCAAACTTTATGTACAAACAGCACATTTCTGAACATTTAAAATTTTAAATTTAAATATACAACATGGTAACAGGCCCTTCCGGCCCATGAGCCAATGCCACCCAATTACACCCAATGACCTTCAACCCTGATATGTTTTTGATAAAACTTTAATTCAGAAAAGTATACCATCTTCACCTAAAAAGTTACCAGAGGCCTCTTAGAAGAACAGCAAATCAAAAAAATGAGATCAGTAACATGTCAATTTAGGTGTTTCTTGTGAATATACCATTTTATAGACACAATATTGGTCTTTTTATTAAAAATTCAGTTTTGAGTTGCTTTTCCAGATGAGCAATTTTCTGTACCAGTAGCTACGGTAATTTCTTTTTGACCAAGCACTGCAGCGAGTTTAGAGAACTCCATAATATTTGGGTCAGTTCAGCAGCACTGGTCTTCATACGTTGTAGCACGACAAAACAGGTGGGCATGACATATGCCTCTTTAAAGCGTCTAATGCGTTCTGTTGCTGCTCTTGCCACGTCTACTCCACATCTTTATGCGTCAGCTGTCTCAGTGGAGCTTTGAGTTCGCTCGAGTTCGGGATGAACGCCCAAGTAGTTCACCATACCAAGGAATCTTTGTAGGGCTGTCACATATGCTGGAACTGGCTTCTCACTGATCGCCTTTTGAGTTTTTGAGTGGTCTACCTTCAGGCCTCTGCTAGTAAACACATGACCTACGTCGCTGACCTGATTCAGTTGGAATATGTGCTTCCAGGGATTGAGCCTAATGTTCACCTTCCTGACTTGGTCAAGTATCTTCTTTAAATTTGCATTGTGTTCCTTTAAATTCTTGCCACCCATGAGTATGTCATCGACTATGATGGCACAGGGGTACCCAGCAAAAATTTGCTTCCTGTATCTCTGGAATACTTTGCTGGCCAAATTGATTCTGAATGGCATCCACAGAAATCTGTATTGTCCAAACCCAGTGATGAATGTGGTCACTAGTGACAATTTGTAGTCAAGCTTGATCTGCCAGTGGTTTTTGCATCTGGAACTGAGAACACAGTTGCGCCAGCCATTTGAGTGGCAACTTCCTCCATGGTTCAAATTAAGTGGTGCGGTCTCTTCAGGGCTGTATTAAGGTCTCACAGGTTTATACATATTCAGATCTCTTGTCCATCTTTCTTCTTGGCAGTCACCATGGAGGACACCCATGGTCTTCTAGCCTTAATTGGTCATGAGTGTAGAGTTCCGGTAGATTTTTGTTCCTCTGTCAAAGTAATACTTTTGCTTTTCTTTTTGTTGTTCTTTGAACTTCCTCACTTTCTCCCCCTCTTTTGTTTTTATGAGGTTCTCCTGAATGGGTAGGGTTGATCTTAGACTACATCCCATAGGAGTTGTGCTGGTGACATACCACACTTGAGCAGCATTGTGCAGTATACTAGCATACTCTGGTAGAAGTCTGTTCCACTGTCTTTTGCCTTGTACATTAGTCTTTACACTGTCTGTACCAATTTTTCCACTAAACCATTGGATAGTGGAAAATGATGACTTGACATGGTGTGTACAAAGTACCACTCTTTGGCAAAATGTCAGATCTTTGAATTACAAAACTGGGTTCCATTGTCTGCGAAGACCTTGTTTGCCACAGCATGTCTGGAGAAAATGGCTGTCATACTGGTTATAATAGCATCTGCAATGGAGGTGTTCAGTTTATACACCTCTGGATGTAGGGAGTAATAGTCTGTGACTACAAGATAGTCCTTCCCTTGACATTTGAATAGGTCAGCACCTACCTTCTGGTAAGGTCTGTAAGGTGCTAGATGTGGCTTTAGTGGTTCTGCAGGATTACTTGCTTGGTATTTCTGGTATATTGTACACTTCATTTCTTACATCACTATTGATTCTTGGCCAGTACATCACCTCTCATGGTCTTTCTTACATAGATCCATTTTAGCATCTTTTTTTTCCCCCAGATTTTTTGGGATAAGGATTATGCTTCCTTTGTAGATGATGCCTTCAACCTCTGATAGTTCTGCCCTGCAGTTCCAGTATTCTGAAACGTCAGGTGAGCAGTCTTGCCTCATGTTGGGCCATCCATCCATGATGTGTTTTTCTCAGCTGTCTCAGTACTTCAATTTTGTTTGTTTCTGACTTTGAGCTTCATTTTTGCATCTGATATGGGCAGTGCACGTGATCAAGTCCACAAAGGCATTCACATCTTCATCCATTTTGTTGTTTGCAGGCTCTCTCGTGCCAACAGCCCTAGACAATGTGTCTGCTGTGTACATTAGCTTATCTAGAGTGTATGCCACATTCAGTGTATAGCTTTGCAGCCTAATCATCATTTTTTGTATTCTAAGTGGTGGGAGGGAATATAGATATATTTTTGGGAGATAAATTGGGGCAGGGTTTGTTAGTGTAGATCACATACAAACACTTTAAAACAGATCTTATTTAAAATACTGGTGCTCTGCTAATGCAATACATGTCTGGGCCTCAGAGCCTTTGCAAGAGCTTTGGAGAGTGCCCAAGAGATTTAACGAATGGATTGTTGTTTACAAAAAGGCAACAGATGAAAGAGTTTGTCAGAGCAGCCTTCTGTCTGCAGAAGAACTAAGAGAGTCAAACAGCGTTTGTGTGTGTGTGAGAGAGAGAGAGAGAGAGAGAGAGAGAGAGAGAGAGAGAGAGAGAGAGCTCACTTCTACAGTTTTACAGTTAGTAGCAGCAGCTGGGACTGGAACAGGACAAGCTGTCAAGCTTGTGGAAAACCCCATTTGGAAGACCATTTGTGAGTTCTTAGTTCAGCCTGGTCAAAGCCCTTGTGGTTCATGCAAGAGGCTGTTTAAGGTTTCACTTGGAATAAGAGAAACAAAAAAGCACTCTGTGGTGACCTGAAAGAAATAAGTTATCATCTGGAGAACCCTGAGGGAGCAAATTTCTTCAGCAAGACACTGAAGTGGCTGATGGAAGTAGATGTACAACAAATCTCTCTCTGAAAACTGACAAGAACCTTCCTGAGTGATAACCATTTACCTTTCAAGCACCAAAGCCTGGTGAACATTAAAAATATTAAATTCTGTCCACAGTATAAGAATTGCCTGCAACCAGTGAACTTGGAAGAATGAGAAGTGAGATTGGACTTTGAACCAAAGAACTTTCACACACATTACATACACGTGTGCTTAGAATTAGAAGGGGGTTAAGTTAGGTTAGTTAAGTCAGGTTAGTTAAGTCAATAGTGATAAGTTAAAGTGTGATACTGTTTTCATGTTTAAAGATAATTAAATGCAACTTTTGTTTAAGTAACCATTTGTCTTGGTGAATATCTATTGCTGCTGGGTTTATGGGTCCTCTGGGCTCATAAAAGTGGACATTCATTTAAAGGCTTTTAGAACAATGCAATCAAGGGCTTATGGTCAGTCTCTACACTGATTGGTTGTCCTGACACAAACTGATGAAATCTTTCACAGGCGTATGTGATGCTGAGCAGCTCCTTTTCAATTTGAGCGTATCGCATCTCTGCGTCTGTCATTGAGTGTGATGCATATACAATGGTTTGCCAGACATCATATTTTTGCAGAAGAACTGCACCGAGCCCACTATGTGATGTGTCTGATGATAACTTGATGTGTCTCATTGGGTTGTAAAACCTCAGAACTGGTTCCTCTGTGAGCAGTTTCTTTAGTTTCCTCCATGACTGTTCATGCTCATGACTCCACTCCCATTCAATGTTCTCAATGGAGCCATCTTTTCTGAGAGGTTGGATATGAATTTACCCATATAGTTGACCATTCCATGAAACCTCTGTACATCGTTTTGCATTGTGGTCTTGGTATGTTCCCAATGGTGGACATCTTTCTGGAATCAGGTCTGATGCCCTCACTGCCAATAATATCTCCTACAAATGTTAGTTTTGTCACCCCGAGTTGGCATTTCTCTCTATTCAGCTTCAGGTTTGCTTCAGCACTTTCCTTAGTCTCTCATTGTGCTCTTCTCTCATAGTTCCCCTACTATGATGTCATCCATTGAGGTATCAACTCCGTCCAGGTGTTCATAGACCATATGGATAGTTTTGTGATACACTTCAGGAGTTGAGGCAATTCCAAATGGTATCCTTAGAAATCTGTATCTGCCAAATTGACTATTGAACGTGCACATTCTTGAACTTGCTTCATCCCATTTTAACAGCCAAAATCTTGATGGTTCATCTAATTTGCTGAAAAACTTTGCATTTGCATACTGTGACACGATTTCTTCATTCATTGGAAGCTTAAAGTGTTCTCTCTTTATTGCTGTTTAGAACTTTTGGATCCAAGCAAATTCTAAGCTTTCCATTCTTTTTGTCCACAACAATGAGTGAACTCACCCACTCCATTGGCTCATCTATCATCTGAATCATGTTCAGGCTTTCCATCATGTACAACTTTGATTTTAGTTGCTTTTGAAGTGCAAATGAAACTTTTCTGCATGGATGTATTATTGGTAGCATATGTTTATCCACCCTGATCGTGTCTTCTCTTAGAAGACAGCCTAGATCCTGAAATAGGTTATTATACTCTTTCCTCTTTCATGAGTTTATCATAGATTGCCTCTCCTTTGCTTTCCACAACGAGAACTCTTTTTACCAGGTTCAATTTCTCACTGGCTGTTAAACCTAGTATGCCCTGTACATTCTTTGGAACAATGATGAATGCTAGCATGTGCTCTTTGTCCTTCTGTTTCACTTTGACCATGGATTCTCCTTGCACTGGTATATTGGTACCTGAATATATGGTCACCTTCACTTTTGTTCCATACTTCTTTGGTCTGGGTCTAATCTTCTTAAAATTAGTCTCTGATATTACATTAATTTGTGCTCCAGTATCCAATTTAACTGAAATGTGTATGTCACTCACTTTTAATCTTAACATCCAGTCTTTTTTCTTTCTTATTTTCAGTCACAATATCAACATAGAATTCCTTTATATCCCTTTCATCTTCTGCATGAACCTTGCTTTGTTGCACTTGGTTCCTACAGCAACAGGCATAATGGTTGCTTTTGTTGCACATTTTACCATATGCTGGCCACTTTTTTGCTAGGTGTGTTCCACATCGACGACATGGATTCCGATAGTCCCTTTCATTTTTGTTCGCTGGCCACAACTCTTTCCACTTTGGTGCGCTTTTTGTTAAACAGTTTAAGTTTGCTCTTGCTCACTGACTGCATGATGCAGCTAGTTTCACTGAGCAGCTCTTTTGCCTGCACTTTTACAGTTTCTGTAGCCCTACAGAGTGCTATGGTTTTTTCCAGGTCTCATAGCAGTCTTTTCCTTAGACTCTTATCTGGAATGCTACACACAAGTCTGTCTTTTATCAGTGAGTCAGTCAGTCCACCAAATTCACACGTTTTGCTTCTGTTTCTCAATTCAGTCACATACTGATCAATACTTCTGTTTTCTGCACATGTGGAAAATCTGTGCCTCTCAAATGTCACATTACATTTAGGTATGCAGTACGCCTCAAACTGTTCCATTACTTTTTCCATTTTGTCTCCTTCAGCAGCAATTGTGAAGTTATTATACATCTCCAGGGCTTCATCACCCATGATGCAAGAAAACTGACACTTTTACTTTATCACTTTTCTCATCAGCTCCAACTGCCACTAAATACAATCCATAACATTGATTGTATCTGTTCCAATTTTCAGCCACATTACGTGTCAATTGAGGTTTCGCAGGTGGGTGTAATCATTTTTCAGTGTTAACTTCTCTTTTTCTTGCTAATTTGTGGAGAGCTACTTTCACTTTCACTGATCAGTTGCTGACTTTAGATTTTTCCTTTCAAAGTATTTCCTTTTAATTTCGTCATTCCACTTCTGGCATCACGTTTCATCTTGTTTTTGTATGTGTGAGTTCTCAGGCAACACATTGATGAAAGAAAATGTTCTTTAAAGTTGTTGCAAACCTCCATTACGGATCTCTCATACAGCAGTCCATCTGTCTGCATGAGCCCATGCTGGCAGCTAAGTATAATCAAACAGGAACTATGATCCTTTAGACATTACTAGTAGTAATGCAAACATGATCACTATCATTACACACTTTAGTCACGTGAATTGTTTGATTTCAAATTTAAAATTGTGGAGCACAGGGGCAAATAAAGGAAAAAAAATGTCTTTGTCCCAAACATTATGGAGGGCACTCTAATTCCCACCAACTCAGAGCTATGTGTGCGCTCCTTCTCACAAAGGAAACTTCTCAATTTTAATAGAAAAATAAGAAAACTTCAAAAATATTTTTCAGATCATGTGTTCTTTCTCATTTTATTGCTAATTACTTCAAGTAACTTTATTTTGAAGAAAGAAGAGCATCAGAGATGCTATGTTTACAGAATAAATCCATAAAGGAATAAAAATGTTTTACATTATTGTTAGTCTTATGACTGATAGGGCAGTTACTATTTTATCAGAAAAACACATCTTCATCACAAAATTATCCCAAATTTAGAGCAAAAACTTAATAAATTATCAAGTCGAGGAGAAATGAAAGTCATAAAATGTTACAGATTTTGGTTCTCAATTTGAGATTAAAACATTGTTAGAATGGAATTCTAAAGATTATCAAAAGATTCACATATGGAAAAAAATTTCTTAACAAGCAAAATTACATTTTTTTTTGTCATCTCTATTGTGGACCATGAGGTCAGGAACCTTTGCCGAGATGTTAGGTTCCTGGAATGTGCTGTCAGGATGGGGATGTGTGGGCAGTTGGAGTGGAAGCAGATATGTTAGTGACATTTAAGAGGCATTTGGACTGGCACATGAATATGCGGGGAAGGGAGGAAATGTACAGGCAAATGGGATTAGTTTACTTTGGCATCATGGTCAGCATAGACTTCGTGGCTGAAGAGCCTGTGGTTGTGTTGTACTGTTCTATGTGCAATGATCCCTCATTTTATCCTGCCCGACAGCAATGCAATACACAACGGATAACTGAGTATTCAACAAAGGAAAATGCACCAAAAGTAAAGATCCTGCTAAATAAATTGAAGTATGATTCTTTGGCCTCTTCAGGGAGAAATACTAGCTGATGACATGGTGAGATGGGTTGAGAAAGAAAACAAGTATAAAGTGGATGGGGCATGGTTAGACCACAGCAATAAAAGTCAGTAACAATTTTGTAATTGGACAGGTTCTGCCCTTTGTTTCCCAATATATGTATAATGTTTGTTTTTAAAATTCCATTTAATATAATTTTTGTTTAACAATTTAACAAGAAATTACATTCATAAATTATGAAAACTATTCATTCTTTTCAATAATTGAATTTAGAGTTCTTTCTGAGTGTTGGTTGCTGGAACTAATGTATGGAAAAACAAAAGTTACCTCAGGACATGATTTTGCCATTTAGGTTCCTGATGTAGAACAATTTTCAGAAAAAAAAAAATCACAGATCAAATATGAAGTTTGAATTTTTCATGAATGTTATTTTACAAATTGAATACCATGCAAATGTCAAAACTTGCACCACAGCATACTAGTGATATTTACATACTTTATTGATTTCCGCCTTCCTTTCCATGTACCTATTCTGAAATCTTTGTAACTCTTCATCTTTTCTGCTCAGCTCATTCTTCTGCTCATTATTATAAGCATGTAATAAATCAAGCCTACAACAAAAAAATTCATGTAATCTTTAAACAACTTTTTTTGTAAATTTTATTTTCCATTTGCAAACACAAGTATGTTTCTTCATCTTGAACAATACATTACAATAGAAATGATGCAAAATGATACATAATTTTGTTTTATCCCCTTCCCAAAAAGAAAGCACAAAAAATTGGAGTAGATATTTTTTGAGATTACATAAACCAACATGTTATAACATATCAAAATACATAAATCTTGAGTTTTAAATCAATTCTAAATGTTACATTTCAATATATCTAATATTACTCCTAATTAATCATATATCTATTAAGAATCTCATACCTCTTCCTTCATCCAATTTAAATGCTGCATTAAATCAATTCTCCAAAAGTAAAAAAAATATCAATGTAATTGATACAACTCCATTCATAAACATATTTAATAAAAATATAACTCCCTCTATGGCACTAAGCAATATAGACCTCCCCCCTCTATCGTATGAAATGTGACTTATTGCCACAAACGAGCCCTTAAACAGCGGCCGACGGACTCCGGCACCTTTCACCTCCCAAATATTACATCAGAACAAAGTCTCTAATTTTCTAGTCCATTTCCCCATTCTAAATAGTTCCTTCTCATTTACTCAGCCTATTAAAAAGCAAAGTTTCCACCAAATCTGATTTGATTATAGCCGTGGTCTGAGAGTTCTATGTGCTTTTCAATTTCAATTGGACCTTTTATATTTTAAATCAATTCTAAATGTTAAATTCCAACATATCTAACAATAATCCAAATTAATCATGTATCCATTAAAATCTCATCTCTTCCAACATCCAATTTAAATTCCGTATTGAATCAATTCTCTAAAGTAAAATAAAACATCAACACAACTCCATTCATAGATATATATAGTAGTAGAACTTCCTCTCTCCCCACCTCCACCATTGGCGCTAAGGAAAAAAAGCACCACGCCCCTCTACTGTACAGGATGTGGCTCATTGCCACAAATGGGCCTATGAAAGGCAGCCAATGGACTCCGACACCCTTCACCTCCCAGGTATTACATCAAAACAGAGTCTCTAATTTACTAGTCCATTGTCTCATTGCAAGTAATTCCTTCTCATTTACTCGGCCTATTAGAAGGTAAAGTTTCCACAAAATCTGATGCCTGTTTGTAATCCATTAAAAAAATATTATTTTTGCCATCCGGTAATAATTATCATCATCAATGGATAACGTAATGTAAACTTGATTCCCTTTTCCCAAAGACTTCTCTTGACTTCATTAAACTGTCTCCTCTTTGCCAACAGCGGTGTAGTAATATCCTGATAAAAGAAAACCTTCAAACCATGATATTCAAGTGGACTTATCTTTATTCTTACTTTTTTTTGCTGCTAAGGCTAGGATCTTTTTGATTTTTTGAGCATTTAATTACTATAGAGCAAGGTATCTCATTTGATTGCAGTTGTGGTCTGAGGGTTCTGTGTGCTTTTTCAATTGGACCTTCAAATTGATTCAACCCCAGAACCTTCAGTACCCATCCTTGGAGAAACTAAATCATGTCATGCTTTTCTTCTCCTTCCTCCAAGCTGTCAACCTTAATGTTGTTTCTCCTACTAAAATTTTCCATCTTATCAATTTTTTCTGAATTTATCTTCCTCTCAACAATTTCTTCCTCAACTTCAGACTTCAAATTTTTCAGCTTCTCCTTTACACGTTTACCCTTTTCATAAGATTGATTTTCCTCGTTGTTGTTCTTGTACTTCTGTCATATTTGTTGATAACTGTTCATATTTTTCATTCATATCTAACTTCAGATCTTAAATCATCTATTTCTTTCCACATCATTTTGATATAATCCCATATTTCCCATACCATCTGTTTCAATTCACCATCAGAGTTCTCTTCATCCTTTTTTATAGCCTTAGTTTTGTATTTAACTTGTTTAACATCTTCATAAACTAAAGCAACCTCTCTAAATCTTGTCTGTCTTTGTTGTATAACACTTGCTAATTCACCACCGAAATCATTCATCTCACTTGAACTCGACATTCTGACCTTACTTAAAGAATTGGTTTTCTTTGATCCAACACCAACTTTGCCAGCCAAAAGGATGGTCACACTTGCTGCTGCTCCCAGCAACTTAACTCTCTGACGGGCCTTAGTTGTCACTGGAGATCTGGGATTTCTCTGCCTCAGAGGCCCTTTCTCATATCCATGAACAACACCTTCAACCACTCCAGCAACAACAATTCCTCTCTTCAAAGGCATTTTTAAAAAGTAAATGGACTATTCTTATCTTCTTTCTTTGTCTTTTAATCTCTGTTTACTTTAGCTAAATAATAATTTTCTTCTATTTTCCTGTGAGTTTAAGGATCCCACATCCTACGTTCTCCATGTCACATGACTTTCCTAATCAAACAACCTTATTTTCATGAAAATTATAAAGTTTATGAAGATTTTGATTTGTCCTGAATGTGAAGTTGACACTATTCTAATAAAAACTAATCCAATATCTATGTCAATATTATCAGTCAAATTTTGGTAACTTTTCTCAGTAATTAAATTCTGACTTCAAACTTAAATAAAAATAATGGTATTAATTACTATAATTAGCTATTGTACTGGTTACAAATGCTATTTTAAAGTTTAAGATTTATAAAAAGTATGCTAAACATGCATTGGTTCAGTCAGCAAGTTATATCATCTCCACAATCTTGAAGAAATATCATTTTATGTGACATTGCAATTGTAATAAAGACTAGCTTAATGCCCATATTGTAAAAAAAATTCAACTAAATTGTCATTGTGACATGTGGCAGACATTAGATTAATATGAAGGGTTCAAAGACCTTATCCATAGTTTAATTCAGTTAATGACTACACCAAATGTACAGCTTCATACATTTTGAGGTTGAAAGCGAAGTTCCAGATAAATTCAAAGAAGGTTGAATTTAAAAATAGAAATTTAAAAAAAAGAAAATAATATGATTGAACATGACTGCAAATGTACTTTGGAAAAACACATAAAAATTTAAAGTTAAATTCTGGTCAAATTTTAAGACTAAACATAGACAACCCCTGCATTCAGGGTTGGGTGGGGGTGGGGGTTTATGTGGTGTTATGTTCCAAAAAACATGTCCTTATTATGATCTTCCAGGATGCCATGATGTGTCACGGTGTTAAAAATGTGAGGGGGAAAATTATTTATTTATTTATTTTCCCACATATTTTGCAAAAACATTTTATTCTGTATCTCAAATTTCTGGGCAGTAATTTGAAAGTTTGCAAAGGCACACTATTGCTACCCATATGGCTGTTAAGTGGGGATTGTCTGTTTATATACATCTATAAAGTACATGTATTTTACACAGGGGGTCAATAAGCCAAATTACATCACGCTTTACAACAGCTGGAGAACTGATTGGCAAATTAATGCAGTATTTCGGAGCTGGATTCATATAATAATACATGAAGCAGACAGGTCATGAGTGAAGTTTCCTTCAATAAACCTCCAGTCTGTCATGGTTAGACAAAGTGACTGAAAGACAAGTTCACAGAAGGTTCATCCTTCAGTAAGAATAATTGTCCTTGTGTTCCACATTACGCTTTGTTCCACTTCCTTCAAACAGAATTTGCAATCACATTATTTAACCTTCTGCTGATTTCTGAACATCCAGAAACTTTCTGCCAATTTTTACCCAAGTACTGTGCAGTTAATTAACATTCCATTGCTTCCATCTCCCGAACAACCACAATCCAACACTTAACCATATTGGGAACCTGTGTTGCTTGCCTGTACCAATAATTTATCAGTTTATGACCCAGGATGATCCCTATGGTAACCCATCAGTTAGAGTCAACCAAACTCAAAGCAACTAACTGCTTAATTATGCAAAAAAATGACAGTATCAAAAAATCCATTAAATTACAACATGCAACCATTCTCGAACCTTAACAGTAACTGATTGCTTAGGGATCCTCGAACACAAAAATTGATATGGTTAACTTCTATATTTCTGAAAGAACAAATAAATGCATCAGGTATAAAATGGTAGCATATTCCAACCCAATGGCTTGCCATCAGACCAATATGGTTAAAAATGATCCATTATCAAATGATTTTTTTTATGATTAACGTGGCTTTGCATTTTTAACTCATCTAGTTCCACAGAAACTGCACCAGCTTGTTACATACAACCAATTGTTTGCAAAGAATCAACATCCTATCGCCTTCCTCCCCACCCACTACCCAACTCTTCATAGAGCTACTTTAATAGATTTATTATCTGTCCACTACACATTAATTCCCAATGAAGGACTCGGGCCTGAAACCTTGACTGGCTTTCACTTTATAAGGATGCTGCATGACCTGCTGAGTTTCTCTGGTACCTTAGTGACCCAGAGATGCAAGATTTTAGATAAATCTCAGTCCAGTTAATGCTTTGAGCCCTCAAACCATTGAACAAATCACACAACCCTTCCCATGAAGCTCTGTTGCAAGAAACACCTTGTTTGTGCATTTGGCATCTCAGGAGGTCACCAAGTAGATTGGCAGATTGGACGTGCATGTGTAACATTTTTGTCATACAAAAGATATATCAGTACAAATCCAACACAAGAATTAGTTGAATGAGAACCAAATCAAACCCCACATGACCATTAGCAACACAAAGGTCTTCTTGCAAGTAATTTCAACACTGCTCAGAGGAAGAAATAAATATTTCTATTTATTTTTCTTTGATTTCATTTAGAAATGCTATAATGACAATTCTGCACCTACTCTGCCTTTAATCTCATGATCTCCGCCTGCAGTACTGTTTTATTTGTATTGCTTGCTTCGAGTTGCTTCAATGTGCTCTTGAGTTCCATTTCAAGATTAGTTTGTTCCATTGGCCTACAGAAGAAAGTAAAACACAATTAAATAGTGCTTCTCCCTCTCAAACGAGGGATGCTCTCCCTTTTCTGGTGCCTGCGCCATTCCTCTACTTCCCCAGAGTCTGCAATCCCTCATGGCTGCTGCCAAACATTAGCACCCCCATCTAGGGTGCAGATTCTACGCTGGCAGGATTTTAAATCAAACTATCATTTGCTCCTTTAACAGGCCATTCAAATCCTGCACTGAGCCAATGGCAGTTGGACCCTGCGGGAATGCTGTGTCTCTGCTCCCCACTCGCCATGGGTCCGCACTAGTGGCAGTGCTACCATTACAGTAGCTCTACCATTTAAAAAAAATACAAAGTAAATTTGTCAGAAAGTGCAATGCACAAAAAATGCTGGAGAAACTCAATAGGTCATGCAGTATTTATAGGAAGCAAAGAGTAACCAATGTTTCTGGCCTGAGCCCTTTGTCCACCTTGACGATGGGCACAAGGGTGAAAGACTACAATCACAGTTTCTACAGACATTCCTGTTTAACTCCATGTGTCAGGAAGGTCAGTTTAAACATATAATGCTCTTTAGGGATGTCGACAGAGGGACAAACAGCAGAGAAATAGGTCCTTTGAACTACTGAGCCCGTCAACCATCATCCGATGTGTTTCCAACAATTTCTGCTTTTGTTTGCAGCGTCTGGAGTTTTTGATTTTTTTCATATTTTCAAAAAATATTTGAAATATTTTAAGTGTATCCTTAATATTAAACTTTGACATGAAAATTAATGGTTCTAGAAGATGAAGGGAGATTTACTGACCCAGTGAAGGAGCTGAGGGTTACTACCATCCCATAACCAGGAACTCAACTGTCACCAATTCCATTCATCTTTTTAAAACAGAGACAACACAAAGTTTGGAAAATGTGGCTCATTTTACATACTGTACTTTAAATGAAAAGCAAAATAATTGAAGTGCACAACACAGTGTGAGATTAAAAACATGATTTTGAGATTTTTAAAAATGATTTTGAAGAAGTTTACTTTCAAGTTATTAGTTGACAAAAGTGATTTTCCATGGATAAAATCAGTGCTTTATCTGGCAAGGATAATAGATCTTTGAACTTAACATTGGTGGTGAGTAAATTATTAGAAGAGATTCTGAGAGATAAGATGTTCATGCATTTGAAAAAGCAAGAACTGAACAGGAAGAATTAGATTGTAGATTTGAGAAGTAATCAAGAGGTAATGAAGTAATGAAGGCAGGGCGTTGACCCTGTCTACATTGATAAGGTTCTGCATGGTGGGGTGGTCCTGGTTATAACAGGGCTAATGAGCCAAATAAAAACATATTTGGCATGATTGTAGGTCACAGATTGGCAGAGGTAGGTTGTTTCTTAGAGTGGAGGCCTGTGAGAAGTGATGTGTTATAGGGATTAATGCTGGTTTATCAGTTATACCCAATGATCTGGATGAGAATGCATGTGGCATTGTAACAAGTTTGCAGATGATACTAATATAATAATGAGAAATGATAACTAAGATTGCAATGTGATCTTGATCATCTGAGTCAATGGGCCAAGGATTAGCAATTTTGTCAAATCAGGACTTGAACAGTAAATTGTAGGATTCTAGGGAATGTTGTAGAATGGAGAGACCTTGGGGTGTAAGTAGATAGTTCCCAGAGAGTGGAAACAAAGATAAACAGAGTGCTGAAGAACATATATGGCAGATTTACTTTCATCAATCAGGACACCAAGTACAGGGTTTGGGACATTATGTAATAGCAGTACAAGATATTGTCAAAGCTATATTTGGAATACAATGCAATTTTGGTTGTTGTTAAACTGGAAAAGGTGCAACATACAAAATATTACCAAGATATTTCTAAGAAGAGGCTAGACAAATTAGAACTTTAAAAAAAACTGGAGCATAGGAGGCTAAAGGGTGTATGGAGGTATAATAATCATGAGCGGCATAGATAAGACAATTAGTCACAGTCTTTTCCCCAGTATAGGAGAGTCAAAATTTGAGGGGGGTGGGAGAAAGAGGAAATATTTAAAATGGACCTGAGAAGCAGTCTTTTCCCACAAAAGGTGGGATATATACAGGACAAGGTAGCAGAAGAAGTGGTAGAGGTGGGTATAATTATGACATTTAACAGATGGTTAAGGGGATATGGACCAAGAACAGGCAAATGGGATGAGCTCAGAAGGGCAAATTAGTTGGTAAGTGTGGGTTGGCTCAAAGGGCCGATTCCATGCTGTATAACCATGACCCTTACATACAGAAAGGCTTTTGCACCAAGGATGTTTCAGACACTTAATAAACAGTTCCTTACTACAGTTAGTCTTGCAAAATTTGCGGAAATATTTTGCATAGTAAAGCAAACAATGTTTGGTCATAATGAACTTCTGCCTTTGACTGCAATGTAATCCTTAGGTGACTCATGGTAAAGCTTCAATACAGCTATAGAGAGGTAGCATGAAAAAGAATCAAAAGGAGCAATTTTAATCCTGGTTAGAACATATCAACCAAAACCCTGCTCCATCTAAAAGTTTTACTTTTAAACTTCACTATTAAGGTGCTATATCTATACACACATACATTTACCTATTCATCTATTACATACACATACAAAACCAGAAATCAGAGAATTTTTTTTTTGGTTGGTTGGATGGATGATTTAGAAGAAAGTTCTGCTCTAATTTTTGTTTAATTGAAAATGTTCCAGTTTTTTTTTCCCCCAGAACACAAAACTTGAATGCAAGTGTAATTTTAAAATAAATCTCCAGAATGTGGACTGCAACTCATTGTCAACTCTGGCATACTCACCTCAGGGCATCATCTTCTTGCATTATGGATTGCTTGATTCTAGCTAGTTCCTTTCGTAGTTGTTTCTGCTCCAAGTGGTTCATGCACAGTAGATCATCACGTGACTGTAATTCAATTTGCAGTTCTGAAAGTTTTAATTCCATTTTCTATATATATATATATACAAAAATCAAAATTTGAATTAGATTACCAACTTATGCTACAAGATCAAGAATATTCAAAATGTATCACTTGTATCAATATATAGTAGGCCAAAATTTGCTCCCAGTTTCAAGCCACTTGTACTCACTGCAGACCACTGAACCGACCACATTCTAACATTCGGTGAAACTGCTTTTGTTGCTGCCCATTTGAAGCTCTCCTGGTTCAATAGGGTAAGGGTTTGCGCAGTGGTAGGATCATGCATCAAGTTGACAGGCAGCAGATTAATGGGATGGAGGCCAGGACAAATCCTCAAACAAAATGGTTAAAAAAAAAAACTGACTGTTGGCAAAGATATATCACATCTGAGACAACTGTCAAATCCACTAGGAACTTTTGACTTGTAATACATTTGAATCCCTTTGCCATTAAAAAAAAACATTTTAAAACATCAACATTACTACAAATATAAAGTAATTAAAATACAACTCAATAAGATATAATAAATATATTAAAATACTAAGTGGAATTATTTTTTTGAAATCTAAATGATCATATACAGAATCACTCTCTCACCCACCCTCTCCATTCAGAAGAATGGTCGGTTCTTGATTCACAAGATAATGGAGAGAAAGGAGGAGGATCAGGCTGAAAGGAACCGGGTACTGATTTGAATTGTGGAGTAGACTCAATGGGCTGAATGGCCTAATCCTACTCTAAAGTATTATGGTTTTAAGTTGTTTAGCAAGCAAATATTGGGAAATTCCAGCAATTATGTCCTCCTCTAGAGAGCAACAATGGAGAAATCACTGCCATTGCTTGGCGAATAAATTTGGAAATTTTGCATTGGTAGAAAAATGTGTGCAAAGACTGAGAAACGTTTGTAATTTTTTGTGATTCTAGCGCAAATACACACGTGGCTATATCCAATGGAAAATCTGTCTTGAGGAAAACATTTAAAAACAAAACAAAATTTTGTTGCTCGTTTTAACACATTGTAAAGATCAAATATCAAGATTAAAATCATGAATTAAGGAAAGTGAGGGGAGAAGACAACTCAAACAAATTTGCAATCTTTCAGATGATTTTTTTTCCCCCATGCATTTATGAGGTAAAATACATTTTCTCATGTGCAATGCTTTTGGAAATAAAAACTCCAGAGACTCTTCCATTATTCTAAGCATCAAGACGTCATTTGAGGAAGATTTTGAAATGCTATTTTTAAAAACTTAACATTGCATTGCCAGATATAAACATGAACTACCAGTAATAATAAGATTGAGCCTGCTATTTTAATTATGACTGAAGCAAAACCTCTTGACTGCCTGGAGAGTGCACTAACCCATAATGGGTATTGCTGGCATACACAAACCTTCAATCCCCAATTGCTTTGCAATAAATGGATTGATAGAAACTTAAGATCTGGACTTGTATATGTACAGCCTGTTACATTATTAATTATGCTTACAAGTAGCTTTGTGAAATCCCAAAAAATCTCTTAAAAAGGAGGGGGAGATTTGACATACACCAGATATACTTTTGAGACTCAAAAACCACTCCTTGCTGACCAATGAAAACTGATTTGGCGCACAAGTCAACCCATGAAAAATCAAAAAGACACCAACTACAACAGATTTTCATTGAAATTTATATTGAAAACAACACATTTAGGACCCTTCAAAAATCACTATCATTATAATCTTCTGAGGCAAAGGTAGCGCCAAGCACATCCATACTCTCACTGTTTAATTAGTCATACGGGCCACAATCTCTATCTGATGAGGTGGCTTCAGCTTTGTCATCGGTGTCCAATAAATTATCTTCCATGCCATCAATTGCACAAAAGATACCATACTTTTTAAACAATTTTATCAGTTTTTACTTAACTTTATCCCATGCCTTGAGTACGAAGTCACACAATACATCAAGCGATGCAGCGCGCGTTTCCCCACCTTTTGTGAGCAATTTTTCTGCACTTGACATCCATGCATTCCATTCCTCATGCACATGGTCTTTGAATGGCTTGTTCAACCAGACATCAAAAGGTTGCAATAAAGACAGGTCGCCTAACAGTAGCAGTGAGGTTAGTGAAGGGGTCATGAAGGAAATTGGTAATGCGTGCAACAAAGGGATAGCAGTTGTAATGGGTGTCTTTAATCTACATGTAGATTGGGTGAACCAAATTGGTAAGGGTAAGGTTGAAGAGAATTTCATAGAATGTATGCTGGATTGTTTTCTAAATCAGCATGTTGAGGAACTGACGAGGGAACGAGCCATTCTAGTCTGGGTATTGAGTAATGGAGAGGGGTTAATTAGCAATCTTGTGAGGAACCCCTTGGGCAAGAGTGACCACAATATGGTGGAGTTCTTCATTAGGATGGAATGTGACAGAGTTGATACGGATACAAAGGTTTTGAACTTGAAGAGGGGTAACTTTGGTAGGAGGAGATGTGAATTGGCTAAAATAGATTGGCAAATGGTACTTAAAGGACTAACGGTAGAAATGCAATGGCAATCGTTTAAGGATAGCTTGGAGCAAGTGCAGAAAATGTACATCCAAATTTATACAAAGAATAAACTGAGGAGGATAGTGCATCCGCAGCTACCAAGGGAGATCCGAGAGAGTGTCAAATCCAAAGGAGGAGCTTACAAATTAGCCAAAAAGAATAATATCCCTGATGATTGGGAGAAATTCAAAGTTCTACAGAGGAGGACAAAAGTATTAATTAGAAAAGTTAAAAAGGATTATGAGAGGAAGATGGCAGGGGACATAAAAAATGACTGTAAAAACTTTTATAGATACGTTAAGAGAAAGAGGTTAGTTAAGACAAATGTGGGTCCATTGTGGACAGAAACGAGTGAGTTGATCATGGAGAGCAAGGGTATGGCAGACTGTTTGAATGACTAGTTCGGTCTTCGCTAAGGAAGACATAACTAATCTACAGGAAATTATTGAGGATCGGGGATCTATTGTGACAGAGGGACTAAAGGAAATAATTGTAAGTCGAGAAGTTGTATTAGTTAAAGGCGGATAAATCCCCGGGGGTGGATAGTCTGCATCTGAGAGTGCTGAAGGAAGTAGCCCAGGAAATAGTGGATGCATTGGTGATAATGTTTCAAACCTCTTTGGATACTGGATTAGTTCCTGAGGATTGGAGGGTGACCAATGTAACCCCACTCTTTAAGAAGGGAGGGAGAGAGAAAAATCGGGAAACTACAGACAAGTTAGCCTGACATCGGTAGTAGGGAAGGTGCTAGAATCGGTTATTAAAGGTGCAATTGCAGTACATTTGGAAAGTAATGGTATCATCACACAGAGTCAGCATGGTTTTGTGAAGGGGAAATTATGTCTGACGAATCTAATAGAGTTTTTTGAGGATGTAACCAGTAGAGTGGATAGGGGAGTGATATATCTGGACTTTAAGGCGTTTGATAAGGTTCTGTGCAGAAGACTAGCATATAAACTTAAGGAGCATGGTATAGGAGGTATGGTATTAAGGTGGATAGAGAATTGGTTGAGGGACAGGAAGCAAAGAGAAGGAATAAATGGGTTCTTTTCAGAATGGCAGCCAGTGACTAGTGGGGTACTGCAGTGCTCAGTGCTGGGGCCACAGTTGTTTACGATATATATCAAGGACTTTAATGTGGGAATAAATAGCAGTATCTCAAAATTATCAGACGATACGAAGTTTGGTGGTAGGGTTAGCTGTGTGGAGGATGCTAGGAGAGTGCAAGGTGATTTGGACAAGTTAGGCGAGTGGGCCAGGATGTGCCAGATGCAATATAATGTGGATAAATGCAAGGTTATCCAGAGGATTATTATTTAATGATATCTGTTCAGGAAAAGGGGAGATGCAGCGAGACTTGGGTGTTGCTGTGCATCAGTCGTTGAAAGTGGGTGTGCAGGTGCAGCAGGTGGTGAGGAGGGCGAATGGTACGTTGGCGTTCATAGCGAGAGGATTTGAGTACAGGAATAGGGAGATCATGCTGCAGCCGTTCAGGGCCTTGGTGAGGCCACACCTGGAGTACTGCGTGCAGTTTTGGTCACCTTATCTTAGGAAGAATAGCCTTGCCTTGGAGGGGGTGCAGAGAAGGTTCACTAGGCTGATACCTGGGATGGAGGGGCTCGCAAATGAAGAAAGGTTGGATAGACTAGGCTTGTATTCTCTGGAATTTAGAAGATTGAGGGGGGATCTTATAGAAACTTATAAAATTCTTAAGGGTTTAGACAGACTAGATGCAGGAAGGTTGTTTCCAATGCTGGGAAAAAGCAGAACCAGGGGCCATAGTTTAAAGATAAGGGGGAATTTTTTTAGGACTGAGATGAGGAAATATTTCTTCTCTCAGAGAGTGGTAAATGTGTGGAATTCTTTGCCACATGAAGTAGTTGAGGCCCGTTCCCTGTCAATATTTAAATGTAGGTTAGATTTGGCCCTTGTGACCAAGGGGATTGGGGGTAAGGGGAGAAGGCAGGAACCGGGTACTGATCAGCTATGATCATAATGAATGGTGGTGTAGGCTTGAAGGGCCAAATGGCCTACTCCTACACCTATTTTCTATGTTTCTAAGATATCAAACCAACTGAAAGAACCTCAATGTAAGTATTATGCAGTGCTAATCTACTTTTTGTGATGTCAGTTAAATGGCTACAAAGCAGATCCAAGACCAGTAAACTCCGTTCCTTACATAAACCTACTGGTTGCCTGTTCCACACATTTCTATCCATAGTTTTACACCACTTTCATCCATCCATCCTTTTTAATGAAAATATACAAAAATACCCGCAGGGTATTTCATATTCAATTTAATTTTGCATTTGAAATTTACCATGCGTCTCAACTTTGTCCCATCGGTCATGCACAATAACACCACGGTAAACCTAGTCTTTTTGTGGCCTGTACTTCTGGTTTGCAGTTTTCATATCTTTCTATTCCACTGTTCTATTACCCATCATGTCAAAATTCATAGGGGTTTTGTTCAGGTTTGCAATATTTGCCAATGCAAACTTGTGTTTTTACGTGTTATGTATAATAAACTTTTGATCAAAATCTTTTTAGTTTGAGTAATTTAAAAAAAATCTTAATACCAGATTTTTCCTGTTCATGAAACAGTTGCACCAACTTACTGTAGCTTCAAAATCATTGCTAAGTTCTGGGTGTGGCTTTGCCCACTCCAGTCTTATTTTATTTTGGGTGACTGGGTAGCAATCTTGCCTCAGTCGGCAATGTCATTTTCCAACTCTGGCCAATGAGTGATTCCTCTTCTCATCAAACATTGCCTTTTTGGTATTTTTCTTAGTCTTTTCTTTCTTCCTCCAATCTCTTACCAACTTCTTATATACATCTAATTTTCTTGTAGCTGCACAGTTGTTGGTTTTCTTGACCATTTCTATCAATTTTACTTTAAAACTCACTATACTTTGGTAATTTTGATGGAGCCTCCATGACAATAATCTCCTCCAGCGAATGCCCAGCAGATCAATCATCATGATTTTTGGGGGTAGAGCTATATGCCAAAAAACACCCAACATCTCATTGTGATTTTTGGGGGTAGACCTATATGCCTGATGCTGAAAGGTGGTGGTGGTGTGGGGGGGGAGGGGTTGACTTATTTGCCAAAATATATGGTCATTATTTGTCGTTGCTGAATCCACTCAGGAGTATAATTGAAGCAAATGCACACAATTGTATCGTACTTCTAGGAAGTGTGACTTTTGGGTTTAAAATTGTAATTCCCCATTGAGCTTAAATAAAGACTAATCTCGTACCTTTATGTAAGTATAATTAAAATACAAAAGATAGCAAACAAAGCCATTTTTATTTAAATATTCTACAAGCTACTTTTTCTAAAATATCTAATTGTACACAGTTGGAAAACAAAGCTCATTCTGCCCCCTAAAAGATGAAAAAAAGCTTTGATTTTAATTAAGAAATAAATACCTTGAGTTTTTTTTAAAAAAAGACTTTGAATCAATCACCTCTAATAACACTGGAAGCAATTAATTTTTAGAAAGTGAACAGCATGCATGTTATAATTAGATATGATATGTTAACATTGAAATGGTGTCATGTTTATTACTGGTGGTGCTTGTTATAGTTCTCAGAAGTAATGCTCATGCTTTTGAACCACCAATTTCAAATCAAATGAAGAAATGGTGATATAGGTGGAAAAGCATCAACATTTGGCCATAATTCAGTGAACAACGGATGGCAATGTTGATGTCACCATGTAAACAGAGCATACAAAATGTAACAAATTCTGGGAAATCTTTTTGCTCATCTTGTTTAAAAGTTACTTGGACATTTAACAACTTTGTTTTGTATACTTAAGAAGTAAAAGAAAACAACTTTAAACCACATACTTAATAAAAACTTTAAATACCTGGCATCTACTTTGGTAACATTTAACCTTTTCCAAGAGATTTTGCTGTTCCTCCTGATGAAATTCCTCTTGTGTAGTCTTTTCCTCAATAGTATTCTTCAGTTGTTCAATGGTGGCCTCATCACTCCTGATTGTGTCCTGAGCACATACCACACAAGTCTTCAGATATTTTATTTCTGATTCACGCAATTCTAATTGCTCCCAGTCATTCCATTTTGCATCAGAAATTTGGGGCTATTGCATTGGAAGTAAAAGGCATCAATATAATTTCTCATGAGGATAAAAGCAATTATTTTTATTAAAAATTACTTCACAATAAAAATTAATATTGTTCTTATCTATGAAGTAATTAGTTAAATACAGATTCTACACAATGTCAGAAAAAGTTATCACTGCTCTACATATAACCAAATTTCAATACTTCACAATCCAAAAAGTATTTTACCCAACTGATGATGAATAATGCAAGACTGTTTTGAATCCATCTAAAATTTTTACTGAATAATTATCTCACCGTATTTAGTGTCTGTGTGTCTATTGCAACTTCTACTTTAGCTGTGCATCAAATGACCTCACCCTTGTGCCACGAACCATTAGAAATCCTGGTTATAACAGGAGGTCCACAAGTTTGATCTGAGTTTCTAGCTCTCTGTCACTTCAATTTTCTATCCATTCTGACACATCTTTCTTTGGTCTACTATACTCTTCCAACAAAGGTCAACATTATCTCCTAATTTTTCATCTGGAAATATTGCAGCCCTTGGAGTCAACATGAAATCAAACAACTTAACAACTTCAGATAATCAGCCAGAACTGGCCAGCTCTGATGGAAGATCATTGATCTGTAATGTTAACTGATTTTAAAAAAAATGCTAACTGAATATTTGCAGTATTCACTTCTTTCAGATTTCTAGCAAGTTCTGTTCTGCATTTCATAGGTTCAGCATTGTTTATATTCATTTTTCCTCTCCTCTGTTCTCATTTATCTCCCTCTGTTACTCCCTCCATTGCAGGTGTACTCTTCCAAATAGATCAGCTAGGATTAAGAAACTGGACAGTGAGAAAAACTATCCAAAATTACAATACGATCATAATGAACTGGGAATGTGCAGTGAGGAAGGTTAGGTGGAATTTAACTCTGACAAATGCAAGATAATGAACCAGAGTAAGACACATAATAAATGTTAGGGTCCTGGACAGTGTTGAAAATGGGATCACAATCAGACAGGCTGGTGAAAAAGGCATTTGGCCTATTGGATTTCAATAGTCAAGTACAGGAGCTTAAGCATCATATGTCAACTCAACAAGAAATTGGTTAGACCACATTTTTTAAAAAAAAATGCACAATAGAAGCCAAATTCTGGCCATTAAATCCTGCGCTGCCAAATTACAGCTAATTAACATACAATTCTCTAGTTTTACAGGGCGAGATGAAACTAGAGCATCTGAGGAAACCCATACCAGTCACAGAGAGACAGCGTGAGATTTGAACCCGGGGCACTGGTGCTGTAATAACATTGTGCTAACCTCTATACTAACTGTACCAGCCAATAATGTGATTTGATCTTATTTGATGAGATTCCTTTGAGATTGAAGAGCCCCTTCAACTCAAAATAGTTATTACAGTACCCAAACAACTGGTGGAATCCACCGAGCTTGATTGGATCAACTATCATGTCATGTTTTCTGATTTTTAATCTTGGTTTGATAGTGCATTTTTATTTATTTTTATTATTATTCAATTTAACCACTGGTTATAAATAAATTAAAGCACTGTTTAAGGGTTGACACACTGGCAATTGATGACTGGTTACCAAACAAACAACAGAGAGAAGGAATAAACAAGTCAATCTCAATTTGGGAGACCAGCAGGGTGTCACAGAGGTTGGTGCTGTTCAAATGATATGCAATTAAATCATTGTGCAAAAAAGACTAACAAGAGTATAGGATAAATATGGAATTGACATTTCCCTTGGATAAGGTGGCTGGAGCAAGGTGACCTAGTCTTGAAATAAAGGTCAGCCATAAGGACAGATATGGAAATAAATAGTGAGTAATGATTCAATGGAATTCTCTGCCCAAGAAGCTGCAGAGTATATTCAATGAAGATATTAATACATTTTAGGTCAAGGGAACCACAATGAATGGTATTAGTGTACAAAAGTGGCACTAGTGCAAACCATCAGCATGATCTTAATAATTTGCAGAGTAGAGCCAAGGTGCTGAATGCCTTACTCCTTTTTACCCATGTTCTTTTTCAAAAAAATTTAGTCAAGAGGATAGACAACCCTTCAGCACCTTTTCCTCTTAGCATAATAAAATGCCGCGCTACCAGAGTTGATGTAACAGCAGCGCTGCCGCTGGTGTAAACACAGAAGAGCGGAGAGCAGAGACACAGTTCTGCTCTGGAGGGTTCAACCAGCTGATCGTAAGGCTGGCCTGTTAAAGGAGCAGATAATGTTTTGTTTTAACATGCTGTAACTGTGTGGGTTGTGTCCAAGGTGGTGGTGCCCATCCTCAGAGGAGCAACAGATTGGCACAGGGCTCTGGAAATGAAGGAGAAACAAAAGAGACCATGACGGCAGACCTCACAGGGGACCCACACAGACTGCAGGTTTATGGAACCTTATGGGAACCAGGATATTGGAACCAAGAATAGAGAGGTATTGATGCAAGAAGGGTTCCTGAAGGCTTCCTGATTGTGATGGAGGTTTGGGTCTGGAGCTCAGATTACTGAAGAATCACACAGGTGTTTGTGAAGCTGCAGGAACACTGGCAGAAAATCCACAGTTACTCAGTGACTCTGGAGGGACTCACTTTGTTTTTCTTTTTTCTCTGACTGTAAGGCGTACCAGGCAGCACTAATGGTGATTCTTTCTGTCTTACAACAAGCAAAAGGAAATTTTGCATAATATTACATGTTCTATTACATGACAATAAAGAAAGCTTGAATCTTTAAAACAGCAACATGGAAATGCAGGAGACTACAAATGCTAATACATAGAGCAAAAAAAAACAAAATGCTGTTGGACCTCAATGGGTTAAGGCAGCATCCAAAGAGGAAACTGGAAAGTTGCCTTTTCAGGTGAAAATCCTCCTTCAGGTTTTGGCTCAAACTGTTCATTTTCCCCAAGTTTCTCTAACATTTTGTATTTATTCTTGCTTTAAAAATAAAAATTCCACAGGCACAAGTGATGAATAATTGGAAATGAGAGAACAGCAGAGAAGTAAAATGTACTTTGTATCTGTCATCACAGAATATACAGAAAACATCCCAGAAGCTGTGGTGAACAACAGATCTGGAGTACATGAAGGGCTGAAAGAAATCAGAATTAGAAAATTGATAACTTGGAACCAGTTTTTGAAAAAGGTGGCTATGTTGCAACTAATGATGCAAGAAGTGAGAGTTTAATGTCATACACATAAATAAATGCACAAATGCACTGAAAGTCTTGCTGTATCCACACTGGAATGCAAGATACACCAACTACATATTATTACAAAATTAAATTGCCACAATATGCCAAGACAGGAAAGAGATAAAAGGATAGATAAAAAATTACATTTGCTCCAAGAAAAAGAAACTAATGTTTCAATAGTTCAAACAGATTTTTTGACAGTCTTAGAGTAGTTTATGGTTAGGGTAGAGCAGAAATGTACAAGATCAAGAGCTTTTGGGGGGAAAATCTGTTCTTAAACCTTGAGGTGCTAGACTTGAGGCTTTTGTACTTCCTGCTTGTAGGATTCAGTGAGAAGAGATTGTGACCAGGGTGATGGGGATCCTTTATGATGTTGACTGTCTTCAATGATAACAAGGCATTGTCCTCCAAAATTTGTAGATTCTCATGAAGATTTAAGACTAAGTAGAAAATGTGATATTATTTGATAAAGGCAGGAGAGAGAAAATGGGGAACTACGGTTAGTCTCAACTGGAGTATAGGAAATGCTAGATTATGTGGTAACAAACACTTAGATAATAAGTTGGGCAGGGTCAACATAGATTTATATAAATGAAAATATGTTTGCCGTATGTAAGAGTATCGTGAAGTTCCAAGTAATTGAAAAGGGGGAAAGCAATGAATGTGAGACTTGTGCATTGACAAGTTCTCCAAAAAAAAGTACAGTACAAGGAATTTGGAGTAATACACTGGCATAGATTGGAATAATACTGGATCATTTTGGGTTGGAAGGCTTTGAGTAGTGGGGTGAGGGAAGGACCCAAGTTTGTAGGTGATACAAGTAGGGTATTACTGTGGGTTGAAATAGCAAAACCTAGTCTACCATCCAAGCACATTGAAAAGATGTGGGCAAACAGACAAATAATGATTTTAATCCATCAATTAAGCAATCTCAAGTTATTTCTATGTGTGTCATAGTAAGAAAGACTGATGGAAATCATTCCTAATGTGGATCAGGAATTACTGACATTGTAATTAGAGAATGTAAACACTTACTTCCAACATTTTATTGAGTTTAGCCTGCTCCAAGCAATTTTCCCATTCCCATCTGCAATCTTTACCTTGAATATCTCCTTAGCTTGCTTTAACTGATGCTTTTCCAGCTTCTTATAGGTACTGTGCAGTTGATAGAGCTAAAGAATATGATAACAAATCATTCTAACTGAAATGCCAAAAACAAAGAATAGACATTTTATTGAATTTTTTCTGTTTTTCATGTAGCAGTACAATTAAACCCAATCAAGGTCACATTCTTATAGAAATATCAATCAGCATTATTCCCACACCACAAGCATAAAACAAGAGATTATTAATACTTTAACAAGAAACTAAACATCAGTGGGAGGAAGACCAACATAAATGCATCCATATTTTTGCTATCAGCCAAATGATAGATGTAAAGGAAGGGCAGAGATGAAATTACTGGTCACAATAATACAATTTTCAAAATATCACTGTCAAAGCATTCCAACATTTTATTTTCTCCTGCCTCAAACAATATTTAAAACCGTGACTGAACACTGGCAATAAAAGACACAAGGAACTTACATCAGATTTCAAAGATTTAAACTGTTCTTCATACTTCTGCATCATTAACCTATGAGAGTTTTCAAAATCTTGTAACTGTTGATGAAGTTTATCCACCTGTGAAACAATAATGCATAGAGATTTGTCTTTTTCTATTAAAAAATGTGTCATTCAAACAAAGGATCAAGCTTCTTTTATTAAACTCAACAAGAACTTTCAATCCCTAAAGGAATATTTCCAGCTTTAAGAATGATGCAACCTTAAAAATGTAAAACAAACCCATGGTGGAAATCATATCCATGATAATCTGCAAAAAAAAGTTTTACCAATTTACCAGTACATGTTCTTGATTAATAGATCATTAAAATTAGGAGATAGCATATATGTGTAATAAACATAAGGTAGTGATCATGGGAGATTTTAACTTCCCTCACATTGATTGGGATACCCATACAGTAAGAGGGCTGGATGGGCTAGAGTTTATCAAATGTGTACAAGATAGTTTTCTTAATCAATATGTAGAGGAACCGACTCAGGATGGTGTAATACTGGATCTCCTGTTAGGGAACGAGATAGGTCAAGTGTCTGAGGTTAATGTTGGAGAACAAATTGGGTCTAGTGATCACAACTCTATTAGTTTTAGGGAAGAACAAAGAAAAGTCTAAAGTTGAGGTTCTGGATTGGAGAAAAGCAAATTTTGAAGGAATAAGAATGGATTTGGGGAGTATTGAGTGGGACATGATTTTTTTCAGGAAAGGATGTAAATGAAAAATATTCAAAGCAGAAATTTTGAGAGTACAGAGTAGACATGTCCCAGTGAGGATCAAAGGAAAGGCTGGAAGTCATAGGGAGCCTTGGTTTTCGAGGAATATTAGAAATTTGGTTAGGAGAAAGAGGGAGGTGTACAAGAGGTATAAATAGCAGAGTGATGAGAAATTGAAAGAGGACAACAAGGAGTGTAGAAAAAAATTAGAAAGGCCAAAAATAGGCTTTGGCAGGCAGAGTAAGTATAAATCCAAAGGGTTTCTATAGGTACATTAAAAGTAAAGGATTAGTGAGGGATAGAATTGGACCCCTTGTAGATAGGGAGGGTAGGCTATGTGAAAAGTCAGAGGAGATGAGGGAAATTTTAAATGATTTATTTTCCTCGGTATTCACTAGGGAAAAAAATATTGTACCAGTTGAAGTAAAGAAAAATAGTGGGGAGGTCATGAATCATACAAGGATAACCGAGGAGGTAGTGATAGCAGTGTTAAAAAAGATAAAGGTGGACAAATCTCTGGGTCCGGACAAAGTATTCCCAAGGACACTCAGTGTACAGATAGTGGGGCCATTAACAGAGATATTTAGGATGTCACTGGTCATGGGGGTAGTGCCAGAGGATTGGAGGGTGGCTCATGTTGTTCCGCTGTTTAAGAAAGGGTCCAAATATAATCCTGGAAATTATAGACCTGTGAGTCTGACATCTGTGGTGGGTAAGTTGATGGAAAATGTTCTGCGGGATGGCATTTACAAATATTTGGAAGAACAGGGATTGATAGGTAGTAGTCAGCATGGTTGTCATTGGTAGATCATGCTTAACAAACCTTATAGAGTTTTTCGAGGGGGTTACAAAAAAGATTGATGAAGGGAAGGCTGTGGATGTTGTCTATTTAGACTTTAGTAAAGCTTTTGACAAAGTTCCCCACAGGAGGTTAGGAAAAAAGGTGGAGGCATTAGGTATAAATAAGGAGGTAGTGAAATTGATTCAACAATGGTTGGATGGGAGGTGTCAGAGAGTAGTGGTAGAAAATTGTTCGTTAAATTGGAGGCCGGTGACTAGTGGAGTTCTTCAGGGATCGGTCCTGGGTCCACTATTGTTTGTTACATATATTAACGATCTGGAAGAAGGGGTGGTGAATTGGATAAATAAGTTTGCAGATGATACAAAGATTGGACAGTGAGGAAGATTACCGTAGCTTAAAAAGAGATACAGGAAAGCTAGAGGAGTGGGCTGATGGAATTTAATACGGATTAGTGTGAAGTGTTGCATTTTGGAAAGGCAAATCTAAATAGATCATATACATTGAAAGGTAGACAATTGAGGAGTGCAGAGCAACAAAGGGATTTAAGAGTTATGGTAAATAGTACCCTCAAAGTTGATAGAGTGGTGAAGAAGGCATTTGGAATGTTGGCCTTCATAAATCGGACTATTGAATTCAAGAGTTGGGATGTTATGATGAAATTGGTGAGGCCAAGTTTGGAATACTGTATGCAGTTTTGGTCACCAAATTATAGGAAGGATATAAACAAAATAGAGAGAGTGCAGAGAAGGTTCATGAGAATGTTGACAGGATGTCAGGGTTTGAGTTACAGAGAAAGGTTGAGCAGCCTGGGGCTTTTTTCTCTGGAGTGTAGAAGATTGAGGGGGGATTTGATGGAGGTGTTCAAGATTTTAAAAGGGACAGAGAGAGTCAACGTGGATAGGCTTTTTCAATTAAGAGTGGGGGATATTCAAACCAGAGGCCATGGCTTGAGATTGAAGGGGGAAAATTATAAGGGGAACATGAGAGGAAATTTCTTCACGCAAAGGATGGTTGGGATGTGGAATAAGCTTCTGGCGGAGGTGGTTGAAGCAGGGATGTTATTTACATTTAAGGAAAGACTGGACAATTACATGGAGGGGAGAGGATTGGAGGGGTATGAGACCAGGTGCTGGTCAGTGGGACTAGGAGGGTGGGGATTTGTTTCAGCATGGACTAGTAGGACCAAACTGGCCTGTTCTGTGCTCTATATGGTTATATTATTTCAAACAATGATAGTGATATTAAAAAGTGCAGTTACAGATTTAATCCCATTGTAAAAGAAAAATAGAATGCAAATTTTTTTTTGAATAGAAATGGGCAACACAGTTGGTGTAGTGGTTAATGCAACGCCTTTACCATGCCAGCAATTGGGACTGGGGTTCGCATCCTGTTCTGTCAGCAGTTTCCCCCACAGTTTGAAATGTACCAGGGATGTTGGTTAAGTGGGTGTAAATTGGGCAGCATGGACTCGTGGGCCAAAATGTCTAAATTTTTTTTAAAATTGGCAAAGGAAGAGCTTTAATTTTTGAGAAGGGAGACAAAGCGAGCTTGAATATTGCAGAGAAGTAAATTAGGGTGCAGAGGGAAAGAAAGTGGGGTGTGGGCAGAAAAGAGAAAATAGAACAGAGACAAAGATGTCCAGAAAAAGGAAGGCCAGCTCTGAACGGAATCAATCAGCTCTGAACGGAATCAATCAGCTCTGAACGGAATCAATCAGCTCTGAACGGAATCAATCAGCTCTGAACGGAATCAATCAGCTCTGAACGGAATCAATCAGCTCTGAACGGAATCAATCAGCTCTGAACGGAATCAATCAGCTCTGAACGGAATCAATCAGCTCTGAACGGAATCAATCAGCTCTGAACGGAATCAATCAGCTCTGAACGGAATCAATCAGCTCTGAACGGAATCAATCAGCTCTGAACGGAATCAATCAGCTCTGAACGGAATCAATCAGCTCTGAACGGAATCAATCAGCTCTGAACGGAATCAATCAGCTCTGAACGGAATCAATCAGCTCTGAACGGAATCAATCAGCTCTGAACGGAATCAATCAGCTCTGAACGGAATCAATCAGCTCTGAACGGAATCAATCAGCTCTGAACGGAATCAATCAGCTCTGAACGGAATCAATCAGCTCTGAACGGAATCAATCAGCTCTGAACGGAATCAATCAGCTCTGAACGGAATCAATCAGCTCTGAACGGAATCAATCAGCTCTGAACGGAATCAATCAGCTCTGAACGGAATCAATCAGCTCTGAACGGAATCAATCAGCTCTGAACGGAATCAATCAGCTCTGAACGGAATCAATCAGCTCTGAACGGAATCAATCAGCTCTGAACGGAATCAATCAGCTCTGAACGGAATCAATCAGCTCTGAACGGAATCAATCAGCTCTGAACGGAATCAATCAGCTCTGAAGCAGAAAGCTGAAGCTTGGTCAAATTCAGAGCAATCTTCAGCCACTGACCTAGGGCAACACTTTCTCTTTACCCAAGAAGGTCTAGATATTAGTGTTCACTTCATTTTAGAGCACAGAATTCCAGATTTTCACAATTCTGTGTGGGAAAAGGTTCTTTTTAGTTTTACTCTTAAATACAATTATTCTAATCTGAAGAGCTTCATTCCAAAATTTCTTAAGGGAAAATAATGTCTTTCTGATAATTGTCAAATATGCTGATCAGCTATGACTCATTTTACAAAATTCAAAAGAATACAGGATACATTTATTTACCTTTAAATTTAAATATTTTAGCCTCATTATCATTTTTGTGAAACAAAATTGCTTTAACACAAAGGTTAAATTTAGAATAATATTTTAGCATTATAAACAGGTGATGTTTGTAGAAGGACCCTGGAAGTACATAACATCCAACTCAACTCTTGATATCACTTGCATAATATTATTAAATTTTGTACACACGAATAGGTTGCTTATGTGCATGGCCCTGCATGAATTAAAGTTGGCCTGTCTGATTAGGACCCATATTGGCACTGAAAACCTGACTCACTTGGGCAATTACTAGGCCTCTATGCTGCTGAGTCTTTCAGCTTTAAGTCCACGAATATGATTCAGTCACCTATTTTGAACAAATCGACTTTTAGAGGCATCCAGCAATTGTGTGATTAAGCCTGGAGAACTGTTTATTTTTGTTGAAAGAATATATTTGTGTTCAGAAGGAATTTATCAAAATTTCAATGAATTCCTTGTATGAAAGCAGTAGAGAATGAATAGAGATTGAAAAGAAGGACAACATTTTCTAAAATTAAGAATGAGGGACAACTTTATCAAAGCATGTAATGTCTTAAAGAGCTTTCAGTGTAGTTGTTAAGAAACTGTTTTTGCTTCAAAAAGCAGGCACCAGTCTGAGATTCGGGAATTGCCCATTTGGGACTACGTGGGTAAGATTTTCTTTACTCAAATGAATATAAAGTGTCCCCAGAGAAATGCTCAGATTATCCACTTAATCATAAACGGGTTGACAGATTTTAGAACACAAAGTTACTGAATAGGTGTTATAGCCTTATGCCAAATAGACTGGATATACACTAGTTTTTGGCCTACTGCTTCCTTTCCAACTTTATGCAGCATGTTTTATTCCAAGCAGACATTTGTTTTATAGCTAGTCAACCATGACAACCCACCTTGCCATCTACTTTCAAACAGAAAAGCAAGTGTGGATTTTACATCAAGACTATCTCTGGAAAAGATAGCTCTAGCCGTAGCAAAAAAATGTATTATGTCAACCTGGAAATTGGAAGATAATTTGAAAATACAACAATGGTATATAGAAATGAATAAGTGTATTCCATTAGAAAAAATAACATATAGTTTAAGAAATAATATTGAAATATTCGAACAAATATGGGAGCCTTACATGAAACACAATAGCGAAAACCTACCGGGGACAATCACTACCTAAGTTAACGGAAGGAAAAGGAAATGAAAAGAATGGACTCAGTGGAATTTCTTGTGTATTTTTATTGAATGACAACATTGTTTGACTGGTTTAATGTATCCTAGATTTTGTACTTTAAATGGACGGGAGGGGGGAGGTAGGGAGGGTGGGATGGGAGGAGGGAGAAAATGGCACTGTATATGTGTGAAAAGGAAAAAGTGTGTATCATGGTTAATGTGATTTATGGTGTGAAAAATAAAAAATTGAAAAAAAAAAGACTACCTCTGGAAGCTGTTTCATCTTGTATTTGCATGTGTGAGTTCTTAGACAACACATCGATAGATGAAGGAAAAGGTTATTTAAAGTTGCTGTAAACTGTCCATGAGGCATGTCATGAGGCTACAAGCCTCCATTAGAGATCACTCCTACAACAGTCTCTTTGTGTGAGCCCCCTGATGGCAGCCAAGTATAATAAAACAGGAAATATGATCCTTAAGACCTTGTTAGTGGCTATGCAAACATGATCGCCATTATTACAGAAGCAAGTGAGCAGGATTTATACAAAGCAAAGTTTATATATAATTCCAGTCTAAAGAATACGCTGCACACAGGGTGACTGCCACAGGGAAAGACTAAAAAAAAGGAACAGAAAAAGGATCAGATGCATATGAACGAGCAATACCAGGAAATAGAGAAAACAACCTATTGCTGCTCAAAATTAACATTCATCCAATCTGCCATAATAAATCTTAATGCCACATTTATTCATTACCTGAACAATCTTGCTAACATTTTCTAGAGATTACAGTTAATGATTTGTCACTGAAAATAAAGTCAACAGACAATGAACATTTGAAATAAAAACAGGTAGTGTTGCACAAAATTAGAAAATCTGGTAGCATTCTGCAGGGGGTCAGGGTGGGGTTTTAAGTAGCATTTTAGGCTAATGACCTTTATCAGCACAGGAGAAGCAAGATAAAAAATCTCAGTTTCATATTACAGGGAGAGTTCAAAAGGAATGTTTGTAATAGGGTGGAGACCAAGGAACCCTCTAGTTCAGTGGTTCTCAAATCTTTAAAAATAAACTCATGCCAATTTAAGTAATCCCTTACTAACCACAGAACACTATGCGGTAGGTGCTCTGTGTTTAGTAAGGGAATTACTTAAGGTGGCATGCGTGTGTTGGGCGTGGGAAGGTTAAGAACCACTGCTCTCGTTAATAGAGAATAAACATAAAAACATAAGCGCATACTAACTATGAGAACTAAAATACAGCCTTTGCTGCAAATCTAGAACAAAAAGGAATACCAAAAAATTCCCAGCAGATTAGGGACCAATTGCAGAGAGTGAAAAGCTATTCAGGTCAAGAAACCATCTAGATTTTTTTTTGAAGCCTTTGGAATGCAATACTGAATTTGCAAATTTCAGATAACCAGTTTTTCTTGTTTGTGTTGGAACTGGCAAAGATCATTCGCTTCAATTGTTCCACCCAAACTCATTTTTTTCCTCCTTCATCCCTTCCCTGTTTGTAGTAAACTGGGAATTCACTCTAAGGACTGGCTCCTTCCTCAAGTCCGTCCCTCACATATCCCGATATAAACCCTGGACCCCCGCTAAAACCCCAGTTCAGTCCACAGACCATGTGTGCCATTCTTATTGAATAAAAGCATGTTGTACTCTCTCTGGTCTTGAGTGCTCTCTATTGCACTACAATTTTATTCAGTAAAAAATGGGATAGAAGCACTATTGAAGCCTGCAATGGTTCTCAACAACCTTCTGTTCCCAGAAAGGTTTGTGTACTGGCAGGAGTGCTTCCAAATGTACCCGTCGGCCACACAGGAGGTCTACCCAATGGATGAGCTCAAGAGGTCGCTGCTCCTTTCTCACGTCAGACCTAAAGGATTCCCGACCATCAGGGACTGTACTACTTATGCAGTTGAGAAGCCGAAGGCTCCAAAACGTCATCCTTGCAAGGCATCAACTCTCACAATGGAAGCAGCAGCCTGGTGAGTCTATTGAGGACTATGTCCTAATCTTACAAGCACTTACAAGGAACTGCAGATATGAGGATGGCACAGCCCAAGAATGGGAGGATGAGCAGTTCCAGGATGCTCTGGTTGCTGGAGTACAGTCCAAATACATTCAGCAGCGGTTGCTGGAGAAAGGTAGCACGGCGCTGCCTGACAACGTACTACTGACCAAGTCGCTGGAGATGGCCCAACTGGGGGCTGACAATTTGGAAGGTGGCAGCACCCTTCATGAGGGCCTGGGTCCTGGAGCAATGCCACAAACTGGATCGGTGGCCTTGGGTGTTAAGGGATACTTCTTCTGCGGTCAGCAACAGCACCCAAGAACACTATGTCCAGCTAAAGACTCCATTTGCTCTGGTTGTGGTAAAAAGGGGCATTAGGTGAAAGTCAGCAGGGCGAGGGGGAGTGCTGAGAGGTCCAACACGTGCACAACCCATGATGGGCCAACTGAGGCGAGCCCGAAATCCAAACCCTCAGCCTCCCGGTACCAGTGTTGTACACCATAGCCTTCCTGCGGGGCAACGTGGTGAGAGCAGCGACGTTGGAAAACCTGGCGGCAATCCTGCTGCATTTTGAAACTGGTCCCATCTTCATCCAACGAGGAGAGAGCACAGCGTCATCACCGCCATCTTGCTGGCGTTCAAATTCCGTGTCATCTACAACAGTAGAAGGAGGAGGAAGAGGGCAGCCATCTTTCTCACCTCATGGCCCCATCATCTTGCCTGTATTAGGATCCAAATGGGGGGAGCAACTCCCATGAGGGGAATGACAGAGTCTCCAGAGTCTTGGCAGCGATGGTGTTGGACCAGAAGAGACCACACCAACGAAACAATTCCATGGCAAAGGCGGGTTAATGGGTATAAACTGAAATGCTAATTGACTATGGCTCAACTCAGAGCTTCATAGATGCAGAGACAGTCCAAAATCTCAATCTCAAAGTGTATCCCGCTAATTATCGTATTTATTTAGCATCCCAAATATTCAAGAACATTGTATAGTTCATTTATCTTTACAGGAGGGTGAATTCTGTAAGTTCAAACTGTGTTCTTAAGAATTTATGTGCTCTGGTTTTGCTGGGTCTTGACTTCTTGTGTCACTTTAAAAACGTGACCCTGGAATATATTCTGGTCCTCTCCCTCCCATTACAGTTTGGAACGGAAGGTCCCAACATTCTGATGCCATTTGCTGTCTCTCCCCTCTAAATATAGATCCACCTCTTCACTTCCCCAAACGGAGTGCCGATTGCAGACCAATTGCTGCAAAAAGCAGGCACTACAGCTCAGAGACCAGGCATTCATCAAGGCTGAGACACAATGACTGCTCGATGAGAACATTATCGAACACAATACCAGCCCGTGGAAAGCACAGGTGGTCATCGTAAAAAGGGAAGAAAAGTCCAGGCTAGTAATTGAATATAGATAAACTATTAATCACTTCACACTTCTGGACACATACCCTTCCTCGCATTTCGGACATGGTGAATGAAATTGCGCAGTACAAGGTCTATTGAACCATCGATTTTAAAGCTGCTTACCACAAGTTGCCAATCTGTTCCGAGGACCGTCCCTACACCGCTTTTAAGGCTAACAGGAGACCATCAGTTTGGGTGGGCCCCATTTGATAACACGAATGGGATCTCAATCTTCCAGAGAGAGATGGATCGAATAGTAGACGAATTTAAGTTGAAGGCCAGCTTCCCATACCTTGACAACACTACTATTTGTGGCCACACTCTGGAGGACCATGATGCCAACCTCCAGAACTTTCTCCACGCAGCTAAAACCGAGAACCTCACTTACAACACCAGTAAGTGCATGTTCAGGGCTAGATGGGCTACATGGTGGAGAATGGCATCATTGGTCCTGACCCAGACAGGATGCGCCCCCCTGTTGGAACTCCTGATCCCAAGGACCATGAAGGCTTTGAGGAGGCACCTGAGCTTCTTCTCATGTTACACCGAATGGGTCCCTCAATATGCCGACAAGGTCCGTCCCCTCCTAAAAACCACTTCTTTTCCACGGACAGCTGACTATATCAGGAGCCACATTGTATAAGCAACCATGTATGTGGAGGACGAAAATTTACCTTTACAGGTAGAAAGCAACACTTCAGACGTAGTCCTGGCTGCAACCCTTAATCAGGCGGGTAAGCTGGTTGCATTTACTTTCCAGGACCCTACAAGGCCATGAGCTTCAGAATCCATCAGTGGAGAGAGGCACAAGAGGCAATCAGGCACTGGAGACACTACCTGGTGGGTAGGAAATTCACTCTCCTCATGGACCAGCGATCAGTGGTTTTCATGTTGAACAACACAAAATGAGGCAAAATTAAAAATGACAAAATTGCTAGGTAGAGGATTGAACTCTCTGCCTACTGACCTGGTTCCCTCAATAAGCCTCCAGATGCCCTATCCAGAGAAAGCTGTGCCTCTGCACACACCGGCCAGTTGTGGTCACTGCACAATGAGCTCTGCCATCCAGGCATCACTGGCATGGCTCATTTTGTCAAGGCACGCAATTTACCCTACTCAACTGAGGATGTCAGGGAAATGACCAGGTTATGCCATGTCTGTGTGGAGTGCAAACCACACTTCTACCATCCCAGAAAGGTGCACCTGATAAAGGCATACAGGCCCTTCGAACTGCTCAGTGCCGATTTCAAGGGACCCCTCCCTTCCACGAACGGGAGCATGTACTTTTCACTGTCATTGGCCAATACTCCTGTTTCCCATTCGCCATTCCCTAGCCAGACACATCCACACCACCTATCACTAGGGCCCTAGACTATATTTTCACCCTGTTCAGTACCCCAGCTTTATCCATAGCAACTGGGGCTCATCATTTATGAGCGAAGAGCTACGCCAGTTTCTGCTGGTGAGAGGCATTGCAGCCAGCAGGATGACTAGCTATAACCCCTGGGGGAATGGTCAGGTTGAGAAAGAGAACGCTACAGTTTGGAAGGCTGTAAAATTGGCCCTCCAGTCCAAAGGACTTCCATTCTTATGCTGGCAGGACGTCCTACCCATGGCGCTCAGTTCCATTAGGTCAGTACTTTTCACTGTGACCAATGAGACTCCTCACGAGCTAATGTTTTCTTTTAAAAGAAAGTCAATGTCAGGAACAACTCTCCTGGCTGGGCTTACAGCACCAGGTCCAGTGCTGCTTCGAAAGGAGGAGCAAATCTAACCCCATGGTTGAGAAGGTGAACCTACTCCATGCCAACCCCACTTACGCCTTCATGGCATACTGAATGGCAGGGAGGACATCTCAATAAGGGACCTGGCACCCACCAGAACAGAGTGTCCACCACCTCAAGGGGTCCAGGACTCTGACCTTCTCAGGGTTTCTGGAGAAACACCAAGGGGCTCAGGTGAGCGGTCGCAGGAAATGGTTCCAGCCAGCCCTCAACCAGAGCCAGATCACCCACGTCCCAAGGTCCTGGAACTACAGGAAAGTCAGGAAGCCCAGGGCCAGGTGATACTGCAGCATCCTGACCACATTTCCAGACTCCTGACAGGGTGAACTTGTAAATTTTTTTTTTTTTGAGTGTCCAATATTCTCTGTTTTCACCCGCAAGCTTCATTCAAAAGGAAGGGGTGAATGTAGTGACTGGGAATTCACTACCTGTGTGATGCTCTTAGGACTGGCTCCTCCCCCCACATATCCCGATATAAACCCTGGACCCCTGCCAAAACCCCAGTTTAGTCCAGATCATGTGTGCCATTCTTGCTGAATAAAAGTGTGTTGTACTCTCTCTGGTCTTTCGTGCTTTCTGTCAGACGACACTGCTGGAATGGACATAATTAAGTACATTTTTTGTGCATGCCCGTGCATTCGTGTGTGCCGCATTCATCATCCCCTATGCTGAAGGAGCATCATCATTCCTAAATGAAGAAGTGCATTTTTCCACTTGCATCCCAGTGCTTGTGGTAAATTTGTTGGTCACACACAATCAATGATCATTTTAATCATTTTCTGCTGGGTGAGGATTAGATTTAGTGAAATGACTTATGCCTTTGTATTTCCCCCCCCCAGTAATTTAACTGTCATTTCTACCTGGAGGTTCTTTGGCAATTGCTATCTTACCTCATGCTGTTTTGAATCAAGGCAAGTGTGTACCTTGACCAGTTCCAGCTCACGCATTTCAAGCTGGGTCTCCAGATTTTGTGACTGCTGTTCCCATTCAATTCTTTTGTTGTTCACCATAACATCAATTTGATGTAATAGTTCCTGGAGCTCTGCTCCACACGAGGAGTCCCTGATATTGAAATCAAAGAAAAGTTATTTAAAAAAATGTATCCACATTTTACATTCAATTTTAAAAAATTAACTCATATTTGTGGTTCAATTCAACTGGATATTTTCAACCCTAATGAAAGCCTTAAAAAGGTCTATTTTCCTGAGCATTCCAAGTGATATACAGTGACACATGCTAAATAGATAAAATTACTCCACTATTTCTAATGAAAATCACTGATTTCTGATTGAAAAAATACAGCACAAGACAGGAAAAAAATATTCCAGCACATGGTATGTAATTGGCAACAGTCTATTTAAATTTGCTCAACAATCCAGCAAATGACAATGTTCTGATAGATTTCACCCAGAGTTCCATCAGCAGCACTTTTGTCTGAGTCAAAAGATTGCAGGTTCCCAATCTATAGACTTTGATAATGACATCAAAATTGATAATCAGGTTCAAAACTGAGGGAATAGTGTACTAACAGAAGTGTAAGCTTTTAAATAGATGAAGGTCCTCTCAGAAGAATGCAAAATACACCAAGGAATTATATTTAAAAAAAAACACAGGATTGAGAGGAAAGTAATTTAAAGACTGATTATAATTGATACTTGTGGAACTGTCTCTCTCCATATAGCTGCTCAATCTGCTAATTATTTCTAATATTTTCTGTTTTTATTTATGGCAGCTTTCAATATTGATAAATAAATAGTAAAAAAAATTAGACAACCTGCTATTGCATTTCCAGTAGGTCATGTTTCCAAAGTACTTCTTTGTCTAAAAGTTGTATTTCACATCATAATGTTGCAAAAAGCACCATGTAAATGCACATTTTTTTTTGTACTGGATGTGATAGTACAGATTCTATCACCAACGTGTATATGTACGTATGTACAGATGGTAGTGTAGGATGATTGTGATTGGCTGAGAGTGTAGCCACACCTACTGGCAGATCTTAAAGGATTGCTCTTAGCCAGACCAGGTCATTCTGGACTGGTCAACCTACTTGTGATATGCTCCAGTTAATAAATATGCTCCAGTTAATAAAAGCCTTGGTTTGGATCAACAAGTCTTTGGTTCTTTCGACACACATTACACCGGACAACAGTAGGACTTTTCATAATGATACATGAAAGTCTACAGATACTGTGAATGTAGTCAGAACATAGAAATGCTGGAGGAACTCAGTTAGTCTCACAGTGTCTATTGGAGGAAAAAGTATATTACTGACATTTCAAGCCTGAGCCCTTCAAGGTAAAACTCTTGACAGACATCTTCAACAAGCTTGCCAACTCCCACCTCCACACTCTTAAGGATTCCATCCCTTTCTCTCAACTCCTCCATCACATTTTCCCCCAGGACAAGGCATTTCATGCTAGATGAATGGAGATATCCTCCTTCTTCAAACAAAATCACTTCCCCTCTACCACCATCAACTTAGCCATCATCCACATATCCTCTACTACCTGCACATCTACCCTGGCCCCCTCCGCCCCCCTTTGCAACAAGGACAGCATTCTCCTTGTCTTCCGTATCCAATATATTTTCTTCCACTATTTCTGATAGCTAGTATGTGATTCCATCACCAGAGACATATTCCCCTTTCTGCCTTACACAGGGACTGCTCCCTCGGTGACACTCTCCCTCCCCATCAATCACACTCTTGGCTCCAGTTGCACCCACACCTTCACCAAAACCACCATTCAAGGCCACAAACACTCCTTCCATGTGAAACAATACTTCACTTGTAAATCTGCAGGGGTCATCTACTGCATCCGGTGCTCCAGTTGTGGTCTCCTCTACATCAGAGAGACTGGACGCAGTCTGTGAGATTGCTTTGTTGAGCAGCTCAGCTCTGTCCACCACAATAGCTTGGATCACCCAGTAGCCACCCATTTCAATTCCCCACTTCATTACTTTGCTGACATGTCTGTCAATGGACACAAACTGAGACCACCTGCAAAATGGAGGAACAGCACCTCATCTTCCTTCTGGGCACCATCCAACTAGATGGCATCAACATCTATTTCTCCAGTTTCTGTTAAACACTGTCCCTGCCATCATCTTTCCCCATCTCCTTTCCTCTAGCTCTCTCTTCTCTTTCCCCCCTCCCCCCATTTTCCTCTCTCCTTTCACAGAGCTAAAATCAATTCTCACCTTTGTTCTTATCATATTTAAATTAACACCTTTTGTCAGTCTCCCCCTCCCAAAACACCCATTTTCTTTCCCCAGCCTTAAATTCAGAAGCTAGTCAATTTTCACTCATTCTTCCAGGAAGGGCTCAGGCTCGAAACATCGGTAACATATCTTTACCTCCTATGGAAACTGCAAGACAGGCCCAGTTCCTCCAGCATTTCTGTGTTTTGAGGACATTTGGTAACCATGCTTCCAAAATTTATGCACACTCCAGCTAATGTATTATTGTTGAAATGCAGCAAATAAAGTGAGCGTGAGTGTGTCAGATTACCACTCAACTCATGTCTACAATAATGCTGCCCTCATTCCATCACAGACATTCCCCTTAATTGATTCTCAATGACAGTATTGCTCATTTGTCAAATAGGCTTATAGGGCAGTTGTCCACGTTATCATCCTCTGACTTTGCAGTAACTTGATACACAGGAGAACACATGGAAATACTGATCCAAATACTGATTTTCTTTCAGTCCCATCTATCCTTCCCACCATCTTCTCTGCAAATTAAATTACTTTTAATCTTTTTTTTCTGATCAATTCTGAGAAAACACAAATCAAAGATGCTTACCGTAATTGACTATTCTTCTCTAAACCTTTTATTATTTCTTCCATTTCAATAGCTTGTCTAAAAAGTAAAGGAATATTGTATGAGCCATAAACACAAACCTATGGAATACTAACCTGGTTAAAATTTAATACTGTTATCCTTTATTAATAATAAATGCATTGAGTATAATGCCCTCCAAGGTAATTCTGTTGATGTGTTAAATGTTACAATTCTGAGTCCATGAAGGTTCCAAATTGAATATTCTTTTTCATTTAAATGATGTGGCAGATCTCACAAGGTTTGATTACTATAACTGGTTTCAGGGTATTCACATAACTAAAGCAAAATATAATTATAAGACTTCAACCAGCCACAGTGGAGATGATTGTATAATTCCCCTCTCTGTCCATTCCATTTCAATAACGGAGATATATCTTCAATCCAATATATCTACCACTCTCTACACATTTCTAGATATGATGATGAAAGAGACTCAAGTAAAAACAGAAATGAACTAGACTGGTTTCCTCTGCTTTAGTTTTTGCGTATATTAACTTTAGTTGTGCTATAAATGACTGCTGAGTTGTACTGGTCACTGGCTTCAATTTTCTCGACTTCAGTCATCTTAACTTTCCATCTCTTCCAGAAACATTTTGATGGGATTACCCTTTGCGATTTCTCATTAGCTGTGTTGATTTATGCCATTTTCTCATATAAAGTTATCTTTATAAATGGACATGCAAGAGATCTTGATCTGTTGGGCAGTTCATCGTACCGAATATCCTTAGAAATACAGGTGTTTTCCATCCAAAAACTTGACAAATGTATTGTAAATGCATAATTCAATAAGTTTCAAAAAAAGTTTAGGTTTATCATCATATTCATAAGTACAATATACAGATGGAATGAATCTCTTACTTGGTGGAGCTTCCCAGGTACATAAAACACTATATACAAAAAGCAGACAATGACAGAAAAGGAAGAAGAGAAAAATAATAAACAATACATTTGCCACCAACACCACAGTTATGAGCTAGTATTCAAATAATAATGAGGCAGAAAACAGCCAAAATAACAACCCCTCTCTCAATGCCAAAAAGACAAAAGATAAATTATTGCCTTCAGGAAAGGAGGCAGAGTCCACACCCCTGTCCACATGAATGGTGCTGAAGTTGAAAGACCAGAGAGCTTCAATTTGTTTGGAACAAATATCTCCAATATCCTGACCTGGGACAAGCACATTGACACAACAGTCAAGAAAGTGTATCAATGTTTCTAATTTCTTGGAAGACTAAGGAATTTTGGGATATCCTCCCTATCCCTCAACAATTTCTTCAGGTGGACTATTAAAGGGCACTTGCTGGCTGCTCAAAAATCAGAAAAAGCTACAGAACATGGCTCAGACTGAACACAAATTTCTTTCCCCTCCACAGACTCCAGCGACATCTCTTGCTGCCTGGGAAAAGCAGCCAATCTGCTGAAAGACACATCATACCCCGCTCACACTCTCTTCTTCCTCCTCCTTCAGGGAAAAGACTGATGTGTAAAAGCATGCACCAACAGGCTTAAAGACTCTCCTGCTATCAAGGTCCTGAATAAACCCCATAAAAGTGCACCATGCTTGCCTTACCTGGTGCTAATTGATCTTCCTCTTCACAGTAATCTTATACTCCAAATTATGCTCTTTACAATGAATGTTAGAGATAACCTGTTAGTCTATTCACTGCACCTTTTTCACTGTACTAGATATTTTGTGAAAAAAAAACTTAAAATATTCAGTTGTTCTATTTAAAAAAAAAATTTAAAAGTCAATAGTGCAAACAAATTTGATGATCTTAAAATAATGTTACGATGAGGTAGTTCAAGAAGGTTCAGAGCCTGACAGCTGTTGTAAAGAAACTATTCTTGAACTGAGAGGCAAGGATTATATGTTAATAGATTAAGCAAGCTTCAGGACTTCCAAGATAGTGAGCTTCAGATACAACAACAGATTATTTATGCCAATTCTATGGCTCTAGGATAAATACTTATTATCATTCCTTACTTAATATTTAGGATAATTCTTTAGAAATTAAGCCTTGTTGAGATCTGCATGGTCTTCATTTGTCCAAATTTTGTGTCATTATAAGATCAACTCACTGATGGCAAAAAAAACTCTTCAATACCTTTGATACATCCAGAATTTACAATTCCAATGGACTTCCTACAAACATCTCTTGATCCATCTTCATTAACAAAGTCACCCAAAAATCTTACTTGGGACCGACCTGGCACCAAGTTCCATTCATCTATTTGTATTACACTTGCCAATTACACAAGTTGCCAATTAATAAATTATTTCCCTGATTTTCAAACCTATCAATGGCCCTATCCCTCCCTATCAGTGAAGTCTTTTCTAGCCTTGATACTGAACTCTTACAATTCAGTCTTATTAATGATGCTCAGTTCTACATCACTCCACTCTTGACAATCACAAAAAAATGATCTGGTAAATCCCTTCCAGAAGGACAAAGGCAGCAAATGTTCACCAAACTGACTGAAACCTCAGTTATATCACTCTTGATTCATCTTTAAATTGTAGTAATAATATGGAGATTAGGAGAGATCTCTACACAAATCGGTCAATTATAACAATCATTTGAGTCATACAAGCTAAATTCTAAACTACAAAACTAAATTACATGCAAAGACTAGATATTGAAACTTGTTGTGCTCATTAGAGCAATGGTTAGAGTATATTTAATAAAAATATTTCACAGGGACTGTTTCCAGTGTCAAGAATTCTGAAGACTAATCGAGTAAAAATCAAGAGGAGATGTGTGGATATTTTATGCAGCTGGAAAGGATCACCTGGAATGCATTGGCTAAAAGAATAACTTACAAGAATTCAATAAATGTTTTAAAGGTGATAGAGAAATAGGATAGTTACCTAACTGAGTAGCTTTTTCAGGAAAGCCAACATAGATATGATTACTTAAATCACTTTAGTCATGCCAATTTATAAATGTACTACCTGTACTTTAAAAGATTGTGCTCTGTAATAAATTTAATTTTCTTTCTTGATTTTAGGCATTATTTGCTCTCATTAGTTCCACTCAAGTCCCTTAAAAGACAGATATTTCATCAATTAATCCTCACTTTTCAATCATCAAAATTCTGGATTCAATCAAGTTTTAACTTGTACATCTTAAACAATTATTGTGAGGTCCATTAAGCACAAGTACACTATTCAATTCAAATAGATGACTGATATTATTATTAATGTATCATATATTTTGGCATATAAATGGACCCCCATTTTTCAGCCTAATTTTAAGGGTTTTATGGTATATCCCACGTACAAGTTGACCCCATTTTTTGGGCTGTACAGGCCTCCCAAGAACAATCCAAAGATTTTTTTTTTTAAAAACACACCAATCACAAGTAACAAAGCTTTAAAAAAAAAAAAACCTCGGCCTACCAGATAGCAACGGCGATGGCCCATGGAGCTGGAGTGGCGACATTATGCTCCAAGCAGGAGCAGAAACAGCCTACCAAGCAGCAGTGGCGATTACAACCTCAGGGTCCCAGGTAGCAGTTATGGCAGTGCTCCATAGTGGGGAGGTGTTGGGAGTGGCGGTGCTTCCAGCATCGACTTGTGTGCCAAATTGATGTAAAATTGACTTTTTTTTCCCCAGAGAACTTAAGGTCTCAAAAGTGTATCCAGTGTCTCACTTGACATCCCTCCCCCCCCCCCCCCCAAGAAAATTTTGAGGGTTCCACGACTTGACTTGCACAACAAAATGTACAGTATTTTGAAATAAAAATTTAATGCTTTATCAACTCAATAAGTTTAGGAAAATAACAAAACCCAAAACATTTCACTGTACATGATGACCAAAGCAAGCACAAGCAGGTTGCACATTGGTACATTAAATAACATATTGACAGTTTGTCAATAACCAACTTGGTGTTACATTTCCCAAAATAAACTCTACAGTTTTTGAATTTCTTGTTCTGCTTTGAATGATTAAAAAGCTCCATCTAGTGAAAAATAAAGATAGGACCATTTTTTTTAGGGTGATTCGGTTGTTTGATGATAGATTCACACAACAGCCCTATTGGAAATTAAATATGCCCAGACACTATGACAGAATGTAGAGAATAAATATGGATAAAAATGTTTTAACTAACATTAATGATGCAGTAAAATAGACTGTCAGCTGTTTGTGAGGTCTGAATGCAAGTGAAAGCTAACTTACTTTGTTTATCCAAAAAACAATGGTCACATTTCAGAATAATTAATTGAATAAAACATTTTGAATTTTCATGGGTCATGAAATAAATTTTTAACAAGATATTTCTTGAATAATTCATCTCATATGGATCATTAGACTGGGTTTTCACTGCACTTCTCAACTTGAAAATATTTTGGGGGTAATACACTACTACTTCAGTCTGATATAGAACATGAAAAAAATGTCAGAACTGTGGCTGACAAAGGGAAGTCAAAGCCAACACAAAACAAAAGCAAAAGAGAGGGTATACAAGGAAGTTAAAATAAGTGGGAAGATGCAGGAATTGGAAGGTTTTAAAAACTTGCAGAAGGCAACTGAAAAACCCATAAGGAAAGAAGATGAAATATAAAAGTAGGTCAGAAAATATTATCAGAGGATAAAAGTATACAAGGAGCAGAACAGAGGAGATATATGGCTACTAGAAAATGACACTGGAGAAATAATAATGGGAGACAAAGGAGATGCTAATGGAGCTAAATGAATATTTTGCATCAGTCTTCATTGTGGAAGACATTAGCAATATGCTGGACATCCAAGGATATCAGGGAAGGAAAGTGAGTGCATTACTATGATAAGCAACAAGCTGCTCAGAAAGCTGAATTGTCCTGGACCAGATAGATTTCACCCTTGGGTTCTGAAAGAAGTAGTGATAGAGATTATGGAGGGATTGGTGGTAATCTTTCAATAATCAATAGATCCTGGCATGGTTCAGGAAGACTGGAAAATTGCAAATGTCACTCCACTATTCAAGATAGGAGGGAAGCAGCAGAAAGGAAATTATAGACTGGATGGGAAGATTTTTGAGTTGATTGTCAAGGATGAGGATATGAATTATTTGGAAGGACATGACAAGGATGGCCAAAGCCAGCATGTTTTCCTTTAGGGAAATTCTTGCTTGACAAACCTATTGAAATTCTTTGAATCAGCAGCAAGCAGGGTAGATAAAAGAGAGGATGTGGAGGTTGTGTATTTGGATTTTCAGAAGGCCCTTGGCAAGGTGCCTCACCTGAGGTTACTTAAGATAAGAGCCCATGATATAACACAAAATAAACTAGAGCTTTGGCTAATTATCAGGAAACAGTGAGTTAGAATACAAGAACCATATTTTATTGGTTGCCATTTGCTGAAGGTATTCCACAGGAATAGGTCAGATTTTAAATTTTTTTTTGTAATGATTTGGATTATTGAATAAATGGCTTGGAGGCCAAGTTTGTTGACGACATGAAGGTAGGTGGAGGAACAGGTAGCACTGAGAAAACAGGGAGGTTACAGAAGGACTTAGATTAAGAGGATGGGTGGATAAGTGGCAGATGTAATACAATGTCAAAAGTGTATGGTCATGCACTTTGGTAGAAGAAATAAATGGGCAGACTATATCCAAATGGAGAGAAAATCAAAAATTCCCAGATGCAAAGGGACCTGAGATATGCAGCATGCAGGATATCCTGAAGGTAAACTTTCTAGTTGAGCAGGTGATGAATAAAGCAAATAGAATGCTGGCATTCATTTCAACAGGAATAGAAAACAGGGGTGTGATGTTGAGGCTTTTTAGGCACTGATGAGACCTCACTTGGAATATTGTGAGCATTTTGGGACTCTTCATGAAAGAAAGGATGTGCTGACATTGGAGAGGGTCCAGAGGAGGTTTGCAAGGTTGATTTCAGGTATGAAAGGGTTATCATAAGTGGACTGTACTCATTGGAATTTAGGAGAATGGGGGAAAGAACCACATTGAAACATTTCGCATGTTGAAAGGCATGTTTCCCATGGTAGGAGAGTCGAGAAAATGAGGGAACAACTCCGAATTTGAAGGACATCTACTTAAAACAGATTCAGGGACATTTCTCTGGCCAGAGTGTGGTGAATCTGTGGAATTTCTTGCTACAGGCAGTTGTGGAGGGTTAGGTCACTGGGTTCTTGATTAGTCAGGGCATCATAGGGGTGAAGCCTTAAAAGTGGGACTGACTGGGGAAAAAAAGATCAGCTCATAATTGTGCAGCAGGCGACTTTATGGGCTTAATGGTCTATTTCTGCTCCAAAATCTTATGGACTCACCAGGGCAACATGGCATCAGATTTAAGGATTAAGGAAGAAAGAGCAATAACTGAGAAGGATGACAGTTTTAGATTTATAAATCAACAGAGTTTTGGACAAATAAAAGGAAGGAAAGGAATGAAAATAAATTGACTGCCACTTGATACTGGTCTGGAAGTACCAGAATCTCATATGACCTCAGAGGCTCGAGACTTATTTATGTTAATCTTTAGTTGAGAGTCCACACGTGATTACCAGATACAGCAAAAGTACTTCGAGCAGTGAGGGATGCCATCAAATCATGCTGTCCAAGAATAAACCGTTGTATAAAGAATATTGCAGGGTACAAGATGTTCTAGCAGTCACAATACTCCGACTGTGACTCTGAACAATTGACTATATACACAAAAAAAGAAATCGAATGACATTATAATTATCACATGGCTGTCAAGGGTTAGTACCTTGTAGTAAAGGGGTCATTCCATCATTAACAAAGCACTCTACATCCCTACTTGTATAGATAAGTGCAATGTTCACACTTCTTCACAGCTATTCGATTGGGAGCGTCAACGTCTCTCACCTTGAATACCTTCCATCGCTATTAAAAATGCACCGAGCGCTCAACGTCTCTCACCTTGAATACCTTCCATCGCTATTAAAAATGCACCGAGCGCTCAACGTCTCTCACCTTGAATACCTTCCATCGCTATTAAAAATGCACCGAGCGCTCAACGTCTCTCACCTTGAATACCTTCCATCGCTATTAAAAATGCACCGCAGTTCGTTGCCCACGTTCATGCAACGGCGCCTGCAAAATCTATGACCTCTACCAGATAATAACAAAAGTTTTTTTTTAAAAGGAGTAAATGCATTTACCGATTGGTATAAAATAATAAACCGGCTTTGCCAGGGATACCCGACTCCCTCAAGCGAATTGTTTTTAAAAATCAAGATTACGAATTACATCAATCAGCACAATGACTAATCTTTGAACACTCACTTCAATTTGCGCCTCCAGGTAATAGTGATGGTCCAAGACGAACGTTTCTGTTTCACTCCGATTAAACATTTCAAAAGTCAAAGGTGATTAGTTTGATTTTGCGGAAAAAAAAACCCTCTACATTCATAGTTTCCTTCACCAAGTTTTGCTCCTGCTCTTCCCATCAGAGATTTGATTTAAAGAGATGCGACCAGCAGGTGTTGCTATTCGTAGCCGCCGTTGCGTTGTCATTTCGCGCTGCTCCCCGCGATTAGCGCGGCTCAATTTCCGTGTTGTCCTCTTGCGTGAAAACTGGCACAAATTAATCCTGGGATTTTGGAGCTCGAGCCCGCATATTTCTCTATCATTTGCTCTGCCCTTGTAAGACATATTTTCCCCAGCAGAATTGGCATATTACTCGTTACATGTGTGCTTTCACAGTAAATCCACAATTAAAACGATACATCTCCTTTCCATTGTTCAGGATAATACTTAACATGTGACGTGGTAGAATTTTCCGAGTTCACCCCATGGCCAATCAGATAATAATCATGGTAAGGTTGACCAGCGTTCTTTGTGGCAGGTAGGAAGTTTAAGAGGATGTATATAATTGGTCATTTGAACAATTGTGTCCTAATTTTAAAAGAATGTCCTCGTCGTGAACTGGGATTCACAAGAAGTGTGCTGTACTGATGACTGGTCCCGCCTCCCAGCTCCTCCCCTTGGGGCCCCAGGACCCTGGTTTCCAGCCGAAACCTAGAACCCCTCTGCAGCCTGTTTGTGAACCTTACCTGTGTTTTAAGCTATTAAAAGCGTTTGTTCTCCCTCCAGTCGAGTGTGAGCTTTTATCTATGATACAGTCCTTAATTTGCTTCAGATCACGATTTACAATTTATTTTCTCTCTTGTCGATATCATGCTTCATTTATAGCTTCAAGACAGCAGGTCAAGTCAAGTCGTGTTTATTTGTCGCTCATACCATAAACATTGCAGTGTACATTGAAAAACAAGATAGCGTTTCTTCAGACTGTGGAACTGGTTATTTACATGACTAAATAACATCAGAAACTTTATTTTACAAATAATATAACACATAAATATCATATTACATATCCTCGCCCTGTGTTCCCGGATTGGTGGAGAAAGCTGTTTTCCAATCTGGTGGTGAGGTCCCAAACGCTTCGGTACCTCTTCCCTGATGGAAGGAGGGAGAATAGATTGTGGGAGGTTTGTGTTCAGTCCTTCACAATGTTTATTCCTTTCTGCAGACAATGGCCTTTATAAATGTCCTTCATGGCAGGGAGAGAGACCACAATGATCCCCTCAGCAGGATGGTCTCAATGCATCCCCTGTAGAATGTAGTGAGGGTGGAGAGTGGAAGCTGAACTTTCCTCATCCTCCGCAGGCATTATTGGGCCTCCTTGGCAATGGATCTGGTGTTGGGGGGGCAAAGGAGATTCTCTGCCAGGTGTACACCAAGGAATTTGGTGCTCTTGACTATCTCAACAGTGGAGCCATTGATGGTCAGCAGAGAGTGATCCCATGGGCTCTCCTGAAGTCAACCACCATCTGCTTTGTTTTGTTGACATTCAGATATAGGTTGCTGTCTCTGCATCAGTGATTGCACCTCTTCTCTGTAAATGGACTCATCATTCTTGCCCCACCACGGTCATGTTGTCAGCGAATTTGATAATGTGGTTAGAACTGTGTCTCGCTGTACAGTCATGGGTCAGCGTAAACAGCAGTGGGCTAAACATGCACCCTGGAGGGCCCCTGTGGTCAGTGTGATAGTCATGGACAAGCTGTTTCTGATCCAGACTGACTGAGGTCTTCCAGTCAGGAAGTGAAGCATCCAGTTATAGAGGAAGGTCTTTAGGCCCAAACAGGTTTCATTTCCTAATGCTGTAGTAAGACTGTGTTGAATGCTGAGCTGAAGGATATGAACAGCATTCAAACATACACAAGTATCATAAATGAAATTAAACAGAACAAAATCAAACCATATCAGGACAATAGGTGAAGAATTGTAGCCTTGTGTCACTTCAGAGAGAATTTTACTGGAGGAAAGATAATAGTTAAAAATTAATTTGTAATTGATTGACACACAAAAATGAAATTGTGTGTACATGCCTCAAACTGCTAAAGAAATGAATACAGTTATTGAAGAAAGGGATTGATTGATAGGCTTTATCAATAACTCCAAAGCTGTAGAGTGAGGAACGATAGACTTTATTATACTTTAGACTTGTTGCTGGCCTGTAGAGCTCGTCGAAAGAACCAAAGACTTGTTGATCCAAACCAAGGCTTTTATTAGCAAAAGACAGGAGCTCTTCACAGGTGGCCGACCAGTCCGGAATGATCCGACCTGGCTAGGGACACAACCCTTTAAGGCCCAGACAATAGGCGTGGCTTAGCTCTCAGCCAATCGCTGTAAGCACAGTCTAGATACAGTAACTCTATACACTATGTACATTGGTGATAGATCTGTACTATCACAGGATGCACCTGTGTTGATAATCAATGAGGAGGAGATGTTGTTTCTAATTTGTACTGACTGTGGTCTTCCGATGTGAAAGTCAAGGATCCAGTTGCAGAGTGGGGTGCCACTCACTGCCTAGAGTTTGTAGCTTCTTGCTGCAAGTTCCAAAATCTTTCTTTCTTGATAATAAAGGAATTTAACCTGTATTGAATGCAGCTTTTGATCTAGTTGTGGTCGAGGTCTTAAAGCTTGATGTGCTCTTTCTGCCTCAATATCTCCCAAAATTCTTTAACTCCAAGACTTTGTGGGATCCAACATTGCAAAAATTGTCTAATATCTCCTTCATCCCCTTCTTTAAGTCCAACAATTTTTACATTATTTCTTCCACTAAAATTTTCTAAAGCATCCAATTTTTGGGCCATATAATCTTTATCAGCAGTAAAATTAGATTGTATATTCCCCATCTGATCTTTAATTGAATCAATTTCAAATTCTGTAACTCTTTAACTCTTTCTTCCATCCCTTCAAATGATTTTTGCATATTCACCACAACTTCCTCTACATGTTTAATTCTAACTTCTGATTTTAACATTAAAGCTCCAATTTGCTTTATTTCCTTCATAAATGCCTTCATTTGCCTATCCAAATCATACATACTCAAAGACTTAACAATTTACCCTTTCTGACTTTCAACTGTCTACTGGCTCTTTCTGATTCTTCTCCTTCTAATTGTAAAAATTTTTCAGAATCACTTGAATTTGATTCTTCTTTTGTTTCTTTTTCTTGTTGAAGCAGTTTGTACCTGCTTCCTTCTTCCAGCGCTCCTCCTGTTTTACATATCTCCTCACGCATGCGCAGAGACGTTTCTTCCTTTGGGACCTCTGGCCATTGTTGGAGGTGGCTCGACGATGGAACGTCTTGAGTCACCCCAACCATGGATTCTTCAAGCGGGTCGCTACTTTTGTACAGCTCACAGATCCATCTTCGAGGTAGACCTCCCTTCTTTATCTTGTCGTTGTTTTCTGTTTTTTTCCTTTGAGCCAGCAGCAGCTTTTTCTTTCTTTGGAGACGTCTTTAGGGTGTTCTCTGTTAATTTAAATGTTTTTTTTCCTCTTTTTCTTCTACCTCTTCTTTTTCAATACTTTTTAATTTTTTTGGGGGGAGAGCTAGGTTCTCCAACCTGATGCTACACCATCAAGTGACACCATCAAGTGACATCAAGTTTGTAGCTTCTTGACCAGCACTGAAGGAATAATGATATTGAAGGCCAAGCTGCAGTCGATGAAGAGCAACCGTATGTATGAATTATTGTTGTCAAGCTGGTCCAGAGCTGTGTGGAGGGCCAGTGATACTGTTTGCATCTGCTGTGGAGAAATTATGATGTTAGGAGAACTGCAGTGGGTCAAGATCTTTGCTTAGGTGCGTGTTAATTTTGGCCATGACCAGGTTGAAAGGCAACTTGCCAGACAGATAATGAAAGGTTGCATGTGCACAAAACTTTTCATCAACTCACAATGGGGAGCAATCAGGAGGGAGTAAGTGTGGGTGGGAGAGGAGTCCAACGATCCCGGGAGAGGAGGAGGTGGCGGGACTCAGACTCTGGCCAGGTTTTGGGGATGTGGCGCAGGTCAAGTTGATCAAAAACAAATGCAGTGCAAAATCCAAATGGAAATTAAACAGGAAACTGGAAGTACACTTTGTCATGATTTCACCAAAAAAATGTCTTTCTTGTCTGGAGACAATGATGTACCCAGATAGGAATAAAGAATCTGGAATAGATGTTCAAAATAATGGCAACGTTATTTAAAATGTAAAAAAAAAAGAAAGAATGGCAATGGATTCGTCTGAAAACTTGAGCAGAAATCTGAGTGGGTAAATTGCCCTGTACTCCCAAGTATGCTGAAGGAATAACCAGCGGAGTTTTATGATAAATTTAGAGTGATCAAATTATGCTGGATTACCACTATTTCTGATGCAGAAAGAGGGGGGGATGAAGGACTGGGGAAGGGAGGAGAGTGAAGGAGTGGGGAAAAGGGATGGACAGAAAAAGAGGGAAGGGGAAGAGGGGGTAGGAAGAGATGGAGATAGGGAGAAGAGAGGAAGGGAAAGGGGACATGCAAATGTTTAAAGTTCTTGAAAGGTTCAGTGAATGTCAAAACCAGAATTGACGGATTTTTGCTCAACCAATTTATATCCCTTTGTAACTTCCTTTTGTTTACTCCATGCTTATTTTCTTATCTAACTTCATGTCATTTGCAATCTAGCAAATATAAAATATTCCATGCCATGAATTTGAAGAAGAGTATTAGAATTCTCCTTGTTGGTCTATTCAACAAGTTCAGCCTCAACAAGTCTGATTAATCTGATTCTTACTTGTGGAAAATTGGTTGCTGTGATTTTTATCTACAGCAATGACTAAACTGCAAAATTTCCCATTGATTGGAAACTACTCAGAGGCACCATATTACCCTGAAGAGCAATAACGATTGAATGAACTGCTCATACAAACCCTCTACAATTTATGAAACAATATTTATTTATTTGTAGAAAAAAAACACACACAAATGCTGGAGAAACTCAACAGGTCAACGGTGCCTTTATGTAGCAAAAATAAAGATACATCACAAACATTTCAGGCTTGAGCCATACTTCATATGTATTTTCATGTTTTTCCACTGAGAACTGGAGAATGTGATTTTGTCAGGTTGTATTTGCATAATTAGATGCTAATAAACTTGATATTGAGTACAGTTTTTTATGCACTCCCAATCAGTGGTGATTCTGCCTCACGTGCAGGAAGAAGAATCTCAGGGTTTATGTGATGTCATAAATCTGAACTGATTTTGACACAGCAATGAGGAAAAACAAAGTATTCCTGAATCAAGATGGTATATGACTTGGAGACAAACTCTCTGCTCTTCCGACTGTTAAAAATGTATTTTCAAATACATGATCTCGATGTTAAATATGGCAGTGCTGACCACAAAAAAGTGTTAATCTTGACTGAATTAGCAATCTGCTGTTTTTGCCATAATTCCAGTGTATGTTTGGACTGCTGGTGCAATATAGCAACCATCATAATTTACACTGCAGATGTGTAGAGATGATTTACATACCATATTGGGAATAAATCATCACATGTTATTAGCGAAGCAATAACAGCTATTCTGCAAGTCTATTTTGCAGCCTTGAAATGCTGAAGGCAGCCATTGAGATAAAATACATAATTCAGCCCGTAAATTTTTGCTTGATGTTATTTGATACCTATTTTCAATAAAAGACAAAAGTCAACTTTAAAAAGCCCTGCCTCCCCGTGGCATTTGGGAGTTGAGAGGGTTGTTGATTTTAATTATTTGTATGAAAATGTGTTTTCTTATTTTTATTCTCCTATTGTCTAGCTTTGATTCTCAGATTGTTAGAATTTCCCATCAGAGGAAATAGGTTTTCTTCCTATCTCAATTGAACTTTTACAGTCAATTACATAAACAATAAATGGAGCTTGCATTTAAAGATCTTAAGGTTTGATGTAAGCTTTCTTATTAGCTGTTATCATATTGGTTCTCACTATTTAAATAATTCAACAGTTAAACAGACAGAAAAATCTGTGTGATTATGGGAACACCAACCTGCACTGGTCAGGACTGCTCAGACATGCTGAGGCTCCACTTAACATTCAGGCAACATCCGAGCGCATATACGTCGGCAGTGCCATAATTATTCAGTTACTGCGAGTAAGTCTGCAGCAATTTAAAAAAAAAACAATGCTAGCTATAGGAAATTGTATACTGTATTCCCCAACTAATCCCACTGCACCATGCTCTCCCAACAGCCCTGTGTCAGTCCCCACACTGATCTCACTGCCCCATTCTCTCCCCATAGCCCCATGTAAGTCCCCACACTGATTCCTACTTACAAATTAACAGTTTACAGGTGCATATACTATATATGGGATACTGTCGTGTAAAAAGTATTAAACGTTAATACTTTTTGCTTGAGTAAGTTTACTTTTTTATAATTTTCAATGAGGTGCAATGTGCCACTTCTAATCATCCAATGTGCCAATTTTGGCGCATGCACCACAAGTTGGCCATCCCTGATCTAGATCATTAATATAGTTGGCAAACAACAATGGACCCAGCTCCTGGGTTATTTTTAGGACCTTTTTTAAACATCAGAACAATATTAGCTACCCTCCAATCCTCTGGAACCTCACCTGTGACTAAAGACATTTTAAATACAGGTAGTCCTCGACTTCCAATCTACACAAGTTAGGTCCTCCCGCACATACCACTGAAATTAAAAAAAAAATCTTTATTAAAACTACCCTACAAGTACATATTTTGTATTAAAAGTACTGTATACAGTGGTCCCCACTCCCAGCAGCAGCCCAAAGTCCCCACTCCTGGCAGCAGGACGAAGTCCCCGCTTCCCACGACAGCCCTAGGTCCCCACTCCCAGCAGCAGCCCAAAGTCCCCACTCCTGGCAGCAGGACGAAGACCCCGCTTCCCACGGCAGCCCTAGGTCCCCACTCCCAGCAGCAGCCCAAAGTCCCCACTCCTGGCAGCAGGACGAAGACCCCGCTTCCCACGGCAGCCCTAGGTCCCCACTCCCAGCAGCATGATCCCAAAGTCCAATGATAATTATTTACTATAAGTTCATATGTTGAGTATCTTTATTAAAGGTAAATGTGCTGACATATGTTGACATTCTTTATTTGTTGAAATGTAAAAAATTGCTAGAAGACCTCATTAAGGTGTGTGTGTGTGTGTGTGTGTGTGTGTGTGTGTGTGGGGGGGGGGGGGGTGGTCGGAATCCAAGTTGCATCTAATCTAAGTTATAACCAATCCTTCCGTCCCAATTATGGTTGTAAGTCGTGGACTACCTATATATCTGCCAGGGACGTTGCAATTTCTACTACTATTTTATTTACCTTTGATCTTTGATCTTGCTGTCATTTAAAGGAGTTCAAATGTCTTCTAATTTCCGGTTTGAATCTATGAAATGATTCCACGTGCACAGCTCTCTGGGGATGGAGAATGTCAAAGATTTACGACACTTTGTGAAGAGAAATTCCTTTTCATCTGTCTGAATCTAGACACCCCACTGCGGAAAACATCCTCTCAGCAAGCATCCTGTCAAACTCATCAAATTCTTGTATGTGTCAAGAAGATCGCTCTCATTCCTCTAAACCAGCCATTCTTAATGGGGGCCCTACGCTCCCCTGCCACCCCAGGGACCACAGCACATTTAATTAAAGCCTTGCTTTCTTTTCACCTCTTGCAACAAAATTTTTTTGTATAGTTGGTAGGAGAGAAGCACTGAAGAAGCTAATGAAATGAATGCTTCACAGGGAAGGGGCCTAAAAACTATGAGCAAGTCCTGGGGGGGGGGGGGGGGGGACGGGGGGACGGGGGGGACAGCTGAAAAAAAATGTTGAGAATGGCTGCTCTAAAATATTCTGGTCAATCTTTCTTCAAAGTTCAACCACTTTACTTGACCAATCAACTCTGTGGTCCTTCTGTGAACTAATGCATATATATTTTCTTTAAGCATGGAGGTCAAAGTGTTGTCACATTTATATCTTTTAAAATTATGTCAAAACTTTTCTATATTTTAACATTTAAATCTTACACAAAAATTATAAGTATGTCATTAACCTTTCTATTTACCTGATGTAATTGCCAATGAATGAATTTCATGGATGAGGATACCCAGATCCCTGAGTACTACATGACAAGGATCAATTTAATTATTAATATACTTTTCATTCTTCATTCCAAAGCGATAATAAAATATTTTTCACATTATGCTTCATCTGACAACTTCTTGCCCACTCACTTAACATATCCATAACCCTTTGCAAGCTCTTTGTCACAATGCATCATCAACAAATCTGACTGTATTGAACTTGTTTTTCAACTTAGTAATTCATGCATATTGTTAGTAATGGAGTCCATAGCACTAACCCCAGTTTGCCAGCCAGATATTGTCCCATTTGTCTTGACTTTTTTATGCCAATATATTACACTTTCTCCTCCCCAATCTCACTTGCCTTTAGCTCCTGGAATAACTTTTCATGCCTTTCAGAAATCTCAACACAATGCATCTTCTAGTTCCCTTTAATTCCCCTTCCTTGTTATATTCTCAAAGAATTCCACCAAATTTATCGAACATGACTTTTTTTTCTTAAAACTATGCTGACACAAGTTGATTGTGGTAATGGTTCCAATGTTAATGCTAATATTATGAGAGATTGTGTTAATCTTGGAATTATATTTTGGATATTAATTGTGAGGATGTAAATTGAGATGGGCAGGTTATCCAAATGGCCTATTATTAATCCCTTAATAATACTACCATTTCCCAATGAGAGATGTTAGACTCATTAACAAATGATTCTTTCTCTCTCTCTCTCTCTCTCTCTCTCTCTCTCTCTATTTTAGTTCTCCGATCCTCTGGGAACTCCCAAGACGTCACAGAATTTTGGTAGATAGCAAATACATCCAATTAGTCAATTAATTTATCATAACATTAGGATAACTTTGGAACACCTGCTTTTTTAAGACATGCTCAGATCTACTGATCTCAGGACCCCAATTGAAAGTATGAGGAAAATGAAGAGTTAATATTTGATGCGATTGTATCCTGTAAACCTCTCAAATGTAAAGTGAATGGTGGTCCATTGTTGGATGTTGATTTCGCTGATGTTCCACATGCACTCAGGTTTTCAGTTGTACAAAATGTAATATGGTTTGGCTTCAATCAATTTTGAGAACACATTAATGATTACAAGAAAAGGTTGTTTATTCTTCAGCAAAAAATGACCATTTACATCTGAGGGGGTTACAGCTATTTTTAGAGTATATTTTAATGGAACTAGATTCATGATCATATATTACTTCAGTGTCTTCAGGTATGTCCCTTGTTGCAAACATATCCAAAGGAAACTCAATATGCTTACCAGTTCACCAAGATCCCATTGCCAAGTCATGTATTTGTCCACTGGTCTGATGTGTAACTATCATTTAACTGAGGTTGCTTTTCTTCTGCATGTTGTAACAGACCAAATATCTCTATTCTGTTAAGCAAGTCAAGATGTTAGTTTCTCTGTTTGAGATAGCAGGCTTGAAATAATAAGGAACAGTCCATTGGAATTATCTCTTGAAGATAATATTGATTTGCTGTCATGCAGAACAATGCCAATGGAGAAAGATAGGAAAGAATTATTTGACTTGTTGACTCTCAATTGATAGATGATATAAGAGAGAAAGCGGCTACAGCAAGTTTCTATTTTAGTGAAGGGTGAGCTGAGATAATGTGCCCAATGGTAACAGTGGTGATACTGGTTGATAGAATCAAAGGTTTTTTTAAATTGATTGATTGAATGGTAACCAGGAGAAAGGGTCTAAGGCTGGAATAAGAACTGAATACTGTATTTCTATATTGATCAACCAAATGGGAGTCTGTGGTGTGTAATGTTATAATATGTAATGATGCTTTGGGTGCAATAATCATATTTTAAATTGATTTTTTTTTTTAATTCCCAAACTATTTCTGAATGGCTTCCTCTCTTTTGTTTTGAGGAGCATTTCTCTGCACTGCTGACAAACTGCATAAATTGAAACAACTTCCTCCAACATTTGACCAAAGCACAATACGCCTGATGATGATTCTTGTGTTCTGGAATTCCTTCATCAGTGATGAAAGGATTCTGAAAGAGGGAAACTATTTGAATTTGGAATGTCAGGGACTGATTTGAAGGAGTCAGTATTGTTCACAAATTTGATTGAGTCTTTTGAAGAGGTGACTAAGAGGATAGACAAAGGCAGGGCAGCAAACATTGTCGACATGAATTTAGCAAAGTTTTTGACAAAGGCCTCCCATCTAGAACCAAGGTCCCTCTAATCTTAGTTATTGAACTTCATTGTGCAGACAGTAATGCATGTTTACATGTTTGGAAGTCCATCCCACTTCTATCCACCTATTACCTCTTGACTTGTTAGCATGTATCTTCTTCTTCTACCACCACCCCACCCCCCCCCCCCCCCCCCCCACCACACCGCACCAGCCCTGCTCACTTTTTTTATTCAGGCGTCGGTCTAATTTTTGGCTCTCCTGAAGAAAGGCTCAGGCCTGAAACATCAACTGACTTTTACTTTCCATGGATGCTGCATGGCCACCTGAGTTTCTCCAGTAGTTTTTTGTACTACTTTATTCATGCATCAATTTTTGGTGCTAAAATTTATTTTTTACATAAACATTGGAATGTGAAATAGTGTTGAGTGACATTTGGGAAAACAGCAGCATCAGATCATGAGGTGACATAATAATTTGGCCTGAGTTTTAGCATGAAATAATTCCTGTTGTGCAAGTTTCCCATTTCCTCATTTGAGTAAATTCATAGCAAACTCTCTTGCAGATAGATCATCTTTCAAATGCACTCATGTACAAGTTTTCAAATATAATTATATAACATTTTCCCAAATATATGATGCTTTAATACAGATTTTTAAATGCATTTCATGCATCTAAGATCTTGCACTGGTCAATCTAATACTTTAATGGCTGCTTGTGAGCCATTGTACATCAATTCTAGACAATATTTGTACATATTTCTAAAATGTTTGCATTTGCAGTTCCCCAAACAATGTTACATGTTGGAATTTGTACACTTGCCAACTTTAAAAGCCCAATATGCAGTTTCTAACCTCCACAACTACAACAAGTATTGAAGCAATGCCTGATGACACATGATCAGGCAATCATGCTTTATACACCAGAATAGCCAAAAAGAAAAATTCCAGGGTCATTGAAAATAACCTCTGATATAGTATCTTAGGCATTTCTTTGAGGGTCACTAAACTTGATTCTTAGTTTCTCATAGAGTCAAGGAGCCATTCAGCATAGAAACGGGCCCACAGGTGCAGCCTATCCATGCTGAACAATGTGCCCCCTTTGCTTCAGCCCCAGTTGCCTGCACCAGGCCTAAACTTTCCCCCCTCCATCCCAAATACAAGTAATTTTTAAAGAAAACTAACATACATGTCTCTGTGCTCTGTCTGATAGCTTCCATATCCCCTCAACACTTTGATTGAAGAATGCCCTCTCACATTCCTTCTAAATTCCAACCCCCTCACATCCCTTCTAAATTCCAACCCCTTCACCTTCTAGTTATGCCCTCTCATCTTAGATTCTCTTGTTCTAGGAAACAGACTGTCACTATTCATCTTGTGTGTGCCCCTCATGACTTCATAGACCTCAATACAATTCCCTTCAATCTCCAATGCCTGAAAGAAATCAGGCTTAGTTTTTTTCAGTCTCACATGATGACTTTTTTGATGCTGCCAACAAATTCCTCATATATCTCACCAGTGCTTTATACAGTGCCAACAGTGTATCTCTCTTCTTGCATGCTATTCCTCCAGAAAGGAATGCCAACATTTTGTCGGCTTCTTCACCACCGATTTAATCTGGAGGTTAACCTTTAGGATATCTTGCTTGCTTTAGGAGATCTTACTTGCACTAGGGTATCTTGCTTAAGGATTCCCAAATCCATTTTCACCATTTATTTCTTCTGCCAAATTGCAGAAAAGTACACTTACCAACATTGTATTTCATTTGCCACCTTTTTTGCCCATTCTCCTAAGTATCCAAGTCTCTCTGCAGTCTTTTGGTATCCTCAGCACCACCTGCCTTACCATCCATTTTGGTATCATCTTAACATTGAGCCACAAAGCCATCTATTCCATAATCCTAATCATTTATATACAATGTAAAAAGAAGCAGCCCCAACACTGTTGCCTGCAGAACACCACTGGTAGCCAACCAGAATAGGATCCCTTTATTCCTATTCTGTTTCCTGCCAATCAGCCAATGCTCTAGCCATGCTAGTATCCTTCCTGTAATTCCTTAGGCTCTCATTTTATTTAGCAGCCTGATGTGTGGCACCTTGTTAAAGGCTTTTTGAAAGTCCAAATACACAACATCCACTGCATCTCCCCTGTCTATCCTATTGGAGATCTCTTCAAAAAACTACAATAGGTAAACCATGCTGACTTGGGCCTATCTTTTCATGCACCTCCAGATATTCTGTAACCTCATCCTTGACAACCAACTCCATTCTGCTGTCTTGTTTCCTTTGCGATCCACCAGAACGATGCCAGAATCCATCAATAAGAGGATGATCATTACCAATGCCTCCACAGTTTCAACAGCTATCTTCTTCAGAACCCAAGGGTGCATTCCATATGGTCCAGACTTATCCACCCTTAGACAATTGAGCTTCCCAAGTACCTTTTCTCTCATGATCTTGACTGTACTCACTCATTTCCCAGAGACAGATGAGAGTCCAGTATGCTACTAATGTCCTCTACAGTGAAGGCTGATCCAAAATAATCATTCCATTCTTCTCCCATCTCCTTGTCTCCCTTTATAATTTCTCCAATGTCATTTTCTATCAACCCAATGTCAACTTGGATCACTCCTTTTCTCTATATATTTAAAACAGCTTTGTGTCCTCTTTAATAATACTTGCTCACTTCCTTTCATAATTCATCTTTTCCTTCCTAATAATCTTCTTAGTTGTTTTCTCTAAGTTTTTAAAAGTTTTCCAGTCCTCTACATTCTCACTATTTTTTGCTTCCTTGTATGTCCTCTCTTTTGCTTTTATTTTGGCTTTAACTTCCCTCATCAGCCACAATTGTCTCAATTTTTCCATTCACAAATTTCCTGCTTCTTGGTATGTATCTGTCCTGCACTTTCTTAATTTCTCACAGAAACTCCAGCCTTTGCTGATCTGCTGTCTTCCCCATTAGTATATTTTTCCAAATGACTGTGGCCAATTCCTCTCTTACGTGACTGTAACTTCCTTTATCCACTAAAATATCAACATATCAGACTTTAGCCTCTCCTTTTCAAATTTCAAAGTGAACTCAATCATATTGTAATCAATGCCTCCAAGGATTCTTTTACCTTAAGCTCTCTAATCACCTCTGGTTCATTACACAGCACCCAATCCAGAACCACGGTCCTTCTGTCATACCTTATCTATTTCCTGTTGTATTTTGTAGTTCCTGTTGTTGTTTGGAGGCCTGTATATAACAGCCATTAGTGTCCTTTCACCTTTTCCATTCCTTAACTCAACCCATAAGGACTCTACCTCTTCTGATCCTATGTCACTTCTTTCCAATGATTTAATATTGTTGCTTACCATCAGAGCCACGCTGCCCCCTCTGCCCACCTGCCCATCTTTCCAATACACTGGGTATCCTTGGATGTTCAGCTTCCAATGACATCCATTCTTTAGCCATGTCGCAGTAATGGCCACAGCATCATACCGTCCATCCTGTAGCTATACAGCAATATCATCTACCTTGTTTCTAATGCTGTGACCTTCAGACCAGTTTTTGAATGGACTCTCTCTGTCATCCCTCCAGCTATTATTTTGTCTCATCACCTACCTGTCATCCTTGCTGCATGCTCACTATCTTCACTTTACTGCTGTTTACCCTTCTTCAGCCCTAGTACTCTGGATCCCATCCCTCTGTCAAATTAGTTTAAACCCTCCCTAACAGTTAGATTAAACCCACCCACCAGGATATTGGTCCCCTTAGGGTTAGGGTTCACGGGTAACCTATCCTTTTTGTATAGCTTGCACCTTCCCCAAAAGAGATCCCAATGATCCAAGAATCTGAAGCCCTACCCCCTGCATCAGTTTCTTAGCCTTGCATTTATCTGCCTGATCTCATTAATCTTCGCCTCACTAGCATGTGGCACAGGCAGTAACCCTGAGATTACCACCCTGGTGGTCCTGCTTCTCAGCTTCCTCCCTATTTCACTCTATTTCTCTTCAGAGCCTCCTCACTTATTTTACCTATGTCATTGGTACCAATATCTACCAAAACTTCTGACTGTTTGCCCTCTCCCCTCAGAATATTCTGGATGCATTTGGGGACATCCTGTTCCCTGGTCCCATGGAGGCAACACATCATCCGGGTGTCTTTATTGGGCTCACAGACTCTCTTGTCTGCTCTCCTCACAGTGGAATCTCCTATCATTATTGCATGCTTCTTCACCCTTTCTGCTACAAAAACCAGTCTCAGTGCCAGTCATTATGGTTGTACTCTTTCAGGTCATCCTCCTCAATATTATCTAGAGTACTTCTAAAGAGCAAGGGTCCTAGTTCTGAATTCTGAGACAGTCCACTTGTCATGGCCCTCTGCAATGACTCTCTGACTTCTATCACTAAGCCAATTTTAAAAAAAATCCAGTTGGCCTGGTGTTCTCTCCTGTATATTCTAATCTTCCATTCTAATCTACAATGTGTTATTAAAATCCAAAAGAATAACATCAGCGACCTTGCCCTCTTCCACCTTCTTCGTAACCTCTTCAAAAATTTCTATAAAGGTCTTGAGACACAATTTTCCATGTACAAATCATTGCTGGCTCTCCTTAATTTTTCCCTGGTCATCCAAATGCTGATAATCTATCTGAATCCTTTCCAGCAGTTTCCCTACCACTGAAGTCAAACCAACAGGTCTGTAGTTACCTGGGCTATCCTTACAGCCCTTTTAAAATAAAGGCACCACATTTGCCATCTCCCAGTCCTCCTCAACTTCTGTCCTCAGCAATGAATTAAAATGTCTGTTAAGGCCTCAACAGTTTCCCTCCTGCTTTCTCACAGTGTTCTGGAATGCACCTAGTTTTTAACTTGGAGATCTATCTATCTTAACATGATTTACGACAGCAGACACCTCTTCACTGCTGGTGTAGACATGCCCTAGCCTATCTTCAGTTACAACTCTCCTCTCAAACTCCTGCCTTTCCTGCTGCACAGAAAACACATTCAGAAAATATTCACTTTAGCTCTTCTCATCCTTTCTGGATCGGCACAGACACCACTCTTGATTTTCATTCCCTTGTGACCCTTTTGCTCTTAATATACTTAGTTTAAGTATACACACACACACACACACCCCCTACATACTAGGGTTGTTCAACAGTCTCACTGTCTTCTTTGAATGTAGTGCCTCAACGATACAGTGGCCTGATGGTAAAGGTCTGCAATTATGCTCTGAGTCCTCTTTAAGCACTGCTTCCTATCAACGATAAAGGAAAGGGAGACTCCTGTCAGTTTTAATCACCCTCTATACAGACCTCTGATTTTTGCAGCTACCATACCATGCTAAGATGCAGCCAGCCAGAACTCTCTCTATTGTACAATGTTGTTAGGATGGTGGTTAGTAGCCTTACCCTCCTCAACCTCCTTAGGAAGTGAAAACACTGCCTCCCCTTCCTGACTAATGAGGAAGTGTTTTGGGCCCAGATTATGTCATCTTGAAATGGACTTTGTGCTTCCTACTCTTTCTACAATGGAGCCATTCATTTTTAGTGGGTAGTGGTCCTTTGTTCTTGTCCTGTCCACATTGAGACTCAGTTTGTGGTCTTTCAAACTCCTCTCTGTAAACCAGTTCATCATTATTGCCAATGAGGCCAATTACTATTGTGCCATCTGCAAACTTGATGATTCTGTTGGAGCTGAACCTGGCACTACAGATGTGAATTGGAAGCATTAATAGTGTTGTAAGAACATGCACCTCTGAGGTGCACCAGTGCTTAGTGTGATAGGGCTTGAAGTCTTGCAGCCAACCTAGGAGGATTGTGGTCTTTCAATCAAGAATTCCAGGATCCAGTTGCAGAGGGAGATACTGAGTCAACAGCCTCTGAGGCATTATTGTATTGAACACCAAGCTGAAGTCAATGAACAACAGCCTGGCATATGAGGATTTGTTCTCTTGGTGGGTCAGGATGAAATGGAGGGTCAGGGCTATTGCATTGTTTGTGGATTGGTTTGACCAATAGGAAAACTGGAGTGGGTCCATTGTTGCTGGTAGGTGTGCTTTGATGTGCTCCATTAATGGTCACTCAAAGCACTTCATGATTGTGGAGGTGAATGGTACTGAACAATAGTCATTTAATCCAGCTCCCATTGCTCTCTTGGAGATCAGGATAGTGGTGGCTGCCTTGAATCCTGGTAAAATCCATGAAACCTCCCCGAGCTAAACTGTTCTCGCATCTACTTACAAGTTCCGGCCTTGTCCCCATATCCCATGCTACCCTGACTAATTAGATACCCCCAAAGATCCTGCCTCCACAGCTGCATGTGGCAACGAATTCCACAAATAGACTACCCTCTGGCTAAAGACATTTCTCCTCATCTCTGTTGTAAATTGGTACTTTTAAATTTGAAGACTGTGCCCTCTTGTCCTGGAATCACCCAACAGGGGAAACATCTTATTTACATCTACTCTGTCCAATCCATTCATTATTCGAAATGTTTCTTTGAGATCCCTTTTATATTCTAATGAATGGAATCCAAGAGCTGCTAAATGTTCCTCATATGTTAGCCTTCTCATTCCTGAAATCATTCTGGTAAACCTCCTCTGTACCGTCTCCATCCTTGCTATTTCCTTTCTAAGACACGGAGCCCAAAACTGCACAGAGTACTCCAAATGATGTCTCACCATTGCCCCATAGAGTCTCATCAACAGCTCTTTATTCTTAAACACAATCCCCTTTGAAACGAATGCCAACATAGCATTCACCTTTTTTTACTGCCGATCCACCTTCATGGTCAACTTTCAGGTTATCCTGCATGGGGACCCTAAGTCCCTTTGTACTTCTGAGGTTTGAATTTTCTCCCCATCCAAATAATAATCTGACCGTTTATTTCCTCTACCAAAATGCAAAATAGTACATTTTTCAACATTATATCTCATCTGCCATTTCTTCACCTGTTCTCCTAAACTGTCCAAGTCTCTCTACTAGCTTTTGATTTCTTCTACGTTTCGTTCTCTACCACCTATCTTGGTGTCATCTGCAAACTTTGCCAGGAAACCATTTAATCCATAATCAAATTCATCAATATACATTGCAAAAAGAAGTGTACCCAACATTGACCCTTGCAGAACACCACTAGTAACAGGCAACCAACCAGAATAGGATCCCTTTATTCCCACCCTTTGTTTCCTGTCTATCAGCCAATGCTCTACCCAATCTATTATTTTTCCGATAATTCCATGTGCTCTCCTCTTATTAAGCAGCTTCTTATATGGCACCTTATCAATGGCCTTTTGAAAATCCAACATCCACAGCCTCTCCCTTGTCTACCCTGCTTGAGATTTCCTCAAAAAATTCCATTAGGTTGGTCAGGCAGGATATTCCCTTCCCTTCCCTTTCAAACCATGCTGGCTTGGACCTATCATACCATGCACCTCGAAGTATTCCATAACCTCATCCTTGAGAATTGATTCCAATATCTTTCCAACTACAGAAATCAGACTAATAGGCTTACAATTTCCTTTTTTCTGCCTCCCTCCTTTCTTAAAACGGCGGAACTACATTTGGGACCTTCCAATCCTTGGGAACGATGCCTGAGTCTATTGATTTCTGGAAAATCAATTCCAATGCCTCTACAATCTCCAAGGCCACCTTCTTCAGAACCCGTGGGTCCACCTTATCCGGTCCCGGAGATTTATCTATTTTTAGACCATTCAGCTTACTAAGCATTATCTCCCTTCTAATCCTGACTGTACTTAATTCTTTTCCCAGAGACCTTTGAATATCAGATATATTGCTAATGTCCTCTACAGTGAAGACTGATGCAAAATATCCATTTAGTTCCTCTGCCATCTTTTTGTTACTCATTATAATTTCTCCAGCTTCATTTGCAATTGGCCCTATGTCTACCTGTGTCTCTTTTACTTTTTATATATTTGAAGAAACTCTTAGTATCCTTTTGTGTATTATTTGCCAATTCCTTTCACAATTTATATTTTCTTTCCTAATAATTTTCTTTGTCTCTTTCTGTAAGTTTTAAAACAAATTTCCCAGTCTCCTGCTTTTCCAGTATTTTTTGTTCCCCTGTATCCTCCCTTTTGCTTTTGTTTTAGCTTTAACCTCTCTTGTTAGCCACATCTGCATCATTTTACCATTCATAATTTTCCTTTTCCTTGGAGTATATCTATCCTGCGCTTTCTTTATTTCTTTCAGAAATTTCAACCAATTCTATTCTCCCATCTAGCTTACTTTTCCAGTCAACTTGGGCCAGTTCCTCTCTCATACCACTGTAATTCCCTTTGATCCACTGAAATATTGACACACTTGATATCATTTTTTCCTTTTCAAATTGGAAGCTGAACACTATCATATTGTGATCACTACTTCCTAAGGGCTCCACAACCTATAAATCCCTAATCATCTCAGTTTCATTACACATCACCACCAATCCTCTGGTGGGCTGATTGACTAGCTGTTCCAAAAAGCCATCCTTTAGGCATTCTATAAACACTTTCTCCTGAGAACCTGTACATTCCTGACATTCCCAATCCTTTTTCATATTAAAATCTCCCATAATTATCTTGACATTCTCCTTCTGACAAGCTTTTTCTAATTCCAGCTGCATCTCGCAGTCCATGTCCTGGCTGGTGTTTGGGGAGCTGTATATTACAGCCGTGAAGTATTTTTACCCCTGCCATTTCTTATTTCAACCCATAAAGATTTCACAATTTCTGTCCCTATGTGCCTTTTTCAAGCGACTTAATAGCATTGTTTACAATCAGGGCCACGCCACCCCCTCTACCTACCTGCAAGGTGTAACCCTGTACATTCAGTTCCCAATCACATCCCTCATTCAGCCATGTTTCAGTGATGGCCACAATGTCATACCTTTCCATTTGCATCTGCACAGCTAGATCATCTACCTTATCCCTAATACTCCATGCATTGAGGTACAATCCCCTTAGACTGGTATCTGATTTCTCTATAGTTCCATTGTTCACCAAATTATCTTGTCTTTTCCTTTGTCAGTCTTATTTTGCTGCATGTCAATTTGGACTTATTTCCAGTTTTAACTTTGTCCACCATTACACCCTGCTTTCTTTATACCTTAATCTCAGCACTAAGATTCAGATTCCCAGCCCCCCTGCCAAACTAGTTTAAACCCTCCCTAACAGCCCTAGCAAACCTGCCTGCCAGGATATTATTGCCCTCCAGTTCAGGTGGAGCCCATCTTGTTTGTAGAGGTCAGACCTTCTCTAGAAGAGATTCCAATGATCAACAAATCTGAACCCCTGCCCCCTACACCCTACACCAACTCTTGAGCCACACAGTCATCTGCCACATCCTCCTGTTTCTACCCTCTCTAGCACGTGGCGCTGGCAGCAATTCTGAGATCACCACCCTTGAGGTCTTATTTCTTAAAACCTTGTATTATCTTTTTAAAACCTCATTCCTATTCCTGTCTATGCCATTAGTCCCCAATGGACCACAACCTCTGTCTGCTCCCCTTCCCCCGCCAGAATGCTCCCTGACCCTGGCAGCTGGGAGGCAACACACCAGTCAGGAGCCTCAATCTCGTCTACAGAAACCCCTATTCACACACCTAATCAAAGAGTCTCCAATCTGATAGAAGCCTCTGTTTTCTTTCTGATCTATGCCTCTCTTTTTCTTGTTAACTTGGGCTCCTTAACCTTGCCATTCCTTCCCTTTAACATACTGAGAATATGTTTATCCTGGACTTTCCTTATTGCCCTCTTAAATGTCTCCCATGAGGCAATCGTACTTTCACTCACTCACATTTGCGTCCAGTCAATTACTGCTAACTGCTGCCTAATCTTGTCAAAATTGGTCTTGTCTCAATTTAGGATTCTTTCTTGAGGACCAGTGTTATCTTGATCCTTAACTACCTTAAAACTAATAGAAATATGGTCGCTGGTCCAAAAGTGTTCCCTGATCACTAACTCAGTAAGCTGACCAGCTTCATTTCCCCAGTATAAAGTCCCATATTTCCCTTCCCTAGTAAGCCTATCTGTATGTTGCTGGAGAAAATTCACCTGCAAATACTTAACAAAGTTCACTCCATCCAATTCCCCAAGCTGTCTTCTACAGAAATTTGCTGCACAACTTTTTAAATTCGGTTCAGGAAGATAAATGGTACTTGGGTCAGGTCCACCCAGACATTTTGTATCTTCAAAATAGATGTGAAAAAAAATCTTCAATTTTCAGTGCAGAAAAAAAAAGCCTCCTTGGACTAAGGAAAGTTGCATTATGGGTTTTTTTTAGAAAAATAAAAGCCATCCTTTTTATAAAGATAACAAGCAAAATTATTTTCAGTCAAACATTACATTAATAATACATTCCATAAGCAACATTTTTGGTGTATGGTTTTGTTTACATAAATCAAATCATATGATAGAAGAGTTTGATATTGAGGAAAGGAGTCAAAATTGATAAAGGTAAGACATTTCCTGAACAAAGGATGATGAATAAATTGGAGATTAGAACAGAGACTACTGTACTCAAAATTGAGAAGCTGCAAAATTCATCATGGAGATTGCAGCAGAAACTATGACAGCATCCAAGATTTTAAAGTGAAATACCAAAGTCTGCAGCTGCTGTGATTGTAGTAAAAACATATCGAAATGCTGGAGGTACTCAGCCGGTCCTTTCAACATCCATAAAAAGCCAGGATATATTGCCAACATATTGGGTCTGAGCCCTTCTTCAAGGAATAAGTAGAGTTCAAGATCTTAAAACCTCTAATCAGAGAATATAGACCTTGCTGATTATATCATTTATCGTCCTTTCTTGGATATTCCCAATATTTTTCTCTCTCCTCTAACTTGAATTATTGAAAAGTCAACCTCAATGTTCAGGCAGTTGTGCAAGGCAAAAGTGGATTGCGAGCAGAAAATTGCAGGTAAGTGAATATCTGGCATATAGTAGTTATTCAAATATAAAAGGGAGAGTTTGAGGCCAAAACGTTGCCATAAGCATGAAAGGTAAGGTCAGCAAATCTATGGGGCTATTGAGGTGGATAAGGAAAATTATCAGAAGCATATGGCAAATGCAAAGAACTGAAACTGGGTATTTAAAAACAAAGAAGATTGAAATTGCATAGGAAGAGAAAATTAAGGAAAATCCCAACACATATTCTACATATTTGGGCAAGAAGATAACCAAAGAGTAAAGGGCCTAAGAACATGGATGAGGTCTTATTTCTCATCTGTGTTCACTAGATGGGACAGGGTGTCTGTGGCTCTTTAAGTTTCCCTGGCCAGTACAGGATGTCATAGTTATAGGTGGATAACTCTATTCACCACCTCAGTATTTTATCATTTTTGATTTTGCCCCACTGCTGATTGTTGAACATGAACACATTAGTGCGTTAATCAGTCAGCAGGGTGAATCTCTTACTGGCCAGGTAATGGCTCCAGTGCCACACTGTCTTGACAATGGCTTGGGCCTCTTTTCCAACTGAAGAGTGTTGAATCTCGGGGCCCTACAGGGTGTGTGAAAAAAATGTGATGGGCCTGCATCCTTCAGGGTGAAGTCTGATGTGTTGCTTTCCACCTGAAGAGGGGTGGATTCATCCACTGCATGCATCATGGCCTTGGCAATATCAGACTTGATGTGGCTGAAGGCTACATGAGCCTCCTCCACCTGGGGAAGGATGTAGCAATTATGCCTTGTCTGCATAATTGGGGACCCAATGTGTATAATAGGAAAAAAAAAACCAAGGCACCTCTTCAGGGCCTTGCGGCTGTGGGAGGGGAAGCTCTAAAAGTGGTCGCATGCAGTCTGGGTCCGGGCCAATGACACCATTCTCCACAACACAGCCAAGGATGGCCAGGCTAGTTGAGCGGATCTCACATTTGTTCTTGTTGTACCTCATATTAAGGAGCTTGGCTGTCTTGATAAATCTCTGGAGATTGGGATCATGGTCCTGCAGTTCATGGCCACAGATAGTGATGTTGTTGAGAAACTGGAAAGTGGCCCACAATTCATACTGATCCACCATATGGTCCATCTCCCGCTGGAAGACCGAAACACCGTTCGTGATGCCAAAGGGGATCCACAGGCAGTGGTAAAGGTAGCCATCTGCCTTGAATGCTGGATAATGGCAGTCCCCCAGGCAGATGGGTAGTTGGTGATGGTCGAGAAGACCTGATACTGGGCAATTTGGTTGACCATGTTGGCAATTTGCAGAAGAGGGTATGTGTTCAATTGACTGTAGTTGATGACCATTTTATTCTTTTCCCTGTTCCACACTATCACAACTTGCACGCTCCAAGGGCTATTGCTGTCTTCAATAACCTCTTCCTTAAGTTAGTACTGTAGCTCTGCCTAGATGAAGCCCCTGTACCTGGTTCTGTACCATTTGCTTTTAGTGGTAATGGGTTTGCAGTCAGGGGTGAGGTTGGCGAATAGTGACAGAGGGGGACTTGCAGTGTGGAGAGTCCACAAGTCATGCATGGTGAATGATTAGGTTGATGGACATGTACGGCGGGGAGTTGCCTATTTAATTGCTGATTACAAACGGTGAGGGATGGATGGAACCCATCAAATGCCATTGTCACACTTTTAAGATGACATTGAAAATCAAGCCCCAACAATATCTGGCAAGTTGATGAGGATTGTCCTGGTTGAGGGTTATGGAGGCTAAAGTCGGGTCGCTGCACTTCACTGCAGTAGAAGATGGTGGCGTCCAAGTTGGTGGCCTCCAGGGCCCGCATGCAGTGTTGCCAGATCTGGAAGATGGCAACTTCTGCAGCCCAGCTGTGTCCTGATGGTGGCATCCAAGATGGTGGCCCCCACAGATCACACATGGCACTGCTGGCTCTGGGTGATGGCGGTGTTGCAGAAGATGGCCCCCATGATCTGCACGCGGCACTGCTAGGAAGGGTTTTTCCACGTGCACACTTTGGCATAGCGACCCTTCTTTCCATAGCTGGAGCAGATTGAATCTTTTGCTTGGCAGCGTTTCCTCTGATGCTTGCCCAGGCCAGAAGCAGCACTTTAGGAGTTCATGCAACATCACAGCTGTGCTTGGGTCATCAGAGCCGGTCGAGAGTGTCAGAAGGGTTTTTTGGAGCACTGCTGTTGTAGTCTGGTCATTAGTGGAGCAGGAGGTGATGGCACATCCCAGGATGGCTGCGACTGGGGTTTCCACAAGGTGGCTGCAACGTCAGTCAAGTAGGTCTCTGTGTTCTGGAGAGTCACCTCCAGCATGCCTGCCAGCCCAACTGCTTTCCACAGGCTAAGTTCCCTTTGCTCTAAAAGTCTCAGTCGTATGTAATTTGACCTGATCCCTGTCCCGGATGAGGTCCAATGTATACTCTGCGGCAGACATGGCTGTTCATTCACAGGCCAAGCCGAGTGCTTTCAAGGCCAGGAGATATTTGGCATTTGACTCACTGGGTTGTGGCTTTCTGGTCACTAGAAGGTGCCTAGCATAGACAACATTGATCTTATGCAGGTATTGGCCTCCTGGTACATTGTGGTGTCCCTGAACATGGAGAACACCATGGTGCAGACCTGTGAGTGCAGTACTTTCAGCTTGTCAGTTTCTGATCGCACAATGGTCGAGGAGGCCTGCAGGAAGGTCTGAAATCAGCACAGCCAGAGTTCGAGGCTGGTAGATGCCTCAGACAATTGAGGGTTGATTTCCAGTTTTTCTGGTTTGAGGATCTGCTCCATTGTAGAAAACGTCAAGTGAATTAAATTGATGTACCACCAATCACTCAGGAGACTATTGTGGAGAAACCAATAGGCTTTAATTCACTTGAGAACATAGCAACTGTTCAGTTGCCCTACATGGAGTTGCAGGGGACTGTGGAACGGCCACCTTTATACAGAAGCCTGTGGGGCGGGACCACAGGTACAACTGGCCAATGGGTGTGCCTGATCAGACAATTCAATGCAACAGTGGTTCACTTCATCTGCCAACTTTCCGAGTAATTCTGCACGCAATAACCAACAGGAGGTCACGATAACCATCATTTTGGGTTTGACCCCCCCTTCTTCAACTGGAGCCCGAAAACGTTGGTTCTATAATCTCTGTCACGCTGCGTGATCTGCTGAGTTCCTCCAGCACTTTTTGTTTTGGTGTAATGACCGGAGATTGGTGGGTGCATTGCTCCTGATCCGTCTGTTAAATATCCCGAACATTCCTTTTTGGATCATCCTCTTCGGGAAGACCAGAAGCCGCTCCGTGAACTCGAGCAGCGACTCCTTCCCAACTGCGCATGCCCACCGCCCGGGCCAGTTCACGCATGCTTTTCCCAACCGTCCCTCGGAAGCGCGAGTCGCCGATGGAATATCGTCGTCACTCATGGCTTGAGCAGCGCGTGTATTCATGGGGCCAGGTTGGTAATTCCTCTTGCAAAACGGCGCGCTGCGTGGGGGCATTTCAAAGGCCAGAGGATGGGGACGGGCGCGTCATCGGAACGGTGTTCACTGATTTGAACGTGGGCTTGCAGTGCCCTGGGAAGAACAAGATGGCCTTCGGTTGCTGAGCGATCGCCGGGTGCGGGAATTTGGCTTCCTTTCGATCAGTGACGTTGGTGGCAGGGAGGCCCGGCATCGGCAGTCACGTGTCTTGGTCTCTGTCGTTTTGTTCCCCAGGATATCTTTGAAGCCAGCTTCGCTGCGGGAGCGCCGCTTGGCCGTGACGTGGCGCTTCATGGATGCCGGGGAAGAGATCGGTGAGTGAGTGAGAGCGTGGCGCGCTCCGGGGAGCTGTCTTCTTGGGTCAGCCTCCTGCAGCAGAGAGTGTTGCAGCAGCTCACTCAAGGGAGTGAAGGTGTTGATGCAGGATGGATCGGATCCGGCTGAGCTGTTGAAATGCGAACCGTCAATTCCTTTGCAGCTAAAGACATTTTAGCAGTGATGAATCTATTATCAACCCCACCGACAGTATCAGGGCATTTAAATAGTTGAGCCTTTATGTGTTCGTGATAAGCACATTGACCATTTGCATTTTAAGAAGGATTAATCTGAATGAAGACCTTTGATCGGTGTGCTTTGTATGGTGCAAGCCAATAAAATATCTTGCTACTCCTGTTCAAAACGTGTGGTCAAACAGTGTCTATAAACAATTTATGGGGGTGGGGGAGACTAATAAAAACAAGTGGCAAATACCAGTCTAAACGTTGACCAGAACCAAAAGGAAAACATTTTGTGGACTTGGCACAAAACTATCTCATTACACTAGAATGGTAAGGCAGTAATAGTTTAAGCAGGTTGGCTAAGGCTTCATTGGCTTCTCAAAAGCAAACTGGTATTTAATCAAACACTCAACTGTGACAGCTCTATTTTTAGAATTTTTAAAAAAAAGTTTGGGTCATAAATGTATCTTCAAAAATTCCAGCATAATTTTTTTTTAGAAAAGTGGCGGTAAGAGACAGCTGTTTATCATGAAATAACTGATGGCTTTTTAAATGTCATTTGAAAATTGGCAATGTTTGTAATCTTGTATAATTTTGAAGATTTGATTAATTGATGCCAGAAATGCGCCAGGTCAGGCAGCATCAGAGTTCGTGTTTCAGTTTGATCTGTTATTTTTTTTAAATTCTAGAGAAAGGAGAAATGGAGAGAACTGAAATGAAATCAAGAAAAACCTATAATTACATTTAGCAGTGGTTATTCTGTCTAGAACTCGAGATGGATGCAGATGATGGAAAACTGAAACATAAACAAGAATGCTGAAAATAAAAACTTTAACAGCCTGGGTAGCATCTGTAAGTAGAGGAATAAGGTTCACTTTTCTGATGGTCAACCTTTTATCAGATTTGGCCAGATCTGAACAGTCTTGTAAATTTGAATGGAAATTGTTGCATTCTATGTTGAGAGCTAGTAGACTTTCTTGTAACAGAAATCCCAAGGTAGAATTAAAGTGGGAGAAGATGAGGAGTTAAACCAAAAGACAGCAGTAAGGTTGGGGTTGTCCTCATTGACTAAAAATGACTTCCTAAAGTAGTCATGCATATCGCATTTAGTTTCATGATGTGCAGGAAACCACATTGTTAGCATTCTTTGCTAACACTTCAATCACGGATGCCTATTGTTTCATTCTATGGCTGCATTTTTTGAAATTTGGACTACCTAGCTGTGCTCTTCCTTTCTGTGTACAAACTCAAGCTGAAGAGCACAGAATCAGCAATGAAGTCTGTATAGAGGTGGTCTGGAGAGGCAGAAGTGCAGTTTCATGACTGTCTGGAGTCAGTGAATTGGGCGATGTTCAAGCGTGTTCCAACTAGGTATTCGGTTGTATTCAAATCAGAAGTCATGGATGAACCAACTACTGAAGACCAGATCTGTGGTGTTTAGAACTGGAGATTCAGAAACATACAAAATGTCCAGGTACAATATCCAGAAGACCATCATCAATGTGAAGAGACAATTCTGGACTGAACTGGGGTCTCAGACAGGTACCTAACGGCTTTGGCAGGGCTTGCATGCTGTTACATTCTATAAAGTGAAACAAGACCGTATCATCAATTGCGATTGGATGAGCTTTGAAAATGAACCTATTCAAAAACCCTCGAGAGCCTCACGGCCCCGGTGACTCTGTGCTCCCAGTCCCTGAGAAGGAAATGACAGAACTTTCAAAAGGGTGTATTCTTGGAAAGCATCTGGCCTGGGTGATGTATCTGGCTGGGTTCTTAAAACCTGTGTGAACCAAACGGCTGGACACTTTCAACCTCTCACTCAATGGCCAGAAAGACCCGTATGCTTCAAATGAGCATCCATCTTTGTGATGGCCAAGAAGAACAAGGTGACCAGCCTCAAAGATTCATCTGGTGGCATTTTTGTTGACACGAAATTTCAGAATAGAAACAGTGCTGGCTGGGGGAGGAGTCCAGTCCAAAAAAAAGGTATTAATTGGATATAAGAGGAGAGGTGTCTGTGTGAAAGGAGCAAGAATTTCAGCCATATACATGCTCTACAATGTGTATGGCAATAAATTTGTCATTAAATTAGCAGTGCAAATGAATTGCCACATTATCTGGAGATTTTTGGGTCGGGATGAGTCATCTTATTTTTTCTACTTTCATTGCAGCATCTTTTTCTCATTTCCTTTGCATTCTCATACTTCCACCATCATCCACTCTCCTCACACAATCTTCCCATGTGATGGAGTAAATGCGACATTTGCCCTTCATCTTCCACTCATACCAGGCAGGGATCCAAACTAATTAAACAGTAATTTAGTGTGCTGCATTCTTTGCTTGTGGTTTCCTATGTGTTGGGCTATCATTTATCAACCTGTGGAGCCACTGGTGGTCTGTGGGTGTGGTTAAAACAATATTGCTGAGATAATCAACTAGTCGTATGTGAAACATGTAGATTTGTCAATAAAAATTCTCAAAACATTTCCCACAACTGAGAAGAAGAAAAATCTTGTTGGTTGAGGAAGAGGCTGGAGCTGGCCATCAGCATCCAGTGGGTTTGTTGTTGATCGTGTGATTTTTTTTTTAAAGTAAAATTAAGATAGCCTTGAGTGAAGAAAGTTTGTGAACTCTTGTATTGAAGAAGTTAAATGCAGATTGAGTGAGCACTTTGCTGATCACCTCTGTTCAGTCTGCAAAGATAATGCAGAGGATCCAGTTGCCAGTTTAATTCCCATCTTGCCAGTGCCCTAACATGTGTTTGGACCACTGAGCATCTCAATTTCATTTTTGCCAATATTATAGTCTTCAGGTTTAATATTTGAGCTCAATAGTTTCAGGTTACAGATCTTTCTAACACCAGAAGGCTGACCTGCTGTGTATTTCTCCACTTTTGATTGCAATTTTCCAATATTTGGAGTGTTTTTACTTTTGAATTTCAAGCTAAAAAATGACATGGCAGATGTATTTTGGAGGATCTTGTTCTTAAATTTTGAGAAATTGCATTCATAAATGTTTTGCTTTACTTTAATCATGCTAGCATAAAATCAGGCAACACTACCACAGACCCAGGAGAGCTGGGAGCGGAGACCAGCGCTGCTCCACAGGGTCCTACTGCTGATATAAAGGCTTTGTGTAGGCTTTAAATGGTTTGTTAAAGGACCCACTGCTTTTAAATCCTGCAACCACTGGGTCTGTGTCCAAGTTGGCAGTGCCTTTGTGGGCAGCATACCACAAGGGGTTGCAGACCTCAAGGGAGCAGCGAGCCAAGTCAGGGCACCAGAAATTGGGAGAATATTGCTCCCTCATGTCCACTTTGAGGAGAGCATAGGAAAAGTACCCTAAGGAACATGACCACAGCATGGGCTTAGTGGCTATTAGCGACCTGGTCAAAGGACTCACTCGTGCTGCGGGCTGCTGGAGATGGGCTTAAGTGAACCAGGTATCAACTGGGATTTGAGAGGGTGTTGAGGGCAAAAAGGACTTCTTAAAGGCCTTGGGCACTGAAGGCTTTCTGATCACGTCAAAGGTTTTGATTTGGAGCTCAGGTTGCTGATGGTTTGAATTGGAGGCGGATCCATGAACGCTAATGGATTCTCTCCTGCTGTTAGTAATGATGTACAATGCCCATTATGTAGATTGCGTGACAATAAAAGGAACCATGTGAGGGTTTCAATTGCTACTTTCTGATATGGTGTTATTTTTCAGGGATTTGTAGTACTTTCATACATAAGCAGAGCAAGTGTATGCTCCCAAAGAAAATAAAAAGCTTGCGTGAAATTAAATTCTGCATTAGGATTTGAGCCCCACAGGGCTAAATCTGTTTGTGTTGGACTATTGTGTCGGCCTAGCTCAGTACTTTATGAAGTCTTTCTGATTTCAAAAGTAATACGTATGCAGTATATACATAGCATTATGAAGTCAGTGCATTTTGTATACAAAGCACCAATGCTATTCACAGTGCCAATTTTTTTTGAATATTTTATTTATATTTCCATACATGTATTAATCGCCAGATACAAAGAACAATATTCATCTATTTCAAATCAATTGTACATATTACATATTATACCCCTTGAAATCCCACCAACTCCCTTCACCAAATAATAGTCCCCAAAGAAAAAGAGAAAAAAAAGTGGAAAAAGAAAAAGATTCAGAGAAAAAAAAACTAGTCAAAGAAAGAAAGAAACCTGGTTATTGAACTATAATCACAATTCACTCAACTTTGCCTTTTCAATATTATTCACATCCATTGGAGCGCGCACACCCCTAACGTCGAGGTACTCGAGATGGCAGAGGTCGACAGCATCGAGTCCACGCTGCTGAAGATCCAGCTGCGCTGGATGGGTCACGTCTCCAGAATGGAGGACCATCGCCTTCCCAAGATCGTATTATATGGCGAGCTCTCCACTGGCCACCGTGACAGAGGTGCACCAAAGAAAAGGTACAAGGACTGTCTAAAGAAATCTCTTGGTGCCTGCCACATTGACCACCGCCAGTGGGCTGATAACGCCTCAAACCGTGCATCTTGGCGCCTCACAGTTTGGCGGGCAGCAGCCTCCTTTGAAGAAGACCGCAGAGCCCACCTCACTGACAAAAGGCAAAGGAGGAAAAACCCAACACCCAACCCCAACCAACCAATTTTCCCTTGCAACCGCTGCAATCGTGTCTGCCTGTCCCGCATCGGACTGGTCAGCCACAAACGAGCCTGCAGCTGACGTGGACTTTTTTACCCCCTCCATAAATCTTCGTCCGCGAAGCCAAGCCAAAGAGAAGAGAGATTTACTTATCCTAAGCAGTTGGCAAGACTTTGTGAGGTTTAGGTAAAACTCTTTATAAATTAATACCTACAATGTGTAAGTACGGGCATCAAATTTATTCCTTAAATTATATATAATCTTCTCAAGGTATTCAACTATGTATTTCCGCATGCCATCTTTCCATTCCACAATGCGAATCTGATTTCTGTGTCACTGCTATACATTTTCTTGCAACTGCTAATGCAATTTTCACAATTTTTTTTGGTCTTATCGCTGAAATATTACCCATTAAGAAGAGCACTGGTTCTTGTGGAAATTTAACTCGCATAACTTGTTCTAGAAATGTTCCTAAATCTATCCAAAATGGACTCCATTTTGAGCATGACCACGTAGAATGCAAAAAAGATACCTATCTCTTGATGACGCCTAAACCATTTATCTGATGGATCTGATTTCAATCTTTAATTTTTGTGGACTAAGATAAAGTTGATGCAAAAAAATTATACTAAACCAATCTATATCAAACATTTATTGTGTTTGTCATGGTATCGTAACATAATTTCAACCAATTTTTCTCCACAATACTTGTATTTAAATCTGTTTCCCATTTCTATCCAAGTCTATGAATTCTCTGCTTTTTGAGTTCCCTTTTGCAATAATGTGTATATGGCAGAGATAAATTTCTTAATAAATCTATTGCAAATCAAAATTTCTATTTCACTTTGGGACGATAGCATTGTTGTGTGGCACTCTGAGGAACTGAAATAAATCACAGCCTCCACACCGATGGTCGTTAATGACCGTTTTTATTTAAATTCAACGCGCCCAGGGCATGCATGAGTTCAGTCACCTGGTGCATTGTGACGTCATAATCGCTGCCCAGGGCATACGCTGGAAGGGACGCTGGAGTCGAGAAGAAATCCCTGATGACGCCATCTCCTAATGGCTGCCCCGCCACGTGGCAATACAAGCGGGGGCAGTTCGCCATTAGACTGTGGGCCGCCACACAACCCCCCCTGCCCCTGAACCAACTATGCGTCCTGTCACTTGGCGACCAGCCCCGCTGTTTGGGCACGGCTGCCTGGATCAGTTGAGATAAGTCTAAGTGGGCTGCTTTCAAGCAGTCCACGATAAACAATTCCTCCCTGCCCCCCATGTCCAAAGTAAAAGTTCCGCCCGACCGCTGGAGAACCTTGTACAGCCCCTCGTAAGGCCACTGCAGCAGTGCTCTCTGTGATCCCATTCTAATAAAGATGAATTGCGCCACATTGAGTTCTTTGGGCTGATGGGACGGTCGGGTGTCGTGGTGCGACGGGGGTGGTGGGGTCAGGTTTCCCAGGCGTTTACAAAGGTTGGTGAGCCGCTCACCTTCACTGCATGGCCTCCGCTTGCGGACCGAAGAATTCACCTGGCAGGGAGAGTGGTGTGCCATAGACCATTTCAGTTGACAAGGCTTGCAGGTCCTCCTTGGGCGCTGTTCTGATTCCGAGGAGGACCCAGGGCAACTCATCCACCCAGTCGGGACTGAAAAGCCTGGCCATCAGGACGTACTTTAAGTGGCGATGGAACCTCTCTACCAACCTGTTAGACTGCGAGTGGTAGGCTGTGCTGTGGTGCAGTGTTACCCCTAAAAGCCTCGCCAGCTGTGACCATAGGGCAGAGGTAAATTGAGCACCCCTGTCGCTCGTAATATGCGCCGGCTGCCGAAACGAGCGATCCATTGGCCGACAAGGGCTCTAGTGCATGTCTCTGCCGATGGTTCATGGACTGGGATGGCTTTCAGCCACCTGGTAGCTCTGTCCACTATGGTGAATAGGTACGGTGACCCTCTGGACCCCGGCAAGGGGCCCACAACGTCTACGTGGATATGTTGGAAACTTCATGGTGCTGGGTCGAAATGTTGGACAGGGACCTGCATGTCCCTGTGGACTTTTGAGGTCTGGCATCGGGCTAGTGCCGCGATCTCCTCCTTGAGGCCATGCCAGATGAATCACTGAGCCACCATATGGACGGTAGTCTTTACTGAGGGGTGGGCGAGTTGTGGATGGAACTGACGACCCTAGCCTTCCAGTCCTGTGGAACTACCAGGTGTGGTGAGCCGGTGGAGGTATCACAGAGCAGCGGCTGGGCGGAATTAGAAAGGCAGATATCCTCAAGCTGGAGCCCTGATACTGCGGTGCGGAGAGCCTCTGTTTCGACGTTGCGCTGTTAGGCCTGTGTGAACTGTGTGTAGTTGAGACCGGGAGCTACCGTGCTGATGGCTGAGCGGGAGAGTACGTCAGCGACTACGTTGTCCTTACCCGCCCTGTGCCGGATGTCCGTTGTGAATTCCGAGACATAGGACAGGTGGCGCTGTTGCCTGGCTGACCATGAATCCTTGGCCATCGATAGTGTTTGGGTGAGTGGCTTGTGGTCGGTAAAGATGGTAGAAGTCCTGCCCTCTAGGAAATATTGAAAATGGCGGATGGCCAGGTACAACGCCAGGAGCTCCCAGTCGAACGCACTGTATTTGAGTTCGGGAGGCCGCAACTGCCTTCTGAAAAAGGCTAGCGGGTGCCACTCTCCGTCCAGCCACTGCTCGAGTATCCCCCGACCGCCGTGGCAGAAGCATTGACCGATAATGGCGTGTGTGCTTCCTGGCGCAGATGCACTAACAAAGTCGGCTCAGTGAGGGCCCGCTTCATCGCTGCGAAAGCCTCATCTGCCTCCCCGACCAGGCCAAGGTCTTCTCCTTCGTCGCTATCAGCGCAAACAGAGGGTGCATGATGCGGGCTGTGTTGGGGATGAATCGATGGTAAAAGTTCACCATCCCCACAAATTCCTGTAGCCCTTTAAAGGAGGAGGGCTTGGGGAATCGTTGGACAGCTGCCACCTTTTCCGGTGCCAGAGCTGCCCCAGATGCTGTGATGGTGGGCCCCAGGAACTGTAAAGTTTGTTTTCTGAACTGGCATTTGGCCTTGTTGACCGTGGGGCTGAATTCTGCCAGCTGGGCGAACAGGGTAAGGAGATGTGCTTGTACTCTTCGCAAGTGTGGCTAGCTACCAGGATCTCGTCTAGGTAGATAAAGATAAAGTCCAAATCCCTACCCACTGCGTCCATGAGGTGCTGGAATGTCTGCGTGGTGTTCTTCAGGCCGAATGGCGTGCAAAAAATTCGAACAGGCCAAAGTGAGTTATAATTGCGATCTTTCCAACGTCATTGGGGTGGAACGGGATCTGGTGGTATCTGCGCACCAGATCAACCTTTGAAAAGAACTGCACGTCGTAGAGGTTGGACGCGAAATCTTGGATATGGGGGACTGGGTAACTGTCTGGAGTTGTGGCGTTGTTCAGCAATCTATAGTCTCCGCAGGGCCTCCAACCTCCTGATGACTTCGGGACCACGTGTAGCGGCACTGACCAAGCACCACTGTTCGATCGCCGAACGATGCCCAACTCCTGGAGTCTGGAGAATTCCTCCTTGACTTGCTTCAGTTTCTTCGGCGCAGACCTGGCGTGGATGGGGGGGGGCCTTGTGTGGAGACATGATGGAATCCTCCGTGTCAGAGCGAGGTGATGTTGAAGCAAGGTTCCAGGATGGCAGGGAACTCACTGAAGATCCCAGCGAATTTGTCTTCGGAGGCGGCGACTGTGATGATATCCAACCTGGCGTTGTCTGCCATGCCCAGGCGCACCAAGCAGAAGGCGCAGGTGTTGAGCAGCCTCCTGCCCCTCACGTCCACCAGCAGGCCGTGAGCCCTTAGGAAGTCAGCCCCGAACAGCGCCGTGCGCACCGCGGCCAGGATGAACATCCAAGTGAACTTCTCTTCCCCAATCTGCATCTGTGCCCTACGAGTACCAAAAGTTTTGATTGTAGAGCCATTGGCAGCCTGCAGGTTTGGTCTGGGGTTTCGAGTCCGTGTTTCCAGTGCTGTGGGGCGAAGGGTGCTCAGGTCAGCTCGTGTCGACTAGGAACTGGCAGCCTGTGGATCTGTCTTGGATGTAGAGGAAGCTGTTCACGTGGCCAAACGTCGCAGCCATTAACGGCGGTTGGCCTGGCCGTTTCCCTGGTAATCGCAAGGCTGGCGGCCCTTGTGGCCTTTAGCCCCCCAGCACTGATGCTAGAAGCACCACAATGACTGGGCTTCTTTGGGCTTGCCCTTGGGGAATCTTGCTGATGACGGGGCACTGGCTTGGAGACCTGGCTGAGTGCTGCCTTGTTCTCCTGCTTAGCTTGCCAGAGGGCATCCGCCCGGGTTGCTGCCTTGTGGGGGTTGGAGAAGTCCTCTTCAGACAGATGGACCTGAATGTCCTCCGGCATCTGTTCCAGAAAGATCTGTCTGAAGAGGAAGCACGGCTCGTGATCCTCTGCCAGGGCCAGCATCTCGTCCATGAGGGCTGAGGGGCTGTGGTCCCCCAACCCATCTAGATGTAAGAGTCTTGTTGCACACTGCTGGGATGAGAGACCAAACTTCCCCAGGAGCAGATTCTTGAGGGCTGTGTACTTTTTGGTCGCTGGTGGCCGATGGATGATATCGTCCACCCTCACTGTCGTGTCCTGATCAAGGGCGCCCACTACATGGTAAAACTTGGTGGCATCAGCCATGATGTTGCGGAGGTGGAATTGTGCCTCTGCTTGGCCGAACCACGTCTGTGGGCGATATGGCCAGAAAGGGGGAGGTTTGAGGGCTACTGCGTTGACCTCTGCTGTGTCCATCGTTGGTTAGGTCCAGAAGGTCATCTGGGTCCGTTGGGGACACCAGTGTGATGCTCTGAGGAGCTGAAGTAAATCACTGCCACCACACCGATGGTTGTTAACGACTATTTTTATTCAAATTCAGTGGGCCCCTTTAAGGGCAGCATGAGTTCAGTCACCTGGTGCATTGTGACATCATAATCGCTGCCCAGGGCGCACGCTGGAGGGATGCTGGAGTCAAGAAGAAACCCCTGACGATGCTATCTCCAAATGGCTGCCCCGCCACGTGGCGCTACAAGTGGGGCTGGTTCGCCATTAGCCTGTGTGCCACCACAGTTGGACCCAATTTATCTCAAAAATATTCTTTTATTTGATAATAACAAAATATTGTAGTATTTTGTGTTGTGTATTTATTTTTTAATTGATCAAATGACGTTAAATTTCCTCCTTCATAACAATCTGCTATATTTCTAATTCCTTCAGAGAACCAAATATTAAAAAGTCAATTGTTCATTTTGAATGGGATAAGTCTGTTCTGAGTAAACGGCATTTAATTAACCTAAAGTTTGTAGCGATAGCTACGAGGAATGAAACTCTCAACCATCACGTTCGGGGTTTCAATGACCATTTAATTCAAAACTTGCACGTGCCCCTTCAAGGGCAGCGTGAGCTTTGTCCCCGCGCGGGCTGTGACGTAGTCACGCTTGCCTGAGGCATGCACTACATTCAAACCATGTGGCAAAAAGGTCCCCTGATGGCGCCATCTTCTCACGGCTGACCCGCCGGTGTGGCGGTACAAGTGGGGCCGGTTCACCATGAATATGTGCGCCACCACACAACTCCCCCCTCCAGAACTGGCTTATGCGTCCCACTGCTTGGGTGGCTGGCCTTGGCGCTTAGCTTGGGCAGTCTGAACCGGCTGACTGAGGTCCAGGTGCGCCACCTTGAGGCAGTTGATCGTGAACAGTTCTCCTTTGTCCCCAATGTCCAAAGTGAAAGTCTTGCCCGATTGTGGCAGGATTCTGTAGGGCCCTTCATAAGGGTGCTGCAGGGGCTCGGTGTGCGAACCATGTTGGACGAAAACTTACTCGGCTGCGTCCAATTCCTTGGCCAAACAGGACGGTCGGCTGCCGTGGTGGGATGGAAGTGGGGAGGGGGGGGGGGTGCGAGCGAGGTGAGCTTACTCTGAAGATCTGCTAATAAGATCTGATTGTCGGCTGCCGAGTCTGTGTCCAGGCTGAAAAACTCTCCGGGTAGTGACAAAGGTGTGCTGTAAACCAACTCCACGGATGATACCGTCATCTTCCTTCGGGGCTGTTCTAATGCCGAGCAGAACCAGAGCAACTTGTCCACCCAACCAGGGCTGGTGTGATGAGTCATAAGGGCCGACTTGAGGTGTCGGTGGAATCGCTCCACTAGGCTGTTGGCTTGAGGGTGATATGCACTGGTGTGGCGGAGTTTGATCCCGAAAGGCTTGCCACTTGTGCCCAGAGGGCAAATGTTAATTGGATATCTCTGTCGCTCGTTATGTGCGTCGGGTCTCTGAACCTGGCAATCCAGTGAGCGAGTAGGTTCCTGGCGCACGTTTTGGCAGAAGTGTCTTTCAGCGGAATGGCTTCCGGCCACCTCGTCGCTCGGTCGACTACAGTCAACAAGTAGAAGGTATCCCTGGACATCGGCAGGGGGCCCACAATGTCTACATGTACATGTTGGAATCCCTTGGCCGCAGAGTCGAACTGTTATATTGGGGCTTTTGTATGACGTGGACTTTGGAGGTCTGGTAGTGCGTGCAGCTCCTCGCCATCTGGGCTACTTGCTTCTTGAGCCCATGCCACACAAAACGCTCCGCCACCATCCGAATCGATGTCTTGACTGAAGGGTGGGCCAAGTCGTGGACCATGCTGAAAACTAGTGACCTCCACTGCGGTGGGACTACAGGGTGCGGCGACCCGGTGGAAATGTCGCAGAGCAGCATGTCTGGGCCCGAAGTTGGAGGCCTGTATGGCGGTGTGGGTGCTTGTGTTTCTTCGTCTTCCCTCTGCTGCGTTAGCTAGGCATAGTTCAGGCCAGGGGCGAGGCTGTGGATGGCGGGTCGTGAAAGTGCATCTGCCACAACATTGTCTTTACCTGCTCGGTGTCAGATGTTGGTAGTGATCTCCAACACATAGGATAGGTGCCGCTGGCTGTTGACCCATTGCTCCAGAATGCCCCCAGTGGCTATAGCCGACGCGTCCACTGAGAACGCAGTGTGAGCATCTTGCTGCGGGTGGACTCATAGAGTGGCGCTCATCAGAGCGTCTTTCGTTGCAGCAAAAGTGCCCTCTTCCTGTTCAGTCCATACCGGGACTTTGTCCTTCGCGGCGATCAGCGTGAATAACGGTTGTGTGATATAGGCCTCCCTGGGGATGAACCGGTGGTAGAAGTTCATCATGCCGACGAACTCCTGTAGGCCCTTGAGAGTGTTGGGCTTTGGGAACTGGCTCACGGCTGCAACCTACTCCGGTGCCGGGGCAGCTGCGGCCGCCGAGATGATATGGCCCAGGGACTGCCTGCCGATCTGGCACTTGGCTACATTGACCATGAGGTCAAACTCTGCCAGACGGGCGAACAGTGCACGGAGATGGACCTTGTCCTTGTGGTCTCAACTGGCAATGAGTATGTCGTCAAGATAGATGAACACAATGTCCAAGTCTCTGCCCACCGCATCCATCAGACGCTGGAAAGTTTGGGCCGCGTTCTTTAGACTGAAAGGCATCCATAAGAACTTGAAAAGGCCAAACAGGGTGGTGATTGTGGTCTTACTGATGTCATCAGGGTGGACTGGGATTTGATGGTAACCCTGTACCAGGTGGACCTTCGAGAACACCTGGGCGCTGTGCAATTTTGACGAGAAGTCCTGAATGTGCGGGATTGGATTTCGGTCTGGTGTGGTTGCATCGTTAAGGCGACGGTAGTCCCCGCAAGGGTGGCAACCCTCAGAAGTCTTGGGGACCATGTGGAGGGGGGAGGCCTAGGGGCTATCGGATCTATGGACGATTCCCAGTTTCTGCAGTTGGGAGAATTCTTCTTTGGCCAGTTGTAGCTGTTCTGGGGGTAATTGTCTGGCTTTGGCATGAAGAGGGGGGCCCTGAGTTGAGATGTGGCTGCAGGATGGAGGGGAACTCATCGAGGATACTGGAGTACTCGTCCTTGAGGGTGCTGTTGCAAGCTATCCCCGGGTTGCACGTATGTGGCATCGATGCGGATGGATTTGAAAGGTGCGGGTGTTAACCAACTGCTTGCCCTTGACGACCGCTAACAGGCTGTGCGTCCGGTGGAAGTCGACCCCCAACAGCGCCGTGCCCACCAAGGCCAGCGTGAACTTCCAGCGGAACATGTCCTTTCAGATCTGGATCTGCACTCTGTGAGTGCCAAAGGTCTGATGGAGGATCCGTTGGCTGCCTGTATTGTAGGGCACCGTGCTCGGGTGCGGGTCTTGAGGGCTGTCTGGGGGAGCACGCTCAGCTCAGCTCCGGTATCTGCTAGGAACCATTGGCCAGTGGTCATGTCGGTCATGTGCAAGAGGCTGTTCGCATGGCCAGCCGCCACAGCCATTAACGGTGGCAGGCTGAGTCATTTCCCTGAAAAATGCTGCCTGGACGTGGGCTTGAGCCCCCCCCCCACCCCCGCCCCCAGTGCTGATGATAGAAACACCAGGTGGGGTGGTGCTCCTCCGGCTTGTACTTGGGGGATGCTTACGGCTGACTGGGCCCTGGACGGGTGACCTGGCTGAGGGCAGCCTCATTCTCTTTCTTGGTCCGCCAGAAGACATCAGCATGGACCGCGACTTGTTGTGTGTCGTTGAAGTCCTCATCTGCCAGCAGGAGCTGTATATCTTCGAGCATTTGCTCGAGTAAAATTTGCCGTAACATGGTTTGTGTTACTCTGCTAACGCCAGCATCTCGTCCATCAGGGCAGACGGGTTTCTGTCTCCCAACCCATCCAGGTGTAGGAGCCTGGAGGCACACTGCTGCGGGGAGAGGTCAAAGGTCCCGAGGAGGAGGTTCTGAGGGTGGGTTATTTACTATCCTCCGGTGGGTTGTGGATGAGGTCGTCCACCCTGGCTGCGGTCTCTTCGTCGAGTACGCTCATGACGTGGTAAAACATTGTGGCGTCTGATGAAATGTTTTGGAGGCAAAACTATGCCTCTGCCTGCCCAAACCAAGTATGTAGGTGATGTGTCCAGAAGGGGGACAGTTTCACCGCGACTGCGTTGATCTCCGAAGAATCCATAGTGAGAGGCCAGAAAAATGTCTGGACTCGTTGGGGTCACAATGTAGCGGTAGCTACGATGAATGAGATTCACAACCACCACCACGTTGGGGGTTTCAACGACCATTTAATTAAAAACTTGTGCGTGCCTTTTTAAGAGCAGCGTGAGTTCTGTCCCCACATGGGTGATGACGTCATGCTTGCCTGAGGTGTGCGCTATATTCAAACCACGTAGCTAGAAGGTCCCCCGACGGCACCATCTCCTCGCTGCTGCCCCACCAGTATGGCGGTATAAGCAGGGCTGGTTCGCCACGAGTATGTGTGCCGCCAGAAGTTCCTCATTCCCATTTCATTATTTACTTTATTCCATATATTGATCAGATGCTTTAACAGTGGTGTATCCCTATCTCCAGGTATTAATCTTGGCTCCCATTTATATGTAAAATCTTCTGGTGTCTTTTCTCCTATGTCATCCATCTCTACCTTAATCTATGCTGGTTTGTCTCCATCTTAAAAAAGAGAAATCTCATTTGTGTGGTTTTATAATTTTAAAATTTGAAAGTTGTAGACCTCCTCATTTACATTCCCATTTTAATTTTTCTAACAAACCCTTGATATCTTGCCCTGACAAAGAATTTTTCTTGTGTATTAATTCCTGAAAAAAATTCTGAAGAATTTTGAAAAAGTTTGAAAAAGATATTGCACTCTTGGAAATGTATTCATTTTTATTCAGTTAACTCTTCCCAATAATGTTATTCATTTTTTATAATCTTCATCAATTTTCTAAGTAAAGGTGTATAGTTCAATTTAAATATTATTTAAATTATTATCTACTTGTATCCAAAGCAAAGTAGACAAAATCCCCCAATTAATATTGTTACAATAATACATAACATTACCCCCACCCCCCTCACCACTTTGTGTTTAGTAGCCAAAGCCACAAACACTCACATGGTTCAGTATATGTCAGTCCATTTCCTTCAGCTCCCTGAATGTTTATTTCTACTTCCATTCATATCTTTTAGACAGATTAACATAATCTTAATCACCTATTATGTTCAAGAAGAATTTCACACTCCTGCTTGCTGGGCTGCTCTCTGATGAACTTCTTGACGAATATTCGGTAAAATATCTGTGTACTCTTGTGCACGTCCAGGGTCTGGGGGTGGGGGGTGGGGGGGGGGGGAACCCATTAACAACTTGTTTGGTTCTCCTTGGACAAAAACCTTTAGAGTCACAGGATGAAGTAAGATAAAAACTGTAAAGTATTCTTCACTGGGTTAAATTCTTTCCTCCTCTTCAACAGTTTAAACTGATAACAGGATAAAAAGTAAATCTGATTTCCATTATATTCCAATTGACCCTTTCTTTCCTTAGCTTGCTTTGCTGCAAGATCTAGCATTTTTCTTCTAACCTGATAATGATGAAACTTTTATCAATGTTGGCCACAGTTTTTGATCAGGTGATGGGCTTGGTCTTAAAGCCCCATGGGTCCTCTCTATTTCAATATCTCCATGGAGCTTGTCCAAAGACTTCTTGGATCCAACGGTGAAAAAAAAGTTGTTATATTATCTTCTTCATCACCTTCTTTAAGAACAATAATTTTAATGTTTTTACTGAAATATCTCTAATGAATCTACTTTTTAAAAATAACTGTTTATTGATAGCAGCAAGAGTATTCTTTTTTGAACCATCTCTATATTAAATTCCACATTCTTAACTCTTCCACATCATCAATTGATTCAATATATCATACATCTTCATAGTTTCTTCATCTGATTTCTTACTGTCCTTCTCTCTTGTTTCAGCTTTCATTATAATCATAGTTTCTGTACTTAATTTCTGAATATTTGTTGGCATTTTAATTTTAGTACTGTAGTAACTACTCCAGTAAAGCTACTAAATCAACACACATACACAGGCTAACTTAACCAAAGACTGTTTATTTGAGTTTGCCATGCTTTTATATCCCTCCCATCCCAAAGTAAACATGGTGGGAGCCCCTTGCCCTCTAGAAAGAGGCATTGCGATCTAGCGTGCCGTTACTCAGCATGCAGTACCGCATGTATGCAGTCCATTGCCTAGGTGAGTGCATATGCTGGTGAACCGCACCGGTGAGGGTTCGCAATATTGTGCCATGCACCTGCTCGGCTGTACACAGCTGCTACAGTACCTTCTTTAACAACAGCCTTTTCTTCTGTTTCTACTGCCTCTTTGTTTCAGGCATGGAGTTTTGTCAAGTATTCAGTTTCTGTAGGCAGCTGTTCAAACATGCTGCTTTCCTTAGCGATCTCTTCCCGTTTGGGTGTTCTGCGCATGTGCGACTTCTTGTGTCCTCTTCATCTCCATTGTCCCTCCATTGCTGCATTACCGTTGCAGTTTGTTGAGTTATCGCTTTTGGAGCTCTTGCTACTCAGATAGGAGCCTTCATCACAGCGCCTGGATCCATCTGTAAGATAGGCCTTTCTTCTTGTCCTTTTTATGTGACATTTGTAAAATGCACTCTTTAGGACTAGTTTCCAAAAGTTTAATTTTGGTCTCTTCACTTTTTTCCACTTGTTGCATCCTGGCTCTACCTCATCATGTGACATCCTCCCTGACTCTTTCTCTCTTTAACTTGCTTTGCTGTCAACTCTAATGCTCTCTTTCTAACCTGATAACAAATAAACTTTATCAATATAGGCCAGTGGTTCTCAACATTTTTCTTTCCACTCACATACCACTTTAATAATTCCCTATTCCATAAGTGCTTGGTGATAAGTAAAGGATTGCTTAAGGTGGTATGTGGATGGAAAGAAAATGTTTGAAAACCACTGTTTTAATCATACCTAAAATTGAATCGTTATGCGCACAGTTTCATAACTCCAAAGGAAATGGGCCAAAGACAATTTTTCTCAAGCAAAATATTTCAGTAACATTTGGGTCCAGAGCAGTAATTCTCAACCTTCCCTTCCCACTCACATACTACCTTAAACAATCCTTTATTAATCACAGAGCACCGATGGTATAAGGATTACTTAAAGTGATATGTGAGTGGAAAGAAAAAGGTTGGAATCCACTGATATCAACCGTGGTTTTTGATCTGGCAATGGTCGTGATCTTAAAACCAATTTGAATAATACGCTTAGAGTTTTGTCTGGCTGTTACACAAGATCCAGCCTCTGAGCCCATTGGCAGCATTGTAGCCTTCTTCACAAAGCTTTTGTATTAGCTACACCAAGCTTCAGTGCATCCCATGATCTATAATCCCCCAAGATGGAATATGCCACGAAGCAGTATTCAGTGTAGGATATGTCATTGCACTGGAAGGCATAATTTTGGACAGATTGAACTGTGCCTTTCACCAGACTGATTTTCCAGAAAGACTTGGTATTTGTATTGGGATGTGGCCTTGGAAACAGACAATCGTCTATCTATGGTCAGTACTTTATGTAAGTCAGGATGATTTGCTTCATGTTATTGCAAGATTAAGTATTTGTTCTTATCAGTATTGTTGGGTAAGATTGGGTCATGTTTATAATGGAGCTGACCTGTTTATAGTGATTAAAGATGGAGCAAAGTGTGTAACTTTTTAAGTGAATTTTCCATTTCTGATTGATTAATATTTGAATACATTATTTATTGTAACATGATGACACTTGTATTTGGATTATGCTGTCAATTCATGAGTATGCAATTTTGGACATTTGTGCTGTAAATACATTGGATATGTCTTTCTACCAAAGAGTCATTATTGCTTGACATGACTAAATTGTAACCCACAAATTATGAATTTCCAGTCAAAAAATTATGCAAATTATGTAAGTATATATTAGCATACAAGTAGAAACATAAAAACTTGGGTTACGCAGCATTAGTGGAAGGAGAAACTGAGTTTATGTTCCAGGTTGAGGAATATTTATCGGAACTGAGAACATGGGAAATGTTACTTTTAAGCTGCAGAGAGGGCAGGGGAGTGAAGATGGCCAGGGCAAAGGAAATATTTCTAATTATGTGGCCAGCATTACATGAAAATGTGTTTACAATTTCAACTGGTTGATGACTAATGAGGGAACAGAGAGCAAAAATGAAGGGATATATAAAAATTGCAATAGCTTTAATATTTTTACAGAAAACAGCAAAAAGAAAATGTTGGGAAGGCCCATTAGATCAGACCATGTCTGCAAAGAGTGAATGAGTTAATGTTGCAAATGGATTGCCTTACAGCAGAACAAATAAAATGAGTTACCCAGAATTGTTGAATTTGATATTGAACTGGGGGGTCTTGCGTGATGGCGTAGGCAAGGAACATGGGAAAACATATCTCCCAACAGATTAAAGAAAAGCCCATTTTTACAATAACTTTCTAACAGTATAAAATTTTCTAAAAGTCTATGAGAAGAAATAAAAATGAAGAAGACTAGAACTCAAACCACAAATAAACCGATTTTAAAACAGTCGGTAAGAAGTGAGGCCTACCTCCGAGTTGGAGCCCGGAGACTCGGGTGGTGCTCCTCCCCATTCTCTGTGACACAAGCAGCCGTTCCGAAAGTGACGCTGGCACCAGTGCCACAGAGTTCCAGGCAAGATGGCGCAATGTCAAGAGATGCTCCTTCACGGAGACTGGAGAGGTGGTGAGCATGCAGACTATCCTAAGTATTTTTCTCCCTGTGGGAGGGGGGGTGCTGGCGCTCGCTCACTCAGTGACCTGGGTTGGTGGAGGGCCAGTCTAGGACTCATAGGGGGAGAGGAAGACAGGTTAAACTGGTGGAAGCAGAAGACATGGGGGATGGAGCCATTGAAGCTGAAAGCCTTGAAGAAGAATTGGAGTTTAGTGAGGAGGAGGAAGTTGAAGAAACAATATCTCCAGCTTATAGTAGGGCTACAGCTAAACATAAAGATTATTTTGCAAAACAATTCCAGGCTATGTCTCAACAGATTTCTTCATGTTTTACATCTGTGAATAAACAAGTCTCTCATATTATGGAGGATATAGCATCTATTAAAGTGGATGTGGCAAAATATGCTAATTTGGTGGGTAAAGTACAAGAAAAAGTTAAAAAGATGGAAGATAAACTTGTGATATTGATCAATGCCAACAGAAATGGAATACTTTGGATGATTCTTTCACTGGGTGGAGAATAGAGAAAAATGATTTATTAAAGAAAATTGATTCTTTGGAAAATCAGAGCCGGAGGAATAATGTAAAGACTTTGAAGATTCTGAACCAGTAAATTTTTTTCAAAAATGGATCCCACAAGTTTTAGGATCAGAATTCTTTCCAAACGGGCTGGAATTGGATAGGGCTCATAAAGCAATTAGAACAAAACCATTACCAGGTCAACCACCCTGATCTGTTTTGCTAAGTTGTCTTCATTACCAAGATAGAGAGTTAATTTTCCAACAACAAGGAGATCCATTGATGGTTTTTTTTATGTGGACCTTAGTCAAATTATTATTAAAAGACATAAAGAATTTAATTCGGCAAAAGCAGTCCTCTGGCAGAAGGGTTTCAGATATCCAGCTGTTTTAAAGGTCTTTTATGGAGAGTATGAAACACAATTTTTTGATGATGACGGCAACGCATTGATATTTACCAATTCTCTTCCTGATTTTAAAAAAGGACAGTCTTCATCTTCTCAGATGCAGAAATCAAATGGTACCTTTAGAAAGAAAGGTAATGGAGAATGAAAAGAGAGAAGGAATAAAACTTGGGAAGATCAGAAGGATGAGTCACAAAAGAAGGAGAGTGGTGATTCGGAAGAGATATCCATTGATGAAGTGAATAAGGACTTGGAAGAAGCTTATCATACTTGAATTTTTCTTTATATATACTGTTTGTTTAATTAATTCTGTTTGGAAGAGATGCAAAATCTCATTGTATCTCTAACTGAAACCGTTGGTCACATAGTGGCTTAGGCCACTATCTGTATAGCAGAGTAGGGTAATACAATAAGTACTTTTGAGGAGGTGGAGGGGTTTATTATTCCTTATCAACCTTTATTTAAAAAAAATTGTTTTAACTTTGTTGAGGAGATGTGGATGGGGGTTTAGATGGTAGTGAGATGAGATGGCTAATTTAAAATTTCTAACATTTAATGAGAATGGGCTCAATAATCCCATTAGAAGAAAGCGAGTGTTAGCTTATATTTAAAAAAAAACTAAAGGTAGATGTTGCATTTTTGCAGGAGGCACCATTACCAGAAAAGGAACATCAAAAATTAAAGAGATATTGGGTTGGTCAGGTTTTTGCTGCTTTTGTAATGGAATATTTGGGAGATAAATTGGTAAAATTAGAGTAGGTTACATATATACGCACACTTTAAAACCGATCTTATTTGAAATATTGAAGAATTCACATTCAGTGAATTTACAGAAACTATGGAGAATGCTGTGCACATTTCACAAGTAGGTGCTAATTGAAATGACATAATTAAAGCAACAAGCAGGAGATGCTCTGGCCGTTAAAAGCTCTTTGCAAGGGTTTTGGCAGAGTGCACATAAAGGTCACTCCTGGGTTTTTGTTTACCTAAAGACAACAGCTTGACCAAGAAGACTAACTCCTATTGTTTGCTGGAGAAGGTCAGGGGTTTTGCAAGTGAGAGAGTCACATGGGCTTTATGGAAGTTGGAGAGAGAGAGAGAGAGAGAGAGAGAGAGAGCCATCTGTCTGATGTTTCTCTTGGAATAAGGGGAACAGAAAGGAACTCTCTGGTAGTCTGAAAGAAAGAGGTTTTCATCTGGAGAACCCTGATGGGGCAAGTTTCATCAGCAAGACATTGAGGTGACTAATGGTGGGACCTCAGTTGTGGAAATCCTGGAACAACAAATCTCTCTCTGCAAACCCTACGAGAACCTTTCTGAGCAGTAAACATTTACCTTTTGAGCACCAAAACCTGGTGAATTTTATGCATGTTAAATTCTGTGCACAGTATAATAATTGCCTGCAACCAGTGAACTTTGAAGAATGAGAAGTGAGATTGAACTGTGAACCAAATAACTTTTCTTATATTTACACACACACACACACATCACATATACGCGTGCGTTTAGAATTAGAAGGGGGTTAAGTTGGGTTTAGTTAAGTTACTAGAGATAATTTAAAGTTTGATTTTGTTTTCATGTTTAAAGATGATTAAAAACAACTTTTGTTTAAGTAACTACTTATCTTGGTGAATGACTATTGCTGCTGGGTTTTGGGGTCCATTGGGCTCGTAACACTTAATTCAAAATCTAGAGGTGTGGCAATATTAGTTAATAAACATTTGTCATTTAGTTCAGAATCTATATGCGAGTTGGGGAAGAGTTTTGATAATAAATTGTATTTTTTTTTTCAGATTTTTGGACATGTGAATATTTATGCACCAAATATTGATGAGATGTTTTTTCAATAAGTTTTTAAAAAAATTTAACATATCTTTTGATCAAGTTATGATTTGAGGTGATTTTAATTGTTTAGATCCTTTAGTTGATAAATCTGATAAAATAACAATTAGAACAAAGATGGTGAAAAAATTGATATCCTTGATGAAGGAAGTGTATTTGATTGAGATATGGAGGAAATTGAACCCGAAAGAGAGAGATTATTTGTATTTTTCAGCTCAATATGATATTTATTCTAGAATTGATTTTTTTAATGTTATCAGCTCAGTTACAAGGCAATGTGGTATTGGTGAATATAAATCTAGAATTTTGTCGGATTATTTATTGACAGATACAAAAATGAAAAAAAATGAATTCTACATATTGTTGGAGATTTAATCCTTTATTAAAAAATTCTGAATTTTATAATTTTATTACTGAATAAATACAACAGTTTTTAGATATAAATAGAGAGTCAGTGGATAGTAAATTTGTATTATGGGATGGATTAAAAGAATATTTGAGAGGTCATATTAGTTTTACATTGAAACTTTAAAAGCAATATTTAGCTGAAACAGATAAATTAGAGAAAGAAAGAAATATTTTGGAAAAGGAACTACTAAGAAATCCATTTGAAAAAGGTTAAAAAAAAAGCACAATTGACTTCTAAGGAATTTAAATATAATAAATTGCAAACTTATAGATTTGAACATTGATTGCAAAGATCTAGACAGATTTTATGAATTAGGTGAAAGTGGACATAGGCTGAGCATGGCAGTTAAAATCTGAACAGGTATCTAGGACAATAAATGCTATTAGAAAAAAATCAAATATTTCTTATAAACCTCTATTGATGAGGAGTTTACAGAATTTTATAAGAAATTGTATACTTCAGAAGTTGAACAAGATCAAGATAAAACTGATAGATTTTTAAGTAAATTGTGATGACCTTTTTTTAAATGATTGAATGAGAGAGAAATTGGAGAAGCCAATAGATATTAAAGAAGTTTCTTTAGCTCTTAAATCAATGCCTAATGGTAAGTCTCCAGGAGAGGATGGGTTTACTAGAGAATTTTATAAAAGGTTTCAGGAGTTTTTATTACCATTTTTTAGTGAAGTATTAGAATAAGCTAGAGAGACACAATCTTTACCAGATTCTTTTTCACAAGTTATTATTACAGTTATACTTAAGAAAGATAGAGACCCTTTGAACACAGGATCTTGTAGACCCAATTTCATTGTTAAATGTTGATTATAAATTTGTAACTAAAGTTCTAGCCAATAGATTAACTCAATTTTTACCAAAGTTAATTCATATTGAACAGCAGGATTTATTGAACACCATTATTTGGCAGTTAATATAATTAAGTTAACTAGTTTAATTAATGCTTCACAGGAGAAATACAATTTACCAATAGTCTTATCATTTGATGCTGAAAAAGCATTTGATAGAGTTGAATTTGGAAAAAAAATTGATTTGGACCATTATTTATAAGTTGGATTAAGGCAATATATAAACAGACTATGGCTAGAGTTGTGACAAATGGACTTTTATCTGAATCTTTTTAGGTTAGAGGGATCAACAAGGCAAGGTTGTCTTTTGTTACCTGCATTGGAGATTGAACCTTTAGAACAGTTAATAAGGCAAGATAGTGAGATAAAGGGTATTACAAAGGGTCTGGATGAATTGAAGATTAATTTATTTGTGGATGGTGTGTTGATTTATTTAGCAAAACTAAGAAAGTCGTGGAAAGTTTTACAGGATAGATTAAGGGAATATGAGGAATTATCTGGGTACAAAGTTAATTGGGAGAAAAGTGAATTTATGCCATTGTCTGATGCAGATTATTCTTGTAAAGATTTTGTAAAATTTAAATGGACTGATCAAATTAAATATTTAGTTATTAAAATAGATAGACAAATAAAACATTTATATGCATTAAATTATTTACCCTTATTTTCTAAATTTAAAAATTACTTAATTAGATGGAAAGGCTTACCAATAACTTTTAATAGGCAGATTGAATTGTATTAAAATGAGTATATTCCCAAGACTTCAATATATTTTCCAACCTATTCCGTGTAAAGTACCTAAGAAATTTTAATGATTTGCCTAGATTTACTCCTTTGTATCAGAATCATATTTTTCCCTTTACGATTAATAATAAACTTTTTAAGATTTGGGATCAGAAAGGTATTAAGACAGTGAATAATTGTTATGAATTGAGTTGTTATCTTTCATTTGAGAGAATCTGGATATCTAAAATGCGGAAAGCTCCAAAATCTGGCTTTTTTTTTTTGCTGGTGCTGGTACAGCGGAGGGAGGGAGAGAGACAGAGACAGCAGCGTGAGTAGGTTGGGCATGGGGGAGAGAGACAGCAGCGCGATTCAGGCAGGTAGGGGGAGAGAGAGACAGCAGTGCGACTTGGGCGGGCGGTGGGAGTGAGACTCGGGCGAGGATAGATACGGCAGTGCAACTTGGGTGGGCGGAGGGTAAGAGAGATGGGAGTATGACTCAGGCGGGCGGGGAAGAGAGATGGCAGCATGATTCGGGCGGGTGGGGGAAGAGAGCCGGGCGGGCGGTGGGAGTGAGACTCTGGCTAGGATAGATACGGCACTGCGTCTTGGGTGGGTGAGGCGGGGAGAGAGGTGCAGCATGACTTGGATGGGTGGGGGGAGAGGGACGCCAGCGTGACTCAGGTGGGCGGGGGGGAGAGAGAGACGCCAGCGCGACTGGAAGGGATGGATAAGGCAGCACAATTCGGGTGGGCTTAAATCTGGGGCAGCTGGCTTTTGTTCTGAAGTCCAGAAAAATCCAAAATTTGGATCACACTGTCCCCCAAGGGTTCCGGATAAAGGGTTGTGTAACCTGTACTAACCCATACACTATTTTGTTATTATCAAATCAAATCGTTGTTGCATGACTTTCATTGCAGAAAATTGGAGCTTCTAAAGGAATCAAAATTTGAAATGTTAAGTCAGCAAGGTGGAAAGAAAGGATTTATAAAAGAACTTAATTTACAAAGATGGCATTTAGAATTGAGATCTTGTATTCCTTTGGAGAAAATAACATAATTTGAGAGATAAATATTTTATTTTTCGGAAGGTTTGGAGCCCTTATTTGGATTGTATGGATTTAAAATTTAAAGGATCTGAACCTGTATGTGGCAGGATATCCCCATCGCACAATGATTAGTTACTGTGCTATTTTTGGTTATTTCTCCTCAACGTTTTTTTTTTTCATTTCTTTTTTTTCTTTTTAAGGGTTAGTGGGATTTTAGAGGTTAAGGGTTGGGATGTTGGGAGAGGGTGGGTTGATTAGTATAAGGGGTTGGGGAGGTGTAGAGGGAGGGTTTTTTCCTTTTTTTTCTCTATTTCTAACCATGTTTGTTTTGATCTATTTTAATTATCTTTTATGATAACTTTAAATAAAATATTAAATAAAGAATCTGATATTGAACCAAAAGATTCAGCATATCTGGATGAAAAATGAGATATTGCTCATCCAGGAACACCGAAGGCTCCAGAAGGTAACAAACGTGCAGGCCAATTGCAGGTTCCGACATTCCATCCACTGAATGAATCTTTGTAAGGTATTGCCTCAAGAAGGCAGCCATCATAAATGTCCTCCATCAATCTGGTCACAACCTCTTTTCACTGCTACCTTCAGGAAAAGGTATGGACACCTGAAAACCAGTACCTCTAGATTCAAAAACGGTTTCTTTCCAACAGCTATAAGGCTTCTGAATCTCTCCTTGTTACACTAGTCGTGGACTGCTCTGAAATGCTCACAAAATGACTGTCTGCATTACTACACTCACTTTTTGCACAATGACACCAGAATATGATCTATCTTCCATTTGCATTTATCGTTTTTTTTAAATTCAGCTTGTGTATACTATTTTGGTCTTTTTGTGAAGTACCTATTTCAGAAATTAAGAATTTTGGTGCATATTGTATAATGTACATAATTAACTAAGACTTTCAAACAAAATTTTCTTTGCTCGTCACCTACAAGTATTAGTGTCCATCCAAAATGAAGGGAAAACTAATAAATTTATAAATTAAGCACATAATGTTACCTTTTCTCCCCCCAAAAAGGTGTTACACACTAAGGTTTTGCAATTTTGGAAAAGATGACTGTAATTAAAAAAATGCAGTTAAAAAGTAAACAAGGAATCTTATGAGACATACTTAAGACATAGTTTAAGTAAATTAAAATAAATATAGAGGGGTCAATATCTGAGTGGGCATATGAAGCAGGGGAATTGCATTGGGCACGGGAATAGGCTGAGGAGTTTGAAAGATTTTGTATTTACTGTGCATTACTGTACATTGTATTTTCTACAGTGTTCAATAAATGCAATGAGCACACCATTAATAATAAAAAAACTTTGGAAGTACATGGCACTTATACAGGTGAATTAGTGTTTGGCAAACTAATGAGGTTATGGCTGATTGATTCATTGAGTGAGATGAAGTTTAATAAATGGAGTACAGTAAAAAAAAAACTTGTTATCTGGGGTTCAAGAAACTGGAAGCCTCCAGTAACCATCAAAATAATTGTGGAAAATAAATAGGTAAAAAATACAGAAGTTTAAAATTGGGGCACCTCATTGGTAGTTTGCCAATCACGCATCACACAATTTCAAGCAACTGGAAATTTCACTTAACTGGCAAGCACCAATCCCCAAAGGTGCTGGATACCAGGGTTTTACTGTAAAATGGCATAGGATTTTCATAATTTCCTTCTAGGGTGCTTTGAACAGCTTCTGACATATTTTACCTAGGTGACTTCCCCAATTTCAGAAACGGTAAATCCCTTAATATTTACTCTTTATACTATTTATTCCTTAATTTCCTGCACATTTGCTCTTAACTGCCTCCCTTCATTGGTCCTTACATTTTACCCTGTTAGCCTCTGCATCCAGCACACATTTCTGTCAGCTTCAATGTGATCCCACCACCAGTCATAAATTCCCCTTCTAACCTCTTTATGCCTTCTGGAGAGACCACTCTCTTTGTGACTCTGATTCACTAATTTTTCCCACCCAATCCTCACCAAAATATCTAAATTGGCTCCCTCTGCCTTGTCCAACTTACCACTACCTGTCAAATGTATAAAAAATGAATCTCGTGGGCTAATTTTCTTTCTGAATAGATATGAATGATATAATAACCTGCAATATTTTTTCCAGTTCTTTTTGATGTATATGTTTTGTAATTGTGCAATGCCTAAATTCATATCTTGCAAGTATTAACAAAAAAACTAATGCAGTAATATTTTGGTGTTCCAGACATGGAAGTTATGAATCCTCTTATAGAGGTGACTCATACTTCAGAAGAAGTGTCAGATGAAGAACAGGAATCTGAACTAACAGGTTTACACTTGCAGAAAACTGGGCATGAACAGGGCATCTCGTAAGTTCATGTTACTTTCATTTACCTTTGTATTTTTCAATTTTAATGTCTTTAAGATTACTTTTTTTTATTCTGAAGGAAAATGTTATTGTATTCTAGGTTTACATTTCCTAACACTTTGAATCCTCAGTACCACACACATTAACTGGCCTTTTTCATATTTGTAAAAGATGCCCTCTAAATGGCTTCAAAATTAAAAAAAAAAGCATTTTGCTGTTTTGGGAATGATTTGAGGATATTATGTGAATATCCTCAAATCATTCCCAAGATGTCAAGATAATATTTTTTCTAACTTGTTTTAGTTTATGATTTTTAAACTACATTATGTAGTTATAATGCATGGTTTATGCAATATTCAAAAATCAAACTATGAAAGGTCATTAGTGAGGGAATATTTAGAAAATCAAATATTCAGTGGTCTCTGCAAATTCAGAGATGGTAGGTATTTAACAAATTTAAAATGATTGCTAATCTTGGAGAAAAATGGTATTTTCTAACTGGATGTTAAGACACTTTTGAGTTTTGTCTCTCACTCGATGGAAAATTTAACTCGATGTGAATATTGTAAGTATTTTTTAAGATTTCATTGAGCCCTCTTCCCCTAAACAAGTGGAGAAATGAGCCAGACTTGAAACATTTTAGATTCATAGACAACTGTGCTGAAAGATGACAGGTGAAAATGATTTTGCAGTGTTTTATTAAAAAATTGTCTCCAATGCTTTATTTAGGGCAAGGCAGTTCAAAATCAGAGCTAGTCATTGGGTTACTCGGTCTACCTTGGTTCATCCATGCATAAAGATTGAGCAATTTTTTAAAGTACAGAATGTGTTCCACAGAGAATAGTGCATGTGACAGTAGCCTTTGGCCCCTATTTATAGTTGAGTTGATGAGTCATGCAAAATGCTGGTTTTTGATAATGATAATGAGTTTATCTTGTGCAACATACTGTACATAAGCCCAAAAGTTCCTACTTGCTGCAGCTGGAGAGGTACTTTGTTTTAAAAAAAGCTATAAAGCAACCATATAATGCTAAATTGAATTTACAAAGATAATTATTACACACGAAAATATCAATAATATTGAGCTACCCTGGTGCATAAAAAGTGACAGGAAGAGTGCAGACAGTCCTTTTGTGGTCAGAGTGTAACAAGGGGAATTTCTGTTGGAAAGAAAGTGTTTTTGGACATAAATGTTGGTCTTCTGGCTTGTGCACTTTCTGTCTGAAGGCAGCAAAGGAAAAGGTTGTGACCAGGATGCTGGGGTCCTTTTACGGTGGCTACTTTCTTGAGGCAGCCTTGATGAAAGGTTCAAGCCTGAAATGTCAGTTTGTGGCGGCGCACATCAATACATAGGCAAACTGGTCCTGTGTGTCACGGCCACGATAGTGGGACAGCCGCTGTCAGGTTTTGGGAGTGCATTGTGGCCTTGGCTGCAGCGTGCGCTTTTCGGCAGTGTGGTAACGTCAATGCCGACGTGGGGCGAGGCTTGCGCCTGCCCTTAAATACACGCATGGGCATTCGCATAAAGTCAGTTGGAACTGAAACTCACACTGACCTTTGGTTTGCTTTCAATTGCAGTAGCTGTCGCTACAAGGTATGTATTTTTTTTATCTTTGCACAATAGAAGATACTGCCCTTTTGAGTTTCTCCAGCATTTTGTTTTTACTTTGATTACCTGGGTTTATTTGTACTCCTGGCGTACAAGCACCGGTGGGGAAGACAGCAAGAGTGCAGTCAAGGGGCATGGATTACCTGCAGCATTGCTTTGAATCGATGGACTGGACCATATTCAGGACCTTCCTCAGACCTGAATGAATATGCAACAGGCATCACAGACTTCAAGTCCTGCGTGGACGAGTGTGTGCCCATGTGCACATACTGGGAGTTACCCAACCGGAAGTCTTGGATGAATCAGAGCATTTGCATTCTGCTGAGGGTGAGATTAAGGGCGTTTGAGGCCGGAGATGCAGATCTCTTTTGGTCTAGGTACAACCTGCAGAAGACTAACTCTACAACAAAAAAGCAATTCCGGAGGAAGGTAGCGACAGATACACGCCAGCTATGTCAGAGAGTGCAGTCCATTACATCCTACAAAGTGAAGGTGAACACCATAGATGGCTGTGATGTTTCATTACTGGAAGAACTGAATGTCTATGCCCACTTTGAGAAGGAGGCCTCAACAGTGCCTATGAGAATTCCTGAAAAGGCTAAGGGCCTGTGATGTCTGTCTCTGAGGCCGTTATTAGAGCATCATTCAAGAGGGTCATCCCTCGCTAGGTGTCTGGCCCTGATAGCGTACCTGGCAAGGTGCTGAAAATCTTTGCCAACCAACTAGCCCGACCATTCATGAACATTTTCAATCTCTCATTGCTGTAGTTGGAGGTTCCTACCTGCTTCAAAGGGGCATCAATTATCCTATGGCCAAGAGGAGCAGTGAGATGCCTCAACGGCTGTCGTCCAATAGCACTAAGATCTGCTGTGATGAAATGCTTTAAGAGGTTGGTCATGGCCAGAATTAATACTTACCTAAACAGAGATCTGGACTCACTATAAAGCGCATATCGACGCAATCACTCCACAGTAGACAAAGTAAGCGCATATCGACGCAATCACTTCACAGTAGACAAAGTAAGCGCATATCGACGCAATCACTTCACAGTAGACAAAGTAAGCGCATATCGACGCAATCACTCCACAGTAGACAAAGTAAGGTCATATCGACGCAATCACTCCACAGTAGACAAAGTAAGCGCATATCGACGCAATCACTTCACAGTAGACAAAGTAAGCGCATATCGACGCAATCACTCCACAGTAGACAAAGTAAGGTCATATCGACGCAATCACTCCACAGTAGGCAAAGTATCATTGGCTCTCCATTCAGCTAGAAATCAGCAACTCGTACACATGGCTGCTCTTCATCGACTACAGCTCAACCTTCAATGCCATTATTCCCTCAGTGCTGGTTAGCAAGCTCCAAACTCTGGGCCTCTGAGCCCATCTCTGCAATTTGATCCTTGACTTCTTCATAGGAAGATCATTGTTTTGGCAATATTGTTTGATATTTCAAACAATATTGCCAAAACAGATGTTGGAACAAAATGTTGGCATGCTATTTTGACCAGTCTATGAAGTAGTATTCAGATAGGTAGCTAAGAGTTGTTTAAGATGTCTGAATGTGAAGAAATGTAGTGTAAGTTCATTTTGTTTTGGGGAAAGATAAATTTTTTACCAAATAGCTGTATTTAGGGCAAGGCATTTCAAGATCAGAGCTAGTCATTGGGTTATTCGATCTTTGAATCAAAGACTGCCACACGTAGGGTGAAAAAGTTGGGCTCGTCAGTGGATAATTAATCTGATATGTTTAATAAATGTTGAATTTGCATTATCCACTTGGTAATTACTGTGAAATAGAATGGCTGAACTTTTGATCTCATAACATTAGATCATATTTTTTGTTGATTAAATTTGCATAATATATTAAAACACTTATCAATCTCCTTGTTCAGACGAGATCGGGCGTTTTCAGGCTAGTATGGCCGTAGGCATCAATCTCCTTGTTTATGTTTTTGGGCTCTTCAGGTACATTCATAAATCTAGATGTTTAAATGGCTACTAGATGTGATTAGCTGAATTCTCTCAATATAACAAAGATCCCACTCCAAGTTATTGTTAAATTTATTGTGATGATGTTGGTCTGTTGTCAGTAACATTGGTAAATGATACTCATTTAACTCTTGTTTTACCAAAAATTGACATATTTTACCGGCATCTTATGAGGGATTGGGAACTTAGTTTGTATTTTTTTTAAAAAGGAAAAGAACAGGTTGCAAATTGAAAAAGCTGTGGTGGGTGGGTTGTGAGTGGAATTTATCTAAGGAACTTAAGGTATGAATAATTTCAGATGACTTCCCCAAAACAGCTCTTCAGTGAAAATTGACACAACTAATTGACATGGAAGATCTTGTACCATTTGTATTTTTAAAGAAAAGGGTGGTTTGTGGCAAACCAAGACAGACATTGAAAGTAAACTATGGGCAGGTCTCCTTAATTTGTACAAATGCCATAAACAGTTGGTGCATTGTGTCTGGAATTGGAGTAAATAACATGGAAGTTGCAATTACAGCTAGTAAATTATTAAAAGCTGTGTTGTCAGATTGTTAGCACGACAGCTGTAGTGGTGTAAAGGTAAAGGTTCTATTATTGTCACGGAATACTACATTTAGAATGTAACATGCATGAAATTCTTTAACTGTGTACTGTAAGGAAGATAGAAGCCCTTTTTCCATTGGCATCCCAGTTAATTGGCTGTACAGTCTCCTGGAATAGGAAGCTGTTTGTGCTGTTTCCACTGGGCCACCTTTAACTGAGACACTGACTGCTTTTCCACTGAACACAACTCATCTCTGGAGATCGAGAGTCTACCTTTGAATGGAATGGGTGGGTTTATCTTTTTCCACTGGTTTAATCAGCATGCTGGTGTCATCTGATGCCAGGGATATGATTAGGGGTAGAGGCCTTCAATCCCTGGTGTGATTTGACGCTGGAGTGCTGATTGCTTTCCTTTTTCTGAACTGGTTAATTCCTGGGACAAGGTGCCAGTGGAAAAGGGGCTAGAGGGTTACCACTTTGTCCTGAGCCCCTCACAGAAATGAGGCCTTAGCAAGGAACGAAATCGTGACCCCTGGTTTGCATGACCAACGCTCTAACCACTAAGCTATCAGAACCTGCACGGTATTTTAAAGTTTGTTGTATTTATTGTTATATTTTGCATATAATTTTGAAATATCGTGCTATAGTGTTTATAATATTTTACCTTGTTATTAAATTAGTACATGTATCCATTTCAATAAATTTAAAAAAAAATGTGAATTTGTTTCTTTGAATCTTGGAAAAGATCTCGCTTCAAAAATAAAGGTAATTTATTGTTTTCAAATGATGCGAGGCCATGCAAGACATTGTGTCAATTATTGTATTTATTTGTACCTGACTGCATGAATCTGCACTTCATTGATATTCTGCCTTCAAACCTGTACAGTACTAATTTATACAGCTCCTTGCTAGGTCTTTTAATGAAATCAACAAAGTCTAAACTAAATTATAAATGCAATTCAAATGACAATTACCTGATGCATTAAAATAAAAGATGATCAGTAATTGTGTTTTTGTTTATTTTTTGTTGTTGTAGATTCACACAAACGCTAATTCATTTATTGAAGGGAAATATTGGAACTGGACTCCTAGGTTTACCACTTGCAATTAAAAATGCAGGTCTTATGGTAAGATCTATGGTGTATTATCTAAAGAGAATGTTTTTGGAGAAATAATAATGGATTAGTCAAAAAGAACAATTTGCCAATTTTATTTCAATAATATTTGTATGTTTGCAGCCAAACTAAATAATGTTGGAGAATGCTTCCTAACTTTCCATGATATTCATAATTATTGTGCTAATTATTGTGTCAATTTACTCCTTTTTTAAAAAAAATCTAACCTAACATAATTTCAAGGTTCAAAAATGTAAATTGGAAATGTTGGAATGATCCAGTTTATCACAGTTGTAAAGAGTTTTGACCAAAAAATTAATGTAAAAGGAATTCCGTTTGAGATGGAATGATTTAAATGACATTCACTGTTTCATATGCAAGATTGCCATGTTAGGGATTTGTCTTCCACCTTTGTCAAAAGATTAATTATTTGAGGAGTTTAATGGCTTCAAAAAGTCAAATGTTGTTTACTGTTGAATTTGAGAACTTGATAATTGTATGGGAAAATAGATTAATTGACTTGAAATATATAATCTAGAATTACAGTAAGCCCCTATATCTCCAGGGCATATGTTGCAAGACCTCCAGTGGATGCCTGAAACCACGGATAGTACCGAACACTTTATTGGTTGGCGTAGCGATTAGTGCAATGCCTTTACAGTGGCAGCGATCTGGATTGGGATCCTGTCTGTAAGGAATTTGTATGTTTTCCCCGTGTCTGCATGGGTTTCCTCCAGGAGCTCCGGTTTCTTCCCTCCATTCAAAACATACTGGAGGTTGTAGGTTAATATGGATAAATAGGGTGTAAATTGGGTGGCATGGACTCGTGGGCTGAAACGGCCTGTTATCGGGCTGTATGTATAAATTCAAATATATACTATGTTTTTCCTCGACATACATGCCTATGATGGTTTAATTTATAAATTAGGCACAATAAGAAATTACAACAATAACTAATAATAAAATAGAACAATTGTAACAGTATTTTAAAAAAATTACTTGAAAAGAAGCACTGCATTACTGCAGCAGTCGATTTAATAACCAAGACAGCTATCAAGTGACAGATAGCTTATATAGCGTGGATGCTCTGGACAAAGGGATGATTTCAGTCCCAGGTTCAACGGCATGAAATTTCATCACACTACTCAGAACAGTATGTAATTTAAAACTTGAGAATAGTTTATTCTGAAATTTTCCATTTAATATTTTTGCACCGCACATAACTGAAACCACAGAAAGTGAAATCGTGGATAAGGGGAAACCACTGTATTTGAGAGCTTACAATTGCATTTGCAATTCACTGTATGGATGAGATGCATATTGATGAATTTACAAGCTACTTTTTCTTTCAGCTTGGACCAGTCAGCCTTGTTATTATGGGAATAGTGGCAATTCATTGTATGCACATTGTAGTGCGTTGTAGCCATCACTTCTGTCACAGGTAAAACCTTATTTCCTTTTAAGATGATCAGTTCTATTTTTTTCATGCTGTTTTGTTAATTTTGGAAGTTGTCCTATATTTGTTAAGGAGGCTGAAGGCTACACAGTTTATTATCGTTTTATCCCAGATCTTTGGGACCAGACATTTCATGGTATTTAGATTATTCTTGATTATGGAATTAAAATGGCAACTGTACAGATTCGTGCAAAACACAAGCCCTTTTGATGGAATGACATCGCATTGAAGCCGGATCAATGAGCAATGGCTGTCTTCTTTGCCCATAATTCCCCCACTCAGTTGGAACCACTCTGAGAAATCCCCAGATTTCTAGCTGCATGGGGGATTATGGGTTAACGAATACATTAAATAAGCCATTAATCCTGCATTTAAACAAAAAGTGCTCACTCTGCTGGGCTGTGCTGCATCCTTGCCTGCCTCCTTTCGGCCTGACTCGGCTGCTTTTGGGCTGCTTCCCATCATCTGGTGTCTTTGCTGCTGCTCAGCTATCAGAGGGCTGCCCATCGTCTGCTCCTCACTCAGTCCTGGCTGTTGCTGTTGTTGGGGCTCAGCCACTCCTCAACGTCACCTCAGATTCTCTCCCTCCAGCACTCCCTTCTCCTTGGCATTGGTTTGCTTCTCTCCTCCTTCCTCCTGGACTGTGGAGCTCAGCACCCATGTCCCTTTGCCTTCTGATCCTGGCGGCTCAGTGGACTTTGACTCTCCTTGCCCCCGCTGGGCCTTCATGCTCTTTGGCCCATGTTCTCTCCTCACTCTCTCTCTGCTAGTCCATGCTCTCCCTGCCCACTGCGCGCTGCTGCGCTCTCCCCACCCACAATTTTGGAATCACGGATAAAGGGATGAGGACCTTTATTAGTGTTTGACTGGTGCTGAGTGCCCTCCTATAATACTTCCAAATGTCCACCTTAATATGCCAGAGATCTATCGGAAGAGAAGCAGGGCTAATATTTCCATTCATTAAGCAACAGAAAAGTTAAAATAAGTTTTAAAATAGTGATTAAATACATAAAAATGCTGGAGGAGAAGTTGGCAAGTCTTGCAGCATCTATTGGGGGGGGGGGAGGGGGGGGTAAGATGTATAACAAATGTTTTGGACCTGAGGCCTTCTTCAAGGAATGAGCAAAAAATAGGTAGGAGCCTGAATAAAAGAACTAGGGGAGGGGGGAGCACAGGCTAATAGACAAAAGATGGTTATTGGACATGGATAAAAGGAGAGGAAAGGTGGGAATTGATCGGAGGATGGGTGGTTCTGACTGCAAAGCTGTAGGAAAGGAGACTGGGAGAGAGACAGGACTAGAGGCAAGGAGGGAAGGGGGAGGGAGATTAGGAAGTGCTCATAGAAATTGATGTTAATTTCATCTGGTTGGAGGGTGCCCAGTTGGAATATGAGGTATTGTTCCTTCAATTTGCAGGTAGTTTCAGTTTGGCAGTGCATGAGACCATGAACAGACATGTTGACATGGGAATGGGGCAGGGAAATTAAATGGGTTGCCTCTGCAAAATCTCTGCTCTTGCAGTGGACAGAGTGATGATGTTGAACTAAGCAAACTCCCAGTCTGTGTCATAGAAACATAGAAAATAGGTGTAGGAGTAGGCCATTTGGCCCTTTAAGCTTACACCACCATTCATTTTGATCATGGCTGATCATCTACTCAGTACCCTGTTCCAGCTCTCTCTCCATACCCCCGATTCCCACTAGTCACAAGTACTAAATCTAACTCTCTCTTAAATATAGCTATGGAACCGGCCTCAATCACTTCCTGTGGCAGAGAATTCCATAAGAAAAAATTCTTCCTCATCTCAGTCCTAAAGGACTTCCCCTTTATCCTTAAACTGTGACCCCTGGTACTAGACTTGCTCAACATTGGGAACAATTTTCCTGAATCTAGCCTGTCAAACCCTTTAAGAATTTTGAACGTTTCTATTAAATCTCCTCTTAATCATCTAAACTCCAGCGAGTACAAGCCCAGTCGTTCTAGCCTTTCTTCATATGCAAATCCTGCCATCCCTGGTATCAATCTGGTAAACCTTTTCTGCACTCTCTCCATGGCAATGATGTCCTTCCTCAGATAAGGAGACCAAAAACTGAACACAATACTCCAGGTGAGGTCTCACCAACTGCATCAATACCTCTGTGCTCTTGAACTCGAATCCTCTTGATATGAACGCCAACATACCATTCGCCTTTTTTACTGCTTACTGCACCTGCCTGCCCACTTTTAATGACTGATGCACCGCAACACCCAGGTCTCTTTGCATCTCCTCTTTTCCTAATTGGATACCATTAAGATAGTACTTAGCCCTCCCATTCTTTCCTCCAAAGTGGATAACCACACACATATCCACATTATATTGCATCTGCCATGCATTTGCCCACTCACCCAACCTGTCCAAGTCACCCTGCACACTCTTAACAGCCTCTACACATCCCACCCAGTTTTGTGTCGTCTCCAAACTTGGAAGTTCTGTTTTCTATTTCCTCATCTAAATCATTAATATATATCGTAAATAACTGGGGTCCCAGCACTGAGCCTTGTGGTACCCCCACTAGTAACTGACTGCCATTCCGAAAAGTACCTGTTTATTCCTACTCTTTGCTTCCTATCTGTCAGCCAATTCTCTATCTACCTCAATACCATATCCCCTATACCATGTGCCTTAAGTTTGTATAGTAATCTGCTGTGTGGGACCTTATCAAAAGCCTTCTGAAAATCCAGGTAAACCACATCTACTGGTTCTCCCCTATCCACTCTACTAGTTACATCCTCAAAAAATTCAATAAGATTAGTCAAACATGATTTTCCCTTCATAAAACCATGCTGGCTCTGACCAGTGAATTCACCACTTTCCAGATGTGCCGCAATCTCATCTTTAATAACTGACTCTAACATTTTCCCCATTACCGATGTCAAGCTAACCGGTCTATAATTCCCTGATTTCTCTTTCCCTCCCTTTTTAAAAAGTGGAGTTACATTAGCCACCCTCCAGTCCTCAGGAACTCCTCTAGAATCTAAAGAGGTTTGAAAATTTATCAACAATGCATCCATTATTTCATGGGCTACTTCCTTTAGCCCTCTGGGATACAGACCATCTGACCCTGGGGACTTGTCTGCCTTTAATCCCTTCAATTTATCCAACACAACCTCATAACTTACACTTATTTTTCCCAGTCCTTCCGTCACATTAGCCCCATGGTCCCCTATCATTTCCTGAAGATTATTCATATTTTCCCTAGTGAAGACTGAACTAGTTATTTAATTGGTCTGCCATGTCCTTGTTCCCCATTACCAATTCACCTGTTTCGGACTGCAAGGGACCCACATTACTCGTCTCTTTCTCTTTACATATCTATAAAAACTTTTGCAGTCATTTTTTATGTTCCCTGCCAACTTTCTCTCATAATCTCTTGCCTTTCCTGATTAATCCCTTTGTCTTCCTCTGTAGAACTCTGAATTTCTCCCAATCCTCTGGTATTCTGTCTTTCCTGGCTAGTCTATACGCTTCCTCTTTACACTTGATACTCTCCCTGATTTCCCTTGTTATCCAAGGATGTACTACCCTCCTTGAGTTATTCTTTTTCCAAACCGGGATGAACAAACACTGTATTTCATCCAGGTGATCCTTAAATGCTTGCCATTGCCTTTCTACAGTTAATCCTTTAGGTAACTTTGCCAATCTAACTTAATCAATTCGCATCTCATACCCTCAAAGTCACCCTTCTTTAAGTTCAGAACCTGAGTTATAGAATTAACCTGTCACTTTCCATCCTAATGTAAAATTCCACCATATTGTGGTCACTCTTGCTCAAAGGACTTTGCACAACAAGATTGTTAACTAACCCTTCCTCATTACTCAGAACCCAGCCTGTTCCCTCGTTGGTTCTTCAACTTACTGGGTTAGAAAATTATGTCTCTGATGTAGAGGAGACCCAATGGGAACACCGGAATCAGTAGCTGACTCCTGCAGATTCACAAGTGAAGGGCTGCTTCACTTGGAAGGACTGTTTAGACCTCCAAATGGTGGTGAGGGATGAGGTGTGGCTGCAAGTGTAGTACTTTCTTCAGTCACAAGAATAGGCCCCAAGGCAGGAGTGGATGAGGGGGGTCACAGAGGAGGTGGTTTCTGCGAAAGGCAGAGAGTTAAGGAGAGGGTAAGATCTATCTAGTAGTGAGATCACGTTGGAGACAGTGGAAATGGTGGAGGATGATGTGGTGGATGCAGAGGCTAGTGGGGTGGTAGGTGAGGTCAAGGGGAATCCTGTCCTTGTGCGTGTAGGGGGCCAGGGCAGATGTAAGCTGAGGGCTGAGCTGATGGGGAGTGGAGAGGAAGCCATGTTTTTTATTGGAGGACATTTTGGATATTTCCCATGGAAGACCTCATCCTGGGGGAAATGCAATGGAGATGAAGGAATTATGAGAAAGGAATGGAATCTTTACATGGTGTGGAGGTGTTGTCAAGGTAGTTGTGGGAGTGGATGGGCTTGTGGAAAATGACTGTCCAGAGGTTGTTTTCTGAGGTGGAAACAGAGAGATCGAGAGTGGGGAGAGTGTTGCTGGAGATGGACCAAGTGAATTTGAGTTTGGGGTGGAATTTGGTAGCAAGGTAGAAAAAGTCGACGAGCTCATCTTGGATACATGAGGCAGCACAGAAATAGTTGTCAATAAACAGGAGGAAGAGTTGAGGAGCCGAGCTTGTAGGCTTGTCGCATGTATTGCTCCAAATAGCCAATAAAAAGGAAGGTGGAGCTGAGGCCCATATCGGTATCTAGTGATTAAAATGTTCATAATATGTTTGTGATAGAAGTGGGAGATGGTGGAAAGGGGTAACCAAGGCAGATGAAAGAGGAGATTAAAATTGTTAGAAAATAACAAATGGTATCTCCATGGGACTAAATGTTAGCTTTTATGTATTTTATTGAAACCTGTCTCCTGGTTTGCATTGTTGACTGCAGTCAAAGTGGATACATTTTTGCTTCTGTGAAGCAAACCTGACTAAACATTTTTTGTGCTTGTGATAGTGCTATTTTGAAATACTGTGATTCAGTTGTAAAAATGCATTTTTAAAATATATGGTGATCTCTTTATTTTGGAATTTTTTTTATGAACAGATTTAAAAAACACGGTCTGAGTTATGGTGACACAGTCACATTTGCAATGGAGTATGGACCATTCTCTTGTCTTCGAAGCAAAGCTCCATTGGGAAGGTAAAATTGGCAATATCAATAGTTAATAATGACTTTGATGTTCCACAAAAAGTACTGGAACACTTGCTTTGGTTTGGAAATACTGACACCTTGTAATTGATATAATCTTTTGATAAATGTTAATATTTAAAAATATGGAAGGAGAGTTATGATGCAATACACAAGTGTATTGCATTTTGACAATGGGGTTAGGCCCTGAAATGTTGGTTTTATCCCTTTGCTTCCCATATGTGCTGCGTGACCTACTGAGTTTCTCCAGCACTTGTCTGTATTCACAACAATCACAGTAGCTGGAGACTTTCCTGTTTAACTTCATTCAAAGGAGAGTTGTTAGCACTGTGGCCTCTTTGGCTTAGAGACCTGGTTTGATCCTGATCTTGGATGTTGTCTGTGTGGTTTTCACATTCTCCCTCTGACTGTGGGTCTTGTCTAGTTGCTTTGCTTTCCAGAGTCGTGTTTGGATGCTATAAATTGTCCCTAACGTGGGTGGATGACAGGAGAGCCAGAAGTTTCCCCATGTTGAGAGTCCAATATGTTACATGAAAATAAGTGGAGGAATGGCAGTGATGAAATTAATCTTTGAAATTAATATGAAGAATATGGTGCATTTCCTACAGATTTCTTATGGTTGCCATGCTAATATCTGAATTAACTTGGTAGGTAATAGAACTACGAAAAGCACACTTATCCTTAATGAGCATTTAAATTTTTTTTCCATACCTTGATTAAGGGCTCAAGACTGAAATGTCATTTATGTATTTTTAACTTTTCTATATAAAGGACACGAGGTGCTTTCAAATTGCAGTACCCAGGAAGCTCTCCTGGGACCTGGGTGTGATAACTGGGCTGTGGGTGCAGGATGCACCTTTCAAATCGCAGCCAGACCTACCTGGTAAATCACCAACCCAACGATTTAAGGGGGATCCTGTCCCCGCAATGATGTGGTGAATGATGTGTCAAGCACTCGGGAAGTATCAGCCTTTAGTCGCGCTCCCCCCCCACCCCCCCCCCCAAGCGACATGCCACTGCCACGAACGGGGTTAGGGGGTTCACGATGATGGCTCAATGTGGGAGTACAGGAGCAATGACTGTCTTCCTTACCCTTAATCCCCCCATGCTGCTGGAACCGCTCTGTTATCTACTGGTCTTGTCCTGGGTGGGGGGGGGTGGTGAAGTGAGACCTGTCATTTGTGAACAATTATTTAAAAGCTAAATGCTGTGAGGAAATATGTTTGGAAATGTAAAATTTTTATAATTTGGATGCAGGATATATATTAAATTGAATTTAGTCTGATATTATTGAAACAAATACCATTTCCAAACTCTTTTTCATATTGTATTTCTGTGAGGTTTGTTCATGCATTCATTTTTGAGGGCTGACATCACAGATGAGGCCAGCATAGGAATAGGCCATCTGGCCTGTCGAACCTGCTCCATCATTCAATAAGATCATGGCCGATCTATTAATTGACTTAACTCCACCTACCTGCCTTTTCCCATATCACTTAATTCCTTTTTTATGTAAAAATATATATCTAATTGAACCTTAAATATGTTAATGAAGTAGCCTCAACTGCTTCCCTGGGCAGAAAATTCCATAAATTCACAACTCTGTAGGGGAAAAACAGTTATTCCTCATCTCTGTCTTAAATCTTCTCCCCTGAATCTTGAGGCAGTATCCCTTAGTTCTGGTCTCACCTACCAGTGAAAACAATTTTCCTGCCTCTATCTTATCCCTTTCATAATTTTATGTTTCTATAAGATCTCCTCTAATTCTTCTGAATTCGAGAGTATAATCGTAGACGATTTTGTCTTTTCTTGTAAGTCAACCTCCTCATCTCCGGGATCAACCTGGTGAACCTTCTCTGGACTGCCTTCAAGGCCAGTATATCCTTCCTTAAGTGTGGAGACCAGAACTGCATACAGTACTCCATATGTGGCCTCACTAGTATCTTGTACAGTTGCAGCATGACCTCCCTGCTGTTGAATTCAATTCCTCTAGTGAAGAAGGCCAACATTCCATTTGTCTTCTTAATAAACTGTTGTACCTGCAACCCAACTTTTTGGAATTCATTCACAAGTGCTCCTAAATCCTTCTGCACTATAGCATGCTGCAGTTTTTCACTATTTAAATAATAATCTGCTCTTCTATTTTTTTCTGCTAAAGTGGATGACCTTGCATTTACTAACACTGTACTCCATCTGCCAGACCTTTGTCCACTCACCTAACTTAATTATAACCTTCTGCAGCCTCTCCACATCCTCTGTACAATTTACTTTTCTTCTCAATTTAGTATAATCCGCAAACTTGGCTACACTACACTCCGTCCCCTCTTCCAAATAATCAGTGTAAGTTCTACAGTTAATGGCAGGATTCTTAGGATCATTTATGTATAGATGGATTTTTGGGTGCAAATCATAGGTCCCCAAAAGTGGTAATGCAAGTGGAAAAGGTGGATAAAGAAGGCTTGTGGCATGCTTGCTTCCATCGATCAGGGCATGGAATATAAAAGTTAGGAAGTCATGTAGGCCACATTTGAATTATTGTCACCACAATGCAGGCAGTCTGTACAGATTTTAATGAGGGTATATAAGAGTTCACTATCATGTTGCCTGGAGTGGAGAATATTAGTTACAGAAAGAAGTTGGACAAACTTGGATTGTTTTCTCTGGTGTATCAAAGGCTGAGGATGACAATAAAAGTGTACAAAATTGAGAGAGGTTTAGATAGCAGAAGGTAGTCTTTCTTCCCCTGGTTGGAAATGTCAAATGCTAGTAGGGAGAGGTTTAAAGTGAGAGGGGGAAACTTTAATTGAGATTTGTGAGGCAGGCCACAGGTTCTTGGAATACTCTGCCAGAGGACATGGCAAAAGACAATACAGGCAGTCCCTGGGTTACAAATATCCAACTTGCGGACAACTCGTACTTAGGAACAGACTACGTATGGCTTCAGTGGTTTGTTGGCTCGAGGAAGTAGAACGCTGTCTACTATTTTCAGTTGGATCATGTTGCCTCCCTTGATGCCTACTTCCAGAAATTGACTCCAGTAGATTTATGTGTTTATACTGTAAACTAAGACAAACATTTGACTAACTGAAGCTAAATAAGAATCGTATGCACCTGTTCTGACTTGCCTACAAATTCAACTTAAAGACAGACTTAGGAATGGATCTCGTTTGTAACCCGACGCCTGTCTGTATATTGTAACATTTAAGGATGTGTGAACAGGGAGGAAATAGAAAGACAGTGTGCAGGCAGATTGTATTCATTAGATTGCATAATTTTCTGTACAGGCTGAAGGGCATATTCCTGTGCTGTACTGTTCATGTTCTTATTTTTTCCAAGGTTTGTTGTATTCTTTGATATTGTTGGAGGATAGTGCTGGCTAAAAGGGCAGGGAGATGGAAGATGTCTTGCTTTGCAAATCTATTTTCTTGTCAGCTTCATGAAGAAGTTGACCATGACTCAAAGTTGATGGCTACAGAAAAAAAAAGTTCTTTAGTTCATGTGTAGCAGAACTAATTAGACATGTCATGTTTGAAGAATTAATGGAAGTTTTCTGTGGGTGTGATCTAAATATGAAGCTGGAAAGTTAGGCGTTGTATGCTATTTTCACATACATTCCTGGTTCCCTGTACCAACTGGGGTGTGGGTCTCTACAAGTACTGATCTATTGCAGTACTATGACTCAGCTTCAGTGTAATGCACACCTTACCTGCGACACTTCTAGCAATGTCCACAGTAGCGACATGAAGTGGAGTAATGTCTGTGTCTTGGGCTGCGAGGCAGAGACGGAGAAATGTGCTTTGCGTCGATGTTTGATACATTTCTGATCTGGGCACCTAGCCAATAATGACCCCAGGTAATTTAAATGAGCCAACGGTAAGGCGTTCATTAATGGGTGGCCGGAGTCCAACCTTGATTGACAGGTGATGTGACTTCTGAATAAGTTTCAGACAATATTCCAGACCGGCAAGGAGGCTACGCTTTCCTCCAAAATCCACCTATAATAATTGCACAGTTAGAACTGCTATTTACATGGTCAATTTTTAAATTAATTTAGGCAATTTGGGTGATGCTGAAAAGGTCAGCATTGGTTGCCCATCTAATTGTCCAAAGGGGTACATGAAGCATATTCCTTAGCATTATATAATGAAAGGCATTCAAGATCTTTCAGAAACTTATTACTGCTCTTCCGACATTACATAAATTATCAAACTGATATTTGTGGAATCATGTTAGATAATATATATTGCCATTTTTCTCAATGTAACATTTGTATTTTCAGTATTTATTGATGTGCAACTTTCTCTTTAGGATGACTGTAGAATTTTTCCTCATCATTACACAGCTGGGATTTTGCTCTGTTTATTTTGTTTTCCTTGCTGCTAACATGAAACAGGTGAGTTTCTAATGGTTAAAATCGTTCTGAACGAATGAAAATGATGGCTCATTTATTTCCCGTGAAAGGTTTTAGATTGAACACTCCTTTCATAGTACATTCTTTACGTGGGAAAAATAAACTTTTTTCTTCTTTAGAATATCACTTTTACTTATTTTTGCTTTAACAAGAAGCATTAAAATAACCTTTTTTGAGAATGTTCAAAGCATACAATCAAAAGTTTAATAAAAGGAGAAAGAGAGAGATTATGAGCATAGCCAAAAGAACTTCCCCCTTTCTATAGCAAAGGTTTTGTAAAAATCTGCTGATCTTTTCCCCTTCCCTAAAGAAATTGGCAAAGTTGTTTTGATGGCAGATCAAATTGAAATATAGTTAGATTTCAGATATTTTGTCACAGTACATAAATGATATCTCATACCACCTTCAGATTCCTTTATCTTATGGGTGCGGAAGAATTACCACTAATAGATAAAAATAAATTGTATACACTGTAAACATGTAAATAAATTAAAGAACTGTAAACAGTGGTTATCTCAAATCTGAACTCCCTTTAAAATTTTAGATTATTTTTAACCAAAAAGCACAGTATGTTAATGCTGCAAAATTGAGTATGTCATTGTTGTCTTAATCAGATTTCAAAATTTAAAAGATAGGCAAAAAAGCTCAAATTAAAGAGAAATGCAGTATAATGTGGAAATTTTGGGAGAAATTAGTTTTAAAAATACTGGAACATGTAATGTGTTGGTGCCAGAGGAAACTGGATGTCCTTGTATATGAATTGCCAAAAGTTAACATGCAAGTGCAGTGTGCGATTAGAAAGGCAAACTACTGATTGTATTTCAAGAGGATTTGAGTACAAAATATGTCTATCTGCTGTTTTGTATAAGCACCATGTATACACAAAGTAGAATATTATGTTCAGGTCTGGTCTCATCACTTCCAATAGAGGGAGTGCAATGAAAGTGGATCAATTTAATTTTTGGCATGGATAATTGTGCTATGAAGCAGACTGGGTCTAATTCTCTTGTGCACGAGAATGAGAGGTGATCTCTTTAAAATGCACTAAAGCTTTATGTGGCTTGACAGGGTAGAAGATACTTCCCTTAGCTCTGACATCAAGAACAAAGAGACATAGTCCAAAAATGAATCGTTAACCATTCAGGATTAAGATAAGATCACCTTGAGGGTTACAAATCTTTGCAATTCTTTGTCTAAGAAGGCTGTAAAGACTGTAGTTGACAGATTTTTGGGGCAATTAAGGGATATGAGGCAAGTGCTCAGTTAAATGAGCAGACATAAAGGGCCAGTTTGTTATTGGCTATTGGAGGTCAGAATTTAATTGCCAAAACATCAGTTTTCTTCATGCAATTAGGTACGGGAGAAAAGCAGCAAAGGACAAACTCTATTGATGTTTTCTGAAAATGCAAGTATATAGTTAGCCAGATTTAGAAGCCTTAGTAAATCATCACTGGACAGAGAAATTTACCACAATAAATCCAAGGATAATTTTGAATAGTTTTATTATCTCTTCAAGTATATTGATTGATGAAAGCATCACATTTAACTTCAGGTATTAGAAACTAGTGAATGTTTAAGTGAGAGTATTTTGGACAAATGGTGAATGAACTATAAGTATGGAAATTATTTAAGCTTGTATCTTGAAGTCTCTTGTTGATTAGCTTCAGCAGTTTTCTGCGCCACACTAATTTTTGATGTTTATTCAGAAATCCCTTAGACTTGGCATAGAAATTCAATCACGAATGCTGTTATTCGTGGATGTTTAAAAAGGTGCATGTTCACATTTTTATAATTACTGAAATATTTTATTCCACATGCATTGCTATTTAAAATAAACCTTGCAGTTTTTGTGTCCTGCTTCTCACAATTTTGCCCATTCTAAATCCTGTTGTAGACTTGGAAAGATAAAACAGTCTGTACTTTCATCATCTATTTCATCCTTAACGACAGTAGTACTGTCATATATCATTGTTTTTGATACATCTTTTAATGCAGAGGACTTTCACTATGTTACTTTCCCATACTTTTCTCCTTGGCATTCTGCAATAAATAAAGCATGTAAAAATGAGGGCAGAATGACAACAGCAGATTGGTACAAAATTTTCTTTACTCATTCATTGATCCCTTGGTTTGAAGATGACACATTATTTTGGTTGTCATTGTTATTTCTTCTGAATGGATAAAATACATGACACTATCAGTTTAATAAAGTATGTAGGCCTAATTGTGCTAAAGTACTTGAGATAAAAGATAAAAGCCAAAATCATAATATCAGCTTTTCAAACCTGTAAACAGCTCTCTCTGGTGCTAGGATAATTTGAAGTAGCTTCAAATGTGAAATTTCATTAAACCATAAAACATCTGAGAAAGCAAAATTTGTTTTTTTTTGTATTTGGACGAAAGTTTTTATTTGTCCTGGTTATTTTAGACTGTCATAATTGTCAAATTAATCATAAATTTGGAGATCCAAGTTGTTTCATGCTTACACAAAGTCTCTATTTTTGGGAACATTGGAAAATGGAAAAAAGTAATCCTTTCATTAAGCTTACAGGGTATTGATTTTTTTTTAATTATTGCACACCAATTAACCCTTTTTGTTAACATTCACAGTACATTTCAAGTTGCTGCAATCAATTTTATTATTGTCAACATTTTGACTGTTTCACCTCTCATTTCCACTTTAAATCCTTATGTTTTTGTTTCATTGTTGGGTTTTGTTTTAGTTTAGGAATTATCTATCTGTTGTTTCTGATGGTGTTGGTATCCACAGCAGACCTGATGTGTGAGAGTAATAGTTCTGTTGCTTGTTTTCCACAGCTAGTCGAAGGCTTCCTGAGGAATCATTCAAGTTACAATGACCTAAACATCACCAAAAATCTGCAGTCCCACAGTGAAGACTGGAATGTCGATGCAAGGATTTACATGCTGAGCTTGCTTCCTTTTTTTATCTGCTTTGTGTTTATTCGTGATCTGAAGTACCTTGCAGTATTTTCTTTCTTGGCAAATCTTTCAATGGCTGCCAGTCTAATAATCATCTATCAGTATATTATTAGGGTAAGTTTAATGTACAGAAAAATGTGTTCATAATTCTTTCTACAGGTTTTTAGCCTTTGTCTTTTTAACTTAGTTACTTGCAAAAGATTTGTGGATTGTAGCCTTCAAACCGATAAACTTACTCCCTCCATTTAAAAAAAAAACTAATAATTAGAGGCTTTTGATACCTGAGAAACTGTATGTAGGATCAGAATCATCTGTTGCCATCGAATTTAGATAATAGAAAATCTCTATTTTGTTACCTGCTTTGGGTAATAAATCTCCACCAAAATCTCCCAAGTTGAATTTTTCATTTTCCTCTCGGATTGTGTTTCAAATTTCTATGATTCTTAAGCAGTGCTCTGTAATATTACTGCTGGGCAGCTGGTCTAATTTTAAAGGTTTATGCTACTCTTTATATCTCTCGTATAATTTTTTTTTCTCTCCCTTTCAATTATACTTAACCTAAAACTAGAGAGCATAGATTTTAAGGTCAACGAAGGATTTAAAAGGGGCCTGAGCAGCAACCTTTTCATACAGAGGGTGCTGGAGCTATGGAAAAAGCTGCCAAAGGAAGATGAAGAAATGGGGACAATTACAAGGCAAATGAAACCAGCGCAGGTAGAAATTTGATTGGTATGGACAATTTAGGTTGAAGTGCCAGTTTCCATGCTGAGTAGCTCTGTGACTCAAAGGAATATATAACTTGTGTAATGGTCTTGGAGACTATTCCCTTGTACTATTCTGGAGAATGTGTTGCACTTAGTGTATTATGCCTTGCATGTGCGTAAATGAATTCCATGAAAATTTGTTGCATGCTGATTTTGGTTTCATGTTGCTTTCAGGTGCAAGTCTGCTTAAGTAGGCAGATAATTTTATTTTAAGTGTGTGTGCTTGCCATCATGCAAAACAATGTAATTAGTCTTTTGTTTGCAATTTGACTATTCCCTCTACAGTTGTGTATTTTTAGTTGGGGGGAGAAAAGGTCATTAAAGAGCACAGTATTTTCTAAGCAATTGAGTGATCTGTTTGCATAGCAAACTAGGTAATGGATAAAAAGTATTGGGAATATGTGATAACTGTGGTGGTGGTTTGGGGGCGGGGGGCGGGAGTTATTTGGAGTTTGATTTGGTCTTTCCCTTTCTTTCAGTGGTCTTAGTTTCAGAACTGTTTTAGATTCACTGAAGGTTGATGCATTTTAAAATTGCAAATGCTCAGATTAAAATCAGGATTTGCTTTTTGTAACCATTTTAATTGCTGGCCAGTAAAGTTAAGAAAATGAAGCTCCTCCTTAATTTCTACCAATAGGGTTTTTTTTTTTGCAGAGTGGGATCTGTTTTGGCTTCACTACGATCACTTTGCGTGGCCATACACATTCCTTTACAGTTCTGCAATGACTGCTGATGTTCAATTGCAAAACAATTGAATATAATTTTAATACTAGCCTGTATAGAACAAGTTCTAATATTTTTTGTAATAGTTTAAAATTGATGGAACAGATGGTATATTTTGGTTTCTTGTATTTTGATTTTAATTCATTCATATTTGATAGCCCCTCTTTGAAAGGTAATGTATGCAAATACCAGCCAGGAACTTCAACCTTTTGGTTCAACTACTGATTGGAGTTTGCTGTCAGTCATGCAGGAACATTAAGAAATAGAATAGGTACTGAAAGCAGCAGAATTAGATGAGTTTATCAATCTTGTTATCACTCATTGACATGGAGGAAAAAGCTTTAAACATTTGTTTATCATCATTTAACTACGCATGCAACCCATGAAATAGAGTTTCTCCGGTCCACGATACATGCAAACATAATACATGTACATATAATAGATTTATTGTCAGAGTGCATACATGACATCAAATACAACACTGAGTAGATTATTTTTTTCCTGTGGGCAAGGCAGAATTACCACTTATTTATAGTACACAACAAACATGTAAACAAATAAAGAGAAAAAAACCCCAAAGTCCTTAAACGAGTCTCTGATTAAATTTATTGTTAAAAAGTCTGGTGGTGGAGGTGTAGCAGCTGGTCCTGAACCTAGTCGTGTGAGCCTTGTGGCACCTATACCTCTTTCCTGACAGTAGCAGTGAGACCGAGTGTCTGCTAGGTGGTGTGGATTCTTGATGATTGCTGCTGCTCTCCAAAGACAATGTTCCCTTTAGATGTTCTCAATGGTGGGGAGGGTTTTGCCTGTTATGTCCTGGCCGGTGTCCACTACCTTTTGGAGGGCTTTGTGCTTAGTGTATTGGTTTCCCCACACCAGATGGAGGAAACGGTTTATCAATCTTACAGCCTCTGGAGAGGATAAAAGCTATTATTCCAATGTAATAATATCAGCTCCCTGCTTCGTTAATTTTGATATCTGATTGATAGTAAGTATCATGTTGGGCTTTGTTGTTTTACTGTTTTATTTCATGATTGCATTTTCACTTTTGTTTTATGTGATGAGTACAATTAGGCCTCTAGATGTTGTTCCCTTTTGAAATGCTAAAATTCTTCATGTAATAAAGATGTCCCTGGGACTTGCTTAGCATCTGATTTTGCAGTAGTACTAAACATGTATCCTGATTATCTTTAGTCAATTCGATTGGATAAGCTTGGAGTCCTACATTGTTGTGGTCCTGCCATCTACACTGCTCATTCATTTATTGCCTTTTAATGAAAGCCAATAATCATCAGTGTGTGGTCCTGTGTATTTCCTTGCATCTCTACAATTTGAGCAATCAACATGATTAGTGGGGACAAGTATGTTTCAGTCACCAAACAGCATGCCTTTGATTGCATTGACGTTGGTGCAACTGTTTCCCCGCTCAAATTTTATGTTGATCAGGATGAAATATACCACACACACTCTTAAATGTATTTTAAAATATATTTAGAAATATATTAAAATATAAAGAGCGAGAAATATATTAAAAAAAATATACGAGCAAATGTTCAAATTATGCACTAATCGTCCCTGCTCTAGTGTGGCAAACTACAGAGTGAAATGCTCAGTGGTTGAACATTGTACTGTGCTTTGTATAAACTAATTTATATTGCTGAGAAAATGACATTTCTGCCACCAATTCCAATACTGATTCTTTACTGGTCTACAAGGGTGGTGTTTTAAGTTAAATTTCATTAAAGAGGTTGCTCTAACTAGTGCACAGGGAAGCAAGTAATGTTTTGCAGCCATGTAAATGTTTTTCCTTTCTTTAAAATCAGAATGCAAATCATATACTCAAATGAACACCAAAATACATTTGTGTATTTGTATAACTGGCAGAGTAGAATATTATAAAAGTACTCCAAAAGATGGAGCTATTTATATTAGGTTACTATAAAAGTATCCTTGACTAGTAACAAATTTATTTGTGGGCTGGGGAGTGGGGCAAAAATTATGCATGACAATTAACGCTCATCAGACCAATGCATTTGACAGCGATATAAATGGTGCTTGATTTTTATTGTGAGTGAGGATCTGGGATGTGGAGTGTAATTCTGATGAATATGAAGTTATCAACCTTGGATGGAAACCAGCAAATCAGACAATTATTTAAAGAATGAAAAATGTTAGTGTGTAAAGTAATGCAGAGAGATGTGGGAGTTCTTGTGCATAAATCAGAAAATGTTTGCTATTGCAGCAAGTAATCAAGAGGGCAAATGGAATGTGAGGGACATGGAATATCCTCTATTGCTGGAGAGATTGAATATAAAAGCAGGGAAGTGGTGTTGGAACTGTACAGGGTACTGGTAAGGCTGAACCCAGAGTATTTTGTGTAATCCTGGTCTCTATCAGAAAAGATGTACTGGCTTTTGAGGTGATGCAGAGAAGGTCCATCAGTTTGATTCTGAAGATGAGGGGAGTATCTTGTAAGGAGACGTTGAGTAGCTTGGAAACAGGTGAGTCCACAACAGATCAACAACCATCTTACTGAATGGGCAACAGGCTTGTCTGACTATTTGGCCTACTTGTGCTCCTATGTCTTGTGACTTTGTTTTTAAAAGCCAGCTGCTCTTTTAAACTCCACACCAATAGCATAAATCAAATTTACTTCTTGTTAGAGGTTCTAAGGTTGAGAGAAGAATTTCACTTTGTAGGTAAAAACACACAATGTTGGAGAAACTCAGCTGGTCAAACTCTATATAGCAATGGTAAAAATATATAACTGCTGTTTCAGGCTTGAGCCCTTCATTAAGGCAGGTGTCCAGGCAAAAGTGTGTTGGGGTGGGGGAAGGGGGAAATTATGGTGTCATTGTGTGTGTTTTTATACCACAGTATCTACAGATTTTCATGATTTACTTCACTTTATAGGTGTTTGGATTTGAATTTGCAAATTCGGTCAACCTGCTTTTTTTTAGATTGTCTTGATCATTTTCTTGATTGGCTTTGTGCCAATTTTATTTCAGTCAAACCATTTGTCCTTTGCCCATGTTTGCACTCATTTAATCGAACCCTGATCAATGCTTTTACCATGTTGATATTTTGAGATTTCACTTTCGTAGCTGCATAATGAAAGATGATGTGGTGCATACAATTATTTTTTTTTAAATAGGCGTCTGTGGTTTTTACAGCTTGATACCTGCACATGGCTCTTTTTGGGGGGGGGGGGGGGGAAATTGAGCCCTCCAATTGCCTCTCAAAAACTTTTGGTTTAGAGAATCAACATTCCTGCTGTTTTATGTGATATAATCCTGAGTTTAAAATAACATATTTCATTCTATTTATTTTATTCTTTTCATGTAGGATATACCTCATCCAAGGAAGCTTCCTCTGATTGCCAGCTGGAAAAAATATCCACTGTTCTTTGGGTCTGCAATATTTGCTTTTGAAGGAATTGGGCTGGTAGGTACTACCCTATTCTTTATCTGGGTAACACTGTTTAGTGCATACAGTGGCTTTCTAATTTTAACCCGACAATGATATAATAAGAATTTAAACTTGGCCAACTGAGTTAAATTGTAATAAGATTTTAGACAAGAGAAGGATAGTTAGCATACTACTGTACCGGTTTGGTTTGCCAGATGCCCTGGAGAAGGAAATCCCTCTGTGACTTATGATTTTTTTTAAGCTACTAAATTCAAGTATAATTAAAGGTGTAAGAAATGTGCGCATTACTGGTAACAATTAATGTTCAACTTATTTTTTAGATGTTGACTCCACCGTTAGCTAGCATTCATACATCATACTCTGAACAATTTCATCTTTAAATTATGATGATGTGCTGTGAACCTGTTATTTCAATGCAGCCATTGAAAATGATATGTGCTGCTTTGTTGGTCTTTTAATTTTAAACTGTTCCCAAAATTAAGGTTCTGATTTAACAGGAGCAATGTTATATGCATCCTAATCCAGAAGTGAGCAATCTTTATATTTATTTGATTTCCTAGGGGATTTCTGCACAAAATCAATGATTTCAGATGTTTATTTTGAAGGATTTGGGAACACCTTCAATTGCGCTATTGTAGCGTCTCGTGCCTTGGGTCAACACAGGAAATGGTCATCGACCTTGGCGACTGGCAAAGCATCATGCGGGCTGAAACTCCCATTTCCATAGACTGCCGACAGAGTGGTGAAACTGGCCAATCACTGCTAGTGGATCTCAGGGGGCCCAATGTGGGCCTGGGTATCTGAGGTAACCAATCGGCAGCCAGTTCACTCAAGTTGACTGTAAAAGGCAGAGCTGCAACTGAATAAACTCAGTGTTGAATACACTCTACTGGTGTGTGCGCCTTTCTTCTGTGGATTCGAGCTACAGCCTTAGGGCTATAACAGAGTTACCATATAACCATTTATGGAGCGGAAACAGGCCATGTTGGCCTTTCGAGTCCGCACTGGTTCACTAGAACAGCTCCACTAGCTCAAACCTCCTGCTCTCTGCCAATAATCCTCCAACCCCCTCACCTCCATGTACACATAAATCATTTAGTAAATTACTTGTTTTAAATTGTAGTATTTACTTTTCCAAAACCTTTAACTAGTAATAAGCTCTTTCTGTTGTAGGATTTTTTTTCTGTAGGCCTTGAAAAATATTATTATAAGTGACCTGCTCTGTTTCTAGCAATTTCGGAGTAATTGTGTGGAAGAAGATACTTCCATGTGGATTTTTCTAGGTGAATTTACCAAATGATGTAGTGCTAGAAAAACAAATTTTAAAAGTCCAAGTTTGGTTCTCTGAACATGCTGAATTAATTTATTCTCTGAGGCAGCAGTGCACTGTTCTAATTAGCCTCATTGACCCTTGAGTGTGCAAAAACAAATCTGGGTTCATGTTTCTGCTTGACTGTTTGAGAACTACTGTTGAAAAGTCTGCATGCATATTGGGATGCATGAAACTTGATTGATCTGCAATTGTAGTACGAGAATTCTGAACCATTTTCTTTAATGAGGAAGTGAAAGTATATACAGTACAACTCTGATTGATTTTTCTGAAATCAGATTCTCCGAAATCCTCAATTATCCAAAAGATTTTCAGAGCCGACTGACTGGGCACCTCGGACTCCCAGCAGCGGCAGCAGTGAGCACCTCAGGCTCTTAGCAAGTGTCAGTGATTGGTATGGTCAGCATTTTTTTTTTTGGTGAGAATTAAACATTATTTTAATGCTTTAAAACGATTACAAGTGATTTGCTGTTGCTACTGGGCTGTTTTTTAAAAAATGACTAGTTCTCTGAAAAAAAAACTGTTTATCCGAAATGGGCTCAGTTCTGACCATTTCAGATAATTGGAATTGTGCTGTATTTCTGGTTAACTTGTGATTTGCAAGTATGTGTTTCACAGCTTTTCTACTTTCCATTATACCAATCCCCCACCCCCATCCACCATGATATATTATTTGCTGCTTTGAAATTAAGTTAGTAAAGCCAAAGCAGACTCCGAATTTCATATATATCAAAGCTATAGATGCTGGCATGTTGAGAAAACGGGAAACCAGTGAAACTCAACTGGTCAAGCTGCATCCATGTCACAAATGATAAGTAAATATTTTGCATTAGGACCATTTATCAAGACGGATCATAGATGCTGCTGACTTGCTCAATCCCTCTAGCTGCTCGTGGTTTGTCCTTGAGTTTATATCTTGCTTTTGAAATACAAAGGTGATTTGAGTTGATGGCAAGTTTTGGATTTGAATCGAGTTCTGTGGTTACATTCACGTAAATTGGGAGGTATTCCCACTATCATTATTTGAATCTTGAGACTGAGATGGTGGTGCCCTTTCTAATAAATTACTAAGGAGTATAATACCGCACTAATATGAAAGTAGCTCTTGCCAAATGTGATTCAACTTTTTGTTATTAGTGACTGATATTAGGCAATTAAAACAAAATTATTTTCAATTTCAAAGCACAAAGTTCAGATTTATTGTCGATGTGCATACATTATGTCATCTACAACCTTGAGATTCTTTTTCCTGCAGGCCACCAGGCAGAATTTCTACTTATCAGTGGTGCAAAGAACTGTACTCCAGAAAAGATGAGAATGGAAAAGAGAGAAATTTAAACAAACTGCAATACTGAAAATAAATATTTATTCAATAATAAATAACGTGCAAAGTAAGAGTCCTTAAATGATTCTCTGAGTCTGATGGTGGAGGGGCTGCAACGGTTCCTGAACCTGGTGGTATGAGTCACCTGTGCTTCTTTGCTGATGGTAGCAGCAAGAACAGAGTATGTCCTGGATGGTGTGGATAATGATGAATGTTGCTGCTCTTTGACAGCAGGGTTCTGTGTAGATTTTCTCTATGGTGAGAAGAGTTTTGCCTGTGATGTACTGGGCTGTGTTTACTTCCTCTTGCAGGACTTTCCGCTTAGAAGTATTGGTGGCCCCATGTTAGGCTATGATGCAGCTGTTCAGCACTCTTTCCACTGCATTTCTGTGGAGGTTTGTCAAGGTTTTTGATGTCATACCAAACTTTTGTGAAATCCTAAGGTAGTACAGATGCTGACATGGTTTCTTCACAAGGACACTTGTGTGTTGGATCCAGGAAAGGTCCTCTGAGATGGTGGCTCCCAGAAATTTAAATTTTCTCACCCTCTGCATCTCTGATTTTCTCCATTGATCACTGGATCATACACTTCTGGTTTTTTCCTTCCTGATGTCCACAATCAGCTCTTTGATTTTAGTGATATTGACTGTGAGCTTGTTAGTACACCATTCAGCCAAGTGTTCCATGTCTCTCCTGTATGCTGACTCATCACCCCTTTTTATACAATCCACTACCTTGGTACTGTTAGCACATTTATAGATGGTGTTATTGTTGTACTGAGTCACACAGTCATAGGTGTAAAGCAAATAGACCAGTCAGTTAAGAACTCAACCCTATTGTGCTCCGGTACTGATGGAATTGTGGAGGAGATGCTCTTCCCACTCCTCCCTTATTGTGATCGAGAGGTGAGAAAATCACAAAGCCTCCATATTGATGCAATTAGAAAGAAGGCTCGCCAGCAGCTATACTTTGTGAGGTTTTGAGGAGATTCAGTACGTTAGTGATAGCTCTCAAACTTCTACAGGAACTGTGAAGACCAGTCTGGCTGGTTGCATAACTGCCTGGTACGGAGGTGCTAACACTCAGAACAAGAATAAACTCCAGAGTGCTGTTAAGTCGGCCTGCAATATCTCAGGCACTAGACTTCACTCCATCAAGGACATCTACATGAGGCGGTGTCTTAAAAAAGCAGCCTCTATCTTCAAAGATGCTCACCACCTTCTTCACTCTGCTATCATTGGGGGGAAAAGGTAAAGACGAGCACTCAACGACACAAGGATATCTTCTTCTCCACTGCCATCAGATTCCTGAATAATAATTGAACCAAAAACATTGCCTTGCTTTTTGTTCACTTCTATTTTTTTTTTATTTATAGTAATGTTTGCAAGCAAAACATTGAATTTCATGACTTGTTCATGGCAATAAATTCTGATTCTGAACTCCAGAATCCAATTACACAGTCAGGAATTGAGGCCCAGTTTTGGAGTTTGCTAATCTGTTTTTAGGGGATGATGGTGTTGAATGCTGAATTGTAGTCAATAAAGAACATCCTTGTGTATACATCATTATGTGCCAGGAGTTCCAGGGCCTTGTCTAGAGCCAGTGAGGTGGCATCTGTCGTAGACCTGTTGCTGTGGTAGGCACATTGGAATCCTTGTTGTCACTCAGACTGGAGCTGATGTGCTTCAGCATCTTCCCCTCAAAGTCCTCTGGATGTTCGTGCTACTGCTTAGTGGTTATTTAGGCACGTATGTTTGAGCCTTGTTTGAAACAGGTGGGTATAATGCCCTGCTGGAGTGAGATGTTGAAGATAGCTGTGAGTACATTGGCAACTTGATCAGCACAGATTTTCAGTATTTGGCTGTACTCATTCAGAGCTGCTTGTGGTATGATTTGAAATCCATTTTGCTTCTATTTCAATTTTGTGCCCCACTTGTGCACCAACATGTCCTTGACCTCATTCGCTGGCAGGCCAAGACCAACCATAGACCTCTTTTGCTCTCCCACCCATATGCCCCTGTGACCTCTTGCTGTGTCAGGTTACTTGTTTAAGTGTTGCTGGTACCACGTAATCCAGTACTGCCTGTTGCATGGCTGGGTGGTCAGGAACTAAACCAGCTCCCCCACTAGACTTGCCAGGTGCAGAGGGTGGCTGGACACCCCAGGACGATAAACAAAGCCTGTCACAGTGCGGACCAACCCACTTGTAGGGTCAATGGCCACCTAGCAAATACGAACCGTGAAGTGCGGAAAGGGCATCCCTTGCATTGAAGTCTGGTCTGGGAACAGAACTTCCCCCAGCTGTCTGGGACCTCACCACGCTGCTGGATCTGTGGGGTGTTGAGACCTGTGGGTCTGGACCTGTGCAACTCCTACTCTCCTAAAATCCATTCATGGACACACTGTTTCTTTCTGAGGAGTGGGGTATCCACCTATTAAACCCCACAAACTGGCTGAAAGGAACCATCATCGTCCTATGGGAGGATAGCCGGAAGATGATCTCATGCCTATTGGCCTGTGTTCCATCCTCTGCCCCTCCTCCCACCATTTTCTTCAGGTGCCTGCCTACAATTTGCTCATAACTTATTTTAAGGTTCAGGTCCAAAATGTTGGTTATGTAACTTTATCTTTGCTACATAAAGGGCACTGTGTAACTTGCTGAGTTTCTCAAGCATATTTGTGTCTACAGTCACAGCATCTTCAAATATTCTTGTTTAACTTACTGCTAAATATATTTGCATCCTTTTGTTGTAAGGATCTGATATGCTCATATTTTCTTGTGTTTTTTTGTGTTAGATGCAAACAAGGAATGAAATTAGAATGTGCTTGAAATATTGTCCACTTTCAGGTTAACTTATGTGGAGCCAAGGAAAGCATAATGAAAGAAAATGCTTGAAATATTGTCCATTTTCAGGTTAACTTGTGTGGAGCCAAGGAATGCATAATGAAAGAAAATTCTTGAATATTTTAAAATACGGTTTGAATGGAATGGAGTTAAGTAGCAAGTAAAATTTCAGCATGTACTTGTAGATATTTCATAAATCTTTGCTACTTCCAACATTGTCTGTTACCAGGGATCCACATAGTTTTCCATCTTAGTGGATGGTAACTCATTGAAAGCACTATTAAGTAAGTTGCACTTGACAGCTGATTATCTCTCGATTGTTTATCCCATTACCCTTTGAAGGCTACCAGTGAAGCTTCATCCATCACTGTATCATGGCATATTCTAAATTTCTAACATATTTCACTTGATAGAACAAATCCCTTGTGCTTCTGACCCTGGTACTAATCACCATAATTTTATATTGTCTTGTGAATTATTTGCTCACAATGAACAGTTCCTCTGAATTTGATGTAATTAAGCCTCTTATGATAAGAAACTCCCTCGTCACTTCCCCTTCATCTTTCCTCTAAGGTAAATAATCATAACTTTGAGTCTGTCACACAGCTAATCCTTAAGCCATGGAACCATTTACTGTACTTGGCTCAAGTGAACTTGTTGCTGAAATGTTGGTGCTGAGATTGGGCACACTGCACCTCCTGGGACGAAGATTATTTTTTGGTAGGCAGAGGATTAGGTCTTGACCTTGTAATGTGTCCCTCCATTTTTAAAGATGAGGATTAAGTTATTTTAGTTAGACAGGAAAGTCTGCATTTGCTGTCATGGCAATGCAATATGCTTGAATGACTCACTGAGAGCCTCAAGGTAAAATAATATTAGTGTAAACACCATCTGAATTCTTTTGTTATTTAATTTAAAAATATCAAATTGGTAGTATGCTTGTATATTTTTGAACTTGGCTAGGTGATTGGGAATAAGTCTTTTGCTTAAAATATTGAGATTTCTAATGTTATCCATTAATATAACAGCATAGTTGAACCAGAGATTTCAGTTAAGATGCTTAGTCTAAAGGGCCTTTTTTAAGTACAAGTTATGAAATCTTGCAGGGTTGTACAGAACACCTGTTGATCAAGGCAAAATGTTTTTAAAACGTGCTTATTTTGCTTTCTGTATGGAATAGAGTCAGGATGCTGTTACTTTGGATAAACATGGCAAAATAAGTACTGGGATGAAATCTCTGCAGAGAGTTGAGTACAAGGTTGCTCCGAATTTTAACCCTTGTTTCTGCTGGTGTGCTCTGTTGTGTCATTTATTTTGTGGATGAGGCATTAACATATGGTTTATTTAGAGGAGAGATAATACAGTGAAACCTTGTTAGAACGTGATTCGTTAATCTGCAGAATCGATTATAGCGCGGGTGTCTGTGGACCCCAAACTTGCAAATAAGTTGATGAAAATATAGAATACCAATATTTTAAAAATTTGCTTGCTTTTTTTCAATGAAATTGTTAGTTGTAGATAGCGGATCCTTTGAAAACTGGTAATATTTGGGTTTAATTATTCATGGGCACTCTGACATAGATACATCTGTTCTGCGACTTGGCTGTAACGCGGCATGAAATCTTGGACCCCATCTACTGCGTTCTAATGAGGTTTTACTGTACATGATCATTGGTTATTTTAAGAAGATTCATCGTGGGTGGGTCCTGGATAATTAGCTTTTGCAATACATTAGTCTATCACATTTGGTGTTTGTGTGACTTCATTGTGCAAATTGATTGTTTTATTGGTTATGAAATATTTAAGAAAATCCAAAGGTTGTGAAAATTTGTATGAACCAAGTACTAAAATCTAATAAGGTTATGGCTGATGTGATTGTAACCTCAATTCCACTTTCCCTCATACCCCAGTAAACTTTCATTTTTATCAGGTGTTTACCTTTGCCTGAGGGTATTCAGACGTGCAGAAAATGCCCATTGTCATCTGGAACACTTTACCTTATGCAGAAGACAAATGCCAGTCTTCTGGCACTTCTACACCTTCCTCATGACCATAACAAATAGAAAGTTGCAGATCTTATTACATCAGAACTCTCCGTGGCCTCTAAACTTGTAGTGCTCCAACTCCACACAGCTTACCTTTCTTCTTTCTTTCTTTGGCTTGGCTTCGTGGACGAAGATTTATGGAGGGGGTAAACGTCCACGTCAGCTGCAGGCTCGTTTGTGGCTGACAAGTCCTATGCGGGACAGGCAGACACGGTTGCAGCGGTTGCAGGGGAAAATTGGTTGGTTGGGGTTGGGTGTTGGGTTTTTCCTCCTTTGCCTTTTGACAGTGAGGTGGGCTCTGCGATCTTCTTCAAAGGAGGTTGCTGCCCGCCAAACTGTGAGGCGCCAAGATGCACGGTTTGAGGCAATATCAGCCCACTGGCGGTGGTCAATGTGGCAGGTACCAAGAGATTTCTTTAGGCAGTCCTTGTACCTTTTCTTTGGTGCACCTCTGTCACGGTGGCCAGTGGAGAACTCGCCATATGACACGATCTTGGGAAGGCGATGGTCCTCCATTCTGGAGACGTGACCCACCCAGCGCAGCTGGATCTTCAGCAGCGTGGACTCGATGCTGTCGACCTCTGCCATCTCGAGTACTTCGACGTTAGGGATGAAAGCGCTCCAATGGATGTTGAGGATGGAGCGGAGACAACGCTGGTGGAAGCGTTCTAGGAGCCGTAGGTGATGCCGGTAGAGGACCCATGATTCGGAGCCGAACAGGAGTGTGGGTATGACAACGGCTCTGTATACGCTTATCTTTGTGAGGTTTTTCAGTTGGTTGTTTTTCCAGACTCTTTTGTGTAGTCTTCCAAAGGCGCTATTTGCCTTGGCGAGTCTGTTGTCTATCTCGTTGTCGATCCTTGCATCTGATGAAATGGTGCAGCCGAGATAGGTAAACTGGTTGACCGTTTTGAGTTTTGTGTGCCCGATGGAGATGTGGGGGGGCTGGTAGTCATGGTGGGGAGCTGGCTGATGGAGGACCTCAGTTTTCTTCAGGCTGACTTCCAGGCCAAACATTTTGGCAGTTTCCGCAAAACAGGACGTCAAGCGCTGAAGAGCTGGCTCTGAATGGGCAACTAAAGCGGCATCGTCTGCAAAGAGTAGTTCACGGACAAGTTGCTCTTGTGTCTTGGTGTGAGCTTGCAGGCGCCTCAGATTGAAGAGACTGCCATCCGTGCAGTACCGGATGTGAACAGCGTCTTCATTGTTGAGGTCTTTCATGGCTTGGTTCAGCATCATACTGAAGAAGATTGAAAAGAGGGTTGGTGTGAGAACACAGCCTTGCTTCACGCCATTGTTAATGGAGAAGGGTTCAGAGAGCTCATTGCTGTATCTGACCCGACCTTGTTGGTTTTCGTGCAGTTGGATAATCATGTTGAGGAACTTTGGGGGGCATCCGATGCGCTCTAGTATTTGCCAAAGCCCTTTCCTGCTCACGGTGTCGAAGGCTTTGGTGAGGTCAACAAAGGTGATGTAGAGTCCTTTGTTTTGTTCTCTGCACTTTTCTTGGAGCTGTCTGAGGGCAAAGACCATGTCAGTAGTTCCTCTGTTTGTGCGAAAGCCGCACTGTGATTCTGGGAGAATATTCTCGGCGACACTAGGTATTATTCTATTTAGGAGAATCCTAGCGAAGATTTTGCCTGCAATGGAGAGCAGCGTGATTCCCCTGTAGTTTGAGCAGTCTGATTTCTCGCCTTTGTTTTTGTACAAGGTGATGATGGTGGCATCACGAAGGTCCTGAGGCAGTTTTCCTTGGTCCCAACAAAGCTTGAAAAACTCATGTAGTTTGACATGCAGAGTTTTGCCGCCAGCCTTCCAGACCTCTGGGGGGATTCCATCCATACCTGCTGCTTTGCCACTTTTCAGTTGTTCGATCGCCTTATATGTCTCATCCTGGGTGAGGACCTCATCCAGCTCTAGTCTTAGGGGCTGTTGAGGGAGCTGGAGCAGGGCGGAATCTTGGACTGAGCGGTTGGCACTGAAAGGAGATTGGAAGTGTTCTGACCATCGGTTGAGGATGGAGATCTTGTCGCTGAGAAGGACTTTGCCGTCTGAGCTGCGCAGCGGGCTTTGGACTTGGGGTGAGGGGCCGTACACAGCCTTTAGAGCCTCGTAGAAACCCCTGAAGTCGCCATTGTCCGCGCTGAGCTGGGTTCGCTTGTCGAGGCTTAACCTCTTGTTAAAGATCCATAAATAGAACTGCCCTGGTAGTCTCTTTTTTGCTTGCTGTTGCCCCACAAATGTATTCAGATGTGGAAGCCATCCTGTATCCCCTTGTTTGGTCCCTTCCCAAATATATTCAGGATTCCTGATACCCTCCACCCTTATGGTAATTTTGAATTTCCAGGACCTGATTCACACACTGCAGTTTAGGTTAATCTTTTAATTAGCCCTTGGAGGCCTTTGATCTTACTGAATCTGTAGTTTTTAAGGCCTTTTGTCACTTGACTTACAATACATGCAACTTAATGCTGATCTTCTTTGAAATATAATCTTAATAGTTTTACCACTTTTGGCTTCTTGTACTATGTTCTCAATCTTATATACTAATTTTTTGTTTCTCTTTAAGTTTTAGTTTACTTTATGCTGCTGTCAGGGCTGATTTCTGTTTTGAATCTTTTAATTTTTCTTACCATCTTGGCTTTTATTTCACTTTATGAGGCAATGATCAAATGTATCATAAAGCAATCAAGTTGAATAGAATTCAAAATGATGATAACAGGAAAAAAAGTGGTGATTTTTAAGCAAAGATTGGAAACCTTGGCATTAACTTTTTTAGTTTTCTGTTGGAAACATTTAACTCCTAATGCAGTGTCAAGATGTTCAAACCATGAAGTTGTTGAGCAGACGTGGGAGATCTATTTCCCCTTCTCTCAGTTGCACCAGGCAACACAAAAATTCTGCATCGCTAACTCTTCTTGCAGGATAGAATGTTATGAAAAATTTACTAAGGTTTAACATTTTTTAAAATTCAAAATTGATGCTGCAAAGGAAATAAAGTCAATAGTTTCAAGCTTGTAGCAGATTGAATGGAGTAAAGATTCAAAAATAAATCGATCTGAGCGAAATGGGGGAAATCCAAAGAACAGGTTCTGAGAGCTCAGTTATGCTTGCAGTACAGAAATACATGACATATCACTGAACAACTGAAAAAAGGAAATAATAAAACTATTAAGTGTTTACTTAATCCATAATATTTTTGCCAGATTTTATTCCTTTTGTTTTGAGTTTTTAATCTGTTGAGAGCAGCAATGTATAATTATTCTTAAATATCGGTAATTACCTGTTGCTTTTTTTTTTAATGAACAGGTTCTTCCTTTAGAGAATAAAATGAAGCAGAGAAAGCAATTTCCACAAGCATTAAACATTGGTATGGGTATCGTCACAGCTTTATACATTTCTCTGGCAACCCTTGGGTATCTGCACTTTGGTGATGCTATTCAGGGCAGTATTACATTAAACCTTCCACAAGATGTTTGGTAAGTGATTTTTGCAATCTATATTTAAGAAAGTTATTTTTAAATTGTACTTAGTACAATTTTTAAAAAATTTAAGGATGGCTCCCTGGTTACAATGTTGGTTGTAATTAAAATGTTGTTATTCTATGCACTTTCATCAATTTCAAATTTCCATAATGAATTCTAGTTATCTGCAGTCACATCTAATTTAATTTACTTTATTTGATAGGCCTGCAACTACTGTGATGGTGATGTTGGATGGCTTTTTTTTTGGAACACTTTAGAAATGAGATTTGTCATTTGAATTAAAAAAATATTACAGAATTTAAAATAAAAGTTACTATCAAATGCTGTTAATTTTGCAATTTAACAGAAGACCATAATATACATTTGATGGAGAGAGTAGAATCTATTTGTTCAACATCATGACAACTTGAGGTTGTTTACATACGTATCCTGTTATTTACTGGATCTTGTACATCTCCCTACCATGCTCATTTTCATTGGGTTCAGATATTTCAAAATCTTGTCCCTTCAGTCACCTAAGCCTACAATCCTCTCAGTATCGACTCTTTTTGTCAAAGGGTTGGTTTCCCAAATACCTCTGCCTTCTGTTATGTCATAGACGAGCAGCAATAGAAATTCACCAAGACGATGGTATCTTAAAACAATAATTTCTATTAATAATATAATATCTTACTTAAATCTAAACTTTAGTGTGGGTGTGTGTTAGTTATCCAAACCATTGCAGCTTGGATACAATTCTGAAAAGTTGATTCAAAGTTTAATTTTAGGAATCTTGTGTTGAAACTCAGACTCTTTAAACTGATGTTCAGAAGTAATTATGAAATAGATGAGACACCGAGTTATCAGACTTCTCAAAACTAACAAATTCTTGTCAAGATACTTTCAGAGAAATGCTCCTTCATACCAATTATTTGTCACAACTCCCCTCTTCCTTGCATAGGGTTTACAAAACTTGTGACTTCCATGATGCGATGCTTCCACGAACCCAGACAAGGGTTAAATGAAATGACTGTTAGAATGGTCATGATCCAAATAAAAGATTGGTCCTGCTTCCTTTACCCAGACATGGGTCAATCCAAAATGACCATTATAATGGCCACAATAGATTACTGCTCTCCTCTGACGAGGAGAAACAGCAGAAGAGACCATCTCATCTGAAGTCACTCCAATTCTGTTTTTGCAGATGACTTACTGATGAACTAAAATGTTGTGTTTTCAAGTGTATTAATCACATGACTTTCTTGATTTAATCAGAACAGATGTCTTCTTGGGTAAACATCCATTATTATAATCTTTCAATTGAGAACAATAATGCTTTTTACAGCTTTGAATTCAGTGCCAGGAACAACCTTGTCTTGCCGATTTTGTTAATGAAAAAGAAGAAAGTTGTCCATTAGTAACTACTTTAGCCAAAGGATTTCTATGTAAAGCTTTAATCCAATTCATAAATATTGGCCCAAATTGAAATTTTTGCAGAACCTTAAATAATTCCATTCGAATCTATCAAAAGCCTGTTCTGCATCTAACGATAAAACTAATGCTTGATCCAATTGTCTCTGAAAACTATGAATTAAACTAATTAATTTAGCTATATTATCAGCAGAATATCTTTTCTTGATAAATCCAGATTGATCTAAATGAACCAACTCAGGTAAATATTCATTTACTCTATCAGCCAAAACTTTAGTAACAATTTTATAATCAACATTATAGATCTATAAGACTCAGGTTTTAATAAATCTTTATCTTTCTTAGGTATTGCTGTTATTACAGCATTTGAAAAAGATTCTGGTAATGAAGAAGTTACTGTTGCTTGTTTTAATACTTCCATTAATAAAGGCATCAACAAATCTTTAATTTTTTTATAAAATTCAGACATAAACTTGATCTTCACCAGGAGATTTTCCATTTTGCATAGAATTTAAAGCCTTAATAACTTCTTTCAACGTAAATAGAGAATCTAAATCTTTCTGAGCTTGGCAATTCCAAGATAGAAGTGAAACTTATGTAAAAAAGTCATTAATTTCTTCTTCATTGTCCAATGATTGAGATGAATGTAACTTGGTATAATGCTCTCTAAAAGAATCATTTATATCCTGTAATTTATAAGTAATTTTTGAATTCTTCTTGACAGCATTAATAACCCTTGATGCTTGCTCTGTTTTCAATTGTCAAGTTAAAACCTTATGTGCTTGTTCTCCTAATTCATAATATTTTTGTTTAGTTCTATCAATTAATTTCTCAATCTTACAAGTCTAAATTGAATTATAATACATTTCCTTTATTTCTCAAACCTATAAGTCTGAATTGAATTATAATACATTTTTTTTATTAATCAATACTAACTTTTTCTTTTCTGATGGTTTTTTGTAATTTTTTTCCAAAATTACAATTTCCTTCTCTAATTTATCTACTTTAAGATAATTTTTCTTAATAACATTATTTGGCCTCTTAAATAAGCTTTTAATGCATCCCACAAAACCAATTTATTATCAACCAAATTAATATTTGTATCTAAATACATCTGTATTTGACTTCTCATAAAATCACAAAATTCTACATTTTTTAATAATGATGAATTAAATCTCCATTTATAAACTGTTTCAATTCTATCATAATTTAAACATGACATCAATAATGGTGAATGGTCTGATACAATTCTAGGTTAATATTTATACATACTCAATCCTTCCTTGTAAATGAGCTGAAATTTAAAAAAAATCAATCCTAGAATAAGAATCAAACCAATAAGAGGAAAACAAATAATCTTTCTCTTTATAGTTCAATGTCCTCCAAATATCTACCAAATTTAACTCTTCCATTAATGTCAATATTCTTTTAGCCATTTTCATTTTCATGAAAGATTTTGTAGATTTATCTAAAATTGGATCCAAACAGCAATTAAAGTCTCCATAGATTATTTTATATCCATTTACTTGTGCCAAATTAAGAATAACATCTTCAATAAATTTTTCATCATCTATATTAGGAGCATGCACATTAATAAAAGTCCAAGATTCTGAATAAATTTGACAACTTACCAACACAAATCTACCAACAGGTGTGAAGGTGTAGGGAGAAGATGTGGAAAACGCCTCTCCTGGCAGAATTAATTAATACCCAACTTTAATTTTTTTTTAAAAAGAATTAAATAACTTTAAAATCTCTCTAGAGGTCTCAAAAGATGGCTGCAAATAAATCCAGAACACAAAGGGCAAAAAAAATTGGCTGTAACTGAAGTTACTCTAAGGGAAAAAACTGGGCCTACTTTGAAGACAGCCTCCAATCCTGGTTCCTCTCCAGCCTCGATCTTCAAAAGCTCCGCAGTTAAGGGTTCAAACTCCAGGGCCACTTTCTTGGGGAGCTGGAGAAGATGGTGCTGGAACACCGAAGAAAACTACGGAGTTGATTGTGGAAACAACGCGCATGCGTGGAACTTTGCATGTGCACTACGGAAGCGATCGAGTCAGAGTCTGTGGACCCGACTTCTTCTGTGATTGCAGGTCAAACAAGGGCTAAGCAAAAAGCCTGCCTGCAATTTCAACCTTTGGCAACTTCAACAGAGGAGGAAGAAGAAGAGGTAGGAGTGGAAGAAGAAAGCTTGTGCCATAATTACAGGTAAAGGAATCAGAAGAAGAAGGAGGAAATCAATATATTCAAGTTAAAATGGGTGCATATCATGTTACCTCAAAACCTCTTGATCCACAGATTTTTGGAAAAATGGAGTCAAACTTTGCTGAAGTGAAAGCTGATTTTACTACTCAATTGGGAGCTATTGGAGAAGAAACAACTGTAATGAAGACAGATATGGCAAAGTGTAATAAAACTGTTGATAAAATTAAAATTAAAGTTCAAAAATTTGAAGAATATTTTCAGTAATGTCATATGAAGGTAGAAGAATGCAAAGATACAGTTAATAAGATAGAAGGTTCTTTTACGTCATAGGAAATTCAGAAGAAAGATTTACTGCGAAACGTTGATATGTTGGAAAGTCAGAGTAGAAGAAGTAATGTAAAAGTTGTTGGTCAGTCTGTGGACTTTGAAGGCAATAATCCAGTTTTTTTTTCAAAATTGGTTGCCTGTAATTTTGGGACCAGAGAATTTTCCAAACGGTTTTGAACTTGATAGAGCACATAGAGCTCTAAGGAAAAAACTGTATCCGAGACAAACACCACACTCTATTTTAATTAAATGTCTATGTTACCAAGATAGAGAAATTATTTAAAAAATGGCAGTTCAAAAATCCAGAATAATAGAGTATTCTTTTATGTGGATTTGAGTAATGAAATTGACAAAAGAAAAAAATTTAATCCAGCAAAGTCAGTTTTGTGGAAGAAGGGATATAAATTTGCTTTTCGATACCCAGGAGTTCTTAATGTTTTTTTAAGGACAATCTCAAGCTCAATTTTTTTATTATTGAGTCTGAAGCTTTGGAATTTGCCAGTTCACTGCCTAATAATTAGCAGAATGGAGGACAATCTTGTGCGTCTCAACAAATGGAAGGGGATCAAGAAAAATCAAAAGGAAGGATTTCACCAGGAAAACAGCCAACCTAGGTTCAAGTTGAAATTGATGATGATCAAGTTAATAGAGACCTTGAAGCTTATCATACTTGACTGATTGAAACTAAATTTTGATATTCTGTCTGGGCGAGGTGGATTCTCTTTTTTTTCCCCGCTTTCCTCTTCCAAGGCCTCGCGCCACTAGTGGACCACTTTTCGTTATTAAAGGAGTTAGCGCTGACTTAATCGGCGCTTTTGGGTTTTTAAATTTAAAAAAAAAATCTTTTTTATTACTTTTTTACTTTTGGGGTTTCTTACTTTCTATCTTTGGAGATGGTATGTTTTGAAAGTTGGCTGTGGATCTGGGACGACCCGGGGTAGAGAGGAGAGTTGAGTATTTTTAAAAATTAAATTATGATAACACAATGTTTGAATTATGTAACTTTTAATATGAATAGGCTCAATAACCCAATGAAAAGAAAGAGGAGTTAAGAAGTTGAAAGTAGATATACTGCTTTTTTACAGGAAACTCATTTAACGGAGAAAGAATATCGAAAGTTAAAGAGGGAATGGGTTTGTTAAGTTATAGCTTTGTCTTTTAATTCTAAAGCACAAAGAGTAGCTATTTTAATTAATAAAAATTTTCCATTTAAATTACAATCAACAGTCATTGAACCTGTTGGTAAAGGGGAAATTGTGGATCAGATAGCGACCTCCAGACATCGGACAGAGAATCTCCGGAACATTCAAAGTTCTTAATTTTTTGAATCATGATAGTGTTCTATGAATGGGGACCCAGATCTTTATAAGTTGAAACTTTCTATCTTTAATGTTGTATCTAATTTTCTTCAAGCTTAAATAGGACATTACATCATGAAACCACTGTGTATGGGTAGGTGAAGAGTCATCTTTCCATTTCAATAAAATTGCTTGTCTGGCCATTAGTGTGTTAAAGGCTAAAACTTTCTCCTGAGTTGCAGACAGAGGTATATCTGGCTCACGTGAAAAAACCAATCAAAGCAATTAACATACATGGTTCTATTTTGGTCTTAAAAATTGCTGATAAAGTTTGAAAACTCTCTTTCCAAAATCTCTCTAAATGTGGTGTTATGAGACCAAAGGATCCAAAACCCAGCACCAATAGATATTCACCACGACAAGTAGTTACTTAAACAAAAGTTGTTTTTAACTGTCTTTAAACATGAATCCGAATCAAATTTTAACATCACTATTAACTAACCCAATTTAACACCCTTCTAATTCTAAGCGCACGTGTATGTAAGAATCCGAATCAAATTTTAACATCACTATTAACTAACCCAATTTAACGCCCTTCTAATTCTAAGCGCACGTGTATGTAATGTGTGAGTAAGTTTAAGAAAGTTCTTTGGTTCACAGTTCAATCTCACTTCTCATTCTTCCAAGTTCACTATATGCAGGCAATTCTTATACTGTGCACAGAATTTAACATGTATGAAGTTCACCAGGCTTTGGTATTCGAAAGGTAAATGGTTACTGCTCAGGAAGGTTCTTGCAGGTTTGCGGAGAGAGATGTGTTGTTCCAGGATTTCCACAACTGAGGTACCAATTTATCTCCCAAAAACATTCCAAAATTATTCCATCTCAGTGGGCATTCCCAAAACATGTGGATCAGTGAAGCTACAAAAATTTATGCTTCTCACATAGTGGATCAATATCTGCATAAAAATGAGATCATTTGTTTGGACAGAGGTATTCTATGTACTTAAAATTGTAATAAACAATGCCTTGCTCAAAATGAGGTATCATGAATCAAAGTGAGAATAGAATACCAATCTTCATCTGAAAATGTTATGTTCAAATTTTGTTCCCATTCGCTCTTAATTCGAGCCATTGAGGTTGATCTTACATCCAATAAATCATTGTGGATATCAGATATTAATCTACTGTTTGGAAAAAAAGTACATTTAAAAAAATGAATCAAGAATATTAGTATTTGAGATTCAAAAAAAATCAGAAACCTTGAACTGAACAAAATGTTTAACTTGTAAATATCTAAAAAATGTCTGTTAGAAAAATTAAATTTGACTGATTATTGTTCAAAATAGGCAAAGCTATCTCAAATAAAAAGATCCTTATAACTTTGGATACCTAATCTACCATTCCTTGAAACCTACATCCAACAGAGATGCTGAAAAACATGATCATCTGTAATAGGACGAGCCAGAGAAAAACTATTAAACTCAAAGAATTTTCTAAATTGAACCCATATTCTCAACCTATTGCTTATTAATGGATTATTTGTCTAAAGGAAAATGGTAAAAACATCCCAAAATTGCCAAGATTTTTTTTTGGAAAACTTCAGTTGCATTTCTTTCCAAGAGGAACGATTCACTAACATCTAAATAATAATAAAGGTAAGTTACGTGTATTAATCACTTTATATAATAGAATCTAAAATCTGCAAGTGATAATCCTCCATTCCTTTTAGTCTTTTGAAGATGGCCTTTATTTATACGTTTTTTTTCCTCCTTGCCATATGCAAATAGAAATTACAAAATCTAATGAGCTAAAAAATTATTTAGGAATAAAAATTGGTAAAGCTTGAAAAAAATTGAGAAGTTTAGGCAAAATGTTCATTTTAATCGAATTAATATGACCCTTCATTGAAATGGATAAGAGTGACCATCCTGATAATTGTTTTTTTAATTTTGTTGAGTAATACCAAAATATTCTCTTTCACTAAATTTTTATAACTTTCCATAATTGTAATTCCTAAATATTGGAATTGATATTTCACTATTTTGAATGGGAAATTAAAATAGCTGACAAAGGATCCTTTTAAGGCTAAAAGTTCACTCTTGTGTAAATTTAATTTATAACCTGGCTCAATTGGACAAACAAAGTTAAAATATTTGGTACAGAGGCCTCAGGATTTGAAATAAAAAGCAATAAATCATCTGCTTAAAGAGATGCTTTATGTTTAATTCCACATTTAGTTATACCTTTTGAATCCTCTACACTGTCAGAGAGCAACAGCTAAAGGTTCCAGTACTATATCAAAAAGCAGAAGACTTCATGGACAACCTTGCTGTGATCCCCTATTAAGCCTAAACATTTTTGATTATTGTAAATTAGAATGAATTGAGGCCGTAGGGGACAGCATTCAGCACTACATTTCTCAATATTAAATTTTATTAGGAAGCAAATGGCAGTGGTCCTTGTACTGGCACATGGGGATATCCACTGCACTTCCCTCCAGTAGGGCAAGCATATACAATACATTCACTCTTCTAACCCTTTGATTACAGCCCTTTTAATTTGTGAAATTCCATTTTATTGATTGCCCTGTTATGTGGCATTTTGTGAAATATCATGTATGCTTCATCTATATTTTCCTAATTGACACTGTTATTTCATCAGTAAATGATGTGTCCATTGCTTACTCTGTTTCTTTTATTTTTATAACACTTCTATCACCTGTGATCAAACTAGTATGCTGTTACACATTTATTTTGAATAAAGATGTAACACAATTTTTCAATCTTCAGGCATCCCCCATTGATTAGGACCAATACCTTTGCAGTTTCCTCCCTTCCCACAGCAACTTGAGATGCATCCTATCGGCATTAGGTCTTTCATCCATTTTAAAGGAAAGCTAACCTTTCCAGTACTCTTATCAATTGTAGGTTCATCTAGAATCTCAAACTTGCATTCTTTTAAGACTTCGGCAGTGAAATTTCTTGGTAAAGTTGTTGGAAAAATTATCATTTGTTATTTCAGCCATATGCTTTGCTTCCATGAGCAAATTTTCTTTTGGTCTCTCATCAGCTCTACTTACACAACCTTCTCCTGTTCACATGTCCTGAGAAGTTTTTTTTAATTTGCCTTTGTTGTCAATCTTTTCCCATGCTCCCTCTTCACCTTTCCTTTTTCCTCTGAAATCTCTGCAATCATTTGTTCTCTCTTGTCTTCAGAAATATGTACTCTTTGTTCTATTTTACTTTTTACCTTGTTGATTACCCATGGTGCTCTGGCTCCACTTTCCTTATCCTTCTTCCTCATGGGGATGTCCCTAGCTGAATGATCTCCACTTGAAAGGGTTTCCATTGTTCATATATTCTTTGAGGAATGGAGTAGATGCCAATGCTGTTGGGGAGGGGTGGGCACGCTGGTGCTGTCGGAGAGGAGACCAGATCCTTCATCAGATGAATTGAAGGAACAGCAATATATTGCCAAGCTAGGGTGATGCACATATTGTAGAGGAATCTGAGTGTTCACGTGTTTCTGCCTTATCCTAATGATAGTTGTGGATTTGGTAGAAACTATCCAAGAATTAAGTTCAGTGCATTTTGCAGACAATGGCCACTAGTACAGGATAGTAGAGGAGTAGAATGTGTGGAATGTAGGATGAGCTGCTAGTGAGTGGACTGCTTTGTTTTGGATTTTGTTGAGTTTATGGAATGTTGTTTGATCTGATTCATTCAGCAAGTGGAGGTTGTGCCATTCCTTACAAATGGTGGAAGGATTTTGGGGAGTTGGTGAGAGGTAATTCACTGAAATAACCAAGATTTTGACTTCTTGAAGCCACAGTTATTGTGCATGTAATCTGTTGGATATCTGGTCAATAGTGGCATACCTCATGACCCCAAAAAGCTGTGGATGTGACTCATGAATACTCTAAATTATTGGATTCTCTTGTTGGAGATCAGCATTTCTTCCGCTTATGAAACATGAAGGCTGCTTGCAATTTGTCAGTCCAAGACTTGGATGGTTCCGAGGTTCTGTTACAGGAAGTATGAGTTGCTATGTTTTATAACTTGCAGATGAAATTGAGGATTTAGTAAGGAGGAATACAGAGCTTTACAATCCAGTGATCATTGGGGGATTAGAGATGGAGAAGGTGAGCATATTTAAGTTCTTGGGGTCACTATCTCAGATGATCTTTCTTTACTCAACACACCAATGACATCATAAAGAAAGCATGTCAGTGCCTCAACTTCCTCAGGAGTTTGCAGAGGTTTGGTATGACATCAGAAACCTTAACAAATTTCTACAGAGATGTGGTAGAAAGTGTGTTGACTGGCTACATAATGGTCTGGTATGGGAACATTGATACCCTGAGCATAAATCCCTCCAAAAGATAGTGGACACAGTCCAGGACATCACAGGCAAAACCTTCCCCACAATTGAGCACATCTACAAGGGGTGCTGCCATCGGAGAGCAGCAGCAATCATCAAAGACCCTCATCACCCAGCACAAGCTCTGTTCTCACTGCTGCCATCAAGAAAGAGGTATGGGTGCCACAAGGCTCACACCACTAGGTTCAGGAAAAACTGCTACCCCTCCACCATCAGACTCCTCAATGACAAACTCATATTCATTTAAGTACTCTTGTGCATTTCGATTTTCTTTTTGTTCTCTTTCTATGGAACAAAGATGTCTGTTTACAGTTCTTTGTTTACAATTTTTTTGCACTACCAATTAGTGGTAATTCTGCTGTCCCTGCATGAAAAAAGGAATCTCAGGGTTGTATCAGATGCCATGTATGTACTCTGACAATAAATCTGAAATAGCTTCACTCACCATGGCTAAGGTCGGTTATTAAAGTTGCAAAACACATTGATCTCAGACATTGGCCTTGAGAACTCAATCAGTGAATACCTGGTGTTGATTTGGTTGATCTTCAACAATCAAGGCTCTTACATTTCCTTTGTTGAAGTTATGGTTGCCATCTTGAAGTTTCCTTGCTGTTCATTAACTTGAATTTGCTTGGTACCAGGCTAACACACAAGATCCCATGATACCAAAAACAGTCCCTTTGCCTCTGAAAAGTATGTCTTGATGTAAAAACTGATTTTTGTGAATACATTATAGGGACACTACCATTTAAAGGGTTTATTGATTACATCTTCCAACACTTTATTGACATTTGAGATCAGGTTAATTGGGTGGTGATTAGAAGGGGTTTTTAATGCTCAAAAGCCACATTTATCGCCTGCTCAAGTTTTAAAAAAAGGCAAATTTACCTTTTATGCAGAGGACGGAAAAAGCAGATCGTGCAGTTCTTTTATGTAGCCCAGAGAAGCATACCTGCTTCCCCCTCTCCCCTCTTGGAGGTGGGTGGCATGAGGATGTGCAGCCTGATAGCTCCACCAGGTGCTCTGTGACAGTGCAGTGGGGTGATGGGGTTGTCAACGCTATATCAATCATCTCACCTTCCTGTTTGGAGCTGGTTTCAGCGGCAATCCTTTTACGCAGGAGGTGGAGTGACTTCATTCCACCTTTTGACATTGCCCCCTAGGCAGAGGGAATGTGTATCAAGTTGGATCATTTAATCCTCCTTTGGACCTCTTTGGTGCAATTTAAAGGCAGAGGAAACATCAAATTTCTAATTTTCACTATAAAAGGGCTGAGTGTGTGTTTGTCTGGCTGTAGGAGTTATCTGTGAAATTTTCCACATTGCCAGCAGGTGCCATTATTGTACAGCTTCACTGGCCAAATGCCTACAAAACTACTTTATTCTTCCAAGTTGGAAGAGGGCATATTGCGGATCTCTGATCTTCTGACTACTTGTCTTTTGAAGTGAATCCCTTGCTAAACCACTGAAAGTTGAATCCCCCCACCCCCACAACCTTTATGTCATTTAGCAACCTTCACTTCCAGCTTCCCCACCCCTCTGGGAGCTTTTGGCATACCTGGATCTCTGAATGGCAGGATAAATAAGTCTTTTGCTTATTAACAACTAATGGGGCACCTTCACATTTTTACCATTATCTTGTCAAAGCAAAGAAAAAAACAGTTAACTTGGAAAAAAAACACTAGGAAACTTGTCTAACTTCCAGCCTGTCCTCATAACTCTAAGCTCTAAACAGTAGCATTTCCTTGTCGAACCATCTGTTGAGCTACATTAAAGTTGATAAGAAATAAATACAGGTGCAGTCATACCAATACTCCATATATCAAAGCATAATTTGTGCTTGATGGTTTCAACGTGGTGGGTGAATTTCCAATTAGATTTTCTATTTTTAATCAGGGTTAAATCCTATTTGGTTTACCCTATCTGGTTATTCAATTACAACTTAACCCTTTAACTACTCTTTTTGGAAATATAGGTGTAGGTTGTTTATCTACTTCTGCATATTGAGTTACAGCTTTTTCTATAATATTAGCTAGAAGAGCCATTTTACTTAAATGGAGAGACTGATTCTCCTACAGTATTTCAATGGCTTTCTCATGTTATGTCTTTCTTAAATCTCGAAAAAAAAATCAGTCATTGAATTTCAGCTACAACTACTAAATTTGAAGAAACATGATTACTTTCATGGGATATAGCTAGCGTTATTCTATGAAGTAATTCTTCCTTTCCAGATGCAATATAATTTGTGCCATTTTTGTTATCTGTAGGTGTGGACTGGAGCTATGTTTTAAACAATTTGACAGATCCTTGGGATAGGCCGCTATTGTTTTTTTTAAGTAAATTAGTTTTTTTATATATAATATAATTATTTCTTTAACTCTTTGTTAGAATTATTTCTAATATGTTACATTTTCATTCTTTGGAATTTATATATGATTCTTGTGCTATGTAGACATGGACAGACCATGTTAATTGTGTTTTTTCTATTCTCCTTATGCTGTGTATATTATGAAATGTTAAAATAATTGAAAAAAAAACCAAAAAAAGGTAAAAATGTGTTTTAAAATTTATAAAAGTAAATGTTCTCAGAAGTAACATATAAACCTTTGGTGAAGATGGTCATGCTTTGCTTTTTGCAGCTGTTTGAATAAAATTGTGTAAAACAGCAATGGCATCATCCAGGATGAAGAGTTACTTGACTCTCCATTGGGATGACTCTCTTAAAATATCTCCTTATACCTGCTTAGTAAGAGCCTTTATTAGTGTATTATTAAGTATATTAATAAGGCATTATTTGTAAACTTGGGGGAGAGGGGATAATTAAAAAAAACAATGTTATTGTTTGTTTTTCGGGCAACTCTGTGGAAGGAGATAAACCTGCAGATGCAGCGACAGTTAAATGTTTTCGAATAATGTTACTGAAAATAAAGTAAAATGCTTTAAGGTTTATATATTTGTGCAAGTGAAGTTTGTTCAGTGTGAGTAAAGTTTTTTTTTTGTCTTTTTAAACTATTCTTTATACAGGTGTATTAGTTAGGCTTTGTAAGACTAAGACTCAAGCAACCGAGAAATACACTTATCCAACATTTACCAATCCACATTGGTGGCATATACCAAGGGTTTTAACTGTATTCCTTCGAGTTTGTTTGTATATTAATTAGTAATCAACTGCTATCCTAGAATTCATTCCTAATCTGTTGCCATTAAATCAGTTGATATTGCCGGGCACACTGCCATATTTACTTAATTTATTTAGATCTGTTTAACCAGTTGATTTTGTGAGGATAAAGCCAACACTTGAAATTAAGTTCCATTTTCCACTTAACTTTGCATAGAATCTAACTCTCAGTGCAATATCTTATGGAATCCATCTTTGAATCCCAAATGTGCTTGGCCATAAAGTGTAGTCTTCTTGGACAAAATAAGGTGTTCAAAATGCAATTTCTCCGATACTCTTTAATAAAGTTAAGAAATCTATCCTCTATTGGGGCTATAGGAGCCAAAATTAGTAATTTATTTTCTTACACTGCCATATTTACTTAATTTATTTAGATCTGTTTAACCAGTTGATTTTGTGAGGATCACTTGAGATAAAGCCAACACTTGAAATTAAGTTCCATTTTCCACTTAACTTTGCATAGAATCTAACTCTCAGTGCAATATCTTATGGAATCCATCTTTGAATCCCAAATGTGCTTGGCCTAAAGTATAGTCTTCTTGGACAAAATAAGGTGTTCAAAATGCAATTTCTCCGATACTCTTTAATAAAGTTAAGAAATCTATCCTCTATTGGGGCTATAGGAGCCAAAATTAGTAATTTGTTTACTTACCTTGTTAGGTCTGCGTTTGGAACAGAAAATTGAAGGATAAAAAATAGAAAAGAATCTCTCTCTGCTTTGGATTGATATTGAAAATAATATGGTGGCCCTCTTGGAAATGCCTCGAGTTAGGGGCAGTTATAATCTTCATCCATCTGACATGACTTCGAATCTTATTGCAAAGTGTCTTATAATCACATTGGTGAAACCATTCATTGACAGATGCTACAGTGGAAATTTGATAGCCAATAGCAGGACATTACCGGCATATGAAGCGGTAGGATTACGTCTGTGGATTACTGTGTATTTGTGGAAAGTTTGAGCCTAGTTCAGATTTTGCTGCCACTCATCCTTTGGGGACTGTTGATTTGGCTTGTGTGAGCTGGGAGGATAGGGAACAAGACGAGTAAGAAATGGCTGCAACAGCTGCTGGCTTTTCTGTTAAGGAGCAACGTATTAAAGACATAAAGGTTGCAGATCCTAAAGAAGAAATGAGCCAATGGAAGCTAAATACATGGAAATAAAATTGTTCTCATTGCAAGACTGAATCTGGCAAGGGAAGAATCCAAGGCTTCGGTTGATGGGAATGAGGATATTGCAAAATCATTGCAGAAGACAAAAACTAAATGTGAAGACAACAACGTGGAAATGGCTGAAGATTTGTCATCAAAAGGTGAGCAAAAGGCTGAAGATGTGTCACCAGAAGATGAGGAAAAGGGTGAAGATGTGTCACCAGAAGACGAGGAAAAGGCTGAAGATGTGTCACCAGAAGGCGAGGAAAAGGCTGAAGATGTGTCACCAGAAGGCGAGGAAAAGGCTGAAGGTGCGTCACCAGAAGGCGAGGAAAAAGGCTGAAGGTGCGTCACCAGAAGGCGAGGAAAAAGGCTGAAGATGCGTCACCAGAAGGCGAGGAAAAGGCTGAAGATGCGTCACCAGAAGGCGATTAAGAAAATGAAAAGGATAAAGAAAGGCAAGAGGCGAAAGATGGAAAGGATGTACAATTTGAATTTGACAAACAGTTACGTAAACAGTTACCTATGACCTGCATGACAAAATAAAATCAAGTGGCAATGTGTCATATGTTGAAAGCGAGTGAAGTACTTTTGGTTCAAGCTCTAGTTTCCAGTTCAGCATCAGCGAGTGTGAAAATAAGATGTGAAAAGGTTGCTCTTGATGCAGAACAAGAAGGATTTAAGCAGAACTGGAGGCAGGAGGTGAAGTACAAAGAGAGCGGAGGCAAAAGGAGCAACTGGATTTGAGAAAAAGAAAAGGTAATATTGCACTAGAAAGTTCAGAGGTGTCTGGTGCTCAGAATAGATGACCTAAAGTATATGATGGTATGGAATCCTGTTTTAAGGAAGAGCCACAGGAAATTAAACCAGTTATGAAGATATACCTTTGTATCACAGGTACAAGGTGGGCACATACAAGAACAAGTCTTTATGGAGCATGGTGTAGCCAAGCCACATGCCACCAGTGATAACATCTGTCGACAGAGCTGCAGCTTAGCTTCTCTTTGCCCAAGAAGGAGATTCAAGCTTTTGATGGAAACCAACTTCACTACCAAACATTCATGAGGTTTTTTATACACAATATTCAAAACCAATGCCAAGACCTTGGAGATTGTCTGTACTGGTTACATTCCCAAATAATAAGGACAAAAGAACTTGCAAAGAGTTGTCAATGTGTCCACAGAAAGAGGATTCGACAGAGCTAAGTCTTTACTAGAGCAGCATTTTGGCAACCAGCATTGAATTGCTTTAGCTTGTATGGATCAAGCTCTTAAAGGGTCATCAATTAAACTGAATGATGTAAAGGCTCTACAACCATATATTCTCTTTTTAAGAGGATGCTGTAATACCATGGAAGATATCGATAATATTCATGAGCTTGAAGGGCGTGGTAATATGCGAATCATCTTAGATAAGTTACCCTACCGGATGAGGGATGGATGGAGAAGAATGGCTTATACTTTCCAGGAAAATTTCAATTATAAAGCTACCTTAAAACATTTGGTGGATTTCCTTGTACATTGCAACAGATCCAGTATATGGAAATACCAGACACTTCAATGGGGAACAACAAAGATGTAAGGAGGTCCAACTTAGTCTAGTCTGAAATTGAAAAGGAATACTTTTGCTACTACTGTGTCAGTTATAAAGAAAGAAAAAGATAAAGTAACTAAGGAAAAGGAGTTTACCTACTGAGAAGAGTTGTTTGTTCTGTAATGGTGGACATGCTTTGTAAATGTGTTTACGGTTGGAAAGAAGAAACATAGAGAAGATCCCCTTTTTAAAGGAAAATGGAGTATATTTTAGCTGTCTGTAAGGTGACAACTGTAAAATATCCAGTCAGAAGCATCTGAAATTACTGCATATCCATCAAAAGAACAAGGAATTCGGAAAAAAAGCAAACAGAAACAAAGGAAACATCGTAAAAAAGTGTTATAGCCTCAGTTCAGACAAGTGGTCTTCCTGGGCTGGTGTGGATAACTGCAGACTTTTAATAGTGTCTGTACAAGTTGAAACCAAGAATGGAAATGAATACTGAGCATTTCTTGACCCAGGCAGTACTGCATTTTTTTTTGTTGCACGATGTGACTAATGAACAAACTTGATCTTCAGAGAAGAAGGTCAAGGATTATGTTGAAAAACTATGAGACAAGAAAAGGTCATTGAAACAAGCATTGTTTCAGGCTTAGCGGTTGCTGGATTGTATGGTAAAGATTTTTGTGATCTTCCAATTTTATATATTCGGAAGACAGTTAGAGTCAAATATCAACAGGATTTGGGTTGTGAATGAGTTGTGGGAACAGCAAAAGACTAAATTTAAAAAAATCACTTCTGAAGAAAAGAAAACTGATCAATGTGATCATAAATCAAAAGCATCAAAAACAATATTTAAGGAATTACTTTCATCAGAAAGGGATTAAAATGAAATATTAAAAGATGTTGCAAATACTGCTGGTGATTATTCCTGTGTAATTGAATCAGAGACAGGACTAAAACAAATGACTGAGAACAAATTTGAAAGTTACTTTTGTAGCTAAGAGGTTACAGCAGACAAAGTCAATGAAGATGTCTCACGGGGGAAGTCACGTGATCAGGAAGACATAGGACATCTTTGGTGAAGGAGGTGGAATATTCAATGTCAGTGTGTGCAGTGGCTAGTCACAGGACCTATCAATCAGTGAAACCAAGGCATTCTGCAACTTGCCATCTTTTTGGGGCATGTATGTTACTGTATTCTTAAGTTGGATAGGATGGAGAAGGCTTGTTGATGTAACTGCAAAATAGGTGGTTAGACATCTAGTTGGACAATCTGAAGTGGTCTGGTCCCATTTATTTGCAGATACCTAGGTTCACTGCTTTTTCTCAACATTGTATGAATCAAATTGGCTGAAAACTGGCTTAGACAATGGTGGGGATTTCAGGAGATTAACGTGGTAGTGGTAGAGAGTAGAAGAAATTGAATTGAGGATGCCAAATCATTTACAGATGAGTTAATGGCAGTGCACTTGATTTATTTTTCGATAATGAGGTTAATTAGAAGTTCTAGACCTATTAAACAAATTTCTTTGCAGACCTAAATCTTTTTTCATTTTGTCTCTGGATTTTAAATCCAGGCATCTTAATTTTTGTTTTAATCCACTCTAGCATTGTGCAGGAGGCTTCTTTATGTGGATATGCATTTTGTGGCAGTGATTAATTTGGCACTTTTTAATACATTTGAGGGATGTGGGCATTTAATTGTCTTTTCTGCTGAAGGCTTGAAGTGCTGGTGTCTCCATACTTCTATTAAGGAGAGAGTTCCAAGATTTTGTTCTCGTGACAGTGAAGGAATGTTGATCTATTACTAAGTGAGATGGTTTATGGATTGGGAGGGCAAATAGCAGAACTTGGTCTTTCAATGCTTTTGCTGCCTTTGTTCTTCCATCTCGTAGAGGTTGTGGGTTTGGAAGGTGCAGCATTGAGAGACTTGGTAAGTTTCTGCAGGCCATCCTGTGTTACTATGCATTGGTTAACTGAGTGATTGGTTGAAGATGATGTGCCTATCAACCGGACTGCCATGTCACTTATGGTGTTGAGTGTTGTCTGAAGCTGCTTTTTTACAGCCAAGTGGAGAATAGCGCAGCCAAGTGGAGAATAGTCTAATACACTCCTGGCTTGTGCCTTCTGAGCTGTGGTAAGCTTTCTCTTAACTGATTGAACTTTATTTTAGGATGTTAACAGAGATCAAGAGTCATAGCTGATTAGCTTTTCTGTTTAATGGCTGTGGTGGAACTCCAGCATATTGGGTCTTCCTTATCTGTTGATTAGCTACCTATGGATCCACGTACTTGGGAGGTTGGCCCCAAGTCTCGTTGTGTTTTTGTATGTATTTCTGTGCATGTATGCGCATGGAGAAATCGATCACAATAAAAATGTTGACCATTTTCTGGATCACTTGTGCTGTACTAAATGTCTCCCTGCTCTAATAAAGAGTGGTATATGGTGATCATTAATATAAACGTTAATAGAAGCAACTTGCTAGCTCTTATTTTCTTTTTAAGTATTTAAATATTTTATTCAATTTGCTAGCATATTTTTCACATTAGTGGATATATATTTATTTGAAGGGTATTGTATGACAAAATAGCCCTCGAGGTATCTGCATTTTTTGGGGGGGGGGGGGAGGGAAATGTTTGAACCTCTACCCTTATAGGTAATGAATATTCAGTCAATGCAACAAGATTTTTACATCCTTCAGTTGATGTTCAAGGTTTAGTTTGCTTCAATATTATCTCTAGATTTTTCAATGGAAATCAGTTCATAGTGCATTGACAGCAATTCAAGACCTATTAGTCACATTGCACAATGCAACACAATGTGACGCTTTCAAAAGGGATTAATGCTATCAAAAATACTTGAACGAAAGAGGATATGGACAGGGATAGAGTTTTAATTGATCACTCTTCTGATATACCTGTTGTGATTTTTCTTTTTTGTGGCATAAGACCTAAGTTCCTTTCTCAAAATGAGGTAAAATATAACTGGACAATCACTATATCTCCAAGGTAAGAGTACATCAAGATTGTGACTTTTCTGAATGAGAAAAGGGGACATTTCATAATTGAAATGTTTAAAATACAAAGAACAAATTTCGAGAAAATCTGTTTAAGGTTATTTGTAGGATTGTTTAAGGTCATGAATGTCATGCACCTTTAAGGACCCATTTAAATACTACTTGTGAAGCAAACCAATATAAATGTACTTTTTGATTAGAGAGATTATTTTCGGTAAACTAAATAAAAAGTATTAGTGTTATCGGCAGCACCTAATAGCCTGAATATGCCTGGGATTGTCTGATCTCAGAAGCTAAGGTTCAGTGCTTGGAGGGGAGACCGCCTAGGAACACCAGATGCTATAAGTTTCTGTGAGAGGCACTGGACAAAGTGGTGACCCACTGTCTGCCTTAAAGTAGACAAAAGTTAAAGAATTTCATGCATATTACATTCTACATGTAGTATTATGTGACAATAATTGAACCTTTATCTTCAGATACTTTTGTGTGTTTCATCTCTCATGGTTAGGATGATGTGCTTGGCAGCACCATTATTTTTCATTGATTTAAGACTGATGTCTTTGAATTCTAACTCAAGTGTAAACTAAAAGCAATGTCCTGTGACATTTGCATTATTCTGCAACATTAGAATCAAGTTGCTGCTTGTTGTTTTGCAGTCTTTCAATGTTGAAAATGGCAATAGTAGACATGAAAATGTTTTTAAAATGTCTTAATTATAATGAGTATTATCAAATGCAAAATAACTTGATCAATGTGGGTTGTTTGACTCTGCAGCTGTTTCATGGCCTTTCACCAATTCTTAATGGATTACAGAGAAATACTTGTTTTCTCCTTGTAGGTAGTGGCATGTTTTCCACTCTTTACAACCATGGCTTCTTCTGCACATTTGTTGCATAGAAACATAGAAAATAGGTACAAGAGAAGGTCATTCAGCCCTTCGAGCCTGCTTCATCATTCAATACAGTCAATGGCTGATTATATATTTTGTACCCTATTCCTGCCTTCTCTCCATATCTCTTGATGCCTTTAACCAATAGGGCCTCATCTAACTCTTTTGTATATATCTAATGAACTGGCCTTAATAATTTTCTGTAGTAGGGAGCTCACAACTCCCAGAAAATAGGTTTCTCATCTAAATCCTAAATGACCCACCCATTATCTTTAAACTGTGACTTTGTTCTGGACTTCCTCAAGATTGGGAACATCGTTCCTGCATCGAATCTGTTCAATCCTTTAGAACTCTATATGTCCAAATGAGACTCCCTCTCATCCTTAAAATTTTCAACCAATGTAACCCTAGTCTATCGATAAGTGTGGCCTTACCAAGGCCCTATACAACTAAAGTAAAACTTCCTTGCTCCATGGATTTTACTTACTTCACCACCTCCCATCCCTGCATTCTAACTTTCAATGACTGATGCATCATGACACCCAGGGCTCTTTGCATCTCCCCTTTTCATAATTTCTCACCATTCAGATTACTGTTTCCCTGTTATTGGATAATTTCACAATTGTCTACTATATACTGCATTTGCCAAACATTTGCCCATTCTCCAAATTTGGTCATCACCCTGCAGCCTCTTGAAAACTCACAGCGCACACTGCCACCAAATTTGCTGTCATCTACAATTTTAGAGATAGTACATTAAGTTCTTTTGTTGAGAACATCTTTGCATCAGTATCTGAAGTCCCAGGACTGGACATCATGTTATCCCACTGCCTGCCAATCTAAAAAGCACCCATTATTACCACTCTGCTTCCTGCCTGCTAGCTCAGTATATTACCTCCTGCACTTTGTCTCAAATTTTGCACACCACTCTCTTGAGAAGGAACTTGTTGAAAGCATTTTGAAAGTCCAAATACATCTTCTTTGTTGGATGCTTATTCTTATTACCTATGTGCAATTTACTTATAAAATTCAATATAAATATTGAAAAAGCAAAAGAAATCTTCAAATATAACACATCAGGTGGAATCTGGAGAAAGTAAGTGTCGATGTTTAAAATTGTTGAGTTTTCATCATAATAAGCCTTGTTCTGATGAGTGTTTCTAGTATTTTTTGAAATTTTCAGTATTTGGCTTTAACCTTCCCATTCTATTGAAAAATCTGAATGACTTTTGTGTTTAAACATTTTCACCTTTTTGTGTCTGTTCCTGGAAACAGCCCATCAATACTGTAACACATTCAGTTCACCAGATAAGAGTATTCTGGAGCTTTAACCTCACGCTAATTAAGAGGCTTCAAGGCAGAGGACATACTTCCTTTAACCTTCTAAGCCACTTTTCCAAATTTTTTTTTAACCAAGTTTGTACAAGTTACCATCTATAATATCCCAGTGGAGGAAATGGCAGGAAAATTATGGGAATGTCGAGTCAGGCAGCAAGGGGTCTTTAACATATAGCAGAATCAGATGCATAAACACACTGCTTGAGAAACTTGAGTCAGGCATTATCAGGGCTGATGCAGTTTCAACCCAAACTTCAACTATTCCTTAGCCTCACAGATGCTGCTTGACCCATGAGTTTCTCCAGTAATGTGCGCATTGCATCAGATTACAGCACCTGTAGTGCCTTGAATCTCGAGCATAATCAGATACACAAAATTCCTTAATTTGAGAGCCTATCAGCTCAATAAATGCAATAATTCAGGAAGAAGGCCTAAGTCCATAATGTAGCCAGAAATGGGCAATAAAGGTGCCAATCTCATTCCCATCCCAGATTTTAAAAAACAGCTAAAAAATACCATCAGCGAAACTGAAGGCAACCAAATTAAAAAAAAAACTCCTTGCAGAAAAGGATTTAATTGCAATAAGAAAGGTTAACTGAGAATGAAATGGCCTGAATATGTTTTGATAATTGTAAAATTAACTTTATGGATCTATTTTGTGCTTTGTGAGGAAGTGTTAGGTTCATTGGGTTCAAAGAAAGACGAGTCTGGACACAAGGGTTTGCAATGAAACTACTTTATTAACACAACAATTAACAATTTATAAGAGAGTATTGGAACATATGCATAGAATTTATAAGCATGGGAACCAATCATAATGGGAAACAAATAGGGAAGAATGTTAGACAGTACAGAAGTATTAGTTGACACAGGCGATGCAGTCATTCACATCCTATAAGCAGGGGTTATACACACCCTCCCAGACCCCTGAGTAAAGGGAAGTGGATCTGGTACCACTGTACCCACAGGGTACTCTGACACCCTCGGACCCCTGATCAGTTGAGAGCAGCAGCTCTACTGCTGGTATTAATCTATAGCAATTCGAGCTATAGCAATAAAACGGCTCAGCTTCAGTGTGGTGTGCATCTTAACCAGAGTTCAATTAGTATCAGTGGAGAAATACTGAGTTAATAGATCAAATGAAGCCCTTTCTATTTGTGGAATGGCACATGGAAATGATTTTTAAAAATAAAATACACAGGATAATTCTCAAGGAATCTGATGATACGCACAAAAAACACCAAGGATTGATCTGATCTATTTTTTTCTGCTCCTTGCTGTGGATGTGACACTTCGCTCCACTTAATGGTTCCTCATATAGACAATTTGGGATTGGGGCACCAGAATACAAGGTCTTTGCTCTGTACGTGTTGATGTTTCATTCCTCAATACTTTATGTACTTTTAGATTTGCTATGTGTATTCTGGATATGCTATTTAGGAGTACAGTTGCTTTATAACATTAGAAAATCATTTTGTTGCTGTGGTATGTTTATCTGGTCCATGAGAAAAAGTCCAGAAAAGCTGCAAATTCTCTGCCCCTGCACAAACTTCCCTCCAGCAGAAGATACAGGAGTTTGAAAACATGCATCACCAGAATTGCAATTTTTGAAGTCTGCTGATTAGTTTTGACAAGATGAATGGAAACACTTTGTTCTGTATGCTATTCAACACTCTGTCTCAGTATATGTGACAGTAAACAATTCAATTAAGCCTGACACCACAAGACCTGAGCACAAATGGCATTAACCTCCTAAAATCTTTTGAATTAAGAGCTAAATCAATTTGTCCAATATGAGAGAAAGTAAAAACTTTAATGAAAAGTATTTTGCATATTGTATCTCCTACATATTTCAAAAGAAATTACACAGGCCAAGTTTTTACAGAAGGTCTGCTGTTCTCCAACTAAATGTGCAGAAATTAAGCAAATGTCCTGTTGCAGCAATTACTGGCCAATCAGATCCATATGAATGAATGCAGCTTAGAACATTTTGGCAAGAAGTACTCCACATATTAGGGAACAATGTTAGAAAGCAAAGCACCTTTTCTAACTTCAAGTTTTCAGGTGATCTGAGGGTGTGGCCATGAGTTTTGGTTGAGGTCTCCATGAAGAGTACTAAATATAAACTGTAAAATCAAGATTTTCTTCATCAAAAATGAATAAAACTAGTACAAAGAAGCCAAGGCAGCCGAGAACAAAGACTGAAGAAGCTCCTATTCAACCAGGAACATCAGGTGAAAGCGCAAAAGGGAGCGGTGCAAAAATGGCAACAGGACCAAAGAGCAAGTTAAAACTGGGGAGTCAGGTCAAGAAATTAGCAACATCCTGGAAAAAAATTGAGAATTTGAGTAAGTGATTCATAAATTGGGGATGGGGGGGGGGGGGGGGGAATGTGTTTTTGTGTTTTGTTGGGAGCGATATGACAGAGAAAATGACCAAAATAAAAGAAATTGTTGAAGACTTGAGGAGAGACTTGGTCGAGCAGACGAAAACATATGAAAAACTTGAGGCTTAGGGGGTGAAGGTAAAGAATGGGAGTCGGATAAACCAGGACTACTGGACAAAATTGATCATATGGAGAACTTTAGTCAACAGAATAACGTCTGAATCATTGGAGGAAGGAATCGAGGGAAGAGACCCGGTGAACTTTTTTTCAAAAATGGATCCCACAAGTGTAGGGAGAAGACAAATTTGGAGAGAGCTCACCAAATACTCAGACCTAGAATAGCCGGTGATCAGCTACCAAGACCAGTTCTGATGTAAGGTTTAAGGTACTGAGAATAGGAGATAATTCTGGGAGCAGCATATAATTACTCTAAGCAGAATAATGGACCGCCTGAGGTTGATCATGAAAAGGTACAATTTTATTTCAAGACTTTAGCGGGTCCTTGATTCAACAAATAAAAGAATTTGATCATGTGAAAAGACAATTATGTGCTAAAACTTGAAATACTCAATGATACATCCTGCGACTTTGAGGGTCGAAGTAGCAGAAGGTTGTCAAGGGAGAAGATAATGAGATTATTTCTCATGGAACTAAGTAAAAGTAGTACAAGTTATATTGGTTTTATTTTTGATTTATCTTGTATTAATTGTTTAAATGTAAAGTGCATAGGAACGCTCACAGAGAGCTCAGTAAAGAAAAAAAAATCTGGGAAAAGTAGTAGCAGGGTGGAGACTCTGGTCTAAGGGGGAGAATGGCACCTGGAAAAGAGTAACAAAAAAAGTTGGCGCTAGAGGGAGGGGTTCTTCTTCCTCGAGAGATTCTGCAGGCTTTTTTGATAGGCATTCGGGGATCTCTACGTCACCATCAGGGCAGTGACATTGTGTTTTTCTTAAAGGGGAAGGATCACTATTTATTTAGAGTCAGAGATTTTACTGTTTAAAGGAAAATATTGTTTAAAGAAGAATATGGATAGAACATTAAAGTTTATTTTAATGTTAATGGAATTAATGGGATGTGAATAGAAAACAGGTCTTGGCATAACTTAAAAAAAAATTAAAAGCAGAAATATTTTTTTTACAAGAAGTGCATCTTACCAAATTGAAACATACGAGTAATATCATCTTCATTGCCTCAAAAGCAAGAGGTGTAGAGATTTTAATTAATAAAAATATTCTAACAATAATAGAAGAGATGTTAACTGATGAAGCTGGAAGAATTGTAATGGCACACTGTAAAATTAATGCAGAATCATGGACATTAATGAATACACCCCAAATTATGACTTAAGTTTTTTATGAAGGATACATTTTTTAAAAATTACAGGGGAAGGCAAAATATATTGATTGGAAGAGATTTCAATTTTTGTTTGGATCAAAAATTGGACAGATCAGTGAGAAGAATATCACAGGCGAAAGCTGCAAAACCGACACTATAATTTATGAGGATTTTAAATCTAATTGATATATGGAGGCAGCTCAACCCCTGAGAAAGAGACTATTTGCTCTTCTCAAAGATACATGATTCATGGACAAGGATTGACTTATTTTTATTATCTGCCCAGTTACAAAGTAGAGTGGTAAAAATGAAGTATTTGGTAAGACTTTTATCAGACCACTCGCTGTTAACATTAAATATTACAATAATCAAAAATCAAGATACCTTAATGCTACATTATTAAAAATGATGTGGGGGGGCTGGTAGTCATGGTGGGGAGCTGGCTGATGGAGGACCTCAGTTTTCTTCAGGCTGACTTCCAGGCCAAACATTTTGGCAGTTTCCGCAAAGCAGGACGTCAAGCGCTGAAGAGCTGGCTCTGAATGGGCAACTAAAGTGGCATCGTCTGCAAAGAGTAGTTCACGGACAAGTTTCTCTTGTGTCTTGGTGTGAGCTTGCAGGCGCCTCAGATTGAAGAGACTGCCATCCGTGCGGTACCGGATGTAAACAGCGTCTTCATTGTTGGGGTCTTTCATGGCTTGGTTCAGCATCATGCTGAAGAAGATTGAAAAGAGGGTTGGTGCGAGAACACAGCCTTGCTTCACGCCATTGTTAATGGAGAAGGGTTCAGAGAGCTCATTGCTGTATCTGACCCGACCTTGTTGGTTTTCGTGCAGTTGGGTAATCATGTTGAGGAACTTTGGGGGACATCCGATGCGCTCTAGTATTTGCCAAAGCCCTTTCCTGCTCACGGTGTCGAAGGCTTTGGTGAGGTCAACAAAGGTGATGTAGAGTCCTTTTTTTTGTTCTCTGCACTTTTCTTGGAGCTGTCTGAGGGCAAAGACCATGTCAGTAGTTCCTCTGTTTGCGCGAAAGCCGTACTGTGATTCTGGGAGAATATTCTCGGCGACACTAGGTATTATTCTATTTAGTAGAATCCTAGCGAAGATTTTGCCTGCAATGGAGAGCAACGTGATTCCCCTGTAGTTTGAGCAGTCTGATTTCTCGCCTTTGTTTTTGTACAGGGTGATGATGGTGGCATCACGAAGATCCTGAGGCAGTTTTCCTTGGTCCCAACAAAACTTGAAAAACTCATGCAGTTTGGCATGCAGAGTTTTGCCGCCAGCCTTCCAGACCTCTGGGGGGGATTCCATCCATACCTGCTGCTTTGCCACTTTTCAGTTGTTCGATTGCCTTATATGTCTCATCCAGGGTGAGAACCTCATCCAGCTCTAGCCTTAGGGGCTGTTGAGGGAGCTGGAGCAGGGCGGAATCTTGGACTGAGCGGTTGGCACTGAAAAGAGATTGGAAGTGTTCTGACCATCGGTTGAGGATGGAGATCTTGTCGCTGAGGAGGACTTTGCCGTCTGAGCTGCGCAGCGGGCTTTGGACTTGGGGTGAGGGGCCGTACACAGCCTTTAGAGCCTCGTAGAAACCCCTGAAGTCGCCAATGTCCGCGCTGAGCTGTGTTCGTTTGGCGAGGCTAGTCCACCACTCATTTTGGATCTCCCGGAGTTTGCGCTGAAGATGGCTGCATGCGCGACGGAAGGCTTGTTTCTTCTCTGGACAGGACGGCTTTGTAAGGTGAGCCTGGTGGGCAGCTCGCTTCTTTGCCAGCAGCTCCTGGATTTCCTGGCTGTTTTCATCAAACTAGTCCTTGTTTTTCCTGGAGGAGAAGCCCAGTACCTCTTCAGTGGATTGCAGTATGGTAGTCTTCAACTGATCCCAGAGGGTTTCAGGGGACGGGTCCGTGAGGCGGGTTGCATTGTCGAGCTTTGCTTTGAGGTTTGCCTGGAAGTTTCCTCTCGCTTCGTCTGACTGCAGGTTACCAACATTGAACCTCTTTCTGGGGGCTTTATTGTTCCTGGGCTTTGGCTTGAAGTGAAGGTTGAGCTTGCAGCGAACCAGCTGGTGGTCAGTGTGGCATTCCGTGCTAGGCATGACCCTGGTGTGGAGCACATCTCGTTTGTCACTTTCTCGCACCAGGATGTAGTCCAGGAGGTGCCAGTGTTTGGATCGGGGATGCATCCAGGTGGTCTTAAGGCTGTCCCTCTGCTGAAAAAGGGTGTTTGTAATGACGAGCCGCTGTTCTGCGCAGAGATCCAACAGGAGGCACCCATTGTCGTTGCACTTGCCGACGCCATGCTTGCCCAGGATTCCTGGCCAGGTTTCTGAGTCTTTGCCGACACGAGCGTTGAAGTCGCCCAGGATGACAACCTTGTCGGCTGTAGGGGTGCGTTGGATGAGGTTGCGCAGGTCGGTGTAGAACTTGTCCTTTTCTGCTGGTTCCGCCTGGAGGGTTGGAGCATAGACACTGATGAGGGTGATGTGACGCTTGTTTTGAAGGGGGAGTCGCATGGACATGATTCGGTCCGAGAGGCCTGTCGGAAGGTTTTCGAGTTTGGAGGCAATGAAGCTCTTGACCATGAAGCCTACACCAGATAGGCGTCGTTCATCTGAAGGCTTGCCAGACCAGTAGAGTGTGTAGCCCGCGCCGCGTTCTTGGAGGCTGCCTACATCTGCCAGGCGGACTTCACTGAGAGCGGCTATGTCGATGTCAAGTCTGAGGAGTTCATGTGCAATGAGGGCAGACCGACGTTCAGGTCGGTGGCTGTCAGCCTTGTCTAGCATGGTTCTGATGTTCCAGCATGCTAGCTTGAGTTTGTGACCCCCTACGGCTCCTAGAACGCTTCCACCAGCATTGTCTCCGCTCCATCCTCAACATCCATTGGAGCGCTTTCATCCCTAACGTCGAAGTACTCGAGATGGCAGAGGTCGACAGCATCGAGTCCACGCTGCTGAAGATCCAGCTGCGCTGGATGGGTCACGTCTCCAGAATGGAGGACCATCGCCTTCCCAAGATCGTGTTATATGGCGAGCTCTCCACTGGCCACCGTGACAGAGGTGCACCAAAGAAAAGGTACAAGGACTGCCTAAAGAAATCTCTTGGTGCCTGCCACATTGACCACCGCCAGTGGGATGATATCGCCTCAAACCGTGCATCTTGGCGCCTCACAGTTTGGCGGGCAGCAACCTCCTTTGAAGAAGACCGCAGAGCCCACCTCACTGACAAAAGGCAAAGGAGGAAAAACCCAACACCCAACCCCAACCCACCAATTTTCCCCTGCAACCGCTGCAACCGTGTCTGCCTGTCCCGCATCGGACTTGTCAGCCACAAACGAGCCTGCAGCTGACGTGGACTTTTTACCCCCTCCATAAATCTTCGTCCGCGAAGCCAAGCCAAAGAAAAAAGAAAAATGATGGATTTTTTGAATTTATTAAGAGACAGAAATATTTTCTGAAAACAATCTCCCACTGACAACAGTTTTCTCATATGGGATACAATTAAAGTTTATTTGAGGGGTCAAATTATTTCTTGCACTAAAAATCTTGAGAGAATAGGTGAGAAACTTAGAAGGTCTAGAGGAGGCTATAAAAAAATGGAAAAGAATATCAGCTATCAGGAACACGAAAAATATGGAATATTAGAGAATAAAAAGTTACATTATAATACTCTACAAACATATAGAACAGAAAAAATGATATTAAAATCTAAATTAAAATATGAACTAGGAGAACAGGCACATCAAGTGTTAGCAGGTTGAAGCAGAGGAATCATCAAGAATGGTAAATGCAATAGAAACAAGCTGATGCTATAACATAATCAAAAATAAATAAATTGTACGTTAAGACAATAATGTATGAAACTATAAATGAAGATGAAAATGAGCTGGAAGAACTTTTAACAAATGTTGAACTTTCTAAACTAGAAGAGAGAGAAAAAGATGATTTAGATGCTCCTTTTACAAGGGATGAAATAATGAAAGGTCTGGGTATTTTGCAAGCTAACAAGTCCATGGGAGAAGATGGGTTCTCTCCTGAGTTATAAAGACAATTTAAAGATTTGTCGATGCCCCTTTTGATATGTTAGACTGGGCAGTGGTGACCCAAACTCTCCTGGAAACCTTTTCAACTGCTATAATTATGGTGCTGATGGAATGTAAACTTGTTGAGGGAATATAAAATGCCGATATTAAAACATCTCTTAAAACTATGGCATAGATTATCAAAAGAATTCTGGATATTAAAGGCTTCAAAGTTGGACAAGAAGAACACAAAATTAGTTATTTGCTGATGATGTGCTGTTATATACGTCTGACCCAGTTGAATCACTGATAAGATCACAAACAATATTAGAAAAATATGGAAGAATATCAGGATATAAAATAAATATGGATAAAAGAGATATAATGAACTTGCAGAACTTTGGTTATAAAAGATACCAAAAAGTTAGTAGATTTAAATGGGAGAAAGATTAAATTAAATATTTAGAAATAATAACATAATAATTAACAGAATTTGTATGAGCTTAATTATACCCTTCTACTAGAAAATAAGAGAAAAAATCTGCCGAAATGGAAATATCTGCCAATTACCTTAATAGGAAGGATAAATTATATATAAATGAAACTAATGTCAAGACTACAGTATCTTTTTCAATCATTGCCTATCATACTAACTAAAACTTTAGTTATTACATAATTGTATAAGACAATTCCTATGGAATAACAAAGTACCAAGCATTTAACGTGGGGCTATAAACTGGGAGGACTTAGACTTCCAGATTTTAACAAGTATTATCTAACAGCACAAGCAAGATTTTTATCATGTTTCTTTGAAGAAAACAGACCCCTCTCGTGGATTCGAATGGGACTGAATTCAGTGAAAGAGGAGACAATGAAGGACTTTATTTATAAGTGGAATGTTAAGCCAATAATAAAAAAAACAGCTAGTCCAATATTAATACACACGATTAGAATATGACAAGAAATAAATGAATGTATCAGGAAAAAAACAGGTATATCACTAAAGACACCATTATGTAAAAATGTACTACTGGCTATAAATCTGGGAAACAAAATATTGAATTCATGGTATGACAAAGGAATAAGATATGTTGATGATTGTTATATGGAAGGATCTCTTGTGTCTTTTGAACAATTAAGAAATAAGTATGGAGTATCTAATGGGACATTCTTCTGCTTTTTCTAGTTAAGATCATTCTTAAGAGAAAGATGGGGACCAAACTTGGTCCCACCTGAAATTAGTGAGATGGAACAAATGATTTGGCTGGAAAACACAACTAAATTTATACCCAAAGGTGTACTTTGCTCTCCAAAATGAAAGTGAAAAACCAGGTTTACAGAGATCGAGACAGAAATGGGAGTCAGATTTAGGAGTTGCAATAATGGAAAGAATGCATGTCTGATTGGTGTTTGGATAGCATGAAGTCAGTTATAAATGCAAGATATGGATTAGTGCAATATAATTTTCTACACCAATTATACCTCACACCACAGAAATTACATAAATATTGCAGATGTGTTTTAGATGTGGATTGAAATAGGAATGTTTCTACATGTTATGTGATCATGTGTGAAGTGAGACCTTTCTGGAATACTGACAAGAATATCAGGTGGCCTTTGCGGACAACCTGGAGCTTTATCTTATGGGTAACTTTATTGAAATAAGAAATAAACTAACTAAATTCCAAATTTTATTTGCTAAAATGGCTTTAGTTGTGGCTCAGAAATGTATTGCAATTATTTAGAAATCTGACTCCCCTCTAGAAATCGCACGATAGAAGACAGATGAATAGTTGTATACCTGTGGAGAAAATCAGATACAATATAAAGAAAAAATGTGATGCATTTATAAAAATATTGCAACCTTATTTGGATTATATAGGGGCCCAAATATAATTTTTTTTAAATGCTTCTATTATAAAAATACGTGACGTTCCTAATGGAGACTTTCCTTTTTTATTCCCTACTATAAGCCCTGGCATTGCATTGATTTATACTGTGAAGGGGGTGGGGAAGGGGTTGTGTTTTGTTTTCTCAGAAAAAGTTAATTTCATAGATCTCTCTCTATATTCAAAAACATTTTTTTCAGGTGATCTTTCATAATTTAAACAAATTGATTTCTCGCTTTACCTAGTTCCAGAAGAAGGTTTTGTCTTGTAACCTTGATTTTCTTATGTATGTCAGGTTTAGAAATACACTGCACACGGAGATGTGATGTTTCATTCATTGTTTAATAGAAATCTAAAATAGTTCCCTGCAGCACACAATATATATGAATGATGACGTTAACACTCTCAGCATGATGACATCATATGCATGGAGGCTTACGTATATACATAATACTCTTCTCCCCCCACCCCCAAAATAAATCTTTGTGAAAATAACTTGCAGGCAGCACTTGTACTAAATTGCAATAATTACATGGTGCCCCTATACTAATGGTGAGGATTATAATACACTATAAAGTATGAAATAGTAAACTGTCAAGACACCATATAGTTCTGGAGGATGTTTTTTTCCCTCTTTGACCATCTCTGAGCAGTAGAATCTGTCAAGGTACTTTGCGACTTCTCTAGACTCTTAGTCTTTTGGGATAGTACCTTGGTGGCAAGGACTGTGAGGTTTGTCTTCAGCGAACCCCTTTCGATTGTTGCATAGGAGGACTGTGTTGTTGAACTGGGCATAGTGTAGGACTGCTCTGTTGTCTCATAGGACTGCTTGGTTCAGTACTGCTCATTTGAGACGGGGCATAATTTTTGGACAATATTTCTGGAAAGTTGATAGTGCAATGAGCTCAAGAAATCTCATCTGGAATCTCTTTGGGATCATAAGCAGTGGGTGTGGCCATAGGATCATCCACTGCTCTCAATTGGTTGATGTGCTGTTTCCATATTTTAGTTCCCACCAGCATAGAATAAGAACAAGGACTTTGTTTTTTTTAAGAATAACCCCTCTTATCCACAGTTTCCTATTGTCCTGGTAGTCTTGTACCACTACTGGTTCTCCCACTTCTAGAAATCTGGTAGATTTACTTGGAGACGTGGATTGTTCTATTCGAAGACCAAAGTTTGAGTATACTGTGGAAAGTCTTGTTTTTATGTTATGTCCAAACAACAATTCAATTGATGTTAGTTTGGTGGTAGAGTGTGACGTGTTTCTATATCCTAACAGGAAATCTACGATTCTGTGACTCCTTGATGCGTTTAGGAGTTTCTTAGTTTTCATGGCTTCTTGAAAGTCTGTACAAAACATTTCTGCTTCCCCATTAGAGCTTGGGTGGTAGGATGCTGACAAAGACACCAGAAAAGCCTCTGATACAAACTGTGGGCCATTATTGAAAACCAGTTCAATAGGTAATCCATACAATGCAAGTATACTTCATAGTTGTTCAGTTGTCTGGTCTGTTGTTGTTTTTCTCATCTGTGATTCCATTTAGAATATGGATCGACAGCAAAAAGGAAGTTTTCTCCCATAAAAGGACCAGCGAAATTAAGTGAAACCTGTGCACTAGTTGTGATGGCCATTTCCATGGGTTAGCTTCAGCTTGAGAGTCTTTGGTTGCATATCTTGACAAATGCCACATGTTCTGACTGTTAAATATCAATGCCTATTGAGGGCCATCAGACATGCATACATGCAAACGCCTTCATCTGAACCATCCCTGGGTGGTGGTTGTGGAGCTCTGATAACATGGCCGTCTGCTATTTTGTAGGAATGATTGTCCTGGTCCCCCACAAAAAACAACCTTCTTCCACCGATATCTCATGGTGCCTTATATAATGTTTTGGTTCTCTGTGATAGTTTGGGCCTCAGGCTACCCATTTAATATTTAATATAGAACTTTTGACAGTGCAGCTTCTTTTTGTACTTTGTTGATTGTTTTTGCTGTAATGGGTAAGTGGTGAAGTTGTTCTTGATTGATAGCTGTCACCTCTGCCATCCATTTAATTATCTCACGTTTCTGTTCAGTTTCCAATAGAGGTAAGCAGGATAGAGCATCAGCATAATTGTTTTGTGTTGCTGGTTTATGTTTCAAATCGTAATCATGTGCGACAAGCTGCAAGGCTCACCTTTGAATTCTTGTTTGAGCTTGCACTGATAATACTCCCTTTTTTTCGGGCCTAAAATCAAACTTAATGCTATGTTGTCTTTCACTCAGGTAACTACCATATAAGTATTGGTGGAATCGTTTGATGCCAAATAATATGGTAAGCCCTTTTTCCAGTTGTGCATAATTGCGTCCACAGATCAAAGACTGTGAGGCATAAGCCATCAGTTGTTCTCCTTTTTCCGTTACCTATGACATTACTGCTCCTAATCCTACTGGCGAAGCATCCATTGCAAGGGTCACTTTTTTGGGGTCATGTTAGTAGGTCTTTCAAACAATTACCATGTTACTAGTTTTTAATTCCAGCACCATTTCTGATTTTTTTTTTAACAATTGGTTGAGTGACCTGCACAGCATTAACATATTTGGAATAGGCTTCTGATAATGATTAACCAAACCCATTTGCAATTCGGCTCGGTTTGTTGGGTAAGGTGATCTGCGAACTGCTTTGGTACCAGCGGTGTCCATTCCGACTCCTTCACTGTTTATCGTAAAGCCTAGATGTGTTTCGGAAGGTCCCATAAATATACACTTGTCCTGGCGCAAACTGATGTTTGCTTGTTGCAATCGGGTTAGGACCTTTTCTAGGTTGGACAGGTGTTGAAAGTCATCTTGACCTGTAATTATAATGTCCTCAAGGTAACATCTTACATTAATTCCATGTAATAGTTTGTCCATTGCTGCTTGAAATATTCCTGGGGCTGCTGAAATTCCGTATGGGATTTGGGTATAGGTGAATAAACCCAAGTGAGTATTGATTGCCACGTATTTCTTTGAGTTTTCATCCAATTTTATTTGTTGGTATTCTTGTGATAAATCCAGCTTCCTGAATTTCTTTCCCCTGTTTAGAGTCCAGAATAATTCTTCTGCTCTGGGCAGAGGATGCTCTGGGATCTATAAAGCTTGCTTAATGGTGACTTTGTAATCACTAAAAATTCAGATTTGTCCATTGGCTTAACTGACTGTCATGATGGGAGCTACCCAATCACTGTATTGGGTTCTTTCCAGTATTCCCTCGTCTTTCAATCTGTTAAATTCTACTTCAATCTTTTTATTGCAAATGGTACCATTCTGGGCTTAAAATACTTAAGTTCAACACCTGATTTCGGGTGTAATTTTGCCTTGACTCCTTAGATTTTTCCAAAGTGTTTTTTGAAAACTGTCTGGTACTTCTTGAGTACTTGCTCCAGTTTTGGCTTGCCCTTATCTTCCAGGCATAAGTTCATTATGGATCCAATTTCCATCCAATCTAGTTGAATATGTGATAGCCAGTTTCTTTCAAATAGTTTCTTCCTTGGTGTCAACAATGTAGAGGGGGTAATCTTTTGGGTGTTTGTTCTTTATATTTCATGTCTACGTTGCATTTTCCAAACATCTTGAGTTTCTCCCCATGACCTCATTAATGGTGAGTTGGGGATAGCAGTCATTGTTTTAAACTTAATGGCAGTGAAACTGCTACCCCTGTGTCCATTTGAAGAGGTTGCTTTTCACTTTGATGTAGAATTCTGATTTCCTATTCTTTAATCTGCAAACATACATGACTTCCATTGTCTTGTCTTCCTCTGAGTCGTTTTTTTTCAATGCTGGGGCTTTCACCCTTCTCCACTGTTCTTACTTTAATGGGGTGCCTTTCGTAACTTGGTCATTTTTATCTTTGTTTCTTGGACACTTGGCTCTGATGTGGCCCTCTTTGTTACATAGATGACATCTAGATCTTCTGAAGTAGCAATTATCAGGATTGTGATTGCTTTTACTACTGTGAAAGCATTCTTGGCGGGAAAATATGCCCACCACTAATGGTTTACCTTGGCAGATGTCCATCTCGAAACCCAAGGCTTTATAATATGCTGAATTAAGTGTTTCTTCTTTTTTAATTAGTAATTGCTGTCTGGCACTGTTTTCTGTTAAATGAAGCATCAAGAGACTGATTAGTAATAGATTTAAGAATCCACCAAACTCAGTGTTATGATAGTTTACATAATTTAGCCAAAAATTTGCTTACTGATTTGCCCGTTCTCTGTTTTCTGTAATAAATTTTTTGTCTTTCTGCCATAACAGGTGGTTTGGGACTTGGGTGTGCCCCTATAATAGCACGCAACTCTACATAAGTTTTTGTTCCTGGTGTTTCAGGTGCTATTAGAGTCTTTATCATTTGAAATGTCTTACTTCCCATTTGGCTGAGAAACAGAGACCGTTTTCGATTAAAAGGCGCAGTGTCAGTAAAATTATGGGCAACACAGTGATGATCAAATTTTTCTACATAATCATACCAGTTTTCTTCAAGAGTCCACGAACTTTCCAAACTGCCTCCACCATTTTGAGGCTTTTTTCTTTGTTCTCTGTGACTAAGCTTTTGGGATCCACTGTGGGGATACTTTTGCATTTCCTTTTTAGATCTTCACTCCAATGTCTAGAGCATCGAGGAAGTTCTTTTTGATCCTTATCGCCAATCCGTTATGTATTCGAGGTTTAGAAATACACTGCACACTGAGTGTGATGATGTCATACAGACAGATTTAATGTTTCCTCATAGTTGCTGCCCAGCCATATGAATGTTTCCAAATTTTTGTATTTTTATTATCATTTGTACATCTTGTTTCTAAATGTCATTGTGAAATGAGATTATTAGAAGAATATTTTGTGATAGTTGAGGTGAAAATAAAACTGTTGTTAATTTGATTTGTTGGCGGGGGTGGGGGGGGGCAGTTGGGCATGTCATGAGCCTTCAGTTCCTGTGTGCCACAAGGTGCTTTGAATTCCATGATTAGTTTTGGCCATGACAGTGGCATGAATAGTGTGTGTTTTGGTTTTAAAATCTTCCTTGACTGGGTGGTTTTAGAAGAAACAATTGGGTGAAGCAGATTTTGAAATCTTTGGTAGTACTGCTGAAGTATGATTAGATTCTGCTGCAGTAACCTTGGTAGCCCATTCAGTTGAAGCAAGACTCACTTCCAGTCAGCTCTTGTAATACTGTCCTACAGTACCAAGCTTTAAAGGAATCAAATAATTTTTTCAATATTGATGTAGTTTCATTACAAGAGCTATTTGTGGATCATATTTATGCAATCATAGTGATAGGTTAAGATAACTTTGTGCTGCATGGAATTGGCGTGGTCATGGATTTGAATGCAAGCAAGGTAATTGAGGTACTGTAATACAAGTAAACACATCTGGATTGAAAAAAAAATCAAATATTAATAATGGTGATTATACAGGTACACAATCCTTTATCCGGACATCTAAAATCCGGAAAGCTCCAAAACCTGGCAAGTGGGGAGAGAGATGGCAGCGCGAGTCGGGCGGGCGAGGGGGAGAGACTGGCAGCACGAGTCGGGTGGGAGAGATACTGACAGCGCAAGTCAGGTTAGTGGGGTGGGGGGAGGAGGGGAGACGGCAGCGTGACTGGAAGGGGGTGGGGGTGGATATGGCAGCACAATTCAAGTTGGCTTAAATCTGGCTTTCCGAAATCCGGAAAAATCCGAAATTTGGAAAACAATGTCCCCCAAGGGTTCCGAATAAAGAATTGTGTACCTGTACCACATTTTTGGAAGAAACTATCTGATTTAGTGACATCTTTCTCTGGTCGGAAGCTTGCTATCCTCTTTGTGCATGGCCCCAGTACCAGCAACATGAACTCTGAAGTGTCCTTTGCAATAGCCTTTTAAGTGCAATATTTGGTAGATAATAAATTGCTGCCAAACCAGCAACACATGTAAACAAAAATAATAAACATACCTTGTAAATAAAAGATGCAGTAATGTGACCTGTGCTGGAATAAACATACTGGCATGATGGTCAAAGAAGCGCACCAATGCCTCAACTTTCTTAGAAGACAGGAAGTTGGTATGCCCACCTTGTCTCTCAACAACTTTTACAGTTATATCATCAAAGATATACTTGCTGGATACAGAGCGTTGTGGGAGCTGCTCTTCTTAGGATTGGAAGAAACTATAGAAGCTAGAAAATGCAATTCAGGTTCTAATACCATCTTCTCTCCCCTTCATGGAGCCATCATATCCAAGATATGCTCTCTTCTTCCTCTTCCCATTGAAGGGGAGGCATCAGAGTGTGAAAGCATGCACCAGTAGGCTTAAAGACATGTTCGTCTGTGCAGCTGTCTGAAGGAACCTCAACAGTACTCTCATTGGTCCCTTGGTGCTAATTGATATTTTCATTGCAATCCAGCACTCTAATTTTTTTTGGACTACCAATTAGTGGTAATTCTGCTGCGTCCACAGGAAAAAGGAATCTCAGGGTTGTATGTGATGTCATGTATGTACTCTTGACAATAAATCTAAAAATCTTTTGCTGCTTATAGGCTGTATGAATGTTGGGGAGAACCTGTTAGTCTGTTTGCAGAAGCACCCTTATCACTGAATGTGGTATATTGTGACATAAATAAACTTAAAAGCTTTGGTCTTTTGATCTTTCCAGAGATGACAAGACTATTCAATATGCAGGCATGGACTTCTTAAATTTATAGGTTAATTTTGTTGGATGGGTTTGGGGGAAATTACTTTGAAAGCTTCTGCATGATTAATGGAGCCTGAATCCAGTGGCTTCCAATGTAAGCTGCTGTGGCATTTTGGTTTAATTTTGAGTAGAATTGGAGGTTGTTTTTTTAAAAATGTGAGTCCTAAAGCAACTTCTATTCTTGAGCTCGCAAATATGACCTGCTGCACATTTGCTTATCTCATTAAACCAATTTTGTAACATTTTTATTTTCTTTGTAATAGAATTTGGGTATATTATATCTGCAAAAAATACTTGTCATCTTCAGAATGTGCTAAAGTAATTTTGTATCAAGGAAAGTTAATTAAAAATATAATCATGAATCACAGATAAATACAGCTACTTTGTGCACAGCCATAAGACTAGCTCCTTAATTTTTTTGTTTTTGTGGCTTTTGAGGTTGGACTTTGGGTCATTAACAGATGACCTCTCATTCATTGGTAGTTATTGTGTTGCCATGAATAAATGGACGAGACCTTGATTTAACATTTTCAATAGTACTTCTGCCTTTGTGAAGGTGGAATTTGCACTTATAGAGTCTTTCTTATAACATGAATACAGCCATTTAAAGTGGGGGGAGAGAAAAGCATCCAGTAATGTGATAAATGGTGAAGCTAATTTGTTTTGCTAATGCTAGTTGCATTGGTCTACACACTAGGTAGAGTACAATCTTCATAAATTTTCAGAATTTGTGTATTTAGAGTGTATATTATTTTGAGACTGCTGTTGAATTTATAACTTCTATTTGAGTTGTCTGACAAGGCATCTTATGATGGACTCTTTTAAAGGTGGTGCCTCTAACAGTGCAGCTGCATTTTTGCCAGTCTATTTTGTTGTGCTAGATCAGTGGTTTCCAACTTTTTTCTTCCAACTCACACGCCACTTTAAGTATTCTCTATGTCATTGGTGCTCTGTGATTAGTAAGGGATTGCTTAAGGTGGTATGTGAGTGGAAAGGGAAGGTTGAGAACCACTGCTCTAGACCCAAGTGTTACCAAAATATTTTGCTTGAGAAAAATTGTCATTGGCCCATTTCCTTTGGAGTTATGAAACCGTGCACATAACAACTCAATTATGCACGATTAAAACAGTGGTTTTCAAATTTATTTATTTTTCACCCACTTACCACCTTAAGCAATCCTTTACTAATCACAAAGCACCAATGGCATAGGGAATACTTAAAGTGGTATGTAAGTTGGAAGAAAAAGGTTGGGGACCACTGTGCTAGATTATGGTATTGTACTTGAACCTACAACATATGATTTGAGAGTGAAGTGTTAACAACAGAATAGTCTCAAATATATAGATTTGGCTTCCAAACATAGCATGAAATATTAAATGCTTGTGTATGTGGTTTGTTAGAATTGGGGGGGGGGGTTGAAGTGGTGTGGGTGTGATGGCGTGGGGCGGGGGTTGTAAACAGTGCATGGAGGAAGAGGTCCTTGAATGTACAGGGTCAGTTAATATTTATAGTAGCTGGAGATTATGCCAATTGAAAGTGCCTAACAAATCCCATTTCTTATACTGGATGCACCACCATTAGCTTGTAGTTAAACAGTACGTCTTCCCTGTTTTTGTGTGGCACAGAAGTGCGATATGAGATTGGACATCACTGCACAAGTTAGTAGTGAAATATTGCTGTGAGTGGGTTCATGAGATCAGGAAATTATAACCCACCTGTCCTACCTTTTGAATGGAAAATATCCCCACAAAACATTTATTTTGTTTGAAATTAAGAGATGGTAAGACAGTGCAACACCTTAAGGTATCCATGGCAGTAATATTCATAATTGGTTGAATTGAGCAGAATCCAGAGTATAAATTCACTCATCAGATGCTTTGAGTGTAGCTGCACCATGGGTTGAACGTTGGGTAAAGATTTGTAGAGAGTTGACAAGATGGCTCCTGACGCATATGCCTGATGTGTCCATTCATGTTTTCCAGGTGTAGTGAGGGTTGACGTCATCTTTTTGTGAAGTGGCCTTTGGAGGATCCTGCAATTGAGATGACGTCTTCCTGGCTGCGTTATGCTTCTTGGATGTTGATGGTAATGGTGTCCCACCCTTCCTGTACCTCTTCTGCTGCTTCCTCAGACAAGATAGTACCACCTTTTTCTGAAGTATCAGTGATAGATTGGGTTGTTGATGCTTTTTTTGAATTGCCAACACATGAGGAAGGTATTTGTTACCTACGTTCTGTGAATGCAGATAGAAGTAGAAACCAGTATTTTGTTTTTACCTCTGGTTTTATGGATATCTAGATTGTTGAAGCTAATGCTGTATATGCTCACCCGTTTTAAAAAAAATATTTAAAAGTTTTTTTAAAAAACAAAATACAATCAAATGACAGCAAGAAATTTTTAGATAGATAAAGAAAAACCCTCCCAGCCCTTCAGCCAGCTCCCTTAAGGGGAGCCAAGTACAAAAACAAAACAGAATATATAGAATATTTCAAAGTATTTTCAAATTCATATATTCCAAATAAGAAGACCACATATTAACAAAGAAGGAATAATTATCATGCAAGTTACATGTAATTTTTTCCAACAGAATACAAGCTCTGAATTCATTATGCCAACGTACTGTATTAATCTCCACATTATCTTTCTAAGTACTAGCTACACATTTTTGTGCTACAGATAACGCTAAACATACAAATGCAATTTGAAATTTATCCAACCCCAATCCCTTCAAAGAAACCATATAGCCTAGCAAAAAAAATTGATGGGTCTAGTTGTAGTTTAATCTTAAATAATTTATCCAAGACCAATCTAATTCCTTTCCAAAGTGGTTGTACTTTAACACAAGACCAAACAGCATGTAAAAACGTTCCAGTACATCGTCCACATCGAAAATAAGAGTCCGAATTGCTAAACCCATATTTTTTTCAATTTCTCTGGAGTCAAATATAACTGATGTAAAAAATTATAATTAACCATTCCATATCTTCCATTCGTCAATTTAGTTACACTGTCGTGACACATAACCTCCCAATTGTCTTCAGGAAAAATATAAGTTAAATCACTTTCCCATTTAAGCCTAGATTTCTCCCATTCCGGTTTATCCATTCTATCTTGTAATAATTGATACATATCCGAAATATAACCTTTCTTTGGTAGAGAGGAAATCAAAGACTCAAAATTTCGTCAACATAGGTAAATTCATCTCTTTACCATATTTATCTTTTATCAAAGCTCTAAGTTGATAGTACACAAATAAAGAATTTACAGATATATTAAATTTCTCCCTCAATTGATTAAAGGAAAGAAACTGTCCTTCTTCAAAACAATCCTGAACTATCTTTATAACCTTAAAATTCCATCTTTTTAAATGATTATTAAACATTGAAAAGGGAATAAGTTGATTATGGTATAATGGAGTTTGAATTGACAGTTTACCCTTCGACCCTAAAACCATATTTCTTTTACCCCATATCTTTAACAAATGTTTTAATACTGGCATATTACATTCCCGCAATAAATTCATATTCCATTTAAATATAAATTGATGTACCTCAACTTCAGAAATACAAGCCATTTCCACCTTCGCCCAACTCGGAGGTTGGTCCATATCCATCAATCTACTAACAAATTTCAACTGAGCTGCTTCATAATAATTTTGAAAATGAGGTAATTGAAGACCACCCAATGCATATTTCCATATAAGTTTATGTAAAGCTACTCGTGCTAATTTCCCCTTCCATAAAGATTCCCGTACCACTCTATTCAAATCCTGCAAGAAACTCTTTGAAAGTAAACAAGGTATCGACTGAAACAAATATTGGATTCATCAGAAGCTTGGGGAAGATGGATGTTTTTGTAATCACTCCATCTGCTTTTGGTTACTTCAGTGTGGAGACGACCACATGGTGCATCACATTGAAAGAAGTACAATTGAATTTTTGCTTCACTTGCAAGCTCATTAACCAACTCTAGCTTTCTACTAACACTTCCTTTCTCATGGCATTTTCCAATGCAACTGCAGGCTGCAGCAGTTATCCTTTTGCCTCTCAGTTGTTCATGGAACAAAACAGCTAAAAGATGAGCAACAATACTCTCCAGTAAGATGCAGTCTAACCACCTGCTTTTGTCAAATGGCATGATTGATGCTGAGACCCTCAGTTGTCATGTGAGCTTCAGAATCATAAAATTTCTCACAGACAGGTGGCCAATCAGCCTAATATATCCATGCCATTCAAAAACATACCTATTTCTTATCATGTTCCACAATTGTTCTGTCACCTTGCATTTTCTGGCTTTTATTTATTGAAGTGCTTGCATTCTATTTGTAGTGAGGGCTTCTACTTATTATTTTAGGTAGTGGGCTTCGAATTTGCTACTACGGATAAAAATGTTTTATTTTCCTTTTCTGATTTTTTTCCAAAAAAATACATAAAATCTTCAATATCACGATATATTAAACTTTTTCTTACAAACAACAGCAAACAATGAAAACAAAACAGTCCCTTCTCCCCTTCCATACATACAGATTCGCACACTATCAGAGCTTACATATCTTTTAAATGTATAGAATACAATTGGGGAAATCATGTTTGGACATGGATAATAGTAATAGTTATAGTCCTTTTTAATTATTGCTGTATTTGGGGCCCCTTTGTGGTCCAGCTATGTCTGGTAGATCTTTACAAAAGCATCATATTCTTTAAATTGTGGTTTTCCACACCCCTCCCCCCCATAGGTATACAACTGTTCATTTCCACAGTTCATGAAGGGAGAAGTAGAAGGGAGTCGGACTTCCAAGTGATCGCAATATATTTTTTTGCTACTGCCGATGCTATTTTTATAAATGAGATTTGATATTTATTCAATTTGTTGCTTATTTCCATAAGAAGGCCACTGGTTAATTTTACTGTGACGTCTTGCCAAAATAGCCTTATCTTCATGCACGGCCACATAGCTTGTAGAAAGGTTCCTGTCTCAGTCCCACATCTGAAACATCTCTGATATTTCTCCTTTTTATTTATGCATCTTTTGTGGGCTAGGATATAATTGGTGTACAAATAATATTGAACCAATCCATATCTTGTATTTATAATTGATTTCATACTGTCCTTACACCAATCTGACCAGCTTCTTTCTGAAATCACCACACTCAAGTCCAACTTCCATCTTTCCCTTGGCATCTGTAACCCTAGTTTTGCACTTTCGTTCTGGAGAATATAGTAGATTTTTGTTATAAATTTGGGTATATTCCCCATCCAGACCATTTGTTCCATTTCACTAATTTCAGGTGGGGTCAATGTTGGTCCCCATCTTTTTCTTATGAATGATCTGAGCTGGAGAAAACAAAAGGAGGTCCCATTGGCCACTCCGTATTTATGTTTTAGTTGTTCAAAGGACATGAGTTCCTTCCGTATAGCAATCTTTAATATACTTTATGCCTTTTACATACCACAAATTTAATATTCTATTGCCTATGTTCTTGACAATAACACATTTTTACACAATGGTGCTTTTAGACTTTTGAGGGGGGAGGGTGTCTCCAACTGTGTTGGAATATTTGGGAATGTTTTGGGAGATAAATTGGTAAAAAATTAGAGTAGGTTATATACACACACACTTTAAAACAGATCTTATTTGAAATACTGAAGAATTCATATTCAGAGATTTTACAGAAACTGGAGAATGCTATGGAGATTTCACAAGTGGCTGTTAATTTAAGTGAATGAATGGACTATTGTCTTTAAAAGCCACAGCAAGAGACAGGACCTCTCCTAATACCTCTTCTCAGAAAGGTCATTGAGAGGTTATTGTTTACATAAAACAATGGATTGACCAAAAAATGAACTCCTATTGTTTGCTGGAGAAGGTCAAGGGTTTTGCAAGTGAGAGAGAGAAGGACATGATGCCTGCCAGTTTGAGTCTGAGAGAGAGAGATGCAGAAGGGAGTCTTGGACTGTGTGTGACACAGAAAGCTGTAACAAGCCAGGAGAAGCTTATTGGAACTGAAACAGAAGCACCAGAGTGGCGGATGGCTGGAGGTATTATCTGTCTGATGTTTTTCTTGGAATAAGTGGAATAGAAAGAAACTCTGTGGTAGCCTGAAAGAAAGAGGTTATCACCTGGAGAACCCTGATGGGGCAAGTTTCATCAGCAAGACATTGAGGTAATTAATGGTGGTACATCAGTTGTGGAAATCCTGGAACCACACATCTCTCTCTGCAAACCTACAAGAACCTTCCTGAATGGTAACCATTTATCTTTTGAGCACCAAAGCCTGGTGAACTTTATACATGTTAAATTCTGCGCATAGTATAAGAATTGCCTGCAACCAGTGAACTTGGGAAGTGAGTTTGAACTGTGAACCAAATAACTTTTCTTAAATTTACACACACATTACATACACGTGTGCTTAGTATTAGAAGGGGGTTAAGTTAATAGAGATAAGTTAATGTTTGATTCTGTTTTCATGTTTAAAGATAATTAAAAGCAACTTTTGTTTAAGTACCCATTTGTCGTGGTGAATATCTATTGTTGCTGGGTTTTGGAGTCCTTTGGGCTCATAACAATTTGTCCTTCCAAAATGCAACCTTCACACTTGTCGGCATTAAATGACCAACAATTTTCCTATGCCAAATTTTTCCAGTTTTTTAAATAGGAAGGACCATTCCAAACAGTCAAATGCTTTTTCCACATCCAGGGAAACTGTAATACTTGGATTCCATTTGAATTTTGCCTTGTGTATTATATTAAATAATCTCCTAGACTATTTGAGGAATGCCTTCCTTTAACAATCCTACCTGGTTTGTATGATATTGTCCTAATCTATTAGCCAATGCTTTTCCTAGTATCATATAATTGGCATTTAACAGAGAGATTGGTCTAGGAGACACAGTTTTTAATGGGTCCCTTTTTTTGGGTAATGCTGGAATTGTGCTTGAGAACGATTCTGGGAGGATCTCTGTTTCTACTCCTTAGTGCAGGACATCCATTAACAGAGGCATTAATAATTCTTTGAATTGTCTGTAAAACTCCCCTGGTGATTTATTAGCTTGTAGGGTACCCAGGGCTTTTTTTTACAATTTCTTCTCTTGTAAAGGGAGTGTCCATTTCTAGCTTTTCTCTCTCTTCTAGTTTTGGAAGTTCAAACATTCGGCAGAAATTTTTCCATTTCATTCTCGCCTCCTAATAATTCTGATTTGTATAATTTTGTGTAATATTGTCTAAATATGTCATTGATTTCCTTTTTATATGCTAAGGTGCCTTTTTTATATAGCGTTTATCATTCTTGATAACTCCTCTGCTTTAATTTGCCAAGATAAGACTTTATGTGCCTGTTCGCCTTGCTCATAATATAGCTTTTTATGTTCTATACGTTTGTATTGTATCTTAGTTTTTTTATTCTCGAGTTGTCTATATACTTGTTGTTCTTTCATTTTTTTTCCCTTAATTCTATGGTACCATTCTCCATTCTGTTTACTTCTGCCATATATTCTCTCTTAATATTCTTTGTATAGAATATAATTTGTCCACTTACATATTCTTTCAGCGTGTCCCATATAAAAAAAAACTATTATTAGTAGATGGCTGATTTATTTAGAAAAATATTTCTATCTGTCTCTTTATAAACTCAACAGAAGTCTGTTCTGTGACATTGAGATGCTATCTGTGTACACTTTCTTGCTTCTCCATAGTTAATGTTGACTGATCTGATAGAAGCCTTGTCCTGGGTAAACTTGTACCTCTTATTTTGTTCATTTTAGATTGGTCACAGTGTTTGAGCTACTGAAAGAAAATAGACACACACGCCGAGAGCACTTCAGTTTATACAAATCTTTATTACAAATTATAAAGCTGATATCAAACTACAATATGCAAGCCCTTCCCAATTATACTTATCAATGCCTGGACTGGTCCCAACTTTGCTGAACTTACACACACGTGTGCTTAGCATTAGAAGGGGGTTAAGTGAGTCGGTAGAGTTAAGTTAAAGTTTGATTCTATTTTCCTGTTCAAAGATGATCAAAAGCAACTTTTGTTTAAGTAACCATTTGTCGTGGTGCATATCTATTGCTGCTGGGTTTTGGGGTCCTCTGGACTCTTAACAAAATGTTAAGATTTCATTCTATAGCATTGCTTTAATAGCTTGCTGCTGTAATTTAAATTATTTGTGTAATCTCTGAGTTCTCTGGTTTTATAATCAAAAACTAATGAAAATTATAGACAAAATACCAGCATGTCAGCTGAATTTTATTGACCTTCTGCACTGAGCCTCAAAAAATAACTTGTTTAACACTAATTGGTGGCACAAATTTGGCTCTCCCAACAGGAACACAGGGATACATCAAAGTACTTAATTAACAGTTCTAATCATTATTTCTGTTCTTTCTGTGTAATCATTCTTACTGCTGGTCCAAAACAACACATTACCAAAGTGCACAAACCAGGGAGTATGATAATTTGATTCTCATTCTGTTACGTTACCTTAGGATATCAAAATTATTGCTACTATGTAACAGAGCCAGGTAGAGCTGTGAGAATGACGCACAATGTGGAATCAGACTTGATGAAAGGATGAGAACCTGGCAGATGGAATATAACATGGGGAAAATAGGAGATCATCAACAATTGTGGGAATAAAAGAGGCAAAGCAAATTGCAAACTCTAAGAGATTGAAAGCTGTTGGTGTACTTGTGTATGTTAATATATAGATTCAATAAGCATTTAAGGAAGCAAATGGCATACTGTCTTATTGAAAGAAGATTTGAGAACAAGAGCTGTCTTAATCCAATTGATAGAGCCCTGGTGAGACTGTCTTGAATACTATGCATGGTTCTGGTCTTTATCTAAAATAGGATATCCTTGCAATACAGGAATGCACTGAAGGGTAACCAGATTAATTCCTTTGGTGGGGTTGTTGTCTGAAAAGTAATTGTACAGACTGGTCTCATTACTCAAGAGTTAAGAATAAGAAGGATTCTTATTGAAAAGTACAGGATACAACAACCTTGATAAGAGTGGATTTAAATTTAGATGTGCAGCAAGTAATAGACCATTTCAGTTCACAAGTCCATGCCGCCCAATTTACACCCAATTAACCTACACCCCCAGTCTGTTTCAAAAGGTGGGATTAAACCGAGCCCCCGAGGACGTACAAATTCTTTACAAACAGCGCAGGATTTGACTCAGGTCCCAGTTGGTGGTCTTGTGAAGGTGCTGCGCTAACTGCTATGTTAACCGTGCAGAGTTCATGTTTTCCCCTAATTGGGAGTTGTCAGAGTCCGAAAATAAGGATCAGAAAGTCAGGGTAATGATGAGATTTTTTTTTACCCTGAGGAGAATGAATCTGGGAATATTCAAGACTAAGATTGATAACTGTTTATGTAATAAAGGAATCAAAGGATATGGGGTCAGTAGAAAAATGTGGCACTGAGGTAATTGATCAGCCATGATCTTATTGGATAGTGGAGAAGGTACAAGGGCTGAAAAGTTTAATCCCTATTCTGTTTCTTGTTTTTTAATGTGCATTTGGGCTGAAAGATTGATGTTGGATTCTGCTGATGTTAAACAGGCCCCCTCTATTGAATATCTTGTAGTTCTGATGAATTTGTTTTGTCAGTTTCAATCTTCAATCTATTACCTTGGTGCAGTAGAGATTGTATGTGGGACATGCCATCTTTGAATACAACAGGAGAGGAGAAAAAATGGCTGGAGGAAAGACACGGACCAGTATTAATGCAAATCATGAATAAAAAAATTCTCAAAACAAAAACATTGCAAATGCTGGAAATTTGAAATGTCAGCAGAAAATGCTGTTAGTCCTGATGAAAGTATAAAAAAGTTTTGATATTGTCACAGATTATGTTGTATTTTATGTTGAAAGGAGATAAATTGGGGCAGATTTTTTTTTAGTGTAGGTCACATGCAAACATTTCTGAACAGATCTCATTTAAAATACTGGAGCTCTACTCAAGTCAGACAGGCCTGGCTCTGATTCCCTTTGCAAAAACTTTGAAGACTGCCCCAAGGGACTTCACTTATGGACTGTTATTTTGAAAAACAACAGATGAAAGAACTCGGAGGATTAAGTTCAGAGCTGCAGTTTGCTGTTCTAAGACTTAAGGTTTTGCAAGCAGGTTGTTTCTCTGTGAGAGAGAGAGAAAATTTAGTTCTGCAATTTTACAGGTCAGCAGCAGCAGCTGGGACTGGTACAGGACAAGCTGGCAAGCTTGTAGAAAATCCCCATTTTGAAGATGGGTTGTGAGTTGTGAGTCCTTAGTTCAGCCTGGTCAAAGCCCAAGAGGAGAGGACTGGCTGCTTAATGTTTCACTTGAAATAAGGGAAACAAAAAGGAACTCTTTGATGACCTGAAAGAAAGAGGTTATCACCTGGGAAAACCCTGATGGGGCAATTTTCTTTGGCAAGACACTGACATGGCTGATTAGAAGAAATCAGTTTGTGTCGAGCGACTAACAAATCTGTCTGAAAACCAACAAGAAACTTCCTGAGCGGTAACCACTTACCTTTTAAGCACCAAAGCCTGGTGAAATTTGTAATGTTAAATTCTGTGCACAGTATAAGTATTGCCTGTAACCAGTAAACTTGGAGGAATGAGAAGTGAGATTAGATTGTGAATCAAAGAATTATTCTAAATTTACACACACATAAACATGCGCATAGAATTAGAAGGGAATTAGATTAGGTTATTTGCAACATTAGAAGGGGATTAGATTAGGTTAAGTAAATTAATAGTAATAAGTTTAAATTTTATCCTGTTTTCATATTTAATAAAACCAACTTTTGTTTAAGTAACCATTTGTCTTGGTGAATATCGGTTGCTGCTGGGTTTTGGGGTCCTTTGGGCTCGTAACAATTTAAATTCAATGGCCCCAAATGTTTAGCTTTATTTGTGTCCTGCTGAATATTTTCTGTATTTCTATTTTAATTACTGAAAATAATTGTTTTGGGGAAAAGAAGAATGCTTGAGTTTGATGTTGCAAATAATTAATTAGTTTTGTGGTGGGGAAGATTTTGAAGAGTTTTTTTTGATCATCTAGAAACTGTTCTCCAAATTGATAGTATTTCTGTTACAAAATTACCAAGCCAAACAGCTAGGATCAGGTCACATTCCTATAGCATCTCAAACCTGTGTGCCGCTGTAACGTGTTATTATTTTCTTTCTCTAGGCTATACCAGTTGGTAAAACTCCTTTACTCCTTTGGGATCATGGTGACTTACACAATCCAGTATTACGTGCCAGCAGAGATAATTGTTCCAGCTGTTTCTGCAAGAGTACATCCAAAATGGAAGCTACTTTGTGACCTTGCAGTCCGAACACTTCTTGTTTGTCTAACTTGTGAGTAGATTTAAAACAACTCTGATTTTAGATTTTGTTTTCTAAATGAGATCTTAATTTCTCCTGCAAAACTTATAATGTTACTATGGATGACTATTGCCAATTATTTTGATCAGAAATGCACATTCAGTGAGCCCCACAAAAAAATTGTTTGCTACTTGGGTTACATGTTGGCATAACTATATTTTGGTCTCCTCAAAAATGGTTCTTCCTTTAGAAGTTAGTTCAGCATTTTCCCTATAAATTTTAAATTCCTTGAAATTGTTTGAATCTCCATGTGATATTCCCACAGATTAGGAGGTGAAGGCATTTTTGGTTTTTAAAGGACGTAACTCCATATGAATGCATTCTTCGGGCAATAAAAACGTGCATCCTTTTTCAAGTTGTCCTGTAAATCTAAGGTTATGTACAATTGGTAGAAACTGATTTCTTAAGGAATGTGGGTTCTGGAATTGAGACTACAGCCTGTTTGAGGATTAACGTTGTTCTGATTAAATTTCATTGACCTAAAACAGTAGGTCTAGTCATGATGCCTGATGGCGTGCATTACGATGGAGCTTTGGTACGTCTTGGATTTTCAAAGCTATGTGTAATAAAACAGGGGAATCTGAGGATCCTTGATGCTCAGATGCCAATGCAGCCGACAATCTAGTTTGCCACTGAGCCCAATGACCAAGCAGCAACTCGAGAGAAAGGCCAGCTCTCAGCTTTATGTCAGACTCATTTATTTACTGTTTACTTTCTTTGAAGTCAAAAGACTTTGCTAATCGTCTGTTGGTAGTTGATTATTTGTAGTAAATGCTCTTTCAGGAGATATGAATTATGGATATATGCATGCATATTTTACAATCACAAATACTGTACATCTCTGATACCAAAATGCCTATAAAGTATTCCCCTCCAATTTTTTAGATTTATGAAATATTTCATAATAAAAAATTTACCAAGAATGCTTATCTTTTTAAAAAAATTGAGAAGTGGATGTTTATGGGAATAGAGGTATTTTTGCTCTTGGTAGAATGCGAGGCTGAAATTACAAGTAAAAAAAAGTCTGCTGGAGGAACTGAGCAGGTGGTTGGTCCAGCATCAGTGGAAGAAAACGGGTGGATAAACACTTGACTAGCATTTCGTTCCTTTTCTCCCACTGGTGATGCTTGATCCTCTGAATCCCTGCAGCAGATTTTTTTTTTGTTTCAGATTCCAACATCTGCAGTTTGTCTGCAGTTACAAGTACAGTAAAACTCCTGTTATCTGGAATTCAAGCAAACTGCAACCTCAAGCGAATGGCAAAAAAGATTGAGGAAAATAAATAATTAGTTCAATAAAAAAAAAAGTTTAAAATTGTAAATATTTTCTGAAGTAACACCTAAACCTTCATGAAGATTCTATACAACAGAAATGTTTTGTTTATGTCACAACAGCTGCAATGTATTCTGTTACATTCTTGGCGATTATATGCTTAAGGCTTAGAGACGCAGCATGACTGCACTTATTAAGAAAGTCAATGAGCTCTACTTGGGTTGTAAAATTGGTGACCAAGATAAGCCCTGGATTCCTCACATTTGTTATGCAACATGTGCAATCAACCTGAGAACTAGGCTCAGAGGTACATTATGCAATTAAACCTGCTAAATTTAATAAACGTGTATTTTATTGTTCCTTCAACTGCCTACATGATACAGCAAATCTGAAATTATCTTTGTGTTCATCTTGAAGTTGTCTATCAAAATCCCCAATTTTCTTTCAGGAAGCAAGGCTTTTGGGGAAAAAAAATTGTTGTCCAGTGTTATTAAGTATATAGTAAGGCTTTGTCTGTAAACTTCGGGGGTGGGGGAGGGGGTTAATTATGACAGTGACATGGTTAGCGTAGTAGCTAGTGCAAAGCTGTTATAGCCCCATCGACCAGGGTTAAAATTTAAATTTTGCAAGTTATGGCAATTACCTGATTAAAGTGAACTTGACATAATTAAGGACTACAAAATTGATAATTTTTAAATTACTTAACATTTTGCGATGTCTTTTAAAGTGTTTTTTCTAAATGCTGGTGTATGGAGTTAGGAATTGAAAGTTTGAGTCTCAAGCAACCGGAAAACTAATTTATCCTGCATCCCATAGGTGCTAGATACCAGGGTTTTTTTTTGATAATAGCACTGTGTTCCATTTGCCTTAATAGCTTTTGGCTTTTGCAAATTTGTGCACCAGTAATTCACAATCTATTACCATTTTGCTTGTTAATTATGAATACAAATTGAAACAGGTTCACCTGTGCCTTGGTTGATAATTTAATGGAAATGGATATATGACAAAAAAAAACTGAGTAATATCAATCCTTGTTTTTTTGATACAAACAAGCACTCCAGTTTGGCAGATGGGATTCCATCTGTCTGCAGAACCAAGAATGTCTCCTTGGAATGGATAATTTTTATGTAACTGATTTTCCCAAGGACTGCAACACTCTCCAGAAGTCCACAAATAAGGGATGCGTTTTGTCAGTGACCTAATTTAATTATATACTATTGCAAGTAATTGGAGAAGACAATTGAAGTTGATCAAAGCAAATTTAAACATATACTTGTCAAGAGCTAATCTTGGATTAGATACATAATGTTGACTCTTATTTGTTAAGGTTTTTTAGAATTTGATTTTTTTAAAATATTTGAGTTAATATTATTTTTACATTTGGTTGGATTGTCTCGAGGTAGAATTCTATAATGTCTCAGGACAACATATTGAAGCTCCACTGAAATACTGCTGCTGTCAACCAGCCTAGGAGGATAATTATGGAAAAAATATAAACAACAGGGTATTGTTTTAGTAATAAATGCAGTAGACATTGAGTTTAATAAATCTTATTACAGACCTGCAAGATTTATGAAGTCCAGCTGTAAACTAACTTTGTGGTATTAAATTGTTTTCCTATCCTTCCACGTAATTTCTTGATTAACTATATCTGTGTCAGTTTCCTCACATTTATTGAATATGCAAGAATTAATGCTCCAGGTTTACAACCTGTTGCAATGAATGTAACTAACATAAGCTGTACTCTGGAATGTAGTGAGACAAAACACTATTTGCACTGCTGATTGATGTTTAGGTATCAGTGACATTAAATTAATTTTTCATCCATTCAATTTTCTTGGGTTTCATCTTCTCTGTTGTAACATTTGTTCTGAAACCCTTGTTCATTAAAAAGCTGGCATATTCTCTCAGTGAAAGATGAATTTGCTAATCCAGGATATATGTCAGGCACTCATTTGGTTTCTTGTACTGATTTTTTTCAATCTACCAAAAGTGGAGAACTGTGAAACAATACTATGACACATCTTTGAATGGCAGGTCTTGTGAAAATTGCAAAAGAAATCTGTTTCTGTGAGAAGCATAAAAGCTGCTGATGTTGGAATTATGAAAAAAACTAAGAATTGTTGGAGGAACTCAGCAGACCATATAGCCTCCATAGGTAGAAATTGTTAATCGACATTTAAAGTTTAAGCACACTGGCTATTGTAAATGTAAGTGTTACTGAGTTTGTGAATGGATTTGAAATAATGCTGATTTTTTTTTACATGTAAAGCATAAAAAAGTGCATTCCACACAAAATTATTTCAAAACATTAAAACAACAACAAAAAATTTTTCTGTTTACTCAGTGGTGCATTCATTTGAAAGGTTTTTGACATGTGTCACATTTGGAGACTAGGTCTCCCTGCCTGGAAACAGACACACTGCTGCTGGCAGCAGTGATGGATTAACCATTAGGCTGAATAGGCTTAAGTCTTAGGGCCCAGAAGGGAAGGGGACCAGGCAGGAACAGGGATGTTTGGGTTCCCAGGAGACCTGGCGTAGAGGAAAGAAGCTGTTTTTGTAACATTGAATGTGTTTCTTCAGACTCCTGTTCCTCCTTCCTGATGAGTGAGAAAAGGGCATGCCCTGGATGGTGATGATCCTTGATGAATGAAGCTGCTTTCTTGGGGGCACTGCCTCTTAATGATATCCTTAATGGAGTGAAGACCAATGCCCAATGCCCATGATGGTGCTGGCTGAGTTTACAATTTTCTGTAGCCTCTTCCTGTGCTATGCATTAGCACCTCCATATGAGGCATTGATGCATCCAGTCAGAATGCTCTTAGGTGACATACCCAGTCTCCTCAAATTCTTGATGAAATATAGCCATTGGCATGCCTTCTTCATGATTTTATCCACATGATGGCCCCAGGATAGGTCTTCAAAGATGTTGACATCTAAAAATTTGAAGTTTCTTACTCTCTCCAGTGGTGGCCTCTCATTGAGGGCTGATTTATGTTCTCTTGGTTTCCCCTTCCTGAAGTCCAAATGTCATTCCTTAGTTTTGCTGACATTGAGTACAAGGTTGTTGTTGTGCACCAATCGACTAGGTGATCTATCTCGCGCTTGTACACTTCCTCATTGCCATCTGTGGTTCTGCCAAAAACAGTTGTGTCTTCGGCAAATTTTTTTTAGATAATATTTGAATTGTGCCTGGGCACACAGTCATAGGTATAGAGAGAATAGAGTAGCTAAGCACACATCCTTTGATTGTCAGTTGAGGAAGGGATATTGTTACCAATCCGCACTGACTGAGGAAGTCAAAAATCCAGATGCAATGAGAGGTACAGAGGCCCAAGTTTTGAAGCTTCCTGATCAGTATTGAGAGGATGATATTATTGAAAGCTGAGGAAAATTGAAAAGCAACCTGTGTCGGAATTGCTGTTGTCCAGGTGAATGGAAAGCCAGTGAGATGGCATCTGCTGTGGAACAACTGTGATAGACAAATTGCAGTGCATCCAGGTCTTTGTTTAGATATGTTAATTTTGGTCATAACCAACCTCTCAAAGCATTTCATTACAATAGATGTGAGTGTTACTGGACAGCTCACCCTGCTCTTCTTGGTCACTAGTATGATTGATCCCTTTTTGAAGCAGGTGGAGACCTCTAGTATGAGTGACTGAAGATGTCCATGACCACTCCAGCTATTTGGTTGGCACAGAATTTTCAGTACCCTGCTAGGTACACCATCAGGGATTAATGCCTTGGGAGGGTTCACCCTTTTGAAGTATGTTCTGATGTTGGCTTCTGATATCACAGGGTGGCCAGCTTCTGCAGGGATTCTCACAGGTACAGTTGAATTCTCCTTTTCAAAAGTGAGCATAAAAAGTGTTCAGCTTATTGGGGAGGGAAGTATCGCAGCCATTTATGATGTTAGACTTCACCTTGTAGGATGTAAAGGCCTGCAAGTCCTGCCATAGCAGGCATGTATATGATTCTTTTTCTAACTTCATTTGGAATTGCTTCTTTGCTGTTAAGATAGTCTTCCGTAGGTTGTAGAGATATGGATCATAAACTTCCTGAAAACTGGTTTTTCAACTTGTAGCAGATCAATTAATTTAAAATCAGGGTGCTTTTTTTCATCCACCTTCTTTAGAATTGTATCTTCTGTTTATATTGCTTCTCTCCACCAAAATGTTTTTAAGTCCAGAGGCCACATGCATCCATTCAGTCTTCCCGTTGATCTCCTACTGATGTTCATTATTATGTGCCATAAAAATTTTGTGGAAACTTTGAAATGTTTCTATCATTATCATAATCCAAGAGAAGCAGTAAAAATCCTTGGAGCATCACTTTATAGGTTCTCCTGTCTCTGCATTACTGCTGCTTGTAACACTTTCATTTTATTTTGCATGCTTCAGCTCCGTGACATTTTAGCAAACATCAAGTCTGTACATATAACTCATTACCCCCATCTTAAAAAAAAAATCACTTGAGATCATCAATTTTACTTAATTTGTTTAAATACCCAAGTGATTAACTTGGTACAGGGTCTGGCCCAAAATATCAACAATTCTTTTACTTCCACTGATGCTGTTTGACCTGCTGGGTTCCTCCAGCAAATTGTTATTTTTTGCTCCAGATTCCAGCAATGAAATCTCTTGTGTGATCTTGATTAACTTATCCATATTCTTGTTTCAAATAATTTCCATTCTTTGAAAGTCCAACTGAATCCCGTATTTTTGAACAAATATGTAAAACTCTTCAGTCATCTAGCATCGTCCATAGTTCCAATCTTATGTTCCTCATTGTGTCTTGGCTCTTAACCTATTAAATTCCAGCGGCCTGTTTACTTTGAGTGTGGCCCATCTTTTCATTCTTTCATGTCCATTTTTCCATCCCAGTGTCCCTTTTTGTCGTGTCTTCTTTGTTAAAGGTAGATAAATACAAACTGCTTGTATCAACTCTTGCTGTGCCACTTCTTTCCATCATTTTAGCATTTATCTGCCTATTTTAAGATTTTTTTCATAATTGCTCCTGTTTGCTTTTTCTTTAATTTCCCCACAAATTCTTTTTTATGTTGGTCTGGTTTTCATCTGTATTTGCAACCTGACGGGCAATTACATCCTCATATCATTTTCTGCTGTTGCTCACATAACCTTTCATTGAAGCAACAATCATCCAAACCATCTCCTTTTAATGGAAAAAAATGTTGTTTTACAGCCTTGCCTGGCAGTCTTGACTTCCAGTTTTCCTTGGTTAGACCAAGCCTTGCACCCCACCAGACTATCTGTTTTAGAATAAAATGAATGCTAAATACATCACCGTTATCGGGGACCTGGAATAAATAGTTCCTCAGAATCCCTGGAAAATCTTATTTTAAAAAAAATTTGGATTATAGCAGGTTTGGGCACCTGTAACTTGTCCTTTACAAATTTTGAATAAATCCAAGGGAAATTTTCTAAGACTAACAAGTCCAAAACCTTGGCACCACATGAAACAAAAGTTAAGAAATAATGCCAATATTATTGAAAAATCTTTCAACCTGATGATCTTTGAACTAATATTCATGCAAAAATATTTGCTCTGCTGTTTCAGAACAATTATGTTCTGGTATCATTAATGTGACTGATTGACTTCACAACTACTGCAATTGATGATAAAAGTAAAAAGAAACACTGAAAGATTAGAGGACAACAGGATAGGTGAAAGCCAGCATGGCTTCCTTAAGGGAAAATTTTGCTTGACAACCCTGTTGGAATTTTTTGAGGTGACAAGCAGGCTGGATAAGGAAAATACAGTGGATGTTGTATATTTGGATTTTCAGAAGCCATTTAATAAGGTGCTGCACATGACACTACAAGAGCCACGGTATAACAGGAAACATACTAGTATGGGTAGAGCATTGGCTCATATTCTGATTGGCTGCAAGTTACTTGAGATGTTCCTCAGGGTTCGTTGTTGAGGCCATTTCTTTTTAAGTTGTATATTAATGATTTAGATTATGGAATGAATGGGTTTATGGCTAAGTTTGCTGATAATACAAAGGTAAGTGGAGGAGAGGAAATAATGATGCTGCAGAAGGACAGATCAGGAGAACGGGCAGAGATGTGGCAAACAAAATGTAATGTCGGAAAGTGTATGTTCAGGCACTTTGGTAGAAAAAGTAAACGAGCAGACTTTTTAAAAAAATGATGAGGAAATTGAAAATACCCAGATGCAAAAGAACCTGGGAGTCCTCATGCTGGATAGCCTGAAGGTTAACTTGCAGGTTCAGAAGGTAGTGAAGAAGGGAAATGCAATGCTAGCATTCATTTCAAGAGGGATAGAAAGGAGGAGAGATATCATGTTGAGGCTTAATAAGGCACTAGTTAGGCATCACTTGGAGTATGATGAGCCGTTTTGGGGTCCTCGTTTAATAAAAGATGTGCTGACATTGGTGAGGATTTGAAGGAGGTTCACTCGGATGATTCCCGAATGAAAGGGTTATCTTACGAAGAGCATTTGACATCTCTTGGCCTGTATTTATTGGAATTTAGGCAAATGAAGGAGGATCTCACAGGATCATTTTGAATGTTGAAAGGCATGGACAGACTCCAGGACAACAGAGCACAACTTCAAGATTAAAGGGGCGGCCGCTAAGAACAAAAAATGTGTAGGAATTTCTTCAGCCAGAGGGTGGTAAATCTGTGAAATTTGTTGCCACAAGCAGTTGTGGAGGCCAGGTAATTGGGTGTATTTAAGGCAGATAGGTCCTTGATTAGACAGGGCATCAAAAGTTATGGGGAGAAGGCTAGGCAGTGGGACTGCATGGGAAAATGGATCAGCTCATGATGGATTGGCAGGGCAGACTCGATGGGCTGAAAAGCTAATTTCTGCTCCTGTGTCTTGTAGTTTTGTAATATGAAGCCAATTGTTTCTAAGGTGGTTACTCACAAGGAGAGGTTGTAGCTTAAAATCAAAAAGTGTAAATAGTGAAATAATTTTTGCTACTTTATGTCCTGCATCCTTATTCGTACTCTTTAGGTCATTCCTTGTATTCTTGCTTCTATGTGCTCCCTCAGTAATCAGTGAGGAATAAGTCTCAAGAACGAATGGCCTTGTAAAAGGGAGCGCAGTGTTTCCCCATATGGAAAAGAGCTTGGCCTCAGTAGTATGGCTAAGATTGCCATTTCCAGGAGGAATGGTGTCTGTCTGCCATCCATGAAGATTTGGGTTGTTACATTTGAAAAAATTATTGATATTAAAATGTTTTTTTATTTACCAGGATTTTATTTCATTAGTTAAAAATCAGAAGATCAATTTGTCTTTAATTGTCAACACACCTCATATTTTGCCTGTGGGAGTTTTGAACCTTATCTTCAAGAGATTTTTTTATTTTTAGTTTCTGTTAAATGAACTATTAGAGTTAAACCTTATCATCATTCATCATCTGCCAGTCAGTTCAGAGTGCATTTATTAATTTGTGCAAAGCCATAAAATTCAACCTTAAAAATGATACATTTTGTCCTAATTAGAAATTCTGGACTGAACGTGTCACATCATAAATTTTATTTGAAAGTTTGCAGTGCGGTTTTCTTGGTAAAAGCAAGCAAGCAACTGTTTTTTTTAAGTTTGACTGATTGCATTCTAATATTTATATCTCTCCTACATTGAGAATGTATAGTATTGCTTCCCACAAATAATTATTACAGCCATGCAAATGCGAACTTCATTGTGATTTTTTTAATTGTTGTAATATGCTGTATTGTTGGACAATTTCCATGAGAAAATTGATTTTGAGAAGACAAAATCTTATGCTCCCCAAAGCAAATTCAATATCACATCAGTTTCTAAGGATTTTTGCAGATTAATTTCACATTGATTTGTGTTTTCAAAATTTTCCAGTTGCTGGCTACCTAATTTTTAAAATCAGGGAATAAAGACAAATATTTCCTGCATTCCTACAAATTGACTATTTCTATATTTATATCAGGAAATGATAAAGGATCAGCTTCTTTTATACAGGAACATTAGGGATAAAAGTGATTATCATTGTTGTTAGAAACCGGTAAAACAGAGTGTGCAAAAAAAATTGGTGTTTTTGGAAAAGCTACAGGGCTGATTAAGAACTTTCTCCCACACTGCATGCCCCTCCCTTCCTACACATCAACCTTAGAATATTTCAAATGAAACAAGAGAAATAAAATCACAGATTTTTTTCTTAAAGCTGACATGAATATTTTCTTAATTTTTATGATTTAAAAATATATTTTGTTCATATGTAAAATCTTAAACTCAAGACCAAGCCAACCATTTACCAAGCAGGAGTTAACCCTGCTCTCTTTTAGGTACCAGAAACAAGGGCAACACAGAGATATCTCTCAACACTGGAAAAATATGGCTGTCGTTGATCAGACACCAGAAGCAAGCACTCTTAACGCAAACATGATTGTGCCAATTGATATCCAAAGAACAGAATCTCCTTGTAACAAACAATACCTTTATTAATACAGTGGATTCCTGATGAAGGGCTCAGGCCTTAAACTTCAACTACCCCTTGCTTTCCATAGATGCTGCATGACCTGCTCCATTTCTCCAATACTTTTGTGTACTGATTCAGCAGAATCCCTGGCCCAAGACTATTTGAACTAGCTGCGAGGCATCTGGAAGGCACTGATACCTCTCATGTGAAGGCTGACAGAATGGAGTATGGAAAAAAACCTACTCACTTGCCTTCTCAATCCAATTGTGGCAATCTGCAGATCCTGCAAAAATGATTAGTCAACAAAATTTGTACCATTTATTTGACACCCAGCCATGTTATGAAAGATGTTACTGCAACCTCTAATTAACTTTTACTAGTAGGTACATTGGAAATAGTTGGACTTTGCTGGAAGTGAAGAAATAATGCTTCCAATCTACAGAAAAAGGCATAAATGTTTCCAATAAGAACAGTGATCTTAGCATCTGTAAAGTGTGAATTGGAAGTCTCTAAAGGTTAGGAGGAATAGTTTTCAATCCTATGTGGGTTGCAATTCTTTTTAATTTTATTATAATAAATAAACCCTAAATATACCATTATTTTCTAGGGAGCTTAACTGTTGCAAAATACTATTCCTACTTTTCTATAACTTTTATCACCAATGTAAGAACGAATATAGAGGCTCTATCACCATAAGTGGACCACCTTCCTGGTGCAGCAGATAAAAATCTTGGTCGTTACAAGAGTATTAAACTGTCAGGAAAAGTTGAAATGTCTACAACAGAAAGCGTGGCTCAAAGCAAAACTAAAGTTTTTTTTAATTAGGAATTTTACACGTGAATTATTGCTATTTCTGCAAACTGTGGGTGCTTGTACTCTTAATTCTAATTTCATTTCCTTTTCTGATGTTGGTTTTAATTATGTCGTCATTATTCATCACTGGGTGTAATTTCATCAATTTGCCTTTACATTATTCACCTTGTGCAGAGTTCCAGCTACATTTATTTATTTCCACATGGACCAGGGTGTATTGTTTTGCTAGCAGACCAGTAGGCACCTTATACATATTGGAAGTAGGAGTCAGTATAAAAGTGCAGAGTTGCAGAGAAACATTATTTAATACGGAGCAAAGGCAACATAATTCCTTTTTTGGAGTTCATTCATCAGTCCGACAATGATGGTTGAAAAAAACATCTTTGAGTCTGGTGTAATGTCATACTTGTGAGTCTTCTTCCTGACAGGTGAGGGATGAAGAGAGTGCCGCTGGGATGAGTCTTTTAATATATTGGCTGCTTTTCCAGGGCATCAAGAGTTATCATTGGGGTTGGGGAGATTATGTGATTGCCTGAGCTCCATTCACAGCAGTTTCTTAGTCTTTCATGGAGCAGTTCCCATATCATACAGTAATGCATCCTGATAGAACGTTTTCAATAGAGCACCTGTAGAAGGGATGCTAGTGACATGCAACTGTTTCTGATTTATGATTTACTTCCAGTTATTCAGTTTTGTAATTGCTAAATTTTACCTTGAGTTAAATGAGTTCTTGCTGCAGGGTGGGCTCCTGGGGATGATTGTGGAAGTAAATTTGACTGTGGTGAATCAGATCATCGATGATTTATCAGGTGGTTTAAGGCCTAGGGACAACAAAGATATCCTGTGATTACCATGTGTTTTTAGCACAGTGAGTATTTATGATCTCAAGTTTACTGCTTCAAAGATGGTGGATCAACCAGTGCCTACAAAGATGAATTGGGTGGACACTTGATGATGAATAATTTGGAAGGCCATGGACAGAGAGTAGGAAGATGAGACTGCCGAAATAGCTTGATTAGGAGCTGGCATAAACATGATTGGCTAACCTCTTGCGCTAGAATAATTCTGCAATTCTGTGATTCAGCATTATTTTCCCAAGCAATGAAAGAAGGTCAATAAACAATTGTCTCAGAACTGTGAACATTAGTGAAAGAATTATATTATACATAATGATTTTACATTATCCACAGTGCTGCAATCTTTTCTGCGTATACTGATTGATGGTTTCTGCAGCAGCAGGACAGAAGAATGGCTTCAGTTGATTCTGGGGATGATGATTAATGTGCCCGTGCGTACGTGTGTGCTGGATTGCTACATGCCATGTGATCAGTATTATCAGTATTGTGTGTGCAACTGGCCAAAGCTTATAATGATAGCTTGGGGATTGTAGGAGTACGAAGGTGGAATGAGTAATACCACTTCAGATACAAGAACATAAAACTGCAATACTTTATGATTAGTTGTCATGAGTGAGGCCTGCTTAATATTCTACCTTTAGCTTTCTGATTCTGCCAAGGTCAAAATACTTCCTGGCAGTAAATCATGCAGAAACTGCAATTTATCAGATTTTATTAGTGAACAAACAAACTTCAATCTTCAGTGATCTACCAATAATCCTGATTCTGTTTCACTTTTTCTTCTTAAACAACCAGTGCATAGATGTTTACATCATCTTGCAAAGATTTTCATAATTAAAAAAAAAACTTATTTTTGTAAAATGTACAAGGTTAAAATATTTGATCTTGTTTTCATTAATGCAACATTCATGTTCTTTTGATAATGTGATGTTTAGACCCCATTGTACTGTTTGAAGAAAAAGCCACACCACAAAAAAAAATGATTTACTATGCAGTTCTAAAATTGACAAGGAGAAAGATGATGGAACTCGATCGAGAATAAATAAGATATTCTACAATTATGTAAACTGAAAGAAACCTGCATAAATGTATCATGGAGACAGATCAAATCAATATGGTGAATATAGAAATGATTGAGGAATTAATTAAGTCACTTACATGCATTGTCACAGTTGAAGACAAAGTAAATAGAGCATGAAAAGAAGTGAACCAAATGTATATTGACAACAAAGAACCAAAAACTAATTAATAGCAATGGACTCAAAATGGACAAACTTACTGGATAACCTGAATCTTGTTGTTTAAAAGAGACGACAGTGGAAATAGTGGGTACATTTGTTGATCTTCCAAAGCTCCCTAGGTTATGCAAAAGTTCCAGCATACTTTAAAGTAATAAATGAATCAACACTATTCAAGAAACAAGGGAGATAATATGGAAAGAATCAATATTCAGTTAGTCCTAGCCTTCGAAGAGAGAACATTACAGTACAGGCCCTTTGGCCGACGATGTGCCAACTTATATAAGCCTTCTCAACAGTCAAAACCTTTCCTACCTCATACACAAAACATATTTTTCTTTCATAAATGTGCCTATTCTTTCAGCCTACACCATCACCCTTGGCAATGCCTTCCAGGCTCCCATTAATTTCTGTGGGTTTTTTTTAAGAGAAAATTACCTCTGACATCTCCCCAAAACTTTCCTCACCTCCCCTTGTACAGATGACTTCCGGTATTTGTTACTGTCATCCTAGGAAAAAGATGCTGGCTGTCCTCCCTATCTATGCTTCTCATGATCTTGTAGACCTTTATTACATGGCCTTTCATCCTTCTTTGTTGCTAAGAGAAAAGTCCTAGCTCTGTTAAATATGCTTCATTGACATGTTCATCAATCCTGGTAACATCCTGGTAAATTTTCTCTGCACCCTCTCTAAAGCTTCCACATCCTTTCTGTAATGAAACAACCAGAACTGAATGCAATATTCCTAGTGTGGATTAACCAGAGTTTTATAGAGCTCACATTACCTCGTGACTCTTGAACTCAATCTCCTGCCAAATGAAGGCCAATATTCCATAAATCATCTTAACTTCCCTATCAACTTGCGCGGCAACCTTGAGAGGTTTATGGATTTCGACCCAAGGTCCCTCTGTTCTTGCACACTGTTAAGAATCCTGCCATTAACCGTGTACTCCACCCTCAATTTCGACGTTCTAAAATGGATTGAACACCATCTGCCTAACTATGCATCTTGTCTATATCTCTGTTGTAACCTACAACAGCCTTATATACCATCAACAAATCCTCCAACTTTCATGTCACTTACAAAATTATTGACCCATCCTTCCACTTCTTCATCCAGGTCATTTATAAAAGCCACAAAGAGCAGGGGTCTCAGAACAGATCCCTGCAGTACTCCATTAGTCTCTGACCTCCAGGCAGAATATATTACATCCACTCCTACCCTCTACAGGCAAGTCAATTCTGAATTCATGCAACCAAGGTTGCATGGATCCCAGGTCTAATGACTTTATGAACATATGTCCCATGGAAACTTGTCAAATGCCTCACTAAAATCCATATACTGCATGTCAACTGCCCAATTTCTTCTTGCCAAACGTGGCCTCCATCATAAATACAATTACTGAGTTCCTAAAGAAAATCATCTGATAATTAGAGTCTTGTGAGGAGAAAAGTGCATTTGTTCAATCTTACTGGTTATGAACTATAACCAACAGGGCTAGGTGAGTTAAAATCTGGAGAACTTACAAGATTCCAAAAGGCATCTGATAAGGTAATACACTAAAGATTGTTATTAAGAAAAAGCTTTGTGGGTTCAGAATATAATGTTGGAATGAAGAGAGACCAGTTAAAATAGAGAGCAGGAATAAACTTGTTGCCTTAAGATTTGCAATCTGTTAGAGGCTTTGACAAGGATCAGTTCTAGACTCTGATTGATTCACAATTTATTTTAACGTCTGAGTGGAAAAGAATGTCCTTTTCCCAATTTGCTGTTATGAAGCTAGTTCAAAGTTCAGTTTGTTGAAAAAGTACATACATGATATTATGTATAACTGTGAGATCCATTTTCTTGTAGCAAAAAACTGTACTCCAGAAAAGATACGAATACAAAAGAAAGAAATGTTAACAAACTTTACAATAGAGTAAAAAGAATTATTCAGTCATAAATAATGTGAAAAGTAAGAGTCTTTAAATGAGTCTGTTTGAGTTTAGGTCTCTGATGGTGGAGGGATGGCAACTGTTCCTGAACCTGGTGATGCAAGTGTTGTAGCACTCATACTTCTTTCCTGATGGCAGCAGCGAGAACAAAGCATTTCATGGGTGGTGTGGATCCTTGGTGATTGCTGATGCTCTCTGGCAGCAGCGTTCTATGTAGGTTTTCTTGATGGTGGGAAGAGCTTTACCTGTGATGTGTGGAGATATGTCAACTACCCTTTGCAGCACTTTCCACTCAGAGGTATTGGTGCCCCCATATCAGGCAGTGATGCAGCTGGTCAGCACACTTTCCACCACACATCTGTAGAAGTTTGCCATGATTTTCCATGTCATACCAAGCCTCCATAAACTCCTAAGCAAGTGGAGACCCTGACGTACTTTCTTCACGATGACATTCGTGTTGGGTCCACGAAATGTCCTCCGAGATGGTGACTCCCAGGAATTTAAATTTGCTCACCCTCTCATTCCCCCAATGATCACTGGATTGTACACTTCTGATTTTCCCTTCCTGAAGACCACAATCAGCTCCTTGGTCTTGGTGACATTGAGTGTGAGGTTGTTGTTAGTACACCATTCAGCCAAGTTTTTAATCTCCCTCTTGTGTGCTGACTCATTTCCCCTTTTCATCCAACCCACTAATGAGGATTCATCAGCAAATCTGTAGATCGTATAGTTGTCCTACCAAGCCCACAGTCATAGGTATAAAGCCAGCAGAACAGGAGGCTAAGTACAGTAAAAGCCCTAAAATCCGGTATGCTCGGTGATTGGGTAGGTTTGAATTTTCCGGTTTCTTGAGCAATACTTTAAAATTCAAATTTAAGGAGGAATAAGGAAATGAACAAGTAAATTTTGATAGTTTATTCATTAGCAAATACAGCATGCTTCATTTATTAAAACAAACAAAAAAATAAACAAAAGCAAGTGTGTAATCCCTGAAATTGTTGAAAAATGAACATTGTAAAATAAAAATATAGTATAACAATGAATTTCTTTATGATAAGATTGCCTGCCTGTATTAAGCATGGCCACTTGTTGCCGCCGTACATCCGTGGCTCTTAGGCATGCACACACACAAAAGCATGCTAAATTTAAAAAGTTTCAGCTTCAGTTTCTCAGGTGGTCTGGATTTCTGGCATCTGGGTTTTTGAACTTTTACCATCACAGCCCTGTTGTGCTCTGGTACTGATGGAGACTGTGGAGATGCTCTTACCCATCTTTACTGATTGGGGTCCAGAGGTGAGGAAATTCAGGTATTGATTGAACAGTGGTATTGAGACACAAGACTTGGAGTTTGCTGATAAGTTTTGAGCAATGATAGTGTTGAGTGCCAGACTGTAGTCAATACAGAACATTCTGAAGTATGTATCTTTGCTGTCCAGGTTATCCAGGGCTTTGTGTAGAGCCAGTGTGATGGCATCCGGCGTAGACCTGTTACTGCAGTATGCAAATTGGGATGGATATATGTTGCTGCTCAGATAGATGCTGATATGCTTCAACACCAGCTTCTCAAAACACCTCATCACTGTGGAAGTGAGTGCCACTGGTCAATAGTCATTTAGGCAGGTCTCCACACTCTTCTTGGGCACAGGTACGATTGAGGCCTGATTGAATCAGGAGGGCACCACACCGTGTCAGTGTGAGATATTGATGATAGCTGCTGACAAGTTGGTCAGCACGTTTTCAATACTTGGCCAGGTACTCCGTCTAGACCAAATGCTTTCCTTGGATTCACTCTCCTGAAGCACCCCGCACATCATCCTCTGATACTGACGGTGGAGGATCATTGGGGACATGGGGGTGCACAGTGGTTCTTACTTGTTCTGGTGATCATAGACGGCCTTAAGTTAACATGGGAGTGAAAGTTTGCTCTCTCCTATTGCACCAATTTTGGTTTTATAGCAGGTAATTTAGGGGCCCTGCCATACCTATTTGGCATCCTTAATTGTTTCCATTCTTATCCAGAACCTCCACTTCACCTGGGAGATGAGTTTTTGTAGGTCGTACCTGTTCCTTATGTAGCGTCCTGGATCTGCTGACTTAAATGCCTGTGATCTGGCTCTCAGCAAGTTCCAGATTTCATTGTTCATCCAGGGTTTCTGTTAGGGAAAGCCTTGAATGATTTGAAAGAGACACACTTATTTTGATAAAGTCTGTAATGACCCTGGTATAATCATTCAGATCCTCTGCTGAGTTCTTAATCCCTGACTCAAAGGAGTCCTGTAACCATTCTTTGGCTTTCTATGACCACCTTTTGGCTGTCTTGATCTTTGGAGCCCCTGTTTTTAGGCTTTTCATGAAGGCAGAGGAGCACAGCCAAGTGATCTGATTTGCCAAAATGTAGTCTTTGGGGGAAAAAACAGTAGGCCTTCCTTGGTGTAGGAGTGATCAAGTAAAGGTAAATGTTCCATTCTTATCGTAAAATACTTGGACCTTTGGTACAGCAGGTTACGTGCTGGTGATAATTGGGCAGGTTTTCTTGAGACAAGCCTGATTAAAGTTACCGACTATGATTTGTAGTGTGTCAGGGTGGGCTCTCTCTTGTTTTCTGGCAACATGATGCACCTCCTAAAGAGCCTGTTTGTAATTGGCATCGGGAGGGATATAAACTCAGGTAAGAATCACTGATTAAAAACCCTCAAGGGTAAATAGAAGGGTCTGCACTTAATTGAAATTTGCTACAAGGCAATAAAGCAGGAGTTGACATGACCCCAATTTCCATGCACCAGCCAGTATTAACTTAAAACAACACGCCACCACTCTCTTTACCAGAATCGGAATTGCAAATTGGGAAAATGGATGCAGTTTTCACCAGGATATCAACAAACAAAGAAGAAGCAGGTAGAGTACAAGATGGGAACAATAGGGGCAGGGAGGTTGTTCATTTTGTTAGGAAGATAAGAAAAATGGACAGAAAAAATAATAGAAAGAATGCTATAATCCTGTTCATTGTATAAAATATAATCAGTATGAGAAAGACCTCACATCAGGTCTGCAATCAATTGTTGCTTTGCCTAGGACACTTAGGAAATCGGAAACCAATTAATTTTGCACTACGGAGTAATGTTGTATCATATAAAAAGTGCTGATCCTATCTGGAGGCACTGCATATGATGTCAAGCCCACAGGGTGACTTAACAAATGCAAATGTATTAATTTTTAATTAGAGAAATTAAGTTTTGAATAATTGCATATTCTTTTTCAATTTTATAAATTGTTTTTTTTATAATACAGTACAATGAAGAAAAGGGAACAAAACGGAAAATACTGCATCACAGTTGTATGCATATCAAGATGAAACTTCAAACAGTATAAACTTGGTACCACTTCATTGCATTGTGTGATGACAGAAAAGACAAACCCCACCTAACCTACTCTATGAAAAAAAAGAAAACTAACAAAAAAAAATCTCAGCAGCTTATCCTGAGGGTTACCTATATTTTGTAGCTTTTGATTCATACCATGAATCAAAAAACAAAGCTAAGGCTGTATTTCATCTGGAAGAGTGAGTGCATCTAATCACATTAAAAACATTTACATCAAATGAAAATAAAACATAAAAGGTCAAAATGTATCCTCAAATTTCATCAATGAAGAATTATTACATTAATGAATTGATCATCTCTCTTTGGCTATTGTTTCATATAGGTAAGCAATTAGTATGCTCAGTCACACCGAAGATGGTTTTGTTTAAGAAAATTGTTAACCAACTATTCTTTAATAGTTAAAAGCTTGGAAATAATAACACTCTGGTCTAAGCTAACGAACTAACTTGTTCAATTAGAGCAATTGTTGCTTTAATTTTCTTGCTGCTTCTTTCTTCCATATCTAAATGTACTGAGTTTTTATGGAAAGGCACTTTCAATTACAATACTCATGATGGCATAAAATGGATTGATACCTCAGTTTAGTTGTGAGGGAGCACTGCCCTGTTGGATAGTTGAAACTTTAATCTGAGCTTCCATGCCAACATAAAAGTTGTGTTTGAATAAAAATAGAAGGGAAAACTGTGGTTACTTGCCAATAATTATTCTGTTCTCCTCATCCTTGAAACAGAGCACCTAGGTGTATATGTCATTGCTGATCTGGGAATTTTGCTGCATGCAAATAAATTTATGTGCTTTTTGCATTCCAAAAGTGTGTTTATTGCCTCTTGAATTTGGAAGGATGCCACATTGTTCATTCTGTGCCGCAAGGTATTACCCAAGGTATGCCTAAACAAGTGGTTTCAACCCAAAATGTTAACTGATCCTAGATGCTGAGTTCTTCCTTTGTTCACTCTTGGCTCCAGCATGTGCAGTCCTCCTGTTCCCACAAGTGTGTGTTTGTTTGGACAGATAAGCTATATTGCAAAGTTAAGACCTGACATTAAAAAAAAATTCTAGATTTCCCTATCCTGCTTTCCAAAGATTTTCCTAATTTTTCCTCAACATTTTATTTATTTACTGCTTGTGAATTTCAATAGCATGCACTTCTTCTGATCTTTTCAGCCACTGTATTTGAACCACTCCCATCTGTGTTTCTGTTCCATGATAAAATCCAGAACATTGAGAGGAAGAATTTTGTGACAGTAATATTGTTGAAATTTCAGGGGGAGTGAGTTGGAATTGGTAACTGCTTGGAACTGAGTGATGTGAATGTCACTGACAGCTTACCAATTTGAACGTGTTGCAGTCTTGTAGGTTGGAGCAGGGTCTGCTTAATTATCTGAAGAGTTGCAAATGAACACCTTCACTTTTTGATCTTGTGGAAGGCAGGTTATTGAAGAAGCCACTGAAGATTGGACTTTAGGTACTGATCAAATAAATTCTTGCAGTGATGACCTGACCTCACTTCTACTTGTAATTACTGTGATGTGATGTTGTCCCTCTTCCTTCAGGTCTGGAATTCAATAATTTAGTCAGTGTTTGGATCTAAACTGTCATAGTATCTAAATCTAAATGGTCCTGATGACCCAAATTGAGAATCATTCAGCTGGTCATTGGTGCATACTGCTAGAAAACACCTGTTGATATTGCTTTTCATTGCTTTCTTAATGATAGAAAGCTGAGCAGGAAGTGGTCAAATTAGGTATGCCCTACTTATTGAGAACTGAATACCTCTGGGCAATTTTCCACATTGTTGGTAGATGTCAGTATTGGAAACGTTTCATGGGAATAATGTGCCTAGAAGGACAGCTGACCTCACAGTCAGGAACTAGTTTCATCGCATAACTTTAGCTGAACCCACTGCTTTCAGTCATTTTTTATATTGATCAAATTAGCTGAAAGCTGTTCTATGTTGCTCTGGATCCTGGCGAGGTTATTTCAGATCATACTGTTGGCAATGTCAGTTGAATTTGATTGCACCTGATTCTGCTTCGTCTTTGCCTGTGCCATCATTGAGGACAGGGATGAACATCCTTTCATTCTCCTTTTAATTGTTTTTAGACAAATACCATTCACAACCAGACTTGGAGGGACTGTAGTCCTTTGATTTGATGGGATATGTGCAATTCCTTAACACTGTCCATTGCATGCTGTTCTGCAATTTGGCATTGCTGCAGTTCTATACTGCAACTTTACTTGGGTGGCACTTTATTTTAGCTGCTACAGTAGGGCTGATATCGCCTCAAACCATGCATCTTGGCACCTCACAGTTCAGCGGGCAGCATCCTCCTTTGAAGAAGACCGCAGAGCCCACCTCACTGACAAAAGACAAAGGAGGAAAAACCCAACACCCAACTCCAACCAACCAATTTTCCCTTGCAACCGCTGCAACCATGTCTGCCTGTCCCGCATCGGACTTGTCAGCCACAAACGAGCCTGCAGCTGACGTGGACATTACCCCTCCATAAATCTTCGTCCGCGAAGCCAAGCCAAAGAAGAAGACTTTGAATCCCTCCCATTAATCCAGTGGTAATCCCCAACTTGATTGATTAATCCAATCAGTCACAATTCATTGAATGAACTGTGGTATCAGAAAATATAATCCTGTTTGTAATATTTATTGCACTTGCTCATCTCTTTAACTTCTGAGTCAATATTTTCAGAATCAGGATTTAATCAGAATCAGGATTTATCGTCATGAAATTTGGTACCTTTCGGCAGCATCATAGTGCAAGCATGCATATTATAATTGTCTTTACTATATAAAAAAATAATAACAATAAGAGGGCACAAAAAGTGAGGCAGTGTCTGGTTCATTGATTATTCAGGAATTTGATGGCAGCGGGGAAGAAGCTGTCCTTGTGCCACTTGTCTTTAGGCTCCTGTACCTTTTCCCCGATGGTAGCAGAATGAAGAGGGAGTGGTCTGGGTGGTTGGGGTCTTTAAGGATAGAGGCTGCTTTCTTAAGACACTGCCTCTTGTGGCTGTCTTTGATGTAGTGAAAACTGGTATCTTTGATGTGCAGGCTGAGTTAACAACCCTCTGGAGTTTTTCCTTGTCATGAGCATTGGAACCTTCATACCAGGCAGTGATGCAACCAGCCAGAATGCACTCCATGGTACACTTGTAGAAGTCTATGATGACATACTGAACCGCCTCAGTCACCTCACAAAGTATATCTTTCTGATTGTAATGAAATGGAGGCTCCAGGACAGATCCTTGGAGATGTTAATACCCAGGAATTTGAAGTTCTTGCCCCTCTCCACTCGATGACGACTGGCTCATGTTCCCCTTACTTTCTCCTGAAGTTCACAATCATCTCCTTGGTTTTGTTGCTGTTACACCATTCAACCTCCCTCCTGTACACTTCCTCATTGCTGTTTGTAATTCTGCTGACAACTATGGTGTCATCGGTAAACTTGTAGATGGCATTGGTATTGTGCCTGGCCACACAGCCATGGGTGTATAACGAGTATAGCAGTGGGCTAAGCATGTGTCCTTGGGGTGCACTTGTGAGAAGGAGATGTTTCCAATTAGTGCTGACTTGTCTTCAGATGAGAAAGTCTAGTTGCAGAGGGGGATACAGAGGCCTAGAGTTTGTAGCTTCTTGACCAGCACTGAGGGTATAATGGTATTGAAGGCTGAGCTGTAGTCTATGAAGAGGAGACGTATGTGTGAATTGCTGTTTTCGAGATGATCCAGAGTTGAGAGGCGAGCCAGCGATATTGTACCTGCTGTGGAGCAATTGTGACGATAGGTGAATTGCAATGGGTCCAGATCTTTTGCCAAGGTACGTGTTAATTCTGGTCATGATCAGCCTCTCGAAGTATTTCATCATGGTAGAAGTTAGTGCTACTGGGCGGCAATCATTGAGGCACCTCACACAACTCTTCTTGGGTACTGAGATGATTGATGGGTGGGAACCTCTGACTGCCACAACGAGAGTTGAAAATGTCCATGAATACTCCGGCTAGTTGGTTTGTGAAGATCTTCAATACCCTGCCAGTTTCACTGTCAGGGCCTGGCACTTTGTAAGGGTTCACTCTTTTGAATGGTGTTCTGCCATTACCTTCAGAGATGGGTATCACAGGGACCTCAGCCTATTCAGGGATTCTAGTCGGCATTGTTTGGCTCTTCTCCTCAAAGAGGGCGTAGAAGGTGTTCAGCTCATTGGGTAGTGAAGCATCGCAGCCATCTATAGTGTTCACCTTCACTTTGTAGGCTGTAATGGCCTGCACTCCCTGTGTATATTTCTATGTCTCTAGTTTCCTCCGGAATTGCCACTTTACTTCAGAGATAGTCTTGCGCAGGTCGTACCTAGACAACTTGTAAAGATCTCGATTCCTGACCTTAAATGCCCTTGTTCTCGCCTTCAGCAGGTTCTCTGATTTATCCAGGGCTTCTGGTTGGGGAACACCCAGTTTTTGCACATGGGCACACACTCATCCATGCAGATTTTGATGATGTCAGTGACACCTGTCGCATTTTCATTCAAGTCTATGGATGAATTCATGAATATGTTCCAGTCCACTGATTCAAAGCTGTCCTGCAGAAGCTCCTCCGCCTCCCTAGACCACATCTTCACCACTGGCGCTGTGGTCTCTGCTTGTACCCCAGGAGTAGAAGTACAGCCAGATGATCAGACTTGCCGAAGTGCTGTCGTGGTATGACTCGTATGCATTTTTTGATGGTGGTGTAACAGTAATCGAATGCGTTGGTTCCCTTGGTCTCACATGTGACGCATTGGTGGTAGTTTGTCAGAGACTTCTTCAGGTTAGCCTGATTGAAGTCTCCCACAATAATCAGGAAGGCATCTGGATGTGATGTCTCATGGCTGTTTATCACAGTGCCCAGTCCCTCCCATGCCAGCCTGGGGCGGAATGTACACTGTGATCAAGGCAGTTGAATGAGCGATATTTGATCGCCAGATGTTCCACGTCAGAGGAGCAGGATTGGGATATGACCATCACATCTGTGTGCCATGATGACACAAACGCCGCCTCTTGCAGACGCTAGTAATTGATCAGCACAATGGAGGGTGCAGCCCTTGGGCTGCAGTACTGCGTCTGGAATGTCTGCACTTAGTCATGTTTCCGTAAAGTATATCACATAACACTCCCTGATGTCTCTCTGATGTTGAAGTCTGGCTTGGAGTTCATCAGATTTGTTCTCCAAGGATTGTAGTTTGGTCAGGAGGATGGTAGGGAGCGGAAGCCTCAGGTCCTGGTGTCTCAACTTGACCTGTAGCACCCCCCTCCCCACCTCATCCACATGGTTGGGTCTTCTTTGTGATCCGTTACTAGAGTTGTTGTTGTATCTGCTTGAGCTGTTTAAAACTCCCGCAGAGGAGTTGTTGCACTTGCATGAGCTATTTAAAAGTCCCTCGGCCCGACAGAGATTGCCGATTCTGCTGATTCCAAGCGACCTTAGGGCCTCCATGCTGTCAGGTAATTTTGATTTTATGTTTTTTGTTTGATTTTTTTTAGGAGTTCGGAATGGGAATATTTGATTATTCGCATGAGATCTGCGCGCAAAGAGTCACTGCTGTAAGGCGGCATTTTCATGAAAAATTTTTTTAGAGAATCCCCTTTGATATTAGGGGATTTCCCCTAGGGGAAATTTAGAGTCTCCCCTCTGATATTGCTTACAGGGATTTAAAAATCAATAATGTGGTGATCATGAACGTAGAGATTTGCAGAGACATTTGAAAATGTAGATGTTGGAATCTGAAGGAACTCAGAAATTGAGTAGTGCCAGTGGGGTAAGGAATTGTTGATGTTTCATGTCAGTATGATGACAATTCCTTTCTTCTGGCAGATGCTGCTCAACCTGCTGATTTATTCCAGCAGTTTTTTTTTCTCGCTGGTGTTTACTTCCCTTGATATCCATCAGACATTCACTCAGTTGTGTCATCTTTGGGGCACCACTTTAGGGTAAAATAAATGAGAATCAAAGCAATAATGTTTTTATCTGTAATGTCCATCTGCAGATGGGTGTCAAAGCAATAATGTTTTTATCTGTAATGCCCATTTGCAGATGGGTGTCAGTTAAACCAAAGACCTGTCAAAGACTACTTTTGCAACATATTAAAAAAATGAAGTTTCTTTTTTTTGATAAATTGCTTGGGGTTGCTTGTAAAATGGCATGGTGAAGGCTCATAAAACAGGCTATGTATGCTGTTTTTCATAGACATAATATGGGTGCTGTGTACAAGAGATTATCATGGGTCCCATATCCCTACTTTGTTTTGTAAATTCAAATCCTGTCACCCACCACAAAGCATGGATTTCTAAACTCAGGCTTGAAACACAATATCTGGAAGGGGCTTATTAACAAGGAGAATGCTGAAAGGACATTTCCCATTCTGGGGAAATCTCAAACTTGGTTCGTTTCAGAATAAGGTGTTTGCCCCATTTGCACTTGCGAACAGGAACAATCAGAACATCGAGAATCTTTTGTGATCTCTACACCTCAGAACATCAGAGCTGAGTAATTTAAGGCATTCAAAGCCAAGGTAGGTTTTTAGAATTGGCCAATCAAAGTTCAGATGATAGGCAGGAAAATGGAACTGAAGTAGAATCAGATTAGATTGAACCTACTTAAAGGCAAAACAGAATATACATTTTGATCTTCTTGTGTAACTGTATGGATTTTCCCCAGAATTAAAACTGCAACATAAATGCAGATAGTCTTATCCTGGCACACATTTTAAGAGGCAGATAAGGAAATACGAGCAAGCTAGTGGTGAAGACAATGGCTATAGATAACATCTTAGGACGCCCAAGGCAGAGAATATTCAGCAGTTTGCGAATCCCATGCCTAGAAAGGTGTTCAAAGCCCAGACATTAAAGACACGTGATCAATGTCGCGGTGAAGAACTTCTGAGCTTGCTAAACCAGTCATCGGACTTGTCAGCCACAAACGAGCCTGCAGCTGACGTGGACATTTACCCCCTCCATTAATCTTCGTCCACGAAGCCAAGCCAAAGAAGAAGAAGAAGAGTTTATTGTGAGTGTGGGTTGTGGGGAAGCAGCCATTAACTGCCTTGAAATGTCTTGTGTCTGTTCATCTCCTGCTACTTGACCTCTGCCTCGGTGTCATTGTAATTATCAAATGCAACAAGCCAAAGAGGCTTATTCTGTTTGTCCTTGTTACTTAACCATACTACTTGCTTACATCTGCTGCAAAATGCTAAAACTGGCAGCAGTAGGAAATTTCTTGCTCCTACCAGGCTTGTGTCCTTGATTATTGTTGGGATGGAAGCTAATCATCATTAATAAATTAACTCCCTGTGAATAAGATGAGGGTGGCTAGCATCCAGATAGGCAAAGCACAGTCATATTTCCACAGCACAATAGCCCCATCATTAGTTGAGCTTTGACCAGTTTAGGACTGGGCAGATTTGGAATCCATTTTTCTCTTAGATATCCAGAGGATGATGTTGCTGCTTTTTCTGGATACTCTTGACACCAGGTATTAGCAGAAATAACAATTAATTGGGCTATGGTAAAACATAAAAATCTGCAGACACTGCAGTTGAAGTAAAAACACCAAGCTGGAGAAACTCAGCAGGTCAAGCATTGTCCTTTATGTAAGAGATGTTAAAATACATAACAGACATTCGGTTTTTTTTAGATTTGCTACATGAAGGAGACTGCTTAACCTGCTGAGTTTCTCCAGCTTTGTTTTTAATTCATTGGGCTGTCCCTTAGAACCTTTCCCTCTGCTAATTCAAATTCACAAAGATCAAGTTCAAATTCAAATTTATTGTCAGAGTACATAGATAACATCATAAACAGTCCTGAGATTCTTTTTCCTGTGGGCCAGGTAGGATTACTATTTCTCGAAGACTAACTGAGATAAATGGAGTAATTCCCTCTCAAAAGAGAGCAAAATAGCCTGGGAATGGATAACTGATGAAAATGGAAGCCAAAGATTTAAAATATGATTTTTTCTTTCCCTTCTTCCCGCTTCCTCTCCCCCTTCTTTCCCTTCCCCTTTCACTTCCTCCACCCCTTCCTTTTCCCCTTCCTCTTCCTCTCCCCTTCCTCTCCCCTTCTTCTCCCCCTTCCTCTCCCCCTCCTTACCACTTCCTCTTCCCCTTCTTCCCCTGCCTCTCCCCTTCCTGTTCCATTTCCTCCGCTTCCTCTCTCCCTTCTTCCCCCTTCCTCTCCCGCTTCCTCTTCCCCTGCCACTTCCCCCACCACTTCCCCCACCACTTCCCCTTCCTCTACCCATTCCTCTTCCCATTCCTCTACCCATTCCTCTTCCCATTCCTCTACCCTTCCTCTCCCCCTTCCTCTCCCCATTCTTCTTCCCCTTCCTCTTCCCCTGCCACTTCCCGTTCCTCTACCCTTCCTCTTCCCCTTCCTCTTCCCCTTCCTCTCCCCCTTCCTCTCCCCCTTCCTCTTCCCCTTCCTCTCCCCTTCCTCACCCCCTTCCTCTCCCCTTCTTCTCCCCCTTCTTTCCCTTCTTCCCCTTCCTCTCCCCCTTCTTTCCCTTCCCCTTCACTTCCTCCACCCCTTCCTTTTCCCCTTCCTCTACCTCTCCCCTTCCTCTCCCCTTCCTCTCCTCCTTCCTCTCTCCCTTCTTCCCCCTTCCTCTCCCGCTTCCTCTTCCCCTGCCACTTCCCCGCCACTTCCCCTTCCTCTACCCTTCCTCTTCCCCTTCCTCTACCCTTCCTCTTCCCGTTCTTCTTCCTCCTTCCTCTTCCCCTTACTCTTCCCCTGCCACTTCTCCTTCCTCTACCCTTCTTCTTCCCTTTCTACCCCCTCTCCCCTTCCTCTCCCCTTTCCTCTCCCCCTTCCTCTCCCCCTTCCTCTCCCCCTTCCTCTCCTCCTTCCTCTCCCCTTCTTACTCCTTCCTCTTCCCCTTCCCCAGCCTACCACTTTCCCATTCCGTTTCCTCCCCTTCCTCTCTCCCTTCTTCCCCTTCCTCTCCCCCTTCCTCACTCCCTTCCTCTCCCCTGCCTCTTTCCACTTCCTCTCCCCTTCCTCTTCCACTTCCTCTCCCTTTCCCTCTGCCTCCTCTCCCATTACTCTTCCCCTGCCACTTCTCCTTCCTCTACCCTTCTTCTTCCTCCCCTTCTTCCCCCTCTCCCCTTCCTCTCCCCCTTCCTCTCTGCTTCCTCTTCTCCTTCTTCTCCCCCTTCTTCCTCTTCCCCTTCTCCCCCAGCCTACCCCTTTCTCGTTCCATTTCCTCCCCTTCCTCTCTCCCTTCTTCCCCCTTCCTTTCTCCTTCCTCTCTCCACTTCCTCTCCTCTTCCCTCTGCTTCCTCTCCCCCTTACTCTTCTGCTGCCACTTCTCCTTCCTCTACCCTTCCCCCTTCCTCTCCCTCTCCCCTTGCTCTCCCCCTTCATCTCCCCAGTCTTCTCTCTTCCCCTTACTCTTCCCCTGCCACTTCTCCTTCCTCTACCCTTCCTCTTCCCCCCTTCCTCTCCCCCTTCCTCTCCCCATTGTTATTCCCCCTTCCTCTTCCCCTTCCTCTCCCCTGCCACATCCCCTTCCTCTACCCTTCCTCTCCCTCTCCCCTTCCTCTCCCCTTCTTCTTTCCCTTCTTCCCCTTCCTCTCCTTTCCCTTCTCCTCTTCCTCTCCCATTCCCTTCCTCTCCCCTTCCTCTTTCCCCTTCCTCTCCCCCTTCCTCTTCCACTTCCTCTCCCCTTCCCTCTGCTTCCTCTCCCCCTTCCTCCCTCCCTCTTCTTTCCACTTCCTCTCCTCTTCCTCCTCCACTTCCTTTCCCCTTCCTTCTGCTTCCTCTCCCACATCCTCACCCCTTTCCTCTCCACCGTCTCTCCCTTCCTCTCCCCCTTCCTCTCCCCCTTCCTCTCCCCCTTCCTCTCCCCTTCCTCTCCTCCTTCCTCTTCCCCTTCTTCCCCTGCCTCCCCCCTTCCTGTTCCATTTCCACCCCTTCCTCTCTCCCTTCCTCTCCCCCTTCCTCTCCCCGTTCCTCTCCCCTTCCTCTCCCCTTCTTATTCCCCTTCCTCTCCCCTTCCACCTTCCCCTTCCTTTCCCCTTCCTCTTTCACTTCCCCTCCCCTTCCCTCCGCTTCCTCTCTCTCTTCCTCTCCCCTTCCTCTCCACTTTCCTCTCCCCCTTCCTCTTCCCCTTTCTTTTCCCTTGGCACTTCTCCTTCCTCGCCACTTCTCCTTCCTCTACCCTTCCTCTTCCCCTTCCTCTCCCCATTCTTCCCCTTCCTCTTCCCCTTCCTCTCCCCCTCCTCTTTCCCTTCTTCCCCTTCCTCTTTCCCTTCTTCTTCCCCTTCCTCTTTCCCTTCCTCTTTCCCCTTCCACTTCCCTTGCCACTTCCTCTTCCCTTACTCTACCCCTTCCATTTCCCCTTCCTTTCCCCCTCCTCTTTCCCTTCCTCTTTCCCCTTCCTCGCCCTCTCCCCTTCCTCTTTCCCCTTCCTCTTTCCCCTTCCTCTCCCCCTTCCTCTCCCCCTTCCTCTCCCCCTTCCTCTCCCCCTTCCTCTCCCCCTTCCTCTCCCCCTTCCTCTCCCCCTTCCTCTCCCCCTTCCTCTCCCCCTTCCTCTCCCCCTTCCTCTCCCCCTTCCTCTCCCCCTTCCTCTCCCCCTTCCTCTCCCCCTTCCTCTCCCCCTTCCTCTCCCCCTTCCTCTCCCCCTTCCTCTCCCCCTTCCTCTCCCCCTTCCTCTCCCCCTTCCTCTCCCCCTTCCTCTCCCCCTTCCTCTCCCCCTTCCTCTCCCCCTTCCTCTCCCCCTTCCTCTCCCCCTTCCTCTCCCCGTCCTCTCCCCGTTCTTCTTCCCCCTTCCTCTTCCCCTGCCACTTCCCGTTCCTCTACCCTTCCTCTTCCCCTTCCTCTACCCTTCCTCTCCCCCTTCCTCTTCCCCTTCCTCTCCCCCTTCCTCACCCCCTTCCTCTCCCCTTCTTTCCCTTCCCCTTTCACTTCCTCCACCCCTTCCTTTTCCCCTTCCTCTTCCCTTCCTCTCCCCTTCCTCTCCTCCTTCCTCTCCCCCTCTTTACCACTTCCTCTTCTCCTTCTTCCCCTGCCTCTCCCCTTCCTGTTCCATTTCCTCCCCTTCCTCTCTCCCTCTTCCCCCTTCCTCTCCCGCTTCCTCTCCCGTTTCCTCTTCCCCTGCCACTTTACCCACCACTTCCCCTTCCTCTACACTTCCTCTTCCCATTCCTCTACCCATTCCACTTCCCATTCCTCTACCCTTCCTCTCCCCATTCTTCTTCCCCCTTCCTCTTCCCCTGCCACTTCCCATTCCTCTACCCTTCCTCTTCCCCTTCCTCTCCCCCTTCCTCACTTCCTTCCTCTCCCCTTCTTCTCCCCCTTCTTTCCCTTCCCCTTTCACTTCCTCCACCCCTTCCTTTTCCCCTTCCTCTCCCTCTCCCCTTCCGCTCCCCTTCCTCTCCCCTTCCTCTCCTCCTTCCTCTCTCCCTTCTTCCCCCTTCCTCTCCCGCTTCCTCTTCCCCTGCCACTTCCCCCGCCACTTCCCCTTCCTCTACCCTTCCTCTTCCCCTTCCTCTACCCTTCCTCTTCCCCTTCCTTTCCCCGTTCTTCTTCCTCCTTCCTCTTCCCCTTACTCTTCCCCTGCCACTTCTCCTTCCTCTACCCTTCTTCTTCCATTTCTACCCCCTCTCCCCTTCCTCTCCTCCTTCCTCTCCCCTTCTTACTCCTTCCTCTTCCCCTTCTTCCCCAGCCTACCCCTTTCCCGTTCCATTTCCTCCCCTTCCTCTCTCCCTTCTTCCCCTTCCTCTCCCCTTCCTCTCTCCCTTCCTCTCCCCTTCCTCTTCCACTTCCTCTCCCTTTCCCTCCGCTTCCTCTCCCCCTTGCTCTTCCCCTGCCACTTCCCCTTCCTCTACCCTTCCTCTTCCCCTTCCTCTCCCCATTCTTCTTCCCCTTCCTCTTCCCCTTACTCTTCCCCTGCCACTTCTCCTTCCTCTACCCTTCTTCTTCCTCCCCTTCTTTCCCCTCTCCCCTTCCTCTCCTCCTTCTCCCCTTCTTACTCCTTCCTCTTCCCCTTCTCCCCCAGCCTTCCCCTTTCCCATTCCATTTCCTCCCCTTCCTCTCTCCCTTCTTCCCCCTTCCTTTCCCCTTCCTCTCTCCCTTCCTCTTTCCACTTCCTCTCCCCTTCCCTCTGCTTCCTCTCCCCCTTACTCTTCTGCTGCCACTTCCCCTTCCTCTACCCTTCCCCCTTCCTCTCCCTCTCCCCTTGCTCTCCCCTTCATCTCCCCAGTCTTCTTCCCCCTTCCTCTTTCCCTTACTCTTCTCCTGCCACTTCCCCACCACTTCCCCTTCCTCTACCCTTCCTCTTTCTCTCCCCATTCTTCTTCCCCTTACTCTTCCCTTGCCAATTCTCCTTCCTCTACCCTTCTTCTTCCCCTTTTTCCCCCTCTCCCCCTTCCTCTCCCCTGCCTCTTTCCACTTCCATTGCTAATAATTTTTACTTTGCTTGGCAATTTGCCATCCCCTTCATTAATCTGTCTGGCAGTGCCTGATTTAGAAACTGCTCCAAACTGTTTGATAAATTGGACACACAAAAATGGGGCAAATATCTAGGTTTCCTGGGGAGTGAAATAGTGGTGGATGTTGTGGTGAATCATATTAATGAACGGCAGTTTTTTCAGTTATTAGAGGTTTAAATAGACACAAGCTTATTGACTTATTTTTGCTGCCTTTTTTTCTGTTTTATGGATGTTTATGTTTTGTAGCTTATAATGTACATAACTAACACTGACTCAAGAGTTTGACAAAACTTTTTTAAAGAACAATAAAGGTTCAATCATAAAGAAATTCCATGAGCACGTACAGTATTTGTCATAGACCCTCAGCAGGTGTTTCATTGACAAAACTAAAAAGAATTGCATGGTAGTTAGGAGTAAAACACAAAAGTCTGTGGACACCATGATTGAAGTAAAAATGCAATACTGGAGAAACTCAGCAGGTCAAATAGTGTTCTGAATCTTTTATAATGTTCTCACAATAAGCTGTATGGTATGTGATCTGGATATCCCAACCAGCATTAGTAGCCCCATGTACTCCTAAACCTCCACAAACCCACTCCTCCACTCTCTGCAGAAACCTCTCTTAAGGTTCACTGATCAGCATGTGACTCCCATCATTTCGCAGTGGGAGTATATATCTCATGGCTCTTGTTATAAAAGCTTTGCTCTTTCATCTCTGGAGGTCTCGTACTGTCTAGAATGCATTCAGGGCCAACATTGGGATGAAAATGTTTCAAAGTACTTTGCACTAGAAATGCAAGATTCGGGATCAAATGAAAAGATTAAAGTGCAGGAAGCTTTCAAGTTAATATAGAAATGGGATTCAGTTCAAAAACACACCACAATCTGAGATTGTGAACTTTAAAGCATGATGTGATGAAAAATATTTAAATATTGCACACTGCGAGAACTTAAAGTCTTGGCAGACAAAAGAAGGCCATCCTCCTTTCAATGGCATTAGCTTATCAGACATTGCCTACATAACTCCAGCCTCCTGAGCTCAGTCTGCTTGCAGTTTATTAAAGTATGTTTATTTACTGGTTGACATCATGTCCCTGCTGGCTTTGACAGAACAGAGGATACACATTTTTATGACTCTTTTCCTACTTATTGGGTATTTGCTGGTTTGTGCTTTGAAGCTACTTTTCCAAGTCTTTGTGTTTCATAGGATCCATTTTTGCAGAGCAACTTTTGTGTACTGTAAAATATCACTGAACTAAGGAAACGGTCCTTGCTATATTTGACAGCAAAGAATAGGAGAGTCAGGAGAAGGATGAAGAGCAGCACAAGGCTCAGGAAGAAAAGCAGCAACATGACCACCCATGCACCTTGCTGCCTGCACCTGGTGGCCAGCTTCCCACAAAACAGTTCTTTCCCACTAAGGCTTCTGACAGACTCCCAGCCCTCTTTGTGCCATCATCAATTTTCTTCCTTCAGTCCAGTCAAGAAGCGGATATTTTGTTAGCAACTCATTTCAGACTGGAAATCAATATAGATATCGGCTTCTGTTCCTGCTGGATTCATTTGCCCCCCCCCACCCCCCCAACTCGTTGTTGATTGTAAACCCAAGGTATGTTACTGAGGGGTGCATAAAGATATATATTTCTTTTATTAATCATATATTGATTAAAACCTTTTCAAGGTTTCACAAAAAGTTTGAGATACACCTAATTTATTGTTGTTTACATCTGTGAAATTAGTTCTCCCAGCACCGCAACAAAGAACTCTAGTGCCAGCATTGATTTTTATTTCTTCTATGGTGTAGAATTAATATCAGGCAACATGAATAAATATTGAAGAACATTTTATTCTATTTATGATCAACAGTGAATGTAAGATGTTAGTTAATTTTGTTATAATCATTGTTAATTTTAAAACTGCTTAATTATTAATTATTACTATCAAAATCAGTTTTGAAAAGATGATGGGTACAAAATTTAACATCCCCAAAATGAGTGTAGGGGTCCCAATGTGTGATTATAACTTCCTTGGTATAAATGAAGCAGCAACTTTGTAGTTACTGGAAGGGAAAACCAAAGGTGTACAATCTAATGATCATTGGGTGATCAGAGGTAGAGAGGGTGAGCAAATTTTAAGTACTTGGGAGTCACTATTGGAGGATCTTTCCTGGACCCAACACACTAATGGCATCATGAAGAAAGCGCTTTTGGTCTCTACTTCCTCAGGAGTTTGCAGAGGTTTGGCACGACATCGGAAACCTTGGCTATTTTTTACGTGAGTGTGATGGAAAGTGTGCTGACCAGCTGGATCATCGTCTGGTATGGGGACACCAATACCACCAAGCGAAAAGTCCTGTGAAAGGTAGTGGACACAGTTCATGACACCATGGGCAAAACCCTCCTCACCAATGAGAACATCTACAGGGAGTGCTGCTGTCAGAGAGCAGAGGCAATCATCAAAGATCCACATCACCCAGCACACACTCTGATCTCACTACTGCCATCGGGAAAGAAGTACAGGTGTCACAAGACTCACCCTACCAAGTTCAGGAACAGCTGTTACCTCTCCACCATCAGACTCCTCAACAGCAAACTCAATCAGGGACTTAGTTAAGGACCATGAGTCTTGCACTTTGTTGATTTTCTTTTCTGTATTGCAGTTTGTTTATATTTATTTTTTGTTTACATGTGTACATTGGTAGTGCAAAAAAAAAGCTGAGTCAATAAGTGATAATTCTACCTCAAGCGCAAGAAAAATAATCTCAGTTGTATGTGATGTATGTACTCTGACAATAAATCTGAAATCATTGAATTACAATTTTTAAATGTCCAGACTGTTCTGACTGATCGAGATAGTATCCTACTGTCTCTTGGCCGCTCATCCTCTTTTATGTTTGCCATTTCCCCTACCCATTTTACTCTCGATAAAGTATCCCATTTGGAAATGTTGACTGAACATTTCTGTCCATGTAGGCTACCTGACCTGCCTAACTTCTCATTGCTTGTTCATAGATTTCAGCATCTGCATCCTTGTGTTTCTCTAGTTCTGACTGATTTGTTAATCGGTTAGGACCAATTTTGTGAGAAGGTGAATCCCATTATGGTGACCACACCACCCCTAGCAATATATTCCAGGCACCCAAACCTTTCTGTGTTGGGGGTGGGGGGGGGGGGGACTTACCCCTGATGCTTCCCTTCACATTATACAAGTATCCTCTGGTGTTTGCTACTCCTGCCCTCTGAAAAGGTGCTGACAACCTACCTTATCAATACCTCTCAATCTTGTAGACCTCTATTAAATCACCTCTCATCCTTCTTTGCTCCAAAAAGAAAAGTCCTAACTCTGTTAACCTTTCCTCATAAGACATAGTTTCAAATCCAGGCAACATCCTGGTAAATCTCTACATCCTCTCCATAGCTTCTACATCCTTCCTGATGAGATGACCAGAGCTAAACACAATATTCTAAATATGGTATAATCAGAGATTAATGGAACTGTAATGTTATCTCGTGAACTTATTTCTCCTTCTAAAGAAGCCCAGCATACAACAGGCTTTCTTGACTATCCTATCAACTTGCTCGGGATCGTTGAGAGATGTATGGTATGGTTTGGACCTCAAGTTCCCACTATACTTCCACATTGTTAAGTATTCTACCATTAGCCATGCACTCCATCTTCAAGTTTGACCTTCCAAAATGCATCACCGCACACCTTATTGAACTCCATCTGCCACTTTCCCATCCAACTCTATATCCTGCCTATAACCTGTTGTAACCTACGACAACTTTCAACAGTATACCCAAATCCTCCTAGTTACTGACCTCCAAGCAGAATACTTTCCATCCCCTACTTCTTGAATGAAATTGGAATGTATCTGCAGTCGCAGCCCATTTTACAACTGTTGCATTTATTTATCCAAAAATTAACATGGATTGTCAATTCCAGAACTTCACAAAGCTAAAACACAATTGAATTATTTTATGCTTGGTTTTTGAATCCTGCCATATATTGATTTAAGATTATATTTGCTGATTACCAAACTAGCTCTGTGGCAGGAAATATAATTATGAATGATCACAACTTAGGAATTTTAAGATTAGTCACAATTTGAATACGAAAACAAATACAAGAGGTGACAGTTATTAAAACGCAGCTGAGTTCTGAAGCAATTACATCCTTTTTTTTAACCATGTTGTAAAATGCAAATAACATATATAAAATGGCGATGCAAACCTTCAGACTGATTATTTTGAGCAGAAGTTTCTTCATGCCTTTTTTCCTCAACATACTATGCACAATGAAAGATTAGCCACAGTTCAATTGTTCCTCTTCCTGCTAAAAGTTTACCACATTTTTTCTGTTTTTGTTTTCATCATTGAAAAACTATGGAAAAGTCTCATGGAACGTAACCTTTGAAAAGGTTGGATCAGAGACATGATCATCTCTGAATGTAATTTGCGTGAAATGTGTGCGAGTTTTTGAATTTCATTTTTGAAGATCCTTTCTATCACATATCAGTGGAACATAGTGAAGTTCCTCCGACTTGCTTATATTTTTAGACCAGTTTGAAAAGATTATTCATTTTATATATAAGTAGGAAGATTTTTGTAAGGTATATACAGTATGTGTTCTGTACATACTATATCTTCGAAGATGTAATACCATTTTTGCAGCCGTGTGCATCTTCATTCCTTCATGAATACATTTTGGCAAATTTCATTCAAAGTGAACTGGGTATAGTAGTGATGATGAGACTTCAGACATCCATCTTCTAACACAGTGGTTCTCAACCTTTTTCTTTCCACTCACATATCACTTTAAGTAATCCCTATGCCATCAGTGCTCTGTGATTAATAAGGGATTGCTTAAGGTGGGATGTGAGTGGGAAGGACTGCTCTAAACCCAATTGTAACTGAAATATTTTGCTTGAGAAAAATTGTCATTGGCCCATTTCCTTTTGAGTTATGAAACCTTGCACATAACAAGTCAATTAAGTACGATTAAAATAGTGGTTTTCAACCCTTTTCATTCCACCCACATATCTCCTTAAGCAATCCCTTACTAATTACAGAGCATCTATGGTATAGAGAATATTTAGTGGTATGTAGGTGGAAAGAAAAAGATTGAGAACCTCTGCTCTAAAGTAAAGAAAATTGAATTTAAATATGTTTGTACTTATTCTTTCCCCCTTTATGTACATCAAGCAACACTAGTTTTTTTTTACAGCCAACTGATCTTTTTTGTAAACAGGATAAAATGTAAAAAAAACATTAAAATGTGAATTCAGCATTATAAAATAAATAGTTTAAATCTACTGTGAAAATAAAATGGTAGTGTGTTATATGATTCTTAATTTACAACCGTTCCTGCAACCTGCTGGCTTTAAGGTATACAAGACATTCTCCTGGAGAGAGGCACTTGTAACAGAAAATGTAAATTTTGTGATGTAACCACACAGTTTATGGTGAACCTTGAAAGCCTACATCACATATTAAGTTGGATTGCTTGACCAAACTAATATGGTATGGCTGCAGGGCAGAGTTGAGAGGTCTTGGGTTTCTTAATTATTTTTAATATTATTGCTCTCTTTACAAACTGTGATGCTTCCTTAACTGAAACCTTTTTCTCATTTACTCCCTGTCTACTGATGGCAGAGGAAGAGCTATCTGGGGTGCAGGAGTCTCACCTGAATTTGCCTCCACTCAGGTTTGGCCTCTTGGGCCTGGGGGCTTAATGGTATGTCAGGCTAATTCTGGTCAAGGACCAGATTCGCTTTCAATAAAATCCAAGTAACCTGAGCCCTTGTTGCAGGTTTAAGTCATGTTCCAGGGAAAATGGGCACATTCCATAAGATACATTTGTTAATGTGGACTTCCATGCAATATTTTTTGTGTTGCCTTTTTGTTTTTTATTCATGCTGGTAGTCAAAGCTGACATAATACTCATCCTAGGGTACAAATAAAATGTGTTAACCCACTTATCATTGAACCATCAGCATTTTGGCTTCAGTATACTTAGTCACTTTATTCAAGTCAATCATTTAAATTATAAATAGATGAGACCCCAGCACGGATTCCCATGGCTCACACTAGTTAGAGATTACCCATCTTAAAATGACCCATTTATCCACCTGAAAATGACTTTCTGACCAATCTGAAAATGAGTCTCTGATTTCTGTGAGTTAACCAACTCTCTGTCTATGCCAATATATAATGATGAATCCAGTTCACTCCTAACTCGTGCAGAAACCTCATCAAATGTCTTCTCAAAATCCAAATATACTGCAAGTCTTTCATCCTCCCTGTATCTTATTTTCCCAAGAATCTTAACACAGAACACAGGATGACTATCCTTCTGTCCCCACAGATGTTGGCTGACCTACCAATTTTTTTTTTTTTTTTTTTTTGCTCATACCATAAAAAGTTGCCTTTTTAGAAGTTCAACACACTAGTTTCTCATAATTTTGCTCTTGTGATATAGAGCCACTAGGGACCAGAGCTAAATACAGATATATCCATAGACAACTGATCTAGATCCTGGTGGAGTCTTTGACAACTTTTCTCACCATCCACAATTTCACCCTCTGATCTTTGTGAAATGAGTCAGAAAAACATTTCTCTACAATTATCCTTTGTTTTCTATGATCTTGTCAATTTTGGATCCAATTGTACCAACTCACATGGATCCCATGTGACTTGATCTGGATTAGCCTTCCATGAGCAACCTTGTCAAATGCTTTACTAAAGTCAATGTAGACAACATCCACTACCCCTACCCTCATCCATCTTTGTCACTTGCTGAAAATATCAACAGGACCTTCCCCAACTAACCCTAATCATGTTGTTTAAATGAAAGTAAACTATTTTTGTTTCCCTTTTAATACATTTTTCTTGATATATGAAGTTTATTGTTCCAATCCAGGGTACTGATTGGGTGATTCTATCCATCTAGAGAAAGGCCTTAAACTCCCAAATACAACCTAAAGAGAGTCCAGAAAGCTCAGAAATGGCAAGAGATTGGTTGATGAAGTCCTTTGCTCAGTCCATAGGTTCCACAATATTGCAATTTAGGGTCTTAGTAATAATCTGATACAAATATTTGTAAATGATTCAATGGAAAGCTTTAAAAATACTTTGCCCTTTGCTTAATGTTCAAGCAGAAGGGCCCTTCTTTACTCTCAGGTGAGCATAATTCCCACGGTATATTTTGGATGCTTCTCAGGCCAATATTAATCATCTATAGAGCGAATCCCTGATGGTGGAGCAGTTGCTCATTGTTGTAGAGAACAGTCAGCAACATTTTGACTGCTTTTGTCCATGGAATATGACTTAAATGTAGAACACTTTGATTCATATCAGAGAGCTATTTACTGAACCACATCTATTATTTCATTGTGTCCCATTACTGATTTATTTCTGGGAATTCACCATTTATCCATTTGCAGAATTGATTACATTCAAGAAAGCAGGTTCCAAACTCAAGGATTCATCCACCACCTGCATCGACTCTTATTAAGCAAATTAGTTTGATAGAGCAGTCATTTGGAATTTTCAATTCTTGAGCCTACCTGAAGGATTTCCAATATTTGTTTCTCTGCTCAAAACCTTACCATATATTTGAATGATCACCAATATTCAGAGATATGAACTAAACAAAGTTTGTATCTTAAATATGTTCAACTGTGAATTGTCTAGATATTCATGCACATGGAAGATCATGTGTCTCTATAAAACCTACAAGATCAAAATCTTGTAAAAAATCTGAATCATTAAAGTTAAAGCTGAGCACTCTGTCCAGCTACAATTAAAACCGGAGAGCATCTCTGAATGCCTCTAGCAACAAATGTCTGCTCCCATTTTTATCCAGCTTCCCATTGATTCCAATATGTAATCAATATCTTTAAGGAGTCCCATTATTTTGTGTATCCAGATATTTCTGCACAGCTGAGTGCAAACTTAATTTTACACAGTTAAACTGTACCATTTTCTACAACTCCTTGCATTGAGAAATTGAATGACTCCAGTTCCATTTTCCTGTTTGATGGTGGGGGCATCCATAATTCATGCAAGAAATTAGCAAAACAGAATATTGGCAACGAATTTAACATAAACATAACATAACAATTACAGCACGGAAACAGGCCATTAGGCCCTTCTAGTCCGCACCGAACCAAACACCCCTTTCTAATCCCACCTCCCTGCACAATGCCCATAACCCTCCATCTTATTCTCATCCATATACCTGTCCAACCTTTTCTTAAATAATACAATTGACTCCGCCGCCACTATTTCTCCCAGAAGGTCATTCCACACAGCTACCACTCTCTGAGTAAAGTTCCCCCTCATGTTACCTCTAAACCTCTGCCCCTTAATTCTTAACTCATGTCCTCTTGTTTTAAACTTTCCTCCTCTTAACGGAAATAGTCTATCCACATCCATTCTGTCTATCCCTTTCATAATCTTAAATACTTCTATCAAATCCCCTCTCAACCTTCTACGCTCCAAAGAATAAAGACCCAATCTGTCCAATCTCTCCCCATACTCCAGATGCTTAAACCCAGGCAACATTCTGGTAAACCTTCTCTGCACTCTCTCCACTCTGTTTATATCCTTCCTATAATTAGGCGACCAGAACTGCACACAGAACTCCAAATTAGGCCGCACCAACGTCTTATACAATCTCAACATCACCTCCCAACTCCTATATTCCATGCAATGATTGATAAAGGCCAGCATACTAAAAGCCTTCTTCACCACCCTATTCACGTGAGTTTCTACCTTCAGGGAACGATGTACCGTCACTCCTAAATCTTTCTGCTCTTCTGTATTCCTCAATGCTCTCCCATTTACCACATATGTCCTATTCTGATTCTTCTTACCAAAATGAAGCACCTCACACTTATCAGCATTAAATTCCATCTGCCATTTTTCAGCCCACTTTTCTAAGCAGCTCAAATCCCTCTGCAATCCTTGAAAACCTTCTTCATTATCCACTATTCCACCTATCTTAGTATCGTCTGCATATTTACTAATCCAATTCACCACCCCATCATCTAGATCATTAATGTATATAACGAACAACAATGGGCCCAATACAGATCCTTGAGGCACACCACTGGTCACCGGCCTCCAACCTGACAGACAATTATCCACTACCACTCTCTGGCCTCTCCCTTTCAGCCAATGTTCAATCCATTTGACTATCTCAAAATTTATACCTAAAGACTGCACCTTCCTAACTAACCTTCCATGTGGTACCTTATCGAAGGCCTTACTGAAGTCCATATAGACAACATCCACTGCGCTACCCTCATCCACATTCCTAGTCACCTCTTCAAAAAATTCAATCAGATTGGTCAAACATGACCTTCCTCCCACAAATCCATGTTGAGTGCTCCTGATCAGACCCTGTCTATCCAGATGTTTATAAGTACTATCTCTAAGAATTTTCTCCATTAATTTACCTACCACAGACGTCAAACTTACAGGCCGATAGTTGCCAGGCTTCCTCCTTGAACCCTTTTTAAATAACGGAACCACATGCGCAATGCGCCAATCCTCCGGCACTATCCCCATATCTAATGACATTTGAAAAATTACCGCCAGAGCCTCTGCTATTTCCTCCTTCACTTCTCTCAATGTCCTGGGGAAGATCCCGTCTGGTCCCGGAGACTTATCCACCTTTATATTCTTCAAAAGCCTTAAAACTACACCTTTTGTAATCTCTATATTCCCCATATTTACCCAATTTGCTTTTTTTATCCCACATCTCCCAATATCCTTCTCCTTAGTGAATACCGAAGAAAAGAAACTGTTCAATATCTCCCCCATTTCTCTAGGTTCCACACGCAGTTTTCCACTCTGATTTTCTAAGGGACCAATTTTGTCTCTAGCTTTCCTCTTACCATTAACATATTTGTAGAACTCTTTTGGATTAGTTTTCACCCTGCTTGCCATAGTTTTCTCGTACCTTCTTTTAGCTTTCCTAATTCCTCTCTTAAGATTCCTCTTACATTCAATGTATCTTTCAAACATCTCCTTAACTCCATGCTTCTTATATCTAATGTACGCCTCCCTTTTTCTTCGAACCAAGTTTCCAATATTCCTTGAAAACCACGGCTCTCTCAAACCTTTTGCCCCTCCTTTTAACCTAACAGGAACATAAAGCTTTTGCACTCTCAAAATCTGATCTTTAAAAGACTTCCATCTCTCTACTACATCCTGCCCATAAAACACATTGTCCCAATGCACACCCTACAAGTCCTTTCGCATCTCCTCAAATCTAGCTTTTCCCCAATCAAAAACCTCAATCCTTGGCCCTGATTTCTCTCTTTCCATAATGACATTGAAGCTGATGGCATTATGATCACTGGACCCGAAGTGCTCGCCAACACTAACCTCCGTCACTTGACCCATCCCATTTGCCAACAGTAGATCTAACACTGCTCATTCTCTGGTCGGCACCTCTACATATTGTTGTAAAAAACTATCTTGCACACATTTCACAAACTCTAACCCATCCATTCCTTTCACAGAATGTGTTTCCCAATCTATATGTGGAAAATTAAAATCTCCCATAATTACAACCCTGTGCTTATCACAAATATCTACTATCTCCCTACAGATTTGCTCCTCTAGGTCTCGGTCCCCTCCGGGTGGTCTATAATACACCCCTACAAGTGTAACCTCTCCTTTCCTACTCCTCAGTTCCACCCAAATAGCCTCCGTGGATGTGCCCTCTAATCTATCCTTCCTAGGCACCGCTGTAATATTTTCCCTGACAAGCAATGCAACCCCACCTCCTCTTGCCCCTCCGACTCTATCACACCTAAAACAACGAAACCCAGGGATATTCAGTTGCCAATCACATCCCTCCTGCAACCATGTCTCACTAATCGCTACCACATCATACTTCCAAGTATCAATCCACACCTTCAGCTCATCCACCTTTTTTACAATACTCCTGGCATTAAAATATATGAATTTCAGGGATTTCCCATTTTTTAATCCCTGTTTTCCCTCATCTTTAAGAACAACATTATTTACTTTTCCTGCCAATTGCCCTTCATCTTCTTCCAGAGCATTTCCCTTCTCTATCACCTGCCCATCCATATTCAAATACTTACTACAAACTTTCATTGTTTGCATTCTAACCTTCTCCTTACTGCTCTGTACTATTTTGTTCCCTCCCCCCAACCATTCTAGTTTAAAGGATCCTGAGTAGCCCTAGCAAATACCTCTGCCAGGATTCTGGTCCCCCTGGGATTTAAGTGTAACCCATCCTTACTGTACAGGTCGCATCTCCCCCAAAAAAGGTCCCAGTTATCCAGAAACTTTAAACCCTGCCCCTTACTCCACCCCTTCAGCCACGTGTTAATCCTCCACCTCATTCTATTTCTATTCACACTGTCACGTGGCACAGGGAGTAATCCAGAGATTACCCCCTTTGCGGTCCTTCTTTTTAACTCCCTACCTAACTGCCTGTACTCACTTTTTAGGACCTCTTCTCTAATTCTCCCTATGTCATTGGTACCTACATGTACCACGACCTCTGGCTCCTGTCCCTCCCACTTTAGGATATCCGGGACATGAGCAGCAACATCCCGGACCCTGGCACCAGGGAGGCAAACCACCATCCGGTTCTCCTTGCTGCATCCACAGAATCCCCTATCTGTCCTCTTAACTATGGAATTTATGTAACTGTTCAAGGTCGACGCAAAGAAACATGTTGGAACTTAGTCTACATAAATAGCATCTTTTAGTCTCTTTCAGGATTTCTTCCTGAATGCAGAACCTGACGAATGCAGAAATTATCTTCCATCCATATTTGTAGGCCCAGCTCGCCTCCATAGTAGTAAGAATGCTGCAAATTGAGCTATGATTTTTCTCTGGTAATAAGAATTTCTGGTCACGGCTTTAAAAAATTGAGTCTAATTGTTTTGAAAATTTCTTCTCTCTCTGACATGCTTTATTCGTGGTATTTTTAACATTGAACATATTCAAAGATTTGTGGGCGATAAGCAATTTACTGAATAGTTTTTTTATGCTACTATTTCTCTAATTAAATTCTGCCATTTTGTCCGATTTTTTTTTTTACCCAGGTGCCACAGCTATTTTAATTCCACGTCTCGATTTAGTGATTTCGTTCGTTGGAGCTATCAGCAGCAGTGCTCTGGCCCTTGTCTTCCCTCCCATTCTGGAGATCATCACATTTTCTGGAGAAGGTATCTCTGTCTGGTTGTTTCTGAAAGACATCTTCATAGCACTGATAGGAATCATTGGCTTTTTGACTGGAACATATGTGACTATTCTGGAAATTATTTATCCAGATACATCTTCAGTGATTGAACTTGCTACTAGTCCTTCTATCAATGCCAACGCTACTTTACTGAATTCTTGGGCCAATATTTCAAGCTCATGAAGAAGAAGTCCACAGAGTACCTCGATAGAGGAGTTGTGGAAATTATTGACTACTTTTAAATAATAGGGTGAGAATAGAAATATTGCATTAAATATTTACACTCTACACTCGAATGGTTTTATGCACTAACACGTGACATGTTGGTTGGTGAGAATCTGGTTTGACCTGCTTTGTAAATTATTCTGGTAGTTTTGAAAATGTTCAATCCAACGTCTATTTTTTGTCTAAACATGTTTTTTTTTGCAATTCTCTACTGCTTTGGTCTTCGGCTATTTTATAAATGAGTATCACAGTCTAATATTGGGAGATGTCTAGGCTCTGCTCAATGTCTATTTTAGATACTGTTTTCTATGCTGAACCAATGAGTTTGGTATTTTTCAATGTGAATCAATGTCATAAATTTTCTTGAAATGTTCATTTGCATCATAACTTAATGATTATGTTGTGACATATTCCATGTGTAGAAATCTCATCAGTGCATGGATCTGACTCAGTGAATGGGTTGTTGGGTCTTGATTATTTTTCGACAACAGTCATAATTTCCTCCAATGCCATTATCCTGTGAACTCAAAGGTGTAATGTTGGTTAGATCAGATTCCAAGGTTGACCAACTCTGTAATCAATATCTGGTGAACTGAAAATGATCAACACATTTAAGTTTTTTGTATGACTGAAAATGTGTTGTATTGATCTGATCTACTGCCAAATTCCCCAAAATAAAATTCTAGAAAGCGATTTGGCAACGATGGAGATTTGGTTCACTTCAGGGGCATTTGTATGAATATCACTGACAGATTCAAATCTGACCTAGTGTCAGCCCAGAAACTTCATCTGGACCTTATCACCTTTCAATAATTAGTGCAGTGATTCAAACATAAGCTTCAAATGGTATATGCACTATTGGTGGGAAAGTATTTGATTTCCAACAGGAGTCACAAGAGCCATAAGCAATTATAGACCTCAGGTTAGGAGGGGTGGAGGAAGTGAAAACAGATTTGGGATCAGAAAGATGTTACAGGTAATAGTAGATTTGGGGTCAAAGACATGGAACTGCTGATAGTAGATCAGGCATCAGAGAGATGGAACAAATTATTACAGATCTGGGATCAGAGAATGACCCTAGAGAGTAGATCAAGATAGGGGAAGGGAACAGGCAAAAGGAGAACTGGGACCACAGAGGTAGGACAGGCAATAGTTAATTCTGGATCAGAAAGAAGGAATTCTGTTCTATCTCGTTGTTAATAATTATCATCCAGTGACCTCGTTGCATCCCTCAGCTTTTGATACATTTTGAAGACACAAATAGAAATAACAAAATTATACAGCAATTCAAACTCTAACCCATTATTTTATACTACAGTTTTCTGTCCCTTTCATTAATTTAAAATCATACATCTAGTAAGCTGTTGATAGTGATACACTAAATAATGCAATAAAGAAGTTGGATGATGCACGAGAAAATTAAACTCAAAAATGGCAAAGAATAGGAAAATGTTGTTTTCTGAAAATAAGTGTAAAGGTTATTTTATATTTTATTATGTTGTACAAATGATTAAAAATTTATTATGATTGTGGCCCAATTATGTTGCAGAGGTGTACAACAGGGGTATGTTGGACTTTTAACTAGAATGGGAATAAGATAATGTGGCTTAAGAAAGCAAATAATTTAGCTTCTTTTCAATGTTGATTACAATGGAACCTGTTATAACACGATGGTTTGGGTCCAAAAAAAATCGCATAGTGCTAAAAGTGGGGTGGCGCTAAATCGGAGTTTCAGTAAATCGTAGTTACAGTTGAATAAAGCACAAATTAAATTTAGTAAACCGACCACCCCGCTGCTCGCAGCAGCCCCAAGTCTCCGCTGCTCGATAACATTATTTATGTAATAATTATTCATTTTTTGTTAAAGTTTGGAGCCCATATATGAGATAATATGGGTTTGAATTTGTAATAGTTTTTTTTCCCCACGGTTGGTGGGGTTGCACCAAACCATGGCAATTGTTGATGATTGATATACAAGTTCATCTCCTCTTTTTTTCTTCTAATTTCTATCCTTTCTTGTTTTCTTTTGGGGTAGCTTAGAGGGGGTGGGGGAATTATAGGAGATAAATATTATGTATCTACTTGTATTTTGACTTTGATTGTATGATATATTTTGATCAATAAATAAAATGTAAAAAAAGTCCCCACTGTTCGCGGCAACTCCAAGTCCCTGCAAGCCCCAAGCATCTGTACTCACTCCTGGTTGCACCCAAAAGCCCAAGTCCAATGACTCATCGCGTTATATCTGAATTTGCATTAAATCAGATCGCATTAAATCAGGGTTTCACTGTATTATTAACTGCTCTCATTCAGTTATCTTGAGCATTGAAAGTATCGTAACTGTTCATTTTAAAACCAATCCACTATTGTCCTTGAGGAGGTTGTGCCAGAATAATTTCAAGGGATTGTCTGCTGTCTTAAGAAAATTTCTGGTTGATGCTTTTAGAATGTTGTAAACTCTCAGGTGTTCTTCTGGCTATTGCCATTCAAAAGTTACTGACGGCTCTTGTTTGGAATTGTAGAATAAGTTGCTTATTGGCTGGTAACAAAGTTACTTGCCAACATGTGACTGTGTTGTAGATCATGAATGAGACGAGAGTCCAAGTATAGAGATCAACAGCTGCGACTGGAGAAGAGGTTATAGCAGGAACTGAGATCATATTGTTTGTGTATCGGAAGAGAAGTATCCTATTCCCGCAAGACTGGTAAGCAGGATAACCAGTCATTTTGCTTCATTGTGCATTCTAGGATGTAAGTTATTAATCAAGTTTTAAAAAATAACTTATTTTGTACATTCCCACTACACTCCAGCAATAGGGTGATTAGATCATTTTAAATAACTGCCTAACTCCATGCACTTTTGCACAGAGTGTAGACCCTTCAACCAGACCTGCAAAACAATTTGAGGTGAGAAATTTGAGCTGCTGATTTCAAGAATAATCAGGAATGCTCCCTGATCTAACTGAGCCAATTATAAAACCATAGTCATTCAACAAGAAACAGGCCCTTCAGCCCACCAAGTCTTTGCTGACCTTCAAGCAACCAACTACATTAATTGTTCACTAATCCTGTTTTATTCTCCCTAAATTACCAACTGCCCCAGATTTTACTCTTCACACATACACTAAAGGAAACTTAGTGTTCATATAACCTAGCAATCCACACATTCTATGAAATGGGGTGGGGGGGGGGGGGGGTGGAAACAAGCACATGGAGACAAAAAGCACACAGTCACAAGATGAACTTGCGCTCTCTATTGGTGTGAGGCAGCAGCGCTAACTACTCAACTCTGAACAATCCAAAAGAGGACAGAAGGTGCAAGTCATTATTAAGTAGAAAGGAGAGTAAGTCAGCCAAAGATCTTGGGGAGGATTTCCTTCACTCTTGATTGTTTATGTGTTATTTACCCATTAATCTTTTTCAATAAATTTAGGAATTACACAAATGGTCGCATCCCACCTGATTGTTTTCTCTTCCTTGATAGCATGTGTGACAGTCCTGCAAAAATAAAGGGAATGTGATAGCATGTAGCTTTCTGTGAGATGAAAATGTGTGTGTGTGTGTGTGTGTGTGTGTGTGTGTGTGTGTGTGTGGTGAGGATGGTACCATGGGAATTAGACATGAAAATAGTTGAGATAAAATGAAAATGTGTCTGAATAGTTAGGAATCTCGAGTTGTACCTTCCTGGAGTTCCACTGGTCCACTCTACTCTCCAAATTTCCATAGGGTCCAACTGAGCAGAAGCCAGTAGTGGGAACTACTGTATATTTTGGTGTATAAGTTGAGTCGTAAAACCCTCAAAAAATGGGAGTTGACTTTAAATTCAGGTCAGAAACTGTTTGACACTGATTCAGCATATAAGTCGACCCTAGAAGCACTAATTAGGCGTATTAGTCGACCCTGAAAGCATCTCTCCGCTGCCAGCGCCACCATTTCCCGACACCTCCCCATTGCCGGGCACCGCCATAACGTACTCAGATATTTTACATTTATAGAGCCTGAGGTCCCTACTCCTACCTGGGAACATGAGATTGGTGCTCCTACCCGGTAAGCCGAGGTTCCCGCTCCTGCCGGGAGAACATGGTCGCTGGTCCTACCCGGTAGGCCAAGGTTTTATTTTACTGATTTTTTTTTAAAACTTACGATAATTTACAGCTTTGTAACTAGGTGATTGGGATGTTTTAAAACATTTTAGGTTGTTGCTGGGAGGCCCGGGCAGCCTGAAAATGGTGGTCGACTTATCTGACGGTCGAGTTATACATTGAAATATACCATAAAACCATTAAAGTGAGGCAAAAAAGGAGGGGGGGGGCAACCTATCTGTCAGACGTATTTTGAAATATACAGTATTTACAGTCCACATACCCATCCCTCCTGATGTAGAGAAATAAGTCTAGAGCAGACAGAAATTCCTCTCAGAACTTGTGATTGCTGGTTCTTCCAGTAGACCTGCCAGATATACAGTGGGAACAGACTTTCCTCATAGCATCCATATTGCTAAAGAGAAAAGCACAATTAGAAGAAAGTATATGGAAAAAGTTTGTGCGATTTTCATCCCAGTATTACTTACAAAATGAGTATATTGTTTAGTACTTTTGACTGTTTTTATGCATGTGAAAATAAATTGTTTTTGATAGCACATAGTTAAAACTCAACCACACTATAGTTTTCTAGAATTCCTCAAATTAGATTCTTCTGCTAGGAGTGGAGTTTCCACATCTCCACAAATTATACAATGTATCCATACCAATGTACTGTATATGTAATAGACATGTAGTAAAGCAATATTGTGCAAACAAACCATCCCACAAATTAATTCAAAGTGAAAGGATTTCCATAGCAGTCATTATCTGTTCTCTCCATCAATTATGCCCATTGTCGACAACAATAATTTATTGGAAGAATCATCTTTCTTATGCACTGTTAATCACTGGTACAAATTCATAAAACAATGCATATTGAAATAAAATACAGTATCAGCTTTTAATTCCTCATGAATACACATTCTGCTCTTTTTTTCTTAACAAGAACCATAAACTTCTGTGACTGTGAACCTGATTTCACGCTACCCCAGATTTAATCATCACATTGGGAAAATACTTGGTTGACCAGGATAAAAATGAAATTTTCAGTTTCTTCCATTTCAGTGGTGATTGTTTTTCTTTAAGTTTCACTTTTTTTCTGCATGGATCTATTCAAATGTTTTATTTTAAATTTGCTGACATGTTGGGATTCAAGAGCAGACTATTGTGTCTCAGTCGTGCTGCATATTGTTGACATGCTTCATCAAATACACTCTTGATCTGTACAGACCCTATAATAGAATGTAATAATAGTGTATAGTGTACTGTTGATGGTAAAATGCACTATATCTAATATTTCATGAACTCTTTTGCAAATTATTTAATATGTTTGAAGATTAAAGTGAAATATTTTTGGAACATTTTCAAGTATGTTTGCTTTTGTAAAATGTCTTAATTAGAAATTGTCATGTTTTATTAGTGTAACAAAAAATGCAATAAATGGTTTCAAAGTGAAAAATGTCTAATAAAAAGGTATTTTGCCAACTGATTACCGAATAATTTGTTAGATGATGATGCATAAGAGGTTGTACTGCCTATGTTTGATACTAGGTATTCATAATAAATGTTATTTTGTGTAAAGGTTCATAATGGCCTGCAAGATTAATTATTACAGACAGTGATGACAAAATAGGAAGTCTATAGCTGGAGACAACATGTATATAGTACTGATAAAGATCTACAGAAACACTAGAGACTGCACATGCTAGAAGCTGGAGCAAAATAAAGCTGCTAGAAGAGCTTAGAAGGTCAAGCAGGATGTGTTTTAGGAGAAACAAAATTATCAATGTTTCAAGTTAAGGCCTGATAGGACAAAGAATGGGAGAGGACACAGGTGGACAGAAGAGGAGTGAAAAATGATGGGTGGAATGAGCCACGTTGGGGAGGAATGGAGTTGGGAGACAGAGGCAGATGCGTGATAGATGAAGCAGACAAGGAGGGAAACTGAGGTTGATGGACCAGGTAGGGAAGTGGGAGGGATCCTGGCACTGGAGAAGGCCGAGGATGGACCTATCAATGTGTGAAAGGGAAGGGGAGTTGAAATGGCATGCAGAGCAAATTGGTTCTGTGAACCAGTCCCCTTGTCTGTGTTTGGTCTTATTGATGCAAAACAGGCCTTATTGGGAACACCAACTACTTTAGACTAGATTGGCGGAGGTGCATGTGTATCATTCCTCATGTGGAAGAGCTGTTTAGGTCTATGCAATGTGGTCATGGAGGAGATACTGGAGCCAATATTGCACCCTACTGTGGTTGCAGGATCAAGTAGAAATGAGTGGAGATGGTTGTGCAGACCAGGAGTAGCGGAGGGAATGGTCCTGCATAAGGCATTCCAAATGAAGCCACACCACCTGTGAATCTGTAAGAAATATTTAGGGTATCTGGTACTCCCGATGAGGCCTCCTCTACATCAAGGAGACTAGATGCAGATTGGGGTATCATTTCATTGGGCATCTGCACTCTGTCGCTGCAACAACAAGGACCTCCCAGTGGCCAGCAACTTCAATTCCAAAAATCATTCCCACTCTGACATGTTTGTCCGTGGCCTCTCAGGCCTCTCTTCTCCATATCACTTCCCACCTCCTTTCCTTTTTCCCCCTCCCACTGGCATTAACTGTAAGCCTGTGCTTATCTCTCCCCCCACCCCCCCAAACTTCTTTTTAGGCATTTGCCCGATCTTGACATCGGTGATGAAGTACTCAGGCCAAAAACGTCAACTGCCTATTGGTTTCCATGGATGCTACATGACTTGCTGAGTTCTTTCAGCATGTTTATGTATTGTTCAGTTCTCTAGCATCTGCACCCTGAATGTGCATGGTTACTTGCTTTTCAAAGGCAGGGCATGACTGACTGCCCTTTTCATACCGAACATGTCTAATGTTGAAGAGAAACACATTTCCAGCATTATTTTGGACATGGCATTTAATGCGAGTTCTCCATATTATTCTCCTTCACTGAATAATCCACATCTGTGATAAATCAGGTAGTAAAATAAGAGATATGCTTTAATAAATTAAGATGAGAAAGCATTGAAGAGTTCTTTTAAATCAACCTATCCCCTAAACTCACATTTCACCAATCAATCCTTATGCCATAAGTGCTCTGTGATTAGTAAGGGATTGCTTTAAGGTGATATGTAAGTGGAAAGAAAAATGTTTGAAAACTGTACTTCATTGACTTGTATGAGCAAAGTTTCATAACTCCAAAGGAAATGGGCCAGTTAAATTTTTTCTCAAGCAAAATATTTCAGTTACAATTGAGACTAGAGTAATGATTTTCAGCCTTACCTTTCCACTCACATACCACCTAAAGCAATCCTTTACCAATCACAGAGCACCGATGGCCTAGGGATTGTTGAAGGAGGATGAAACTTTAGGGGGATAGTTTGAAAAGCACTGTTTTAAATGGAATGAATGAATTGTTGCCAGAAAATGTTACAAACTTAACATTACTGCCTTAAAACAAATGTAATGATTACATTGTGAAGTTCTTTACTGAAAGAATGCACATACCTTCTGAAGGCATACAGGAGACAGCAGATGCTGGAATCTGGAGCTACAAACAATGTGCTGGAGGAACCCAATGGATCAAAATGGCTTTGACAAAGTGATCCAGCTCAAAATGTTGACAATTCTTTTTCTCCTATGGTTGCAACTTGGCCTGCTGAGTTCCTTCAGCAGATTGTCCTTTGCTACATATATTCTGAATGCCACTGAAACTCCGTATTAGCCATTATTTGCAACCCATTATTGAGTTGCAGGTTTGTTTTTATTGCACAAAGACAATTAGTAAAAAGTTAAAATTCCAGGTCCCCTTTAGTTGTACTTGAAAGATTTCATTTGGAAATACATTGATTACTTACTGAAACATGAAAGTCTGCAGACACTGTGCAGTAAAACCACAGAAATGCTGGAGGAACTCAGCCAATCTTTTCAGCGTCCAAAAAAAACAAAGATCTATTGCCGCTGTTTCAGGCCCGACCCTTTCTTCAACAAATAAGAATAATGAACTAGAAGCAGGATGTCTCAGAATTCAGACAATGCTGGCTGGGGGAGGAATCCAGACCAACAAAAGGTGGTAATTTGAAATGATAAGGGACTAGATAAAAATTGATCATGTTTGCGAGAAAGGAGACAGGGAAAAGGGAGAGAGACAGAGCTGGAGGAAGGAAAAGGGGGGAGGGGAGGGTTTTAATGAAAGCCAGAGAAGTTGATATTCATGCCATCTGGTTGGAGGGGGCCCAGTCAGAAGATGAGGAGATGTTCCTCCAATTGGCGAGTGGTCGCTGTCTGACAGTGCATGAGACCATGGATAGACATGTCAGCAAGAGAATGGGATGGGGAACTGAAATGGGTGGCTACTGGGAGATCAAGGCTATTGCAGCAGACATACCTGAGGTGCTTTAACAAAGTGATCTCCCAATCTGTGCCTAGTCTCTTCGATACAAAGAGATGACAACGGGAGCACTGGGTGCAGTAGATGACTCCCTGCAGATTCACAAGTGAAATATTGGTTCACTTTGGACTCTTTGGGGTCCCGAATGGCGGTGAGGGAGGAGGTGTGGGCACAAGTGGTCACAGGGGTAGGTCCCAAGAGGGCACTTGGTGGGGAAGGAGGAGATGATAAGGGAGTTACAGAGACTGGTAGGGGAAGAAAGTGGAATATGGGATCACGTAGTAGGTGGTGGAGATAGCAGAGGAAGATGTGTTGCTTGCGGTGGTAGGTGAGGACAGGAGGAATACTGTCCTTGTAGCACATGGGGGCAGAGGAGCCTGGGGAGATGTGTGGGTAATGAATGATAGGCGGGTGAGTGCCAAGTTGATGGTGGTAGTAGCAAAGCCACGTGGTTTGAAGAAGGAAGATGTCTCTGATGATCTGGCAAGGAAGTCCTCATCCTGGGAGCAGATGCAATGGAGACAGTGCCAATGATACATCACAAAACCAAGAGCAACTTTGGAGCTTTTGCACCTATACCGAAGTTCTTGGGTTAAGGTCAGCTGCTGCATAGTTCTCCTAGCTGTATACCAATGTTTGACTCCTCATGGAGTCCAGTAAGGAAGCAGAGCCTTTCTGCTGGCAATCCATCCAAACAAACAGTTTATCAATATCAATTTCAGCAAAATTTATTTCCACAAGAGATGTATCAGAAGGCTGCTCTGCTTTGCTAATGGAGGAAAAGGCAAGGAGAAAATAGCTGTTCCATAGAATCCCCAGGAACCTCATTGAGGCCACAATGAAATAGGCTGGTGCAGAGGAGACTTAATGGGTCAGTAGCAACCTCTTCACTCCTGTGAACAGAGCTTGCTTTAGGAAGGGTATCATGTATGAGGAATAAGATTATTACACAATAGATTCAAACAATACTTTGTCATTCTTGCTTCACCATTACAGATTATTAATTCCCCTTCATCATATACTTCACTATATATCTATAACTTCCTCCCATCTACCTAATTCCAGCAACATTCAACACTTCCTTCCATCACCCCATGCAGTAATACCAATTACTTCTGAGAGAATTATAGTCTGTAACTTTGGTGCTTGGGCCAATTAGTACAGTTTGTCAAACTGACTTTCATACACCATGATGGATGTTAGAAAGAGACTAGCAAAGATTGAAACTTCACAGTGAAACCTGGGCTCAGTGCTAATGAATGAATACATCACAGATACTGCACCACAGTCTTGGTATTGACTGAATTACACCTGATTATTTGTAGAATTGTACAACGTATTCAAATCAACCTTGATGAAGTTATTGGTTATAATTAGTGGAACATTTGTGAGTTGTCCAATGCTGATGTGCTGCAACTGATATGACAGGTTTTCTCCAACCCACCACCCTCACCCCATTCCCCTCCCACCCCACCGCATTGATTGGGATGAACTAGAGGAACAAGAAATAGCGTGACTCACGTGCTAACTCCTCCAAAAATACATCTTCAACTGTGAACATTTTCTGAAGTTTGAACTACTCCATGGAGTCTAATTTTTCCAGACTGTCTGGGCTTCAAGAATTGTGAACTGATTTCACATGTAAGGAGGTAATTTGAACTGCCCATTGAACCTGTGGCAGCTCTTTGAAGAAATCTCATTCATTTTTTTCATGCACACATATAGATTTCCCCTGAAGTATTTCTTTACTTCTCTTTTGAAAGTTATTGATGAGTTTCCTTTCAGCATCTTTTCAAGTAATGCACTCCAAATTTTAACTCTGTAAATATTCTCATATTGCCTTTAGTTCTTCTGCCAATTAACTTCAATCTCAGTCCTTCAACTATCTGTCTTTTTGTCAAGGGAAATAGTTTATTTTTAATAATTCCATCAAACACCTTCACGATTTTGAACACCTCTTTCTTTATGTCTTTGATCAAAGGCTTTTTAAATGAGCCCATACCAAAGTTATGGTCCAGGAATGATTTGTTGGTTTCATTCTGGACACATCTATCTTCCTCCACTTAGTAAAACATGAAACTCGAAAGACACTGTGGTTGAAGTAAAAACACACAATGCTGGAGAATCTCAGCAAGTCAAACAGGGTCCTTTATACAGCAACGGTAAAAATATGTTACCGATGTTTCAGACTTGAGCCCTTCATCAAGATATGGAAAAAGGTCAGCAGGCATCCGAGCAAAAGAGTAAGGATGGGGGGAGGTGTGGTCGCAAAAATAGAAGATGATAGGTGGAGAAGGGAGGGAGGGGACAGAAGGGATCAAGGAGAGAAGGGATGGGAAGGTGGGGAATTGGAAAGGGGGTAGGGAAGGAGGGAGGGGAAGAGAAGAGCTGGTTGGTAGAAAATGGGAAAGTTGATGTTAATGCCACCTGGTTGGAGAGTGTCCAGATGGCAAATTGGGTGTTGTTCCTCCAATTTGTGGATGATCTTGGTGGGATAGTACATAAGGCCTTGGACAGACATGTGAGAATGAGAGAGTGACACAGAACTGAAATGGATGGCTACTGGGAGATCTCTGCCACTGATGTGGACAGAGCGAAGCGATCTCCCAATCTGCGCCCTGTGTCTCCAATGTAGAGAAGGCCACAAAGGGAGCACCAGATGCAGTAAATCAGTCCTGCAGATACACAAATGAAGTGTGGCTTCACTTGAAAGGCCTGCTTGGAGCCACAGACCATGGTGAGGGGGAGGTGTGGGTGCAAGTGTTGCACCTCCTGCAGCCACAGAGGAAGGTGCTGGGGAGGGGGTGATTGGTGAGGAGTGATGAGTGCACGAGGGAGTCATGAAGGGAGCAGTCCCTAGGGAAGGCAGTGAGGAGAGGAAAGCGGAAGATGTTTCTGGTGGTGGGATCCTGTAGTAAGTGCTGGATGTTCCATTGGATAATGTGTTGGATGAGGAGGCTGGTGGGGTGGTAGGTGAGGATAAGGGGGACTCTTATGTTTGTTGCATCTGGGAGCAGGGGGGCAGGGCAGATGAGCAGAAAATGGAAGAGATGTGGATGAGGGCTGAGTTGATAGTGGAGGGAAAGCAGCATTTGCAGAAGAACACAGACATTGCTTCTGCCCCCTCCCTCCCTTCTCACCCATCACCTCCTGTCTTTGCAACCATATCTCCCACCCTTACTCTTTTGCTGGAATATCTGCCGACAATTTTTATACCTTGATGAAGGCCTCAAGCCCAAAGTGTCGGTTATGTATTTTTACCTTTGCAATATAAAGGACACAGTTTGACCTGCTGACTATTGTGTGTTTTCACTTCCTCCACTTAGATCTGTCAGGTCAGTACTGAAGCAATTATTGTGTTATTGATCTCCAAAACAATGCTAAAGAGAAAATAGGAATTTTGTAAATGATGGAAGTTAAAGCAAATGGTCTAAATGGATTGATTCAAATAAAATGAAAAGGAGTTAGGTTCTGGGAGAAAAATATTGTCATTTGGTAGATGACCTTCATATGTTTCAAATTCAAATGCTACAGTATTTGATCCATTTGTCATTTTTAGCATCTTGCTGAAAGGGAGTGTGTAAGAGCTGTTGAAAATTAAAGCAAGTAGAGATGCTGAAATCTGAAATAAAATAAGAAAATGTTGGAATGGTCACTCCATTGTTTTCATGGTGACATACTGTTTACAAAGCTTGACAAATGATTGAGAGTACACTGAAATGATGGAGGAACACAACTGGTCTCACAGTGTCGATTATTACCAACGTTTCAGGGCTGAGCCTTTCTTCAGGGTATAAGCAAAGAAACAGATTTCAGATTTAAGATTTATTGCTAGAGTACCGATATGTACATGCAGTACATGACATCATATACAACCCTAAGATTCTTTGTTGTTGGACAAGGCAGACTTACTACTTATTGGTAATGAAAACAGAACTATACACAGCCTATACATGTAAACAAATAAAGAACTATAAACAGATAATGAATGTAAACAAATGGACTGTGTGATAAAGAGAATTTTAAAAATCAATGAGTCCTTGATTGAATTTGTTGTTGAAGAGTCTGATAGTCTGGTAACTGAGGAGTCTGGTAACTGTTCGTGAACATGGTGGTAAAAATCTTGTGGCACCTATACCTTTTTCCTGATGGTAGAAATGAGAACAGAGTGTATGCTGTGTGGTGTGGATCCTTGGTGATTGCTACTACTGTCTGATGGCAGTGTTTCCTGTAGATGTTCTTGATAGTGGGATGGTAGTCATTTCCTGCAATGTCCTGGACTGTGTCCACTATCTTTTGAAGGGCTTTATACTCAGGGATATTAGTGTCTCCATAACAAATTGTGATGCAGACAGTGAGCACACTTTCCACCACAGATCTGTAGAAATTTGCCAGGGTTTCTGGTGTCATACCAAACTTTCGCAAACTCCTGAGAAAGTAGAGGCATTGATGTGCTTTCTTCACAATGTCTTTGTTGTGTAGGGTCCAGGAAACATCCTCCAAGATAGTGACTTCCAAGAACTTAAATTTTCTCACCCTCTCCACCTCTGACCCCCCAATGATCACTCGATTACATACCTCCAGCTTTCCCTTCCTGAAGTCAACAATCAGCTCCTTCGTTTTGGTGACATTGAGTACAAGGTTGTTGTTGGTGAACCATTCAGCCAAGTTTTCAGTTTCCCTCTTGTACCCCTTTATTTGTGCAACTCACTGCCATGGTATCGTCGGCAAATTTGTAGATGGTGTTATTTTCATTCTGAGCCACACAGTCATAAGTGTAATGTGAATAGAGCAGAGGGCTAAGAACGCTGCCCTGTGGTTCTCCGGTACTGATGGAGATTCTGGAGGAGATTTTCTTACCAATCCTCACTGATTGTGGCCTGGAGGTGAGGAAATCCATGATCCACACACACAGCAGCGTGTTAACTCCCAGGTCTTGGAGTTTGCTGATCAGTTTCGAGGGGATGATGGGGTTAAATGTCAAACTGTAGTCAATAAAGAGCATCCCGATTCTATACTGTCCAAGTGTTCTAGGGATTTGTGGAGAGCCAATGAGATGGCATCTGCTGTAGACCTGTTGCTAAATTAAGTGAACTGGAATGGATCTTTAAGATGCCAACATGCTTTTTGCTTATATCTTGAAGAAGGTCTCAGGCCCAAAATGTTGGGTTATCTCCTATGGACTCTGTGAGACTTTGTTCTATCTCTTCTCCAAATTAATGTTGCCTATTGTTCAACAGATGCAGCCTCAGCTGTTGACCATTCCAACATTTTCTGTTCTTATCACCTGAGTCTCTTCCAATTGTTAAGAAGACAAAACAAACTGCAGATGCTGGAGCCTAGAACAAAAAAAAATAGTTCTGGAAGAACTCAGTGGGCCAATCAGAATCTGTGGAGGAAAATGGTGTAAGTCAAGGTTTTAGATTGAAATGCAGGCTCCTAATTTAAAGTCTTGGCACAACTTTGGTTTCAACAGATATAATTAACCAAGTAAGTTTTTCCAGAATTCTGTTATTTCTTCTAAATGTTCATGGGCAGCTGATCTAACTAGTGTAATGCCCACAAATTCAATGAGGAGAAATTATAACCACCAATCAGTGTGGCTGAAATTTGGACAGATGCTGTACCTCATATAAGATGACTCTATATTAGCCGACCACTGGGAATTGCCACCTAAAATGTAGGTTTTGAGTTACACTCACTGTTTAAGACTACCCCAAGTCTGGCACTTACCGCTGGCCAATGCAATGATACTACTAGGCACATTTAATATATTAATTCACAATAGTTAAGAGTAAATTACCCAATAAAGATTTACATGTTATTTGCATCTTTTAATATAAATCTTTAACAAGCCATTTAAAGCCTGTGCAGAGCTGACAACAGTCAGTCTAGGGGATGGGCCCTGCAGAGAAATGTTGAGACTTCACTGTCAAGGTTCAGATTTTAAACTTGGCATATAAGATGACCCCTGGTTTTGGGGTGACTTTTTTAGTGATCAAGGACTGTTTTACATGTTGGTATATATAGTAGTTTAAGTATGGTAGATTCCCTCAAAGGGAAGGGCCTCTGCTTTAGGACTCAAGAGTAATTCTTGGTAATTTTCAGCACTAAGAGGTTAAATTATGAAGGAGACTTTCTACTTGACTACTGGGTTTTGAGTGTTGCACTGAACAGATGCTGAGACTCCTGAGCAAGGTTTAAATCCAGAAATATGAAAGTCTGCAGACACTGTGATTATAGTAAAAAAAACACAATGCTGGAGAAATTCAGCAGGTTACTCGGCTTTCGTTCCTCTCTCTGTCGGCATCAATGGTTGGTATCTCCCAGTGGCTAATCATTTCAATTTGCACCCTACTCCCATGCTCACATGACTGTCCATGGTCTCATGAACTGCCAAACCAAGTCCACGCATAAATTGGAGCAGCCACACCTAATATAATATCTGGGCACCCTCCAACTGAATGCCATTTACATCAACTCTCATTTCTGTTTGGCTACTCTCCAGACTCCCTCTCTTCCCCATTTCTCTGTTTCTTTTCCTCCAGCTCTTCTTCTTCCCCCTCCCCAACTTTCTCTCTTTTGTCACAGAGCCATCCCCAGCCCCTCCCCCTGTTTTTTCTCGTGCCCTCCCTCCCTTATCTACTTCTTTCCTGTGGGCCTGTGTGCCTCTCCCAGTCCCAGCCCCTATTCCCCTATTCCCCATCATTTTATTCAGGTGCCTACCAAGATTTTACTCCTACTTTGATAAAATGGCTGAGGCCGAAAATGTTGGTTATCTATCTTTATATTTGTTCCAAAAGATGGTGTTTGGCCTGCTGAGTTTCTCCAGCATTGTGTTTTTTTTTTCCTTTAATCCAGATGATAGGTTTCACAATCAAATATTTGGGTATTTTATGTTTAGTGTAGATTCATGCAGCAGAATGCAACCCAGAATCACGTTCTTTTCCTGCACTCTGTTCACTATGCCTTGAAATATGTCTTTAAGGAACTCCAAATTTAACTGTTTCTTATAATTTTAATCTGAATGCAGGGGGAGAGTTTGAGATTGTTGACCATTTATTTAATTTGCTCTGAAATCTACCTTCACAGTATGTCACCTTCCTGATTTTTTTTTCTGTTATATTCAACCCTGCATAATCTGCAAATTCTCCAACTAGTTATCTGCAGACCACTTTGATGTGATTTTTTTTCATATTTATAATAATTCTCAACTACAATTATGATTTTCTAGTCAACCATTCAGATTTCAGAGCTATCTAATGCTTTTCTTGTCCTTGGGTCTGTGCCACAAACTTCAGAATCATTCAGATTTAACAACCAACAGTAGGAAAGTGTGTCTCATCGAGGGCCAAGGCGACATCCACAGGGTTGAGAGGAGAGAAAAGGATACCTGTTGGAAGTCTGATTAGAGCCTGGTTTTGAGCAGATAGTGATTAATCGGAGGATAGATGGTCAGGTGGGGGTGGTGATCAAGGACTCCATCAAAGTCATTATTAACATTATGTTATTGGGACGAGTGTCTTGGACCCAACATTGTGTAAAGAATTTTGGACATTCAGATGAATATTTTGAAAAGGCTGGTTTGGCCATAACAAGAGTAATGTGTCCCTTCTGGACACTCCACTTTAATAAATATATGTACAATTTTGAGACGTTGGGGAAGAGATTTTGTGAGTGTTCTTAGATGATGCTGATATGAAAAATTGGCAAAAGTGAATGTATTTGATTAATGAGAAACCATCATCCCCTCGCTCCTGGTCCGCAAGTTTCAAAATCTGGGCCTCTTTAGCTCACTCTGCAACGAGATCCTCAGCTTCCTCATTGGAAGACCCAGTCAGTGCAGATCGGTAACAACATCTGCACATCACTGACAATCAACGCAGGCACACCTCAAGGATGCGTGCTTAGCCCACTGCTCTACCCTCTTTACACCCTTGACTCTGTGGCCAGTCACAATACCAATGCCATCTACAAATGTATTGATGACAGCACAGTAGTCAGCCCAATGACACACAGCAACGAGGAAGTGTTCAGGAGGGAGATAGATCAGCTCGTTGAGTGGTGTCACAGCAATAATCATGCGCTCAACATCAGTAACACTGACGAATTGATTGTGGACTTCAGGAAGGCAAAGTCAGGAGAATACAATCATTCCTCAGTTGAGAAGTCAGCAATGGAGAAGGTAAGAAACTTCAAATTCCTGGGTGTCAACATCTCTGAAGACCTATCCTGGGACCATCATTTTGATACAATCATGAAGAATGCATGCCAGCGGCTATATTTTGTTAGGAATTTGCAGAGATTTGGTATGTCAGCAAAGACTCTTGTTATGGGCACAGATGATCCTAAAACCAAACAGCAAGACAAATGGTTGCTAAAACAAAAGTTACTTTTAATTTTCTTTAAACATAAAAACAGGATCAATCTTTGACTTATTACCATCTAACTTAACTTAACCTAGCTTAACCCCCTTCTAATTCTAAGTGCATTTAATGTGTATGCAAAAAAAAGGTTATTTGATACTGTCTAATCTCGCTTTTCACTCCTCCAAGTTCACCGGTATCAGGCAATTCTTATATGCTCTGCACAGAATTTAACATTTATGAAATTCACCAGGCTTTTGTGCTTGAAAGGTAAATAGTTACCACTCAGAAGGTTCTTGTCAGTTTTCAGAGAGAGATTTGCTGCTCATTGGACATAAACTGATTCCTTTCGATCAGCCACGTCACTGTCTTGCCGAAGAAACTTACCCCATCAGGGTTTTCCAGGTGATAACCTCTTTCTTTCAGGTCACCGGACCCGATCTTCATCTGCTGCTTTCTAAAACAATAATCCACTACTCCACAGCATGTCCAATTAACACCTACTTGTGAAGTCTCTATAGGCATTCTTCAAAGATTTTGCAAAGGCACTCAGAGCCTGGACTGTCTGGCTTGTGCCAAGCTCTTGCATTTTAAATGAGATCTGTTTTGAAGTGTTTTTGCCTTTTTGGTATTTTTCTTAAAGTCTCTTCTTTCTTCTTCCAATCTCTTACCAACTTCTCATGCACATCAAATTTTCTTGTATCAGAACAATTGTTGTTTTTTTTTGGCCATTCCTATCACTTTCAACTTAAAGCTTGCTTCATCTTTTCATCGGGTGCTGCATTATTTTGATGGACCCTCCACGATAGCAATCACCTTCAGCCAACATCCAGCAGAGCAATCTGCGTGATGTATGAGAGTCGACGTATATACCAGTCAATGGCCTATCTTAGGCAACACAACTTTTACACTGGTCAGTGGGGCACCTCAGGCAGCCAGAAAATCAGGGTTGACTTATAAATTGGATATCCCATAAAAGTCTTAAAATGAAGCTGAAAAGGAGGGGGGAGGGGGGTGGTGTTGGTTGACATATGCTGGTCAGGTTATATGCCTAATATACTGTATTTTTTTAAAAAACTTGCGACGTCATGTCGCTGCTGAATTTTTTTCACGAAATAGAGCATTTCAGTTAAGTGGTTTTTGGATAATGAGAAATGTACTGTATTTTCCACTAGTTCTTGTGCTTACCTCATCTATTATATTATTAAAAATTCATCAACTTTGTGAGTTTTCTAAAAAGTTGCTATTGGATAATATACTTAAACATATAAGAGCTAAAGGCTAAATTCTTAAAGTAATAGTTTTCAAAGCATGTTTGTTGTTTTGATTTAATTTCCATTGATATTTCAAAATACTTGGAAGTATTTAAATTGAACTTGTAATGAAAAAACCTCTAATTCCTCTTGCTGAGGTCAAAAGAAAATAGCATAGAATAGAAATTAGATTTGAAACTGCTGTCATATTGGAAAGTGAGTGTGAGACACCAAAGCTGCCATTGAGGGAACAGGGAAATTAGTTGGAGAGGGGAAGGTAAATTGGAGAAGGGTTAAATTGTACAGGGTTGGTTAATGCTATGGAATGGGGCAATTGGGCTCCAGGCATAATGGTCTCCTTCCGCAGAAGGAAATGCAGCCATCTTTATCAGTGCTTCCAGTCCACTAAAGGGCAGGGCCAATTAATTAATATGGGGGAGCCAGTGGATATAAAAATAATATCCCAATGTTGTCCATTTAATGGTCCCAAATATACTACATAATTTGTTTCATGCAAAACTGTGATTCAATAATGAAGGTCATAGATTAATGTCAGAAAAATGTTTCACACACGCTGATGACATGGCATATGACCAAACCAGTAGAACCAGTTACTGCTTGCTGTCCTGCCAACTCACTGGCCCTTCAGCCTTGTTTGAGTGAGAGGGGATGTACAGGCTGGGTACAGAACAGTACCTGCAGGAAGCATGTACTTTGCACAGAAGGACCACAGGAACTGCCAGGATTAGAGCCATGTATACCCACAGTAGGTACCAAGGGAGGATACTACATTTTCCCTGCAAATAGGTATTTTCCTTCTGGTTGCTCTGGTTCCCTCTCACCTCAGTTTAGTACTTTAATTAACTAATGTAAATTGCCATTAAGGTGCAGGTGATTGGTAAAATCCAGTGGAGTTGATAGGAATATCAGGCGAATAAAATGGGATGAGTGAAAATGATCCCTTGGCTTGACTAACACATGGCAGATGGACTTTTGGAAATCTTCAAAAGGCAATTGCCAATGCAGTTATTGTTGCAATTAATTCTGCTGTCCAAGTGGATATTTCTGAATTATCAAGATGAAATGGAAAAGTGAAACAAGGAATAGCAGCTGGAATTTCACTCAGGCGTGAGGGATTATACTTTAGTAGGTTAAAGCAGGCAGGACCCTGGAGAGTGCTGTGGAACAGAGAGGTTTAGGGATACAAGTACATTGTTCTTTGAAAGAGACAACATTAGTAGACTGAATGGTGAAGACGACATTTGCTTTCATCAGTATAGGAGCAAGGCCGTCTTTTTACAATTATACAAGAAGTTGGTGAGACCACACTTGGAGCACTGTCTGCAGTGTTGGTCACTCAGCTTTAGGAAATATATCATTCATCTGGGAGGAGTGCAGAAGAGATTCATGAGAATGTTGTTGGGACTTACAGGTTTGAATTATAAGGAGAAGCTGGATAGACTATGACTTCCCTTTAGCTGAAGGGATACCTTACAGGGCAGTGGTTCTCAACCTTTTTTCTCTCTACTCACATACCACTTTAAGTATTCCCTATGCCACAGGTACTGTGTGATTAGTAAGGGATTGCTTAAGGTGGTATGAAGGTGGAAAGAAAAAGTTTGAAAACCACTGTATTAATCGTACTTAATTGATTCGTTATGTGCATGGTTTCATAACTCCAAAGGAAATGGGCAATGACAATTTTTCTCAAGCAAAATAATTCAGTCTAGATCAATGGTTCTCAACCTTCCTTTCTCACTTACATACCACCTCAAGCAATCCCTTACTAATCAGAGAACACCGATGGCAAAGGGATTATTTAAAGTGGTATGTGAGTGGGAAGAAAAAGGTTGAGAACCACTGTTATGGGGTTTATAAATCATGAGGTGCAGAGATAAGTAGTCATAGTCTTTTTCCAAGGATATTTGAATTTGAAACAAGAGGGCATAGATTTAAGATGAGAAGGGAGAGAGTTAAGAGGGCACTTTTATCACGGTGGGTGAGGTGAGCATTTGGAACAAGCTGCATAGGAAGTGTAGACACAGGCATAATAATTATGTTTAAAAGATATTTAAAGAGGTACATGGAGAGAAACAATTCAGAGGAATACTCGAGTTGAGGCTATAGTTTTAAAAATAGTTGAGTTCAGGCAGGTGTGGAGTTTGACATTGTTAATCCTAGTGCTGGCATAGTCCAGTGGTCAATTTAGTCAAATTTGATATCAGAATTGACCACAAACCATTCATTTGCAGATAGTTGCCAGGTAAATTAATGAATGATTTGCTTTGGAATGGATTTTTGTGGGTGATTGAAGACAATGGGTTTGTTTTTCCCACTAGCTATAAAAATCTTGAGGTTCAAGGTGTATGAGTCAGATTATTAATGCTAATAATTATGTTTATTGTCATATACTTTGTGCAATGAAATTCTGATTGCTGCAGCTGAGCGGGTGCTTTGTAAAGAAGAAAAAATATTTACAATTGTATACCTTAAATTAAATTTTAAAAAAGATAATAAATACAAAGGATGGAGGGTTAACAAATATTCACATTTACCAGAGTGCAAAAAAAACAGCAAAAAAAGAATGGAACAGAAACTGAACAGGCATCTAGAATGATTAATGCAATTAGAAAAAAATTCAAAGACAACATATAAACCACAGGAAATTAATGAGGTTTTTTAAGTTTTATCAAAATTTATATACTTCCGAGGGTACTCAAGATATGGACCAGATTGAGTCTTTTTTTTAATCTAATCTGAGGACTAGACCTCTCCTTATCTATAATTGTCTTGTAACTAATTGCATTATGATCACTGGATCCAAATGTTCTCTACCACATACTTCTGCCCTGTCTCATTCCCTCATGAGATCTAGTATTGCCCTCTCTCTAGTTGGTACCTTGATTTAGGAAACTTTCCTGGGCACATTTGACAAACTCTTAGCATTTTTCACATGTTCTCTGAGAAAAGCAAAGAAGTAAAGTGGAGGATGTTTAGAGACCACTTGCACAGGGTTCTGGATAGATCAGGGAAAAGATCTTCCGAATGAGATAGTTGTATCACGGTCCCTTCTGTCATTTCAGAGAAGGTTGGATGTGTACATGGAGGTGAGGAGGGGGGGGTGGGGTTGGAGGGCTTTTGGCAGAGAGCAGGAGGTTTGAGCTAGTGGAATTGTTCTATTGAACCGGTGCGGACTCGAAAGGGCGACATGGCCTGTTTCCGCTCCGTGAATGGTTATATGGTTATATGGTTAAATGCAATTTAAGTTGGCTGCTACAATTCTAATTGCATGAAAGGTATTCCTGATGGAAGTAACAGGCAGATGTTTATAGATAACAATTCAAATTCAAATTTGAAATAACTTTGATGCTGAAATCTGAAATAAAATCAGTAATGCTGTTTCTTTATCCACAGACACTACCTGAGCTGCTATGTGCTTCCAGCATTTTCCGTTTTAATTTTAGAAATAATGAGCCCAGTATTTTCCTGGTTTTGTTTACGTGGAGAGAAGTACACAGAAACACTGTATTACGGATGAATCTCATCACTGAATTTTTCTTTTTTTTGAGCTACAGCTGCATTGCGCTGAGTGAGTTCTTGACTTTAGAAATTTGTACTCATCTATTTCTGCTAATCAAGCAAGGAGCTTTTTCATTTCACTGTGGCTTGCAAAGTTTAATCAATTGTTCTGTCAGTTTTGTTCATTTGTATTTTGCTTTCCTTGAATTTTCTGAATAGTCATTTGCTTCAGTTGTGAAACTCCCTTTAAATGCCCTATTCATTCTAATGCTCTCCTCTGCTGGTGGTAGAGTCTTGAGTTGTCTTCTATTAATTTATTTTTTTCTTCTTTCTCTTTTTCTTTGGCTTGGCTTCGCGGACGAAGATTTATGGAGGGGGTAAAAGTCCACGTCAGCTGCAGGCTCGTTTGTGGCTGACAAGTCCGATGCGGGACAGGCAGACACGGTTGCAGCGGCTGCAGGAGAAAATTGGTTGGTTGGGGTTGGGTGTTGGGTTTTCCCTCCTTTGCCTTTTGTCAGTGAGGTGGGCTCTGCGGTCTTATTTCTAAGCTAATTTCTAAGCTCTGAGTAAATGTACAAAATATATTAGTTACACCAGGGTGCTCTATATTACATAATAGCTGAGATACCTATTTCAGATGAGTCTTACTGGAAAGTAATAGAATTGATTATGTGATTCCAACAATCAGATACCCTGAACTCTTTGACAGGTTATTTGAATTGAAAGTGGAAACAATGTGGAATCTTTGCAGTCATTTTTTTACTTCACTGATTTCAGATTTGGAATCAGATCTATTTTTCAGTATGTTTAATTTAATTATGAATTACTAAAGCTGCCTGTTGTGTGGTTTTCACAAAGCTCAGAATTATAATATTGTCATGAACATTTGTTGTTTTGTAGCTGCAGAATTGTGCATTACATGCGCAAAATTGTTTTAAATTACAACTTGTAAGTACAATATTTAAAAATAAATAATTAGTGCATGTAAAGCGCGTCTGAAGAACCAAAGACTTGTTGATCCAAACCAAGGCTTTTATTAACTAAAAGACTGGAGCATATCACATGTAGGTCGACCAGTCCAGAATGACCTGGTCTGGCTAGGAGCAATTCTTTAAGACCTGCCAGTAGGTGTTGCTACGGTCTCAGCCAATCACAGTCATTCTACACTACAATCTGTACATATACACATTGGTGGTAGAATCTGTACTATCACATTTACCCCTTCTTTGAGAACTGACCCCGGGGTGGATAGACGGCGGTTAAAAAAAAGAAGAAAAAAAAGAAAAAAGAAAGGAAGAAAAAAAAAAGAAAAGAACAAAAAAGGGCCCAGTGGAGGTTAGGGGCTGTACCAGTCAGGGGGCCTGACTGCTGTGGTGCCGGGATTGGGGTCGCTGGAGTCATGTCGCTGGCAGGCTCGTAGGGTGCTGCCACTGCTTCGCTCAATTCCCCAATGGCATTGTCTGGCCTGAGCTGGTGGGGTGGTGCTAGTCCCTCTGTTCAAGCACATGACCTGGGGGAGAAGGAATTGGGGGGGGTTGGGTTGAAAGCATTGGTGTGCCTGATCTGGCTTGGGCTAGGTCCCTTACCAAGACTGTGTCCTCCCACCTGTCCAGGTACTCAATGTAGGCATAATGCAGGTTCGCATGGAGCAGAGTCAATCGGTCAACCAAGGGGTCATTCTTTGAGTACCGGACGTGTCATCGAAGGAGGACCGGCCCAGGAACCATGAGCCACGCTGGTATGGTTGTTCCTGATTCGGATTTCCTCAGGAAAGAGAACATCCTTTCATGGGGGGTGGCATTGGTCGCGGTGCATAGGAGGGAGCGGATGGACTGTAGGGCACTAGTGAGCATGTCCTGCCTGCGAGAGGTGGGGAGACCTTTGGACCAGAGGGCAAGCGTAACTGCTTTCCAGACGATGGCATTCTCTCTTTCGATTTTCCCATTACCGCGTGGGTCATAGCTGGCGGTCCTGCTTGAAGCAATACCACGCTCCAAAAGGTACTGCCGCAGCTCTGTGCTCATAAATGAGGACCCCCTGTCACTGTGGATGTAACTGGGGAACCGGAAGATGGCGAAGATGCTATGCAGGGTCTCTATGACTGAGGAGGCAGTCATGTCTGAGCAGGGCACAGCGAACGGGAAGCGGGAGTACTCGTCAATGGCCGTAAGGATGTAGGTATTATGGTTGGTCGATGGTAGGGGCCCCTTGAAGTCCATGCTGAGATGCTCAAAGGGGTGGGTGGCTTTGATGATGTGGGTGTTCTCTGGACGGAAGAAGTGGGGCTTGCACTCAGCGTACACCGGGCAGGCTCAGGCCATGGAACGAATCTCCTCGACCGTGTAGGGCAGGTTGCGAGCTTTGACAAAGTGTGCAAACCTAGTGACCCCTGGATGACAGAGCACCTCATGGAGTCTCTGCAGCCTGTCCAGTTGTATGTTGGTGCAAGTCCCCCTGGAGAGTGCATCTGGCGGGTTGTTGAGTTTACCAGGCGGATACAGTATGTCATAATTAAAGGTGGAGATCTCAATTCTCCACCTGGCAATTTTGTCATTCTTGATCTTACCTCGCTGGGTATTGCTAAACATGAAGGAGAAGGAGACCGTGCATTGGTCGGTCAGCAGTGTAAAGCGCCTGCCAGTGAGGTAGTGTCTCCAATGACGTACTGCTTCAACTATGGCCTGGACCTCCTTCTTGACAGAGGAATGTCGGCTCACAGACCCCAGCGGGTTCTGGAGAAGAAGGCTACCGGCCAGCCGGCCTGGTTCAAAGTGGCTGCCAGTGCAAAGTCAGACGCATCGCTCTCGACTTGGAACGGGATGGACTCGTTGATGGCGTGCAGCGTTGCAGCAGCGATATCCAATTTGATGCGGTCGAAGGCCACTCTGGCTTCGGTTGACAGGGAGAAGGAATGAGTGACCATGCCTTGTCTGCATATTGTGGAACCCATTGGGCATAGTAGGAGAAAAAGCCCAGGCAGCATCTGAGTGCCTTCTAGGTGTGGGGGGAGGGGATGCATGCGGTCAGGGTCTGGCATTACCACCCCATTCTCCACCACACAACCTAGAATTGTGAGCCGAGTGGTCCAGAAGACACACTTGTTGAAATTGTAGGTCAAGTTCAGCCGATTTGCAGTCTGAAAAAATTTCTCAAGGTTGGCATCATGATCCTCCGTATCATGGCTGCGGATGGTGACATTGTCCAGATATGGGAAAGTAGCAGTTAGCACATTCTGGTCCATTTCCCGCTGGAAGACCCTTTGTGACCCCAAAGGGTATCCTGAGGAATTGATACAGCTGCCCATTCTCTTCAAAGGCCATGAAAGGTCGGTCTTCTTGGTGGATCGGGAGCTGGTGATAGGCCGAACGCAAGTCAATGATGGAGAATACATGGTATTGGGTGATCTGATTCACCACATCTGTGATCTGTGGAAGGGGGTACGCATCCAGAAGCGTGAAGTGGTTGATTGTCTGGCTGTAGTCAACCACCATCCCCGGCTTCTCCCCGTTTTTAACAACCACCACCTGGGCCCTCCAGGGACTCGAGCTAGGTTCGATAATGCCCTCGTCCAGCAGTCTGTGCACCTTGCCTGTGATAAATTTTCTGTGTTCATAACTATATTGCTTGCTTTTGGTGGCCACAGGCTTCCAGCCAGGGGTGAGGTTTGCGAAGAGCGCTAGCGGAGCAACATGGAGGGTGGAGAGGCTACAGGTGAGGCCCTGGAGTGTGGGGGCGGGTGGCTCGGGCTGCCGCTGGCAGGAGGCTTCCAGGGTGTAGTGGTTACAGACAGAGAATGGAGCATGAGGCCCCCCAAAGTGTAGGGAAATGCTTTGAAACTCGAACTGAAAATCCAGTCCCAGCTTTGCAGAGGCGCACAATTGGGGAAGGACTAATAATTTGAATGCTGTGATGCCCTGGACTTTCAGGGTCGCCATGCAATGCCCCATTTCCCCAGTTGAGTGTGAACTGGTTCCCAATTAAATCCTCTGGGCAGTGGGGAGAATAGCCAGTCCACAACGGTGGGCCAGGTCTGGGTGGACATAACTGTCAGTTGACCCCGAGTCAAATAAGCAATTGGTATAATGTCCATGCACTTTAATCAGTTCCATTGCTTTTGTGAGGGGATGGGGGAAGTCCTGGTCGAAGGTTACTGATGCAGAGACTTGTAATGGGGACAGTGGAGTCCTGCGTGATGACATCAAGCAACGTGTGCCTGATGACATCATGCAAACAGTTGGGCCTGAAGAGACAGCATCGAGGAGTTGGTGTTGCTGCCTGCAGCCTGCTGGGGGTGTCGACCAGCCAACGGTAAGTGTTGGGGGTCGCTACTTGCTGTCGGCGGTGAGGCGGTCAGTCGGGCAGTCGTCGATGGTCGCGGTGGTGGATACCAGGTCAGTAGCGTCAGTCACAGTGCCGTGTCCCTGGTCGGCAGTGGTGGCGTGTCCCTGGTCGGTAGCGGCAGCGGCAGTGGCCATTGAGGTCGGGGCTGGGGCCTGGTTGGATGTTGCTTCATGTGGGAGGGTGAACGTCATTGCGGAAAGGGTGGGTTGTACCTTCCGCGCTCGGCGTCTGCCCCATTATTTCAGGAGCTGCTGCACGGTGGAGACCTTGCTCTCATTGGACGAGAGCTCTGAGGAAGAAGTGTTCGAATGGGAGGGTGGCGGTTGGGTTTCACACGAGCCACTGTGTTTGATGGCGGCCATTTTGTAGTAACTGACTACAGCAAAGTGGCCATTTTTAAGGCACTTCTGGCACCTGGCTTTTCTTGCCAGGCACTGGGACCTGCTGTGCTTGTTCCTCCCTCAGAAATAACACTTTAGAGTTGCATCGGGTAATGTAACGGCAGCCGACAGGTGTGCCGGGGGGTAGTAGGGTAGAGGGAGGGCATCCTACTCACATCAGAGTGTGGGATCCAGCCCCGAGAGTACACATCCATACTTAAGACCGCAGCTTCCATTGTCTCTGTGATCCGGATCCGGATCACATCCTCTAGGATTTCTTCCCCGTGCTCTAGCAGGCGCTGCCTGCCTCATTCGATCGAACTCCGGCCACATAGGCATCCCAAATGAGATCGTCTGTGGTCTCCGCAGCAGTTCTGTCTGTGCAGGCACAGTCTCTGCCCATTGCTTATAGTGCCTGAATATAAGCTCTACAGGACTCACCGGGCTGTTGCTTCTTTGTTGCAATTTTGTACTGAGCATAGACCCTGTTCACCGGTCACTCGTAGAGCCCTTTCAGCACCTTCATGGCTGCGGCATAAGTGGTCACAACCTGGATGCTCTGATAGACTCTCGGGGACACCATAGTCATCAATATTAGTAGTCAATGGGTGTCCTCTTATCATGGTAGGGTCAGAGAGCTGTAAGTATGTTTCGAAGCATCTCACCCAGTCCTTAAAGTCATTCAAGGCTGTAGCTGACTGTGGGTCAATGTCGAGGCGTTCCATTCCTTCAAAACTTTTTAGTTAATAAAATTGTAGAGTGCGTCGAAAGAACCAAAGACTTGTTGATCCAAACCAAGGCTTTTATTAACTAAAAGACCAGAGCATATCACATGCAGGTTGACCAGTTCAGAATGACCTCGTATAGCTAGGAGCAATTCTTTAAGACCTGCCAGTAGGTGTGGCTACGGTCTCAGCCAATCACAGTCATCCTACACTACAATCTGTACGCATACACATTGGTGATAGAATCTGTACTATCACAGCGCAAAAAAGAGAAAAAACAAAGTGAGGTAGTATCTATGGTTCATTGTCCATTCATAAATTTGATGGAGGATGGGAAGAGCTGTTTTGGTACCATTGGGCATTCATCTTTAGGCTTCTGTACCTCCTTCCTGATGGTAACAGGGAGGAAAAGGCATGGCCTAGATAGTGAGGGCTGTTGATTATAGAGGTTTCTTTCTTGAGACACCAGCTCTTAAAGAGGTTTTTAATGGAGTGAAGACTTAATGCCCATGATGGGGTTGGCCGAGTTTACACCCCTCTGCAGCCGTTTCCTTTCCTGTGCATTGGCACCTTCATACCAGATGGTGATGCAACCAGTCAGAATGCTCCCCTTGGTACATCTATAGAAATTTGCAAAAGTCTTTTGTGACATACCATATCTCCTCAAACAAATTATAGCCACTGGCATGCCTTCTTCATGATTGCATTGACATGATGGCCCCAGATAAGATCTTCGGAGATGTTAACACCCAGGAATTTGAAATTCTTTACCTTATCCACTCCTGACCCCTTGATTAGAACTGGTTTATATTCTCCTCATTTTCCCTTCCTGAAGTCCACAATCATTTCCTTAGTTTTGCTAACAATGAGTGCAAGATTGCTGTTGTGACCCTAACCCTAACCCTACTAAACCAGCTGATCTGTCGTACTGCTGCAAAGTTTTCTGATGTCATAAATGAAGAAGTCTAGTAATTATAAAATAATCTATTCAAAAAATAGACTAAAGTAATTATAAGTACTTCAGAAAAAAGCTATTGATCTTCAGTTAATATTGCCCTGCACACATTTTAATTTATATTTACAAAGGTTATTAGTACTAGCTGGGAGCCAATGTGGCCAATAGGCTGATAGAGTGGAAGACTTTAGACTCCTGGGCACCAAAATTCATCAAGGTAATATTTGCAAAACAAATAAATTCATACTCTATTGATGTTGCATGCAGAGAAATGCTGGCAAGAATCTAGTAGGACAGAATAAGGACTGTCTGAAGGGATTCATAAGAAATACAACATAATCTAGGAATCAAAGCCATTTGTGCAAGTTTTCTGCATGAATTACACATAAAAATAATTCTATCTGGGCCAGGATTGCTTCAAGGTGAAATAGTGTATGTTGGGGGGACTGAAGTTGGTAAAGAGGCAAAAGATCTTTATTGTACATGACAAGCAGCTATTCTCTTGATGACCCTTTAAATTTCATTGAGTGTTAATATTTTTAAGTACTGTTACGTGTGACAGTTTATGTTATATTTTATATTATATATAGATATGTTTTAAAAGAGATAAATTGTAGCAGGTTTTTTAGTGTAGGTCACATACAAACACTTCAAAACAGAGCTCATTTAAAATGCTAGAGCTTGGGTCAACCCAGACAGTCCAGGCTCTGGATGCCTTTGCAAAAACTTTGAAGAATGCCTATAAAGACTTCACAAGTAGGTGTTATTTGGACATGCTGTGGAGTAATTGATTATTGTTTTGGAAAGCAACTAGATGAAGGAACTTGGAAGATTAGGCCCAGAGCCTCAGTCTGAGTGCAGTTGGCTGTTCTAAGAGATAATGTGGATTTCTCTGAGTGAGTGAGAGGGAGGGAGAGAGAATTCAGTTCTGCAGTTATACAGTTCAGCAGTAGCAGCTGAGACTGGAACAGGACAAGTTGGCAAGCTTGTGGAAAAACCCCATTTTGAAGACAGGTTGTGAGTTCTTAGTTCAGCCTGGTCAAAGCCCTTGTGGTCCATACAGGAGGAGAGGACTGGCTGCATAATGTTCCAATTGAAATAGGGAAACAGAAAATGAATTCTGTGGTGACCTGAAAGAAAGAGGTTATCATTTGGAAAAGCCTGATGGGGCAAGGTTCTTCGGGAAGACACTGATTGGAAAGAATCAATTTGTGTCCAACGAGCAACAAATCTCTTTCTGAAAACCAACAAGAACCTACCTGAGTGGTAACTATTTATCTTTCGTACCAAAGCCTGGTGAACTTAACATAAATGTTAAATTCTGTGCACAGTATAAGAATTGCCTGATACCGGGAACTTGGAGGAGTGAGAAGTGAGATTGGACTGTGAATCAAATAACTTTTTTTGAACTTATTATATACACATGCACTTAGAATTAGAAGGGAGTTAAGTTAGGTTAAGATAATAGTAATAAGTTAAATTTTGATCCTGTTTTCATGTAATTAAAAGCAAGTTTTGTTTAGGTAACCAGTTGTTTTGGTGAATTTCTATTGCTGTTGGGTTTTGGGGTCCTCTGGGCTCATAACATATGTCACAGTCCAGCAACAATAGAAATTCACCAAGACCATGTTATTTCTAAAGCAATTTTTTAAATTAATAATTACTAATAATATAACATTTTACTTAACTTTAAACTTAACCCCAACTATACATATATATATGTGTGTGTGTGTGTGTGTGTGTGTGTGTGTGTGTGTGTGAAAATTACCCAAACCATTACAGCTTAGGCACAATTCTGTCAAGTCAGTTCAAAGTTCAGTCTTAGAAATCTAAGGTTAAGTCCCACAACCTTTAAACTGAGGTTCAGAAGTATGACTCTCAAAACTCACAAATCCTTGTTGAGTTGATTCCAGATTCTTTTCATGCAAATAGTTCTCACAACTCCCCTTTTCCTTGTAGGGGAAATGAAATGTGTGACTTCGAAAATGCTTCCAAGACTCTGGAAAGGGTAAGACAAAATGACCATCAGAATGGTCACAATCCAATGAACAATTCTCCTGCTTCTTTTACCCAGATATGGGTCAATCGAAAATGACCATTACAATGATCATTGTTGCCCTGTCCATTTCACACAGTCACATCATTTCTGTCTCTTGCAGTTCTCTGGTAACTTATTAATCAAACTTGCTTCTTCAAGTGTCTCAATCACATGACTTGCTTGATCAATACTAAAATCTGTTTCTGTTTCAATTTCCCAAAAACGGACTTGTAAGCAGATGACTTCCTCTCAATACATGTCTTTTCCTTGGGTAAACAATCCATTGTTCTAGTTCTTAATTGAGAGCATTATCTTTGTTCATGGTTTTGACTCAGGTCACCTAAGGGTGCCAAGCTGTCTGGAAATGTTATGAACTCTGTTTGGATCCTGTTTTAACTCCCAAAGTAACACTCATTAAAAAATAACAGAAGTTTGCAACAGTACAGAAGTTAAAACAGGTGATTAAACAGAATTGCACTAATTCCAATGTCACTGTTTACTTCAGTATTTTGAGGCTGACAACATATTAACAATGGGAATAAATTGTAACTGACAAAGCACCTCTCAATGTTCAGACATCTTTATTGGGACAAATTAATTCTCATAGATGGTATAAAACCTTCTGAGGACAGAGAACTAACACCTGAAATTATACAATACACAAATTGTTGGAAGAACTTAGCACGTTAGGCAACATCCATAGAAGGCAATAGAGAGTTTAACACCCAAACTTAGTGTTGTTGGGTCTGACTCCTTGGGTACAAATTATCGATGAACAGAGCAATTATAACCATGCATGATGTGCTAAGTAATAGATTCCTTAATCTCTATCATTATGCAAATTAACTAAGCTAAAGGTATCTGAAGCCAAGTTTGATGTGGGCCAATTAACATAACCCCATGGTCTTATGTTTAGCTGATACATTATTGGTCATGTCAGTTTATAAACCAGATGTCCTGAATAGCTCCCCCCTGCTAGGGGAAAGTAGCCTGTGCTCTGCAAATAGCATTGTTGGTTCCAAAGCTCTTTTTCATTTCGATGTATTTTTTCTTTTAATATATATTGAAACAGTTTTTATCAAGAATGTTTCTCATTTGTATTAATGTCTCTGATATCCACATTATTCCATAATTCTTGAATAATCCCTAACAGTGCACATATGTACATAATCACGGCCATTTCATCCTGTTGTTGTTTTCCAGATGTAATTTGCAATCAAAATGTTATCTCAGGTCATGTTTCTCTCTTGTAATGACAGAAATTGGAGCTTTTGTGCAACTTATGATATTCACCCAATCACACACTAAAATGAAACTGCAGAATGCCCATTACCAGTCTGAGCAATGGATTGAAGATTTCAGGTATGGGAGCAAGGCACTCAGTTCCTTGAACTCATTTCACCCTAATACTGATATAGAAATTTTGAACATCTTTGTATATTGTTTGAGAAATTTCTCCATGCTTGACTGCAAATTTTAAAGTGATCACACTAAATTTATTATTTCAAATACACTCAGAATTCATCCATTCAGTCTCTTTCTAAAGTAGTTGGTCTGTTTGTTTAGCATTATAACCATACAAGTAGCCACATATTGCTGCTGAACAGGTACTTTGTAAAATAAATCAACTACAATGGTATAATTAATTGAATTAAAAAGAGACAATAAATAAGGTTGCAACCTTCAGCAGTCAGAATACTTTCCACAGTGCACATGTAGAAGTTGATGGAGTATTCAATGACATGTCAAATCTCCTCAGACCTCTTAGAAAACAAAGGTGTAGGTGTGTCTTCTTCACAGTTGTCTCATTGTGACAACTCTAGGAGAGGTCTTCCAAACTATGGTCTCCCAGGAACTTGAAGGTACTAACCCACTTCACCTCCATCCCATCAATCTGGACAGCTCCCTTGCCCTCCCCTTCCTAAAATCAGCAATACGCTCCTTGGTCTTGGTGATGTTGAGAGCTAAATTATTGCTTTGACACCATTCTACCAGGTTCTCGATTTCCATCCTGTATTTTCTGACTCGTCATTTCCAGTTATCCATCCAGCCATAAGCTTCTTTTTACATTTTGCAGTTATTGTTCAAGTTTCAAGACTGCAAGGGAGTGTATTAGTGAGACAGACATGACGGGCACACAATTTGATATTATCTCTGTGTTGCTGTTGGTCCACACCCTTTTGATCAACTTGTGCTTCATCTTCAATTTCAGTAACAGGTTTCTTGGCACTGTTGAATATGTGATGCTGTTAATATCTCCAGTAATGCATCTTCTATGCAATGTTATATTAACATCCATGGACAGAAGTTAAGCAAACACTATGATAATCAAGGAAAAAAAAGATGGATTCAAATTGATTGAGACAGGGCAATGCTAGTTGTTGTTGGCATATGGGTGATGTCCTGAGAAGCAAAGTGTAGATAAGTAATCAAACAGGTCTAGGATAGATCCCCATGAGACTCCAGAGAGAAGAACAATGGAACAGGAAGATAATTAATTAGAAATGACTCTCTGATCTATATCTAGATTCAAGGAATTGAATCAGATGAATGATGGATTGTGGGTAAGGGCATTGAAGAGGGACTGTTCGCTACTGTGACAGATTATGTTATATTTTATATTGTATATAAATATGTTTTAAAGGAGATAAATTGTGGCAGGTTTTTCTTAGTTAGGTCACATACAGAACAAACTCAGAAGATTGGATCAGGAGCTGCAGTCTGTCTTACAGACTGGTCAAAGCCCTGAGTTCCATACAAGAGGACAAGAACCTTCCTGAGCAGTAACCATTTACCTTTCAAGCACCAAAGCCTGGTGAAATTCATAAATGTTAAATGCCGTGCAAAGTATAAGAATTGCCTGCAGCCAGTGAACTTGGACGAGTGAGAAGTGAAATTGGACTGTGAATTAAAGAATTTTTCTGAATTTGCATGCACATTACATGTGCGCTTAGAATTAGAAGGGGGTGAAGTTAATTTAAATAGTAAAAAGTTTAAGTTTGATCCCGTTTTATGTTTAAATATAATTAAAAGCAACTTTTGTTTGAGTAACCATTTGTCTTAGTTAATTTCTATGGCTGCTGGGTTTTGGGGTCCTCTTGGCCCATAACACTACCGTGTCAAATGTTGCAGAAGTAGATGAGGGTAGGATTGCTTTCCATCATCACTGGTCAAGGCTATTTCTATACAGGCTGTTGTGTGGGTGGAACTATAGTGCAATATTAGATTTTCATCACCATCCAATGAATCACTGAGTGTGTCCAAGAGATATCCCACCAACATCCACACAAATGTCCGTTATGAATGAAAATGGATGTGTGGTTTCTACTTTGGCGACAAAAATCATTACTTTTCTGCACACAGTGAGCTCTGCATGTACAAATGATCTGCCCCACTTCTTTTGAAATCCTTTTATACTTTGTTATTTAACATTATAACGAATTCAATATTTCTACAATTTAGCGTAAATGGCAAGGGATTTCATTTTCTGAGTTCACAGGTGCAGAGCTGTCTGCCTCAGCCAGACATCCAAGAGAGTCTGGCATGAGAGAATCACCCACACACTGACTTCAACAGAACTCAATGCACAGGCATTTAAACCCTTAATCCCATTCCTGTATTATAAAGGGCAGCATGCCATCCTAATTGCTTGCTTTACCAGCATAATTCATATTCTGTGATTCATATACAAGGACCACATTTCACCAGCATATGTTACGAGGTCTACCAACTTTTGAAGTCTTTCCTTTTTCCTGTGGATAATTCAAACTTTAGAACATTCTATCTTTGTCTAGTTTTAAAGATCATTGACACATTCTGTATCTTCTGAAGTCACATTCTATGCTCACGACACTGATAATTTTGAGATCAGTAAACCTGGAGATTGTACATGTAAGTCTCACATTGCATTGTAAATATATCTGTAAATAAATATGGGTTGTAAATATGATCCTGGTGGCATTTATTGCTTTTACCTTGCATCTCAAAAAAAAAACCCCTTAATCTTCCTCTTTATTTTCTGTCCATTAATTGATTCTTAGGTTGCTAAGCCCTCTCCCTGTTCACTTGTACCTACTGAGCATACAGTGCCCTCCATAATATTTGGGACAAAAACACTTTTTTTCCTTTATTTGCCCCTGTTTCCACAGTTTTAAATTTGTGATCAAAAATTCACACATAATTAAAGTGCATATTCTAGATTTTATTCAAGGTTACTTGTGTACATTTTGGTTTGACCATGTAGAAATTACAACACTTTTTATACATAGTCCCCTCATTTCAGGGCACCATAATATTTGGGATATTTGGCTTCACAGATGTTTGTGAGTACTCAGGTATGTTTCCTCATTGAGCTAGGCTTTCTTCTAAGCTTTTGCTCACCTTTGGAGGCTGTAGTTTCCATTTTTCAACATGAGGACCCCGAGTTGTGCCTGATGAATGTCAAATAACCCATTATAAGGCTGAAAAACCAGACTAAAACAGTAAGAGATATCACCCAAATCTCAGGCTTACCAAAATCAACAGTTTGGAACATTATTAAGAAGAAAGAGTGTACTAGTGAGCTCAGTAATCAGAAAGGGTCTGGTATTCCAAGGAAGACCTTCATTGCTGAGGACAGAACAAAAATTCTCAAACATATGTCTGACAGATCAGAAACACACTTCATGAGGCAGGTGTGGATATGTTAATGACTACTGTCTGCAGACGACTTCATGAAAAGGTATACAGAGGCTACACTGATCTTGGTCTCATCTGTCCATAAGACCTTTTTCCAGAATTGTGTAGGCTCTTTTAAGTACCTTTTGGCAAACTGTAATCTTGCCATCCTTTCTGTGGCTAATGAGAGAGAGAGAGAGAGAGAGAGAGTGATGTTCTGTGAGCTGACATCCTGATAAATGGAAACTGATGTATTGCTAAAGTGAAAACAGACACCCTTATAATTAAAGAACTGATGATTGAGGATATTATGGAACAACAACAGCAAGACTTAGAAGGGGGTTAAAGTAACACATACCTTGAGACTTAAGAACTGGGCTTATAGCAGTATATTTGGCTATGAAGGACTAAGCAATGTCTGGATTAATTGGAAAGAAATGTATAAAAAAGCACCTTAAGAGATAATTGGCAGAATAACTCCCAAGATACATCACTGAAGAAGTATAAAATTATGCCATTGTTTTGTAATTATCAATGAAAAAGTATAGGTATTTGGCAAATCATTTTGAAGTGTGGCTATGACTGACTTGTCCAGAGTCTCTGCGGCTGTGGGGACACTGGAGGTGAATCCACGGATATTCAGTAACTAAAGAGATTCTCTTTTGCTTCTCTTTCTCTTGTAGTGTAAGGGGTAACAGGCTACATTAATGATGACTTTGTCTACCTTACAGCATGTAATGTTACACATTCTGTACTATTACATGTCAAATAAAGGAATCGTGAATTGTATCATGTGTTGCATTTAACTGCAACAAAACTAACACCAACCATTGTTATCCTTACCTCTGAGCACTGGCTTCTGAATTGCTCTATTTCTGTTATCTGTAGACTCAAACACGATGACACTGGGGGGGCCTCCCTTATTCTACCCCCATGAACCTGAGATAAATTAATCTGCTGTCCAAGTCATACTTCTCACAAAATCTTTTTCACCCACCACACTTCCGCTTGTTGACCTTCACCAGCTCCAGATCTCAATTTTAATATTCTCATTATGCATTTAAATCCCTCCATGACTTTTCTCTCCTGATCTCTATAAACACCTCCAGCTCTAATACTGGGATAGCGTGAATATACAGTAAAACCCCTGTTATCCGGAATTCAAGTAGCTGGCAACCTCAAGCAATCGGCAAAAAATAAATTGAGAAAAATAAATAAATAAGTCAATGTTCTCTGAAGTAGCACATAAACCGTTGGTGAAGATGGGAGCAAAATTTCAGCCTTGGTTGTGCTTTGCTCGTCGCAGCTATTTGAATAAAGTTGTGTTTGAATAAAATGGCATCATCCAGGATGAAGAGCTGGTCGATACTGCTCACTGTTGGGATGATTCTCTTAAAATGTCTCCTTATCCCTTCTTAGTAAGAGTCTTTATCCTTATTAGTATATTATTGAGTGTATCAGTAAGGCTTTCTCTGTAAACTTGGGAGCGTGGATAATAATCTATAATCTTATTGTTCATCTTTCGGGCACCTCCGTGGAGTAGGAGGAATCTGCGGATTAAATGAAAGTTTAACAAGTATGTGACTTATGCTTTAAGGTTTATATATTCATGCAAGTGAACTTTGTTCAGTGTAAGTACAGTATAGTATTTTTTTTCTTAAAATGTTTATTCTTAATGTAGGTGTGCTCTTTAGGCTTTGTAAGAGTGAATCCAGAAAACTCACTTATCCACCATCTACCAATCTCTGTAGGTGCTGGATTCACAGAGTTTTACAGAACCTCATTCTTCTAGTTATGGGTTCTTGGTCATCATTAACTCTAAATGGTCTGCTATTGACAGCTGTGTCTTCACTTACAAAGGCTATATTATTGGAAGCTGAGCGATGCCTTACAGAGATCAACCAAAGTGGTGTTTAATAATGATCAAAACAGTGACACAAACTCAGCTGCCAAAGGCGCCATGACCCCTCTTGGCTTGGAGGATTAAATCTTTGCTTCCATTCAAGTCTGAATATCTTGGTGGCTAGCAGTTTGTGCTTCACATGTCTAGCAGTGCTTTTCAAAATCTTGTATTCATCTCACTTCTCACGAGTAAGTCTTCGGAAATGTACAACTTGAGCCACTGCTTTGTTTTGTGGAAAGAGGCTCAGTATTGATAGGAATTACACAAGAATCATAAGATAATTCCATAGCCTTATGGTAGCACAAGGGAATGCCAGAGGTAGAATGGTCTCTTCTCAACCTATAGAAAAACAAAATATCAACAAGTTTATGGACATTGGGATGAAATATTTATATTTCACAGAGAGTGCTTTTGAAATAAAACTTGATTAATAGCTCTGAGAAGATCTTATACAGACAGGAAATGTACAGATAGCACATAAAACCTTTATTTCAGAATTTAACCTGCTGTGCATTGAAGATGTCACTGAGATCAAATGCTTCACAACTAGATTGGAAGCAGAGGTCCAGGCACTTCTCAGAGCTCATGATGGACGGTAATTACGGTCAAAAAGTTTGAAATTGAAGCCATACTAAGTTAGACAGAATTTTAAGAAAGGCCCCTGATCATAACCAGTCAATTTTCTTTCTGTCACTTAAGTTAAAATAATCTGTATTATTGAGCAGGAAAAAGTCAGTTTCTGCCCTCTGCAAGAAAGAGATTACACTTCTACTAAATGGGGATATCAGGGGACAGGAATGCTAATATTAGACCATTTTATTAATTATAATAGCCTCTGCATTCAGACTTGGAGACTATTCTCATTGGGACTCAACAGTCCTCTCTATAACTGATGCTGGATTTGTTAATCGAAAGACCACAGTCAGTCCAAGGTGACAGCAAAATCTCGTCCCATCATGGCGTACCTCAGGGCTGCGTGCTCAGTCCCTACTATTCATGGTGCTGACTCACAACTGCACTGCCAGGTTCATTTCAAACAAAATCATCATATTTGTGGATGTGTGACAGATTATAGATATGTTTGTGGGAGATAAACAGGGGCAGGCTTTTTAGTGTAGACAGGCTTTAAGACAGACTTTATTTAAAATACTGGAGCTCTGTTCATGCTAGACAGGCTGGCTCTAAGAGCCTTTACAAAAGCTTTGGAGAGTGCCCAAGGGACTTCATTAATGGATAGTTGTTTACAAAAAGGCAACAGATGAAAGAACTCATTGGAGCCGTAGGCTGTCTGGAGTAGAACTTGCTGTTCTAAGAGGGTCATGTGGTTTTGCAAGCAGAGAGAGTAAAACAGGCTTTTCTCTGAAATAGAGAGAGGATTCAGGTCTACAGTTTTACAGTTCAGCAGCAGATGGGACTGGAACAGGACAAGCTGCCAAGCTTGTGGATAAACCCCATTTGGAAGATAGGTTGTGAGTGCTTAGTGCAGCCTGTTTAAAGCCCCTGTGGTTCACACAAGTGGAGCGGACCGGCTGTCTAATGTTTCACTTGAAATAAGAGAAATGAAAAGGAACTCTGTGATGACCTTAAAGAAAGAGGTTATCATCTGGAAAACCTTGAAGGAGAAAGTTTCTTCGGCAAGACACTGAAGTGGCTGGTTACAAGGAATCAGTTGTAGATGTCCAGCGAACAACAAATCTCTCTCTGAAAACCAACAAGAACCTTCCTGAGAGGTAGCCATTTACCTTTCAAGCACCAAAGCCTGGTGAACTTCATAAATGTTAAATTCTGTGCACAGTATAAGAATTTCCTGCAATCAGTGAACTTGGAGGAATGAGAAGTGAGATTGGACTGTGCATCAAAGAACTTTTCTGAACTTACATACACATTACATACACGTGCGCTTTGAATGAGAAGGGGGTTAAGTTAGGTTAGTTAAGTTAATAGGGATAAGATAAAGTTTGATTGTGTTTTCATGTTTAAAGATAATTAAAAGAAACTTTTGTTTAAGTAACCATTTGTCTTGGTGAATATCTCTTGCTGCTGGGTTTTGGGGTCCTCTGGGCTCGTAACAGATGACGCAACAGTAGTTAGCCTCATCAGCAACAATGATGAGTTAACTTTCAGAGAGAAGGTTGGGAGGCTCGTAAAATGGTGCAACAACAGCAACTTGAGTCTCAAGAGTCTCATTGTAGACAAGACAAAGGAGATGACTGTGGACATCAGGAGGCTGAAGGTCGACCATTCTCTACTGCACATCAATGGCTCTGTCATGGAGAGAATATTGAGCACAAAGCTCTTCGATGTGCATTTTCACAGATGATCCACAACACCTCCTCATTAGTCAGAAAGATGTCTCACTTTCACTTCCTAAGGAAAAAGAGGAGGACAAGGCTCCAGGCCCCCACCTTGACAACATTATACAGAAGCACAATTGAGAGTGCCTGATCTGGCTGCATAATTGTCAGGTATGGTAGCTACAAAGCATTGGACCAGAAATCAATACAAAAAATCATTAAAACACCAAGAAGATCAGTAGGGTTTCCCTTTTCCCTATTGATGACATTCACCAGAAACATTGCTTAAACATGGCTCAAAGAATCATTGTGGATTATTATTTATTATTACAGTATATTTGACCCACTGCCATTAGGAAGGAGGTACAGGAGCATCAAAATCAGGACTGCTCGGCTGGGAAATAGATTCTTCATGTAGGCTGTGTGATTGATGAATGGTATCCTGTAATCTTTGGTCTCATAAATGAAACTGAGTAAACTATTCCAGAATATTTGTTCATATTTATTTTATATTGCATTTCTTAATGTATGTATGTGTGAGGAACATATTGTGCACTATGGTCTGGAGAAATGTTGCTTTGCAGGTTGTAAATGTATAGTCAGATGATAATAAACTTGAACTTGACTAGATAGAGTTATACATGGTCATCAGACTTATGGCTACAGTGACAAATTATGAAATTTTATACCAAAACTTAAGCAATGAGGAAAATTAAAACTATAACATTCTATCAAGATGTACAGAAGTGTTGTTGCTCATACAACCTGTTCTGGTTTTTGGAAAAATTCCTTTAGCAAAGCTATTGGCAGGGTTGGGGTGGGGGGGTGGTGTTGAGGATGGAGGAAATGGGTCTCACCACATGTGTCTAGAGAAAAGAAATGCAGATCAGGAAATGAGGGTTTGACATAGAGGGTTGGTCTCAGAGCCTGAAGCATTAGATGATGGAGTGGCAATGATGGCAAGGGTACTGGTTGTGAAACACCATCAACAAGATTCAGCAATGGGAATTCAACAAATGAAAAAGAAGTGTAGGTATGTTAATAACTCTGATAAGACATGAAGCTGATATATCAGTTAAGTTAGTTCTAAATGTTTCTGAGATGAACGTCACTTATGAGGCACTGGAAATACCTGAAATGGTATCTCCACAATATTCTCCAAATTTCCTGTAGTGCAAACCCACAACCCTTACTACAGTAAAGGCATCCACAACATTTGGAATCTTTCAGAATGTTCATATAATATCCCATAAGGCTTATTAAGCACATTTCAATTGACATTTGCATGTCTCATTTACAAAGATCCTGCGATAAACTTTTACATCAATATTTTGGCTGGAGTTTCTAATTTAAAGTTGAAACCAATGCAAAAGTTTTCTAATTTTAATCAACATCTAATTAATAGAGTACATAGAGCAACAATGTACCGAAGGTAATCCTTTACATTCTGAACTAGCCATCTGTGACTTTTACGTGCCAACCATTTTGAGAAAATTTGTTAATATTTGCTAGCCAGATTGCTAATTTACAGCAAATGAATGCAAAGCAGCAGGAATGTTATCCCCTACTGTATTACATGACATGGTTTGAATTTAACAGCATACTCTCTCATTACCTTCTGAGCTGTGAAAAAGTCAATCCTCACTTCTTGCTGTTTAAAATCTTGAATGACTTCCAAGACCGTGTTTATCTCTGTGTGTTCCCAACATGTGAGGCTGGACTCTGCCAGGTGCCTGGAACTAAGGAACTGCGACTGCATTATAGATAAGATAAAAGTGATTACTACAGCAGACAAGAATGTTATTCACTGTGTGTGTGCCGTCTTCTGAGAATAACTTCAAAGTCAGGCTTATTAAATATTGAAATCATCCTTTAAAGTGTTTGTGGATACACATGGCTTTGAAAATTATGAAAATAATTTATTGCAACTCAATTCTTGTATAAAAATGGTTCAAAAGATTTGCAGTGTGTAGCTCCTTTCATTTCTCTTCTTGTGCAAAGTATGAGCTGTAGCACCTGGCAAGGTATACTTGAAACTTAGAATTATAGAACCATAGAACAATATGCACAGAAACAGGCCCTTCTACTCTCTAGTCCCACTGAACTGCACCTCAAACATAGCTCTCCATACCCTCCAATCCATGTACCTGTCCAAATTCTTAGTAATAATTAAAATTGAGCTTTTACAAACCAGAGGACATCATGGGTTAAGAGTGAAAGGGAAATATTAGGGGGAAACTTATTCACACAGAGAGTGTTGGGAGTGTGGAACGAGCTGCCAGCTGAAGAGGTGAATACAAGCTCAATTTTAATTTTTAATAAGAATTTGGACAGGTACATGGATTGGAGGGTATGGAGAGCTTTGTTTGAGGTGCAGTTCAGTGGGACTAGAGAGTAGAAGGGCCTGTTTCTGTGCATATTGTTCTATGGTTCTATAATTCCAAAATGCAACACCTCACACTTGTCTGCACTAAATTCCATTTACCATTTTTCAGCCCATTCTTCCAGCTGGTCTAGATCCCTCTGCAAGCGTTGAAAGCTTTCCTCACTGTCCACAACACCTGCAATCTTTGTGTCATCTGACATAGATGACAAACAACAATGCACCGATCCCTGAGGCACCACTAGTCCCAGGCCTCCAGTGTGAGAAGCAATCATCTACCACACCTGTGGCTCTCCTGTCCAGCCAATGTTGAATACAGTTCCCTACTTCACCATGAATAACGAGCATTTGAACCTTCCTGACTAACCTCCCATGTGGGACCTTGTCAAAGGCCTTATGAAAGTTCATGTAGACAACATCCACAGCCTTTCCTTTGTCAATTTTCCTTGTAATCTCCTTGAAAAACTCTATAACATTGGTTAAACATGGCGTATCATGCATAAAACCATGTTGACTACCCCTAATCAGTCCCTGGCTATCCAAATAATTGTATATCCAATCTCTTAGAACACATTCCAATAAAATATCAACTACCGATGTCAGGCTCACAGGCCTATAATTTGCAGGGTTACTTTTGGAGCCTTCTTTAAACAATGTGAAATACCCCCCAATCCTCTAGCATCACAGCCATGGCTAAGGACAATTTAAATACTTCTTTCAGAGACTGTGCAATTTCTACACTAGTCTCCATCAAGGTCAGAGGGAATATCTTGTCAGGCTCTGGGGATTTATCTACTCTTATTTGCTTTAAGTGCAAGCATCTCCTCTTTAGTCTGTATAGGTTTCATGACCTCACTTCTTGTTTTCCTTACTTCCCACGACTCTATGCCAGTTTCCTGAGTGAATACCGATGGGAAAAAAAGCATTTAAGATCTCCCCCATCTGTTTTGGCCCCATACAAAGCCGACCACTCTGATCTTCAAGTGGACCAATTTTCTCCCTTACTATCCTTTTACTCTTAAATATAATTCTTGCAGGTCACTTGTCTGAGTGCTACTGGTACCATGTAACCCTATAATACCTGTCACACGGTTGGGTGATTGGTCACTAAACCTGCTTGGCCACCAGGCTTGCCTGGTGTAGAGGGTGGATAGTCACCCTACAGGATGAAAATCAAGAACTGTTAAGGTGTGAATGAATCCTCTTGTAGGGTTAATGGCCATCTAACAAACATGTGCCATGAAGCACAGAAAGGGCATCCCTCGCATCGAAGCTTGGTCTGAACATTCACTGCAACAGAAATTTCCCCAGCCGTCTTGGACCTCACCAGGTCATTGGATCTGGGAGGGGATGTTAAGAGGGTGGGTTTGGACCTGTGCAACCCTTACTTACTAAATCCATTAACACATATGCCATTCCTTTCTGAGGAGTGGGGTATCCTCATATCAAACCCCACAAATTGACTGAAAGGAACCATTATCATCCTATGGGATGGATAGCTAGAAGAAGAGCTCTTAATATACCTGTAGAAACCCTTAGGGTTTTCCTTCATATTGTCTGCCAGAGCAACCAAATGTCTCCTTTCATCCTTCCTAATTTCTTTCTTGAGGTTTTTCTTGCATTTTTTATACTCCTCAAGTACCCCATTTGCTCCATGTTGCTTCTACCTGTTGTACACTTCTTTCTGCTTCCAAACTAGATCCTCAATATCCCTCGAAGACCAAGGTTCCTCAATCCTGCTAACTTTGCCTTTAATCCTGACAGGAGCATACAAATTCTGTACTCTCAAAATTTCACCTTTGAAGATCTTCCACTTTCATTTCCTACCCGTACTGAAAATAATTTATTCCAATCTATACATGCTAGATCCTTTCACATTTCCTAAAAATTGGCCTTTCTCCAATTAGAATCTCAACCCAAGACCCAGATCTATCCTTCCCCATAATTAACTTGAAACTAATGGCATTATGATCACTGGACTCAAAATGTTTCCCTACACATACTTGTATTACCTGTCCTGCCACGTTCCATAATAAGAGATCCAGCATTGCACTCTCTCTAATTGGTTCCTCTATATATTGATTTAGAAAACTTCCCTGAACACATTTGACAAACTCCAAGCCATCCAGCCTTTTATAGTATGGGAGTCCCAGTCAATATATGGAAAGTTAAATTCTCCTACTATGAAAAACTTATATTTCCTGTAGCTGTCTGCAATCTCTCTATAGATTTGGTCTTCCAAATCTCGCTGACTATTGGGTAGTCTATAATATAACCCCATGGGTGTGGTCATACCTTTCCTGTTCCTCAGTTCCACCCATAGAATTTCAGTAGACAAGCCCTCGGGTCTGTCTTGCCTGAGCACAGCTGTGATATTTTCTCTGACGAGCAATGCCTCTCCTCCCCCTTTCATTCCCCCCCCCCACCATTGTATTGAGTTTGAAGCATGCTTCATGCAGCAGTCCCAGCTGTTAGCCATTACTAATAGTTGTCTTTTTAATATTGTTGCCAAAGGTGGTAAGAATAGAAATTGAAGAATAGAGAAATGAAAACATGTACCATGATGTACCATGGAAATGCCACTGATCCAAAAAAATACTGTTCCCCTCACTGAGCATCAACAGAGACCACAAGGGGAAATAGAAAACATAATTCAGCAATTCTATATGAGAAGGATCTGTAAATATAAAGAGCATTGGGCAGTACATTTGTGTCTTTGTGCACATCTGGTGAAGAAGTTCTGCAGCATGCATTCTGTGTTCTAATACTTTTAGAAAGATTAATAGATTAACGACAAGTATTGCTGTCGTGTACTTACCTTCGCTGGGAGCGTGCCGGCTGGCACTGATGATGCAAGCAGTGCGACACATGGGTGTAATAGTGCGCATGTACGTGTGTGTTAAGCGTCAGTATACAGATGATGGAGGAGATTGAGAGCGTCAGGATCACCTGGGTGGCAGAGAGCCAATGAGTTTAGCTGGGTGGTGTTTGGGGAGTTGAAGAATCCAATGTTGTGTCTAGTGAAGAATAAAAGGAAGACTGACTTCATGGTGTGTGTGCTGAAAGAAACAAGTGAGTTTATTCTTTATTTGTTTGTTAAGCTGTGGCAAATCAGTGCTGTTACACAAGAAACAATCCTAGAATGTATTTGGTGATTAAGCCTTGGAGTGAGTAAGTATCCTGAATATCCTCGGTCAGGAAACAGGAATTGCAAGTGAGGGGGTTTAGATTTCTTCAAATGTGGAACAGTTTCTGAGGCAGATGGGTTCTATTCAAGTTGAATGAGTTGCATCTCATCAGAACTGGAACCAAAATCCTTCAAGGAAAAGTTGAGCACTGTGTTCCTTTTGACCCTGTGGTTCTTTCAGGCTTAACAAACAATCTGTAGACCTGAACTTATGGCCCATTTATTTAGTTGGAGTGTCTTACTCATAAACTCTTTTATATTTGCATCCTGCTTCTCATTGAAATAGAGGTTAGGAAATTGCTCAATGAAACTGACCTTGCTGAGTTCACCCCTCTTCTATGCTCAGTTTGAGAAGGAAAACTCAACAATGTCTACGAGAATCTCTGCAAAGGCTGATGAGCCTCTGATATTTATTTCTGAGGCCAACATCAGAAAATTATTAAAGAGGGTGAACTATCGTAAGGTGTCAGGCCTGATGGCATAGCTGGCAAGGCTCTGAAAATCTGTGCCAACCAACTAACCGGAATGTTCACAAATATTTTCAATCTCTCACTGCTGCAATTGGAGTTGTCTACCTGCTTCAAATGGTCATCAATTATCCCAGTGACCAAGAAGAACAGAGTGAGGTGCCTCAGTGATTATCACCCAGTAGCACCTCACATTTACTGTGATGAAACGCTTTGAGAGGTTGGTCATGGGTAGAATTAACTCATCTCTAAGTAAAGAACCAGACCCACTGCAATTTGCCTACAGTCACAATTGCTCCACAGATGCAATATCACTGGCTCTCTGGATCACCTAGATCACCTAGACCTAGACACCTAGCTGCTCTTCATTGACTACAGCTCAGCTTTCAACATCATTATTCCCTCAGAGCTGGTCAACAATCTCCAAACCCTGGGCCTCTGCAGCCCCTTATCTTTGACTTCCTCACCGGAAGACCACAGTCAGTGTGAATCGGCAACAACATCTTCTCCTAACTGACAATCAACACAGTTAAGAGGTGTCACACAACCTTGCACTCAGTGTTAGCAAAACCAAGAAGATGATTGTGCACTTCAGGAAGAAATTAGAAAAAACATGACCCAGTTCTCATCAAGGGGTCAGCAGTGGAGAGGGTCAAGAACTGCACACTCCTGGGAGTCAACATTCTCCGAGGATCTGTCCTAGAGCCTCCATGTCAATGCATTCACAGAGAAGATTCACAGCAGCTATACTTTGTGAGGAGTTCAAGGAGATTTTGCATGTCACCAAAAACACTTGAAGGCTTCTACAGGTGTACCATGGAGTGCATTCAGCCTGGTTGCATCACTATCTGGTATGGAGGTGCCAACACTCAGGACAGGAAAAAAAAATCTCCAGAGGGTTGCTAACTTGGCCTGTGATATCATGGACACTACTCTTCACTCCATCTACAAGAGATAGTGTCTTAAGAAAGCAGCCTCTAATCTCAGGGACCCCACCACCCAGACCATGCCCTCTTCACTCTACTACTTCCAGGAAAAAAGATACAGGTCTGAAGATAAGGATCTCTTCTTCCCCTCTGCCATCAGATTTCTGAACAAACAATGAACCACAGACATGATCTCACCTTGTATTTTTCTTTTTCTTGCACTATTTTTATTATTTTGAATTGCAGTTTTTAGAAATGTTTGCACTTGATGCTGTCACAAAACAACAAATTTTGTGATGTTCATGACAATAAATTGTGAGTCTGAGTCTCCTGAAGATCTATTCCAGTCATGTTTAATTCCCAGAAAAAGCACATTTGCTGGCAGCTTAGTACATTTTTAATAGTACAGTTTTGTAAAGATTTGTGAGTAAATTCATACCAGTCATGTGGACTATTCCAACTTTTCAAAGATACATAATTCCACCAGAAGGCAAAATAAAAATCCAGCAGCTAATTTGCAAATCTTTTATGAAGCCTTTAAACAGCACTGGTAGGTGAATGAATTGTTCATTATGTTTAGAAATGTGTACAGCTGTACCACTCATGTAGTGTGGGAGATGCACATGAGATATGATAATTGCTCGGGTGGCTTCAAGTTGTAGTATGCATCATCTTACAGCTTGGCAGGCTGTCAACAGTAATTCCTATAACAAGATATCCCTTTGTGTCCTACTCGTAGAAGTATGGCAATTCGTCCATTACACATTTATGAGCCTTCTGTGGTGAACAGCAATTCACCTCTACCTCCCATCTCTCCTCTCAATCCTTTATTCAAGAAAAAAAATCTAATTCTTTGAATTCCATTTCATTGAAGTTCCCACATCTACATTCTTCTTTGTGGCTCTTTCCTTTCTCGCCAGATCTATGCTATTTTCCCCACATTCGTTATTAATTGCCCACTATTTCTTTCCCATGGCTGCTGTAAACTCTGTGTGTGTGTGTGTGTGTGTGTGTGTGTGTGTGTGTGTGTGTGTGTGTGTGTGTGTGTGTGTGTGTGTGTGTGCTGCATCAGTTACCATTTCCCATACTTGCCTTCTGTAAATAAAATCCTTCCCTATCAAAACTGTGTTCAGAGTCCTTGCCTTTGAGACCTACCAATCCTATTTCCTTCACTCACAACAACATAACAGCCCAGAAATGGGCTGTTAGTCTCATTGACCTGGACCATAGCCATCCATACCCAACCTATCTATGTACCTATCCAATCTTCCATTAAATGTAAAATTCAACCTGCATCCACCACTTTTGCTGGCAGCTCATTCCATACTCTCAATTTTTGAGGGAAGAAGTCCCCCTGATATTCTCATTAAAAATGTCACCTTTCACCCTCCACCTTTGTCCTCTTGTTCATGACTCTCACTACCTCAGTGGAAAAAAAACATGTTTGCATTTACCCCTCATGATTTTGAATACCTTTATCAAATCTCCCCCTTATTATCCTAAGCTCCAGGGAATATAGTTCCAATCTATTTAACCCTTCCCTATAACTCAGTTCAAGTCCCAGTAACATCCTTGTAAACTTTTTCTGCATTCTTTCTATCTTGTTGGTATCTTTCCTGTAGGTAGGTGACCAAAACTGCATTTACCACTCCAAATTTGGGCACACCAATGTCTTAAACAACTTCATCATAACATCCCTAGTCCTGTATTCAACACTTTGATTTATAAAAGTCAATGTACCAAAAATTTCCACTATCTCTATCTTGCCATGATATTTCTTTCAAGGAATGATGTACAGGGTATCTGTTTTCCTAGATCCCTCTGTTCTTCCACACTCGACAGTGCCCCACTGTTTACCTTCCAAATAATATACTGCTTCATTTTCCCAAAGTGCAACACTTCCTACTTGTCTGCATTTAATTCCGCCTACCATTTTACTGCCCAGTTTTGCAGCTGGTGCAGATTCTGCTGAAAGCTTTGAGACCCTTCCTCTCCGTCTACTACACCCCCCCCCCCAACTTAGTTATCTGCAAATTTGCTGATCCCATTTACTACATTATTATCCAGATCATTGATATAGATTTCATGCAACAGAGGTTCCAGCACTATTTCTGGTGGCATACCACTCTCTCTCTTTGGCTTGGCTTCGCGGACGAAGATTTATGGAGGGGGTAAAAGTCCACGTCAGCTGCAGGCTCGTTTGTGGCTGACAAGTCCGATGCGGGACAGGCAGACACGGTTGCAGCGGCTGCAGGGGAAAATTGGTTGGTTGGGGTTGGGTGTTGGGTTTTTCCTCCTTTGCCTTTTGTCAGTGATATATATAGTCAAAGAACATAGAACAATACAGCACAGTACAGACCCTTTGGCCCTCAATGTTGTGCTGACCCATATATCCCTTCCTAAAATAAAAGTACTAAATGCTCCCTACCCCATAACCCTCTATTTTTCTTTCATCCATGTATCTTAAATTCCCCCAATGTTTCAGCCTCCACTACCATCCCCGGCAAGGCACCCACAACTCTCTATGTTTATATATTTTTTTAAAAAACAAACAAAACCTACCCCTGATGCCTTCCCTTAACTTTGTACATATGTCCTCTGGTCTTTGCTGATCCTGCCCAAGGTAACAGTCGCTGGCTGTCCACCCGATTGATGCCTCTCATAATCTTGTAGACTTCTATCATTTTCTCTCATCCTTCTATGCTCCAAAGAGCTCTGTTAACCTTACCTCATAAGACTTTTTTCCCAAACCAGGCAACATCCTGGTAAATCTCTTTTGCACCCTCTCCATAGCCTCCACATGCCTTCTATAATGAGGTGACCAGAACTGAACACCATACTCTAAAGAGCCAGATTCAAACCCGGGTTGGTGATGCTGTAATAACATTGAAAGGATCATGAGTACTTCAAGCAGATATATAAAATTATATATCTACTTTCCTGTTTTACATGAAATCTTGTAAGATACCCTCACAAGTGTTGCAGAAAGTTTGTGATTATTCCTAATGAGGTTTCCAGAGCAAATTGCTGTGTTGTTTTAGCACAGGGGTGTCAAGCTCAAATTCACAGAGGGCCAAAATTATAAACTTGGACTAAGTCGTGGGCCAAACTAAATATTTATTGAAAATTTTCAACAACATCTGCATGTTTTCTATTCTTTCAACATATGTAATGTTAAACTTTTTCTTACTAAAATAAATGTTTAATAATAGTTTTGGTTAAACTCTTTCCAGAAGAAGCATTAACAAATGAGAAATAAAATATTCAATAAATAACATCTCAATAGCCTTTAAGCTCCTTTTAAATGTTTTTTTGTTCACAAGCCAACAAGTCAAAAAAATAACAACTTGCTTCAATGAAAATCCAATCTTTCAACTATGAACCATCCAAAGTTAACCAAAGAAAATATTAATCCAAGCTTAGCTTGCTACACTGTGATTTACTCTGATGCACCTGGGTCTAAACCAGATACTTGGTATCTCTTAGATGCAAGTTCATCAAATTCTGGGATCAGACTCTGAGCTGAGGAAATCCTCAGGACCGAATGAAGGTGCTCGTCAGTAAGATGACTCCTGTATGGTGTTTTGTTTATTTTCATCAAAGAGAAGAGTTGTTCTCAGAGATACGTGCTGCCGAACATTGACAGCATTTGAGCAGCTTGTGCACGGAGTTGGGGCAGTGTGTCGGGAAGGAACTGTGGGAACTGCGCAGCACCGACAGAGACATACTTTGTCTTGAGTGTGTCATTACACTGGAGCTCAATCAGCTCCATTTGGAGGTTGGTTGGAGCGCTTGTCACGTCAACTGCAAACTGATTGCTGAGTAGTTCAAATCTGCATTTCTGGGCTTCAAATTCAGCAAATCGTCGGGAAAACTCCGCACAAAGTACGCTTAGTTTTTCAGCAAACTCTGCATTGGGCAACATGGCAGGTGAGATCTGTTCTTTCATAATTTGGCAGCACAGAAAATGAGCCATGTTTCCCTGCAGCATCTGAGTCTCCCACAAGCACAACTTGGTTCTAAAAGCCCTCACTGCACTGTACATGTCTGTAATGACGTGCCCTCGTCCCTGAAGCTGCAGGTTTAGCGCATCGAGATGGCTCACGATGTCACACAGGAATGCCAGCTCACATTGAAACTTTTTATCCCTGAGCTCTGTTGTGTCTTTGGCTTTGCTCTCCATAAACAGACATATTTCTTCACGCAGCTCAAAGCATCTCTTCAGTACTTTTCCTCGGCTAAACCATTGCACCTCTGTGTGATAGGGCACATCTCCGTATTCTGACCCTAACTCCTCCAGAAAGGACTTGAACTGGGGGTGATTTAAACCTTTGGCTCTTATGAAGTTAACTACTCGAGTTACAGTGTTCATAATATGCTCCATTTTCAAGGCTTTGCCACACAAGGGTTCCTCATGGATTATGCAGTGGTAAACTGTAAGCTCACCTGCATGATTCTCCCGCATCTTCTCCCAAATCCTGCCCACCAGTCCACTTTTCTGACTGCACATCGCAGGCGCACCATCTGTCGTTAGTCCCACAAGTTTATCCCAAGGCAGCATCATTTCATTGAGACATTTGGACACCTCCTCGAAGATTTATTTTCCTGTAGTTGTGCCATGCATGGATTTTAATCCAAAAAGTTCCTCTGTAATGGAAAGTTTTGTGTCCACTCCACGGATGAATATTGATAGCTGGGCAGTATCTGATGTATCGCTGCTCTCGTCTACAGCAAGTGAGTATGCCATAAAATCTTTCCCCTTCTCCTTCAGTTGTTCTTGTAGATTAGTAGCAAGCTCACAAGCACGCGCAGCCACGGTGTTCCTGCTCAGGCTCACATTTTAAAACGCTTGCTTTTTATCTGGGCAAATGACATCGCAAACTTTGAGCACACACTTTTTAACAAACTCTCCCTTCGTAAAGGGCCTGGCTGATTTGGCGATCTCTGCGGCCACAATAAAACTAGCCTTTACAGCAGCCTCACTTTGGGATTCTGCTTTGGTGAACATAGTTTGCTGTAAAACCAGACTTCTTTTCATCTCCTCCACCTTCTGGAGCTTTTGCTTCTCATTCAGATCCTTATACCTGTCCTGGTGTTTCGTTTCATAGTGTCGTCGTATGTTATATTCTTTAACTACAGACACGGTGGCTCCACACACAAGACAAATAGGTTTGTCTTTTAAAATGATGAACATATAGTCTGTCTTGAAAGGTCCTATTTTCTGTCTTTCGTTTGGCTATTTTTCGTAAGGAGTTTATTACATGTGAGTTGGGCGACAGGTCGCAGATGCTAATGAAAGTAAAGAGAGGAGGTGGGAGCGATTACCGGGCTGACGGGGCAGCGCCAATGCATTTGCAAAGCATTCTGGGATTTGGAGTATTAGCTGTGCATGCGCTATACTGGCGCGGCGGCCAGCGGGCCAGCTCTAATACATATCTGATATGATCTTGTGGGCCAAATATAATTATATCACGGGCCAAATTTGGCCCGCGGGCCTGAGTTTGACATGTGTGCTTTAGCATGTGGAGTTATTCTGATGCAAATTTCTAAAGGTACTAGCACTTAGCCTCCCCCACAGTGACCTCCTGAGTTGGCCCTTAAAAGGAAATTTGGAGGACAAATTGATGTTGATGGGTTCCGAGGGGTGGGGTGTCTGGCGGATGTTTCTGTGAGGATACATGTGCAGTCTATCAATATCTTAGAAGGCTGCAAAGGTGCCAACTCCCTCTGCCTAGATGTCTATCTTTGAGTACTTAGTTTGAATGACCTCACAAATATTGCAGTGAGTACAAAATATCAGCAACAGGGGTCTGGAATGACCCTGAAGCTAGGAAGCTGAGATACCAGAACCTAGACCTCCTAGGTAAAGCAATCCAGGCACACATGTGAGGCTGTATTTGAGTTTGTTAGAGTTCACAGATCTCCAGTGAGGTTTGTCAAGGTGAAGCTTAACTTAAGCTTTGATACATAGAGCAATATGGCTGTATGGAATCCAAAGATGGTTAAGGTACTGAGTGATGCATTTCTATGTTTTACCCACATGGCCGCCATGGCCCCCATGGCCTCATATGATGTGTCAAATGCTTTTGGTCCATATCCATGACATTCAACAAAGGAAGACTAAATTGTGACCAATCACAATTAGAGGACAGTTTGGATGCATCATCAAAGATACAATGGCTAAAGTGTAAACAATGTGTAAGTGAGCACTGAGGTCTTGGAGTGCTATGGAGTAGCCTGCCAAAGAATGCACATTTAGTGATGGCCCTTTTAATAACAAGGTTCCAGAAGAAGAAGGATCATTAAATTCCCTTTTGGGATAACATTAAACCTGTTATTGATTAGACCAGTTTAAAAGCATCTACATCCTGCATAATTATTGTCATTTTTTAGGTAACTTTTATGTTAGAATACTGTTTCCAGTGTTAATGAAAACTTCATTAAAAATATCAAGCAACTCATCTGGGAAGTTAAGAGGCATGAGTGCAATTTTGCTCAAATCTATGTGAAACCTATTTTCAACAGAACAGCACCACTTTCTCGCCAGTGCTGTGAGAATGTGTGGTCTAAATGTTAAATTGTCCATTTTACATGGAGCATGCTGAGATTAATTCAGAAAAATATAACTTTTATCTGGGATGTCATTTTATGTCGACGCTGGGATAGCAAAGATAATATGCGCAGTCTTTCATTTATTGAATAGTATTCTCATTTCTTCAGGCTATGATTTCCTGTTCCAGACTGGATGACTGTAAACACTCTCAGCCAGACATTAAACAAACACATCACAAAAATGAGCGACAATATTGCTTCTAGATTTTTTACACCCTGACGCATACTTTAATTGTGCCACACCATTTGTAGCAAAATAATTTAACAAATCAATGTCCCTAAACTTGCTGCAGCAGGATGTTGGCTGATGTCAAGTGTTTATTGGTTGTTTGAGTTCTCAGTTCAGTTTGTTCTGTGAGCACATGATCATTAACCTGGCTATGTCATAGCAGGCTCAGAGATGAACCCAGGATCTTGCTTACAATGGCTCACCTGGCAAACCAATCACATATTGCATTGAACAGGTGCTGCAACTCAACTAAGTTGAGTCTTCAGAATAAATGAGTGACAACTGAAGCCATTTTGATTCAGATTCTACAATACAGCCTTACAGTACCAAAGGATTACCTGTACTTTAATTTTGTGAATCATTATTGAATCTCTTTTTAACTCAGTGCATTGCAGACCATATGAAAGGGAATTCTCAACATCTCCCTTCTGGAACTTTTGCCATACAAGTTCAGTCCTTTTATACAGGTTGGTTACTCCCCTGCCATTAGCAGTAGTACCATTTTCCCAATATTCATCATCTCTGTTCCAAGGAATATTGTGACAGAACAGATATAATTTTGGGAGATAAAGTGTGGCAGGTTCTTTTTAAGTGTAGGTCACATACAAACATTTCAAAACAGATCACATTTAAAATACTGGAGCTCTGCTTACAATAGACAGGCCAGCTCTGAATGCCTTTGGGGAGTGTCCAAGGGACTTAATTAATGTATTGAAAAGCAACAGATGAATAAACTCAGAGGATCAGGTTCAGAGTCACAGTCTGTCTGAGTGGAGGTTGCTGCTCTAAGAGGGTCATGTGGTTTTTGTAAGCAGAGAGGGAGTCAAACAGGCTTTTCTCTGAGTGAGAGAGAGAATTCAGTTCTACAGTTCTACAGGTCAGCAGCAGCAGCTGGGACTGGAACAGGACAAGCTGGCAAGCTTGTGAAAAGAAACCATTTTGAAGACTGGTAGTGAGTGCTTAGTTCAGCCAGGTCAGAGCCCTTGTGGTCCATACAAGAGGAGAGGACTGGCTGCATAATGTTTCAATTGAAATAAGAGAAACAAAAAGGAACTCTGGTGACCTGAAAGAAAGAGGTTATCACCTGGTAAACCCTGATGGGGCAAGTTTCTTCGGCAAGACACTGACATGGCTGATAACAAGGGATCAGTTTGTGTCCAGGAACAACAAATCTCTCTCTGAAAAACAACAAGAATCTTCCTGAGAGGCAACCATTTACTTTTCAAGCACTAAAGCTTGGCGAACTTTATAAATGTTAAATTCTGTGCATCGTATAAGAAGTGCCTGCAACCAGTGAACCTGGAGGTAGAGAAGTGAGATTGGACTGTGAATCAAATAACTTTTCTAAATTCAAACACACATTATATACATGTGAACTTAGAATTAGAAGGGAGTTAAGTTGTTAATAGTAATAAGATAAAGTTTGACCCTGTTTTCATGTTTAAAGATAATTAAAAGCAACTTTTGTTTAAGTAACCATTTGTCTTGGTGAAAATCTATTGCTGCTGGGTTTTGGGGTCCTCTGGGCTTGTAACAATGTAATTTTAGCTTCTAAACCTTCAAAATCTTCTTTGTAGATTTTCTAAGGTCATGCTCCCTAAACATCCCACAATATGAGCTAAAATCCCACCAATGGGTTATAAATGTTCTGCAGAACCTTTCTGATTTTTTTCCACTCAATATGTTAATTATTGAACCTATCTTATTTTTAATGATCTTCCATCTTAGGAATTCACATTTAAAGGCCAATTTTAGTTCAAATATTTACCTTTTAAATGCTGCAAAATGTTATTTTTATTTGTATATGTTTTCTAAAAAAAATAATTCCAGATAAAAACCAACACTTTTCAGATTACAATGCATAAAAGTGATGGAGAAGCTCTGTAGGTCACACAGCATCAAAAGGAAGCAAAGGGATATAACCAATGTTTCTGGCCTGAGCCCTTCATCAAAGTATGTGCAAAAAGCAGGCAGGTGTCTGAATACAAAGGTGGGAAAAGGAGGGAAGAAAGGGCAGGGGAAGGAGCACAGGCCAGCAGGCAAGAGGTCATGGGTGGATATGGGTAAGAGGGCAAAAGAGGAAAAAAAGGTGAGGTGATATGGGAGGGGGTAGCTCTCTGGAGAGGTTCGAGGAATAGGGAAAGAGACAGAGAGACAGAAGAGGAGCCAAACAGAAACTGAAGAAGTTTATGTTAATGTTATCTGGTTGGTGAGTGCAGGCTGGACTATTAGGTGTTGTTTCTCCAATTTGCTGGGAGCCTTGGTTTGGCAGTGCTTGAAACCATGGACAGTCATCTCAGTGTGGGTTGGAGTGTGGAATTGAAATGGTTGGCCACTGTGATGCACCATTATTTACTTCAAAAGGCTAGAAGTTGTATAGAAACTGATAGGCTTTTAATTAACAACAGAATGGAGGCAGGTCCATGGTGATTAACTGTCCTGGACTGAGGAGGGAGCAGTGGCAGAGTTGCCTTTATTCAGGGGTCTATGGGAGGAGCCACTGGCACAGTCAGCAAGGGCATGTCGAGATGAACTATAACGAGTATTAACATAGCCAAAACATACGTACAGTGTTGGCTGCTTGTTACTCCAAGCATGAAGATAACCTACAAGGATGTGTAGTGGCATGGAAGGAGCTAGAGGGGTGATAAGTTGCCATATGAAATGTTAGTTGTCTCAGAGAAATGAGATCTTCTTCAAAAGATACAAGATCCTAACCAGGGTAATTAAGATGCAGAAAAACACAAGTACTGCAGAATCTTGAGCAGACAATAAGCAGCTGAAGGGATTCAGCAGGCTATTTAGCATCCACAGAGAGAAATGATCAATTAACGTTTTAGGTTGGGAACATTTTTCAAAACTCTTTCAGGTTGGGATAATCTTGTCTCAAAAATGAGTTAACATAAGAGCATAAGACATAAGAAATAGGAGCAGGAGGAGGCCATCCTGTTGTCGAGCCTGCTTCGCCATTCAATAAGATTATGGCTGATCTGATGACAGGCTTATCTTCACCTACCTGCCTTTTTCCCATATTCCTTCATTCCCCTACAATGTAAAAATCTATCCAACCTTGTCTTAAACATGTTTACTGACATATCTTCCACTGCTTTAATTGGCAGAGAATTCCATCTATTCACCACCCTCTGTAAAAAGCAGTTCCTCCTCATCTCTGTCCTAAATCTACTACCCTGAATCTTGAGGCTATGTCCCATAGTTCTAGTCTTCCTCCACCTATGGAAACTTCTTACTGTTATCTAAGCCTTTCATAATTTTATACGTTTCTATAAGACTCCGTCTATTTCTAAATTCCAGTGAGTACAGTCCCAGGCAACTCAATCGCTCCTAATAGGCTAGGCTAATCCACTCATCTCTGAAATCAACCTTGTGAACCTCCTCTGCACCAAAGCCAGCACATCCTTCCTCAAGTAAGGAGACCAGAACTGCATGCAGTACTTCTCTCTCTCTCTCTCTCTCTCTCTCTCTCTCCCCCCCCCCCACCCCCCACAGTGGTGCACTACAGTTACTACAGTGAGAAGGGTGCATTTTTTCATGGTTACAAAATAGTTCACTTTATCCTGACTATGTAACAAACATTCCCTCCTTCTCAAGATAAAGAAAAATTTAGTGTTCTTTATCACATTCTTTCCAGTGAAACTTAAGTAACTGAACTTGTACACTTGTTCATTTACTATTTTTATACGTTTCTATAAGACAACTATTTTTAAATAGTTCTTATCGATCTCGCATTGGCGGATTTGGCTGTGACTGTTGGGCCCTGTGTTGCTGGTACACGTGTAGGCAATGTAGCTTGTTGTGCTTCACCTGACAAGTGCTGTGTTGATGTTTTTATATTAGTTGTTGTGGTCTCTTCACTTGATATTGGTGTTGCAGGCTTTGTTGGTTTTTAAACTTTCTGCTTCATCCCATCTTGTGTCGGATGGATGTGAATTCTGTTCCTCCTCAGCTGATTGCCAGAGTCTGTCTCGACAATGTATAATCTTGGTGTCTCAGCTTCTCCGATGACCTTTGCTGCAGTCCGTTTTCAGCATCGGCTCTTGAATATGCACATGCTGCCCTCTGAAGAGTTCTGGCAATGTTTGTGCATGTTTGTCATAGAGCTGGTGTCCCTCTTCTTGCATGTCAGCCAGTCTTCTTCTGGTTTCTTCTTGGTCTTCTGAAGGATGTATTTTGCTTGGCAGATTTGTTTTGTATCTCCTGCCATTTAGAAGTTCTGCTGGGGACTTCATATCGGCCCTTAAAGGTGTTGCTCGTAATGATAGAAGAGCCAGGTTTGGGTCTTCATTTGTTTTGTGACACATAACTAGTGTGCGTTTCACAGTTTGCACTTGTCTTTTCAATAAACCCATAACTTTTGAGGTAGTAGGGGGATAATATAGTGATAACAAACCTGTACTCTGCAGCCAGCTTTCTGAATTCTTGTGATGTGAACTGTGTTCCATTGTCATATATTCCTTGCTTGAGTATTCCTTGTTCAGCAAGGAGCACTTTCATTTCTGAGGTAATAGTTGATGCTCTCAGGTCTTTCACCATTTTGATGAATGGAAACTTAGAGTAGTAATAGGCGACTATGAAATGCCACTCTTGATTCTTGGTGAACAAGTTTGCTCCCACTGTGTGCCATGGCCTGGTCGGTACTTCTATGGAAATAATTTCCTCTTCTTGTTGTATCTTTCTGTACTTTTGGCATATTTGACATGTAGCCACCATATTTTCAATGTCTTTGTATATACCAGTCCAATACATGGCTGACTTGGCTCTGAGTTTGCATTTCTCCATTTCCATGTGACCTTCACGTATTTTCTGGAGAATCTCTTTCTGCATTGTTTCAGGTCTTGATCCAGCCAGCAGAACACCATTCTCCAATGATATGTTGATTCTGATGGACCAATATCTGCTGTATCTGCTTTATCCCCTCTGGCCATCCTTGTATTACTTGTTGAGAAAGTTTTTGCAACACGTTGACCTTACTCGTTTTTTCTCTGATTTGGGTTAATTTATTACTGTCACACTGATGAGATGATGTATCTTGATTCCCATGTTTTCCATTTCATATTTTTCATTTGGGGAAAGTCGTGACAAGGTATCAGCAAGCACCATCTCTTTGCCTGATCTATATTTTAAGTCTAAGTCATAGCATTGTAGTTGTAGAAGTAATCTCTTCAGTCTAGCTGGTGCCTTATTTAGGTTCTTTCTTTGGATGTGTTCCAGTGAGCGATGATCAATTTCCACTATAAACTTCCTTCCATACAAAAACTTGTGAAACTTCTAGCATCCGTATACGATGGCCAACAGCTCTCTCTCAATATTGCTATACCTGGTGTCCACTGTTGTTAGTGTTTTTGAGGCAAAAGCTATTGGTTTTCCTTCTTGTATTAATGCTGCACCAAGGCCTCTGTTAGATGCATCAACTTGGATAGTGATGGCTTTTTCTCTATCATAGAATCTCAGCTCCACTTCTCTGCTTATTATTTCTTTCAGCTGGTTAAAACTTCTCTGATGTGATGATGACCACTGAAATTCCATATCTTCCTTCAGCAACTCTCTCATGGTTGCTATGTGGTCTGACATATGTGGTATGAATGAACTCCTGTAATGGACCAACTCAAGGAAATTTTTGAGTTCCTTTTGGTCCTTTGGGTGGTTAATTTCAGCAGTAGCTTTAATTTTCTCTGGACTTGGCTTTACCCTGACAGGAGTGTACATCATTCTGAAGAATTGGCATTCCTTCTCTTTTATAATGCATTTATCTGCATTAAGTTTAATTCCAGCTCCTCTTGTTCTCTCCATGGCCTCATGTAGATGAAGATCATGAGCTTTTCCATCTCTGCCAATAATCTGCATGTCGTCCACGATACCAACAGCACCTTTGCACCCTCTGTAGGTCTCATCGATCTTCTGTTAGAACATGTCCTGGCTCACCTTCAGGCCAAAAGGTAGTTGCAAGAACTTGTAATGACCAAACAGAGTACTGAACATTGTTAGTAGTGTTGATTCTTCATCTAATTTCACATTCCAGTATCCATTCTTTGTGTCTAGCTAGCTAAAGATTTTGGATCCTGTTAATTCTGCTGTGATGTCCGGTAGCTAGGTAGTGACCCCTTTTTATTGCTTGATTTAAGTCTTTAGGTTCCAGGCATGTTCTCAAGCGGCCATTTGTTTTTATTTGTCCACTATGGAATTTACCCAGTCAGTCAGCTTAGTCACTTTGGCTCTGACTTGGAACCTTTCCATGTCCTTTAGTTCTTGCTCCAGCTTCATCCTAAGCTCTAGTAGTACTTTCCTTGGAGCATGGACTGTGGTTGGCTCGGCAGCTTCAGCCAGGGCTGGCATGTCTGCCAGTGTGCATGTGACATGAACTGGGTTGATGCATACATGCTTGGCTCAGGCCCAGCAGTGAATGGCTTGGATATGAAGTGTGGTACGCATGTGCACTAGGCTCAGCCTGGCAGTGCAGTGGTTGGAACTGGGCCAGTGCATGCACAATGGAGCATGCACAGCTGGAATCCTCATGTGTTTAAATATAGGTTCTACAGCCAGTGTTGGCAGTTGAAAATTAGAGGAGGGTGAGTTAGGGGTTGACAATTTCTGTGGCCACTTTGCTATGCAATTTTACATAATAAGTTACTGTATATGGACTGTTAAATAGATCATTATAGGGACATTATAATGGAAAGTTACTTGTTAAGATATTCTACAGACATTAGCCCTTTTGTGTTTAATATTAAAGATTGTTTGAGAAAATTCAACTGGATTTCATTACTGATTTATGTAGAAAATGCATCACAGAAAAGCCCCTAACTTGGACTCCAAGTGACTATAAGAAGGAATTGGTACACAGTGCACAAAAAGGTTCTTTATCTTTGCTATATTGAGTACAATGTTGACCTGCTGAGTTTCTCCACCATTATGATTTTGCTTCAATCACGGTGTCTGCGGACATTCGTGTTTTACTTTTGAAATTTAGAGTTGTGATAATGCAATGGAAAAAGTATGATGTTATATAGCTTCAAGGAATCATCAACAAGAGAAACAAGTTTGTTTCCCTTGTTTAGAGGCACAGAATGCAGAAACAGGGCATTTGGCCCGGTAAAGCCAAGCAGAGCATTACTTATCAACTCTAATCATATTTACCAGCACTTGTCCATCATCTACGTGTTGGTATTCAAGAGTTTATTAAATGATTCTTATACGTTGTGAAAATCTCTGCCTCCACTTTCTCCTTTGGTAATACATTTAAGATCTCGGAGATCAAAATCTTCCTAAGTCTCATCTAAATCTTTTAATATATATCCCAAACCTATGGTCTTTGGTTCATTTATACTAAAAGTCATCATAGTGCACCTACAACACAGTCTCAGATATCTTCAGTGACTCAGTGAACCCAGTGAATGATATAAATTGTTCCTTTTCTATCTCTTATATTCAGAAGTATTTTCCAAAATACTTAAGAACAGTAAATTTGTAGTTTGTTTATTAATGCAATGTATTATGGATTTATTAAAATATCATAATAAAGATCTCAATAAAGAATCTAAGTCCCCTATCTGATTCAAAGAGATAGAAATTGATTGTAAGTAATGTCTTTAGAAATACAAACTGCTGGAGGAACTCAGCAGGTCTCACAGCATCCATCGGAAGCAAAGATGCATAATTAACGTTTCAGGCCTGACCCCTATTCAATTGCGTGGCATGGTGAAGTAGCACAAAAGCCACAGAAAGCATGCAAGAAGTGGTTTAAGGAATAATATTTTTTAAAATGTCCTGATATTGTGTCCTGTTTAGCTGATTTCAACCAGCTTGCAATGCTTTTATTTATGTAAATAAATGAAACTTGGAAACTCAACAAATGATTTCAATGTTTTCACCTCAATAATTATTAAATTATTGAACGTTTTGAATGAAAGCACAGTTGCAGACATTTTTTTATGAAGCATCCAGTGTTATGAACTGTTTTTAAATTAATTATCTTGGCATTATATTTTCCGAGTTTCTGCTTCATTTTACAGTGAAGTAGACATGGTAATTATAGAAATGTTATTGGTTATATTTAATTAATTTAGAAGTTAACTGAAGGATTGTTACATGAGAAAATATAATTACTTTTTCAATGACTGATTGCAAGTCTGATTAATGCAATGATAATATAATTGGACGTTCATGTTTTATTACATACTTCTCTCATGCCTTTAGATTTTTCTTTCTGTAATAGTAGCGATAATTCAATATTCCCAGCATAAGTAGAATCATACAATTGGTATCATTTGGAGAGCGGAATTGTATTTTTATTTAGTTTTAATTACAATTTTTTTTTAATTCTGTAATTACTTCATAACTTATAGTTTAATCATTCTAGGCATTCTAATTATTTTGGTTTTAACTATCTTATTCTCATTGCATTTTGGTCCTTTTGGAAATATGGTTTGGGACACACAGGATAGATTGAATATAATCTCTACTAATCTGCCTCTAAGCAAATTTTTACAGTACTAACTACTCTGATAAGATTTTAAATTATTTGTATTTGATAATATTGAGCAAGGGAATTTAATCAGTAGAACGCTAAATATTTATTAATTTCTATGAATCATACGGAGTGTGATTGCCAATTTTTTTAAAATTGAAGTCACTCGAGAAATGAAGAAAAATTCAATATAAAGGGAGGAGGACAATAATAAAGGAATGGATTCTGAATTTGCCATTATAATTATGTCAAGGAGTGATTCTTTTATCCTTAAAACTAAGCTTCCTGAAAGAAAATGTGGCATATGAAGGATATCTTAAGTGGAATAGAGAACATAGGAAATATTTTATAGGTTAGGCAGTGTGGTGATATGTAATTACACCACTAGGTCACCAGGGGTCATCCCAGTGAGCTTGTATATAAACCAGTCCAGAGCTTCAGTCTCACCTTCCAGGTTCGTCTTGCAGAGAGACAAGACCTCTTAGTGTACATATTAGTTTATTAAAGCTGTCTTATACTCGCACTGCTGGTGTGGTTATTGTCAGTACAGGCAGCATCTGTCAGACCCACTGAATATTTGCAGCACTTCTTGGTTCTATTTTTATTGATTCTCCTAATGATAGCATAAGATGAGAGGCTCCCTGCCTTAAACCCTCCAGTTGGTTTTGACTAAATGTGCTCCTTCCGTGTTATTAGGTTTTGCATTCATGGTGTCTGGATGGATGAGGTATAATTGTATATTACATACATAATTTGCTTTGTTTCTTGTATTCCTTAATCTGAATCACCTATTGTTAACAAATGCTGTGATACGTTACTTTGAAATGTTGCATATTCCAAAACTGAGTTAATTTCAGGTTATTATATGATTTATTTGGCTAGTAAAGGAGAATCCATGCTCATCAACCATAACTTGTTCTTTTTAACTAATTAATTGCATGTGAATTGTCACATTAGCTTGTATTTGCCTCATATCTCCTATGCCTATCCATTTATCTAGTCTAAATGTCTGTTAAATGTTGTAATTGTGCCTCCCTCTACCAATTGGTCTGACACCTCATTGCACACTCCTACCACTTTGTGTGGAAAAAGTTGCCTCTCATGTTCCTTTAAATTTTTCCCCTCTCACCTTAAATTGGTACCCTCCAGTTTTAGATTCCCCTATCCAGGGTAAAATACCACAACTATTTACCTTAAATTTGCCACTCATAATTACTGTATATGCCATTGTATAGGATGATCTGAAACTTCATATATTCACCTTAAAATCAGGGTTGTCTGATACAAAGAATCTAAAATTCTTACCTTGATGATGTAGTTGCAACACCACCTCCATTCTTCCTGCCAGCTCTGATGCCATCCCGCATATGCCCCTTCAGTTATTTGTGAAATCTCACAACTCCTCTGTGGGGTCTATCCTCCTGGTCTGACTGCTGTCAGCTCTGTACAGGCTTTTAATGGCCTATACAAGGAGCCAACAGTTTCTCTTTTCCAAATGCAATGGAAAAGGTATTGTGCAAAGCATCATCCAAATAAAATGTAAACCTTTAAATGATAATTTTTAAACAAAATATTGTGATTTTTCTTTTATTTAAAAATTAATTTTATTGACTTTTATCAGAAAAACAAACTAAAAAGCAGTAAATCAATTGCAATGAATCATTTGCAGATTTACAAATAATAACATGGTACAGTAGCAATAATTGTTAATTCTAAATCCAATAAATGATCATACATATGATACTGTAAATGATAAAAAAATCAAACTCAGCAATCAAAGTTGAAATTCATATTGTGTGTAGTGTTAAATCTGATGAAGCAGTCTTGGGATCAAAACAAGCACGCCCAGTGACATTTATTCTCACACCAAATTAGTCAAATTATGGAAGTGAGCTAAAAATGCCCCAAGTCTTATCAAAAGAAAACTTGATTTTCATGACATTATGCCTAATTTTCACCAGATTTAAAAAGGACATAATGTCTAATCGCCATTGATTATGTGTAGGTGGAAACTCATCTTTCCATTTTAACAGAATTGCTGCTCCTACCTAATAAAGTGGAGAAAGCTATAACCTGTCTTTAATTAGAAGATAAAAATTAAATAGTGCAATTACCAGACATGGATCTAAAGTCGTCCTAAATATAGTTGAAAAAGTTCTAAAAATGTCAGTCCCATATTTTTTGCAAATTAGGGTAAGTCCAAAACGTATGTAAAAAAGAGGCATTGAATATTTTACATTTGATTTGCCTTTAACAGCAGCCACTGGTAGCGATAAGTGCCACAGTTGGGGGTTGTCTTCTCTAAAGGGTATTGGCTGAAACCAATATTTAAGGTGAAAATTCCATGGTTGTCCTATACATGAGTCATCCTACACAATGGCATATACAGTATATAAAGCTTACAATGTCGCCCACTTCACAACCTGTGTTGCAGGGAGAAAAATCTCACCCTATCCAGTCTCTCCTTATAACTCAAGCCCTCTGATCCTAATAACATCTTTATGAATAGTTTCTGCACCCTTTCCAGTTTAATGACCTCTTTCCAACAGTTGGCAGAACGGTACACAATACTTCAAGTTCAAGAGACGGTTCACCACAAATTCCTTGGAGGAAATAAACAACAGAGAATAAATGCTGGTCTGAAATGTGATATTCCTATCCCATTGTATCTCTGGTGCAAATGTGAATTTGAATACTAAGGTTATTGAAGGCATCTTATAGAATAGAAAATCCTGTTTACCATTAATTCAGAGAAATTAGCTTGTCATGTTAAAGTGTATTATCATCTGACTGTTGTACAAATACAACCTGACAAAATGGCATTTCTCCTGACCATGGTACATGTGTACATGTGCACGTACAGACACACGCACGCACACCAGCCACATTATAATCATATATTTATGCACCATTGAGGCTCTTTTAGATGATTTGCTTTCCCCTTGGACCCTAATATCTTCGTAGGATTAGGAATGATATCAGATGTATTTCTGGATTTCCGTGATCTCAGAACAAGAATTTATTGTCATGAACACGTGTCATAACAGGTGCAAAAATTGCTACAAATTACATTTTAAAAAGTAAATAAATTAGTGCAAAAGAAAAGACAAAGTGGTGGAAGAGAAGAAGCTGCTTTGGTACTGTTTAATGTTGTCTTCAGGCTTATGATCCTCCTTCAGCAAAGAGAAGAGGGCATGGCCTGGGTGGTGAGGGTCCTTGATGTCAGCAGCTGCTTTCTTGATTCATGGCCTCTTGTAGATATCCATAATGGAGTGAAGACTGATGCTCATGATGGCGCTGGCTGAGTTCACAACTCTCTGTAACCTTTTCCTGTCCTGTGCATTGACATCTCCCTACTAGATAGTGATGCACATAATCAGAATGTTCTCCCCAGCAGACCTGTAGAAATTTGCAAGTGTCCTTGGTGTCATACCAAATCTTCTCAAACTCCTAACGAAGTATAGCAGCTACTGAGACTTCATGATTGCATCGACATGAAGGCCACAGGAGTGATCTTCAGGGATGTTGACACGCAGGAATTTGAATTTCTTTACCTTTTCCACTGCTGGCCCCTCGATGACAGTAGGACTGAAATCTATGCACTGCAGATGACTGCCTACTGTCAGGAAACAATATAAATCTTCATGCTCAAACTAAGGTTGTCAATAGGTTGAACATTCAGTTCTACTGTTCCTTGCTACTTTGAAAGTTTCTTACAAAGAAATATGTATTCTGCTCTACATCTTTAACTCCAGGGAAAGCTACCATGTAGCTAAAGATTGGTGGTCAATTGTCCAATTAAATATGATTTATGCATTCTTCAAAAACTTAGCAGGTCACGCAGTATTCGTGGAAAATGAAAAGTAGTTGATATTTTGCACCTGAACTCTTTCTCAAGAGTGCTGACATACAAAAAGGGTGGAAGGGGAGGAGCACAGGAAGGGAAAGGGCTGGGAGATGGAGGAAGAAAGTCAGAGGGTGTCAGAAAGTCAGAGCTTGGGGAGAGTGTTGACAGAAGTTAGAGAAGTCAATATGGATGCACTGACTGCCGAGAAGCTGTTGTTCCGCCAATTTACTTGTGGCGTCAGTATTACAATGGAGTGTGGAATTGAAGTGGATGGACACTGAGAGCTGGCATCAACTGCCTTTCAATTTCAATGGATGCTGCATGTCCTGCTGAGTTTCTACAGCATTTTGTGGACTGCATTACACCTTAGTATCTGCAGATTTCTTGTTTACCTTTTACATGTACTTCCTGTGGAAGGAAATCTCTCGCTAATACTGCAACAACCTTAATGATGTCATAGATGTCAGCTGCAGAAGGGAGAAAAACAGCTTTGTCAGGGTTGAAAGAAAAATCCATGTATCCAGATAAGTGAAATCATGATCTTCGTATACATACAAAATAATCTGATAAACTATGCTGCAGTCCCCTCCCTCTTTAATGACTGTGGTTCCAAAAGCTTGGTGATTGGATCTCCTGAGGAGGAGATTGATTTTGATATTGAACTCATTGAAAATATGCAATTAGACTGTGAGGGGTGGGAGCGAGCACAAGGATCACAGTCAGCTGTGGGAGAGGGCAGTGAACAACATCATATTGGACTGGGTTTACAAAATCTCTGACAATCATCTTGACCATTCCAGTTCTAACATGGTAAAATTACATTTAATTTATAAATTTACTATTTTAGAATGGTGTTTATTATTAAAAGTGTCAGGAGAGAAAATGAATGTATTTTTCAATACAGAAAAGTCATGACTAACATAGAGATATGTAACCATTGTTGAACATTAACTAGCCTTAAAACATCTTGCTCTCCTTGTCTAGCACTTTTTTTGTGTGGATTCCACTTGGGGGGGGGGGGCGGGGGGGCAAGAATTCAATAACTAAAATGCTGTGAGCATGGGATCAAAAGATTGGTTGGCCACAAATCTGTGAGAGATCATTTGTAAGCATGAGATAGACTAAAATATTGAAAATTCTCTGAAAAGGTGCCTGGGAGATCTCAGAACCCCATCCGCCAAGGATTGCAATTTGAGCTAACACCTTCACGTGTTCCGAACTTCCTTCATTTCTTGCCACATTTTGAGGAGCTTTCATTGTGACTTCAGGTTATTAAGATATTGGATTCTGCTACAAGTTCAATCATCTGCTGCACATTTTCAAAGAAACTTTTAAGTTCCTTGTTACATTTCTGATGTTCTGCTAGAATCCTTCTTTTCAGGTAAGATGTCTGCGATCAACAATCAAATTTCCTCTGTCAATGGCTGACATTTCCTTAGTCTTTGCAAAGGAAGAACTTGCTCTCAGAATTTTACCACTAACTTTCTTCTGTGTTTGATTTGGGTTGAAAATACAATAATTTGAATAGTTTTATTTTTGTGTTGTTTTATCATTACATTGTATACGCTGAAAACTTAAATTCAGCAAATAATTGGCAAAGAAAGCCTAAAATTTCAACACCACCAAATAATCTTTAATATATAGGTGTATATTAATCTTTAAAATTTCATACTTTTGACCAATACCCACAAAACACAATGAGCTCCATAAACACAAAAGTCTGAAGATAACATGATCAAATCCTTTTATAAATAAAATTGAAAGAACTTGCACAGTAAAAACATTTTTCACACTGATTAATATGAATGGATTACAGGTGTACCCTACTTTACGAAACTAGAGCATTCCTACAGAACCTTTCGTAAACCGAAATGACGTAAAGCGAAGAAGCAATTACCATTGATTTCTATTGGAAAGTTTTTTTAATGTTACCAGACCTAAAAAAAAATCCCCACCCAATCATAACAAATAACACATAAAACTTAAAATAACACTAACATTTATTAAAAGCAGGAATGATATGATAAATATACAGTAAAGTAGAAATTATCTACAGTGTAATTAGGCTGAGTCTTTGGAGGTTTGGGTGGTGGGAGATGCAGGAGTCTAGGACGTAGGAGAGAGAGGAAGAGCTGCTCGGGGTGCGCACGGAGCTTTTATAACAGCTCGCTGCTTTCACCACATTTTTTTCATAAAAGCAAAAATCCTTTTGTGAAAGTGAACACTGGCTTCTTAGTAACAGTGAATTTACATAAAGCGAGTATTTGTAAAGTGGAGTATACATCTACTCATTAAATCTGATAACTTCCTCCAAAGCTGAAGCATGGTTCAGAGGACTAGATATTCTTTTATGATGCTTTAGACAATTCTGCTGTTGCAATAGATTTCCTATCAAAAGGAAAGAAAGAAAATCAAATTAAAGAAATTTTCATCTTTAGCAATTAGCATAATGAGCCACTTTCTACAGCATGTACAAGAACATAAAATCACCACATAATTTTGAAATTTCCAAAAGATAATAATTGCATTTAGAAGTTAAAGGCTTCAATTCTACATTAAAAATTAAACGTAAAGTGTTTATTGTGAAAGGAGGAGGAGCTGACCAGGATATTTCAAACAAAAACTTGGAAATTGAAATAACTATTGATTGGTTTAGGGAGAATCTAAAAGGATAGCAGGGTGTAATGGATTTATTGTGGAAATGGCCAATGTAAGAGTGGGGCATTGACTCGGGAAGCTTGGTAACCAGAGGCTGCAGGGCTACAGTATTACAGGTAGGGTGAAGCTTATCATTGCTATTCTTTGCAGTGGTTAGTGGAGTCAAGATGGCACTTGGGTTTGTTCAGTGCCTCTCAAGCAAAGTGCAGGAAGTCAGAGAATCATCCAGTATCTCTGATGGCTATTCCTGTGAGAAGAGCATGGGTCTGCAATGACTCACTGACCAGATCATGAAGTTGATGATGCAGTTGGATGTATTGTATAGCAGATCAGTCGAAATGCAGATATTGACCTTTGGTGAGAGTAGTCTTGTTGAAGGAGCAGACAGGGAGTTACTGGTAACCATCTTGGTGGGTAAACCGTGTAACCTGAGAGTGCAGAAAACTCCCTGTGGCCATCCCCCTCAGTAACAAGTAGACTGTACTGAGTACGGTTGGGGTGATGACCTACCAGGAGGAGGTCACAGCAACCATGTCTCTAGTAGAGTCTGGCTCTGAGGCTCAGAAAGAAAGGGAGGAAGAAAGGAAAGTGATAATAATATGGGACTCAATGGTCAGAGGGACTGACAGGATATTCTGTGACCAAAATTGAGATCCCTGGATGATAGGTTACCTTGATGTTTGGGTCAGGAATGTCTCATATCAAGTATTGTTAAAATGGAAAGTAAATAACCAAAAATCTTGGTATAAATCTGTGACACCAATGACACAGGTAGGGAATAGGATCAGGTCCTGCAAATGAATATAGGGAGTTTACATATCTATTGAAAGGTAGGGCCTCCAAGGTGGCAATCTCTGGATTACTACCAGTGCTACATGCCAGTGAGAGTAGGAAAAAGTGCACAGAATGCATAGCTGTGTAGTTGGTGCATGAGGGAGGGTTTTGAATTAATTAATAATTGGGATCTCTTCTGGGGCAGGGGTGACCTGTTACACATGAACTGGAGGAGGAAAAATATTCTGGCAGGGTGATTTGATAGGTTCATTCAAGTAGTTTTAAATGAGACCGACAGAGGGTGGAGATCCAAGATGGAGAGAGAGAGGAACTACAAAGATTCAGGAGAGCGAACAAGACAAGGAGCTTATATTGAAGCAGAACAAGATGGTGTATGACAAACATTGAGGTAAAATAGGTAAACATCATTGTGTTTATTTTAATGCAATAAGTCTCAATTATAAATCATCGAACTTAAGCATGGATAGATAGAGAAGAAAGGAATGTTGTAGCTATAATGGAGATGTGATTGAAAAGGGACCAGGAATGACAGCTCAGCATTCTGATACAGGTGTGATAGAAATTGGGGAAAGAGAGGTAGGGGTGATGTTTTGATATTAGTCAAAGTAGTTATCACTGTATCCTTTGGATAAGATGTTGCTGGAGGATTATTTGGTAAGGCTGTGTGGGTAGAACTGAAAAGTCACCTTGATTGATGTTTACCATAGGCCACCAAATAGTCATCAGGAGCTTGGAGATCAAATGTGTAAAGAGATTGGTGAAGTCTGTAAATATAGCAACACTGTTTTTGTCGGCAATTTCAAATTCTTCCACAATGACTTGGTTACACAATTGCACCAAATTAACCTGCCAACCCCGTATGCTTTTGGAGGGTAGAAGTATACTGGAACACCCAAGAAAAACCCACATGGGGAGAAGGTACAAACTCCTTACAGTGTTGGATTTGAAGCAAGGTAATAATGTACTAACCATACTGCCCAAGTATGGTAAACCAAGCATAGATGAGGCATGACAGATGGAGGCAGAGGAATGACAGACATCAGAAAAAGGGAGAGGCAAGAAAAAAAAGGGTCAGGTGAGTTATTGAGGGTGGAGTGAATGTTTAGAAGATGAAGGCTACCAGTGCAGTGCTAGAATCTGATAAGTAGAGTAGATGTGAATGGTAGTATAAAGACAAGATGGTATCAGAGGGAATGGGGGTGGTGGAGAGCATGGAAGAATCCAATGGGGAGATGGGAACAGTGGTGAAGTTAACCAAGATAAAGGGGGTGGGGGGGGGCGGGGAGATGAGAAATATTTGGTAGAGCCTGCATTTTATTGCCTGTTTCTCATGTCCTCAATGTAAAGCAGAGCTCAACACTATTTAAACTAACCACAGACTAAAGAATTTCAATGGTTTGTAAAGCTTTCACTTTTCAACATAAACAATTTCACATTTTGATGGTATAAAACATAAGATGTTGAAAGTGATATGTATCAATAGATTTATATTTTGATAACAAAATGAAGCTGTCATCACATCACAGACTTAAGCACAGAATAGGCAAGTTAGTTCTGAGCTCTCAAAATGAATTATTGGGGATTGATTTTCAATTCTCAGCAATGAGAATTCAGAAATCATAATTTTTATCAGAGAACAGAACTTGTCCTTTCATAAACACATACCAGTTCAAAGCATTCTTTCTTACTTTAAATTCTGTCTGCACTTTTAACTCAAAAGAATTTTAAATTAAGTGCATGTTTAATTAGCTTGATGTATTTATTATGTGTTTCTGCTGCATTTACATTCTACCTAAGTAAGATTGAGACAGACTGCGTTTCTTTGCTTCAAATGAAGATTGCTTCTAATTTCAATAACAAATTGTAAGCATGCAAAGAGAGAACAGGTTCATAAAGGATCAGGCAAGACAAATGGCACTAGAGAAAGAAGCAGTGCAGCTTTAGATAGATGAAATCAAGGGAGATCTAAATTAGGTCTACTGTGCATGTGTATAAATGTACAATGCTTAGTAAACAAGGCTGGAGGGCTGAAGGTGTAACTTCGACTTGAGTCTAAGGCCCTTCTCAGAGCTTGTGATGCTGCCTTCAGGACAGGGTGTAAGATGTCTCTAAGAGCAGCCAGGGCTGAACTCTCCCATGCAATCTAGAAGGCAAAGCAGGTGTACATACTGAAAATCCACAGAGAGCTGTATGACAAAGGCGACAGGAGCCACATGTGGCAAAGGATCAAGACTACAATGGATCACAAGTCAAGCTTGCAACTTAAGGACAATGACACCTCCCTTCCGGACAGACTGAACACTTTCTATGCATGGTTTGATGAGAGGAACAAGATGATGCTAAAGAAAGCTCTGTGTTCCCTGCTGAACAGGCCCCCTGAGTAGACATGGCCGAGGTGAGAGAACCTTATCCAAGGTGAATACACACAATACGGTGGGGCCAGACAACATACCTGGTTGGAGAAGCTGTTCTCGATGGGACTCGACACCCCTCTCTGTAACTGGATCCTGGACTTCCTAATGGAAAGACCACAGCCTGTCCAGGTTGGTACCAGAATGTGGAGCACCATCATGCTGACATACCTCAGGGATATGTGCTCAGCCTGCTCCTGTTGGCAGTAGTGACCTACGACTGCATCACTAGATCCAACTCCAACAGTGTCATCAAAATTGCAGACGACATAACCGTAGTTGGCCTCATCAGCAATAATGATGTCACACCTCAGAGAAGAGGTGGAAAATCTCAGAGAAACACAACCCGAGTCTCCACTTGGATAAGATGAAGGAGATCATTGTCGACTTCAGAATGTCCAGGAAGGAACGACCACTCTCCACTACACATCAGCAACTCTGTAGTTGAGGGAGTGGACTGCACCACGTTCCTTAGAATTCACTTAACTATTGACCCAAAATGTTGACACTCAACATCTCCTCACTTGTCAGGAAGGTGAATCAGCGACTGCACTTCTTGAGAAGACTGAAGCAGGCAAGGCTACCAGCCACCATTATGTCAACTATCACCATGTGGTATAGTTGCTGCAGGTCAATGGAGGTCAATGCACAGGACCATAAGAGTAACAGAGGAACACTGGAGTCTCCCTCCCACCATCAATGTGACCTACCAGGATCATTGTAAAGAGGGTGCACAAAATCATTGAGGACTCCTTCCACCCTGCACACATCTTTCAGCTGCTCCCGTCAGGGAAGAGATTCTGGAGTATCAAAACCAGCACCACCAGGCTGAGGAACAACTTCTTCCCAGGGCAGTGAGAATGCTGAACGACCAAAGGAACTGCTCACATTAACCATCCAAGTTTCTCATATTCGTGAAACATATTCATTTATTTATTTATTGGTATAGATGAAATATTCGCCCTACATATGTATTGCTTGTCTGCATGTGTGTTATGTCTAGTTTTGTGTCTGCATGTTTTGCATTGAGGACTGGAGAATGCTATTTTATTGGGTTGTACTGGTACAATTAAATCATAATAAACTTGACTTGTAAGTGGAAGACCTTTTTAAAGGTGAAATTTTGAGAGTACAGAGTTTGGATGTTCCTGTCAGGATTAAAGGCAAAGTTAACAGACATAAGGAGGGATATTAGGGATCTGGTTTGGAAGAAGAGAGAGGTGTATAGTACGTATAGATAATGTGGAGCAAATGATGAACTTGGAGTATAAAAATGCAAGAAAAACCTCAAGAAAGAAATCAGAAAAGCTAAAAGGAGACATGAGGTTGCTTTGGCAGACAATGTAAATGAAAACCCTGAGGGTTTTCTCCATATGTAGAATACCAAGGAAGATTGGATAGACTGGGTCTTTATTCATTGGCGATTAGAAGGTTGAGAGGAGATTTCATAGAGGTATTTAAAATTATGAGGGGAATAGATAGAGTAGATGTGAATAGGCTCTTCTCCTTGAGGGTAGGGGAGATTGGAACGAGGAGTCATAAGTTAAAGGTTAGGGAGCAAAACTTTAGAAGTAACATAAGAGGAAGCTTCTTCACTCAGAGAGTGGTAGCTGAGTGGAATGCCATTCTGGAAGAGGTAGTTGCAGCAGGGTCAATTCTGTCATTTAAGAGGAGATTGGATGAGTATGTGGATGTGAGGGGTTGGAGGGTAATGGGCAGGGAGCAGGTTGGTGGAACTAGTGGAGTTTCAGTTAAATCGGTGCAGACTAGGCTGATATGGCCTGTTTCTGTACTGCAATTGTTATATGGTTATATGGTTTCTATAGTTATATAAAGAGAAAAAGGAAAGTAAGGGACAAAATTAGTTTCCTTGAAGATCAGACTGGTCAGCTATTTATGGAGCCAGCAGAGAAAGGGCAGATCTTAAATGGTTTTTTTTTGCATCAGTATCTATTCAGGAAAATGGCTCAGATTTGAGGGAAGTAAGGAAAACGAGCAGTGAGATTATGGACCTATACAGATTAAAGAGAAAGAAAGTTCTTGCTGTCTTGAAGCAAATAAGGGTAGATAAATCCCCCAGGCCCTGACAAAATATTCCCTTGGACCTTGAGGGAGACTAGTGTCGAAATTGCTGGGGCTCTGGCACAGATATTTAAAATATCCTTAGCCACGTGTGTGTTATTCCACTGTTTAAAAAAGGCTCAAAAAGTAACCATGGAAATTATAGGCTATTGAGCCTGAAGACAGTAATAGATAAATTATTGGAAGGTGTTCTAAGAAATTGGATATTCAAAAATTTGCATAGCCAGGAGCTGATTAAGGCTAGTCATCATAGCTTTGTGCATGGTAGGTCATAGTTAACTAATCTTGTAGAGGTTTTTGAGAAAGTTACCAGGAAAGTTGATGAAAGAAAGGCTGTGGATGTTATATAAAGTAAGGCCTTTGATAATGTCCCACATGGGAGGTTAGTCAGGAAGGTTCAGATGCTCATTATTCATGGTGAGGTAGTAAATGAGATTCAACATTGGTTGGATAGGAGAAGCAAGAAAGTGATGTGGATAATTGCTTCTGGTACTGGAGGCCTGGACTAGTGGTGTGCCTTAGGGATCAGTACTGGGACTATTGTTGTTTGTCATCTATGTCAATGATCTGGATGATATTGTGATAAATTGGATCAGCAAGTTTGCAGATGACACTAACATTGGAGGCGTTATGGACAGTGACGATGGTTTTCAAACATTGCAGAGGGATCTGGACAAGCTGGTAAAATGAGCTGAAAATGGCAGATAGAATTGAATACAGACAGGAGTGAGGTGTTGCATTTTGGAAAGTCAAACCAAGAAAGGACATACATGATAAATGGTAGGTCACTAAGGAGTGCGATAGAACAGAGGGATCTGGGAAAACAAATACACAATTCCCTGAATGCAGTGTCACAGGTAGATAGGGTTGTAAAGAGAGCTTTTGGCATATTGGTCTTCATTAATCAAAGTATTGAGTATAGGAATTGGAATGTTATTGGTAAAGTTGTATAAGACATTGGTGAGACCAAATTTGGAGTACTGTGTGCAGTTTTGGTCACCTATCTGCAGGAAAGATATCAATAAGATTGAAAGAATGCAGAGATTTATTAGGATGTTGCCCAGACTTCAGGAACTGAGTTACAGAGCAAGGTAATACAGATTAGGTCTTTATTCTCTAGAGTGTAGAAGATGAGGGGAGATTTGATAGAGATACTTAAAATTATGATGGGTCTAGACAGAGTAAATGTAGGTCAGCTTTTTCCACTGAGGGTAGATGAAATACAAATGAGAGGATATGGGTTAAGGGTGAAAATGGAAAAGTTTAAAGGGAACATAAGGGGGAACTTCTTCATGGAAAGTGATGGGAGCGTGGAACAAGCTATCATTGGACTGCACTTGAATATTTTGTTCATTTCTGGTCACCCCATTGCAGAAGGTGTGAAGGCACAAAAGACAGCAGGATGTTTCCTAGATTAGAGGACAAGACCTATAAAGAGGAGTTGGACAAACTTGGATTGTTTTCTCTGAAGCATTGAAGGTTAAAGGTGACCTGATGGGGATTTTTCCTTAGAGTGTGGTAGGGGCCTAGAACATTCCACCAGGAATAGTGGGAGAAGCAGATACAATAGTAGCATTTAAGAGGCTTCTAGATAGACACAAACATATGCCAAAGTCTTGTACTGTTGTATGTTCGATAGTTGAGTAAGGTCCTCCTGAAAGAGAGGAAGCAGAGAAAAGAGGAAGAGATGGAGGAAAATGATGTTTTGGACTGGTCAAGGATACAATGTATTTAGAAATGTATGTCCACTGCATGGTGTATTCTATATTCTGATTATTAGTGGGAATAAATTTGTAGTGAAATTATAGAGATGTTCAAAACTGCTATGGTAATGTTGACAATTATGTTATGGACAAGGAAGGGTAAAGATAATCAACAAGGGAGAATTTCCCTGACCTGTGAATTTTTGGTTCAATAAGGGGTAGTATTATACTTGTTGCATTTCTGGGATTTGAGGGTTGGTCAAATGGAGCAGTAAATAATTGGGAAACATTTAGAGAACAGTAATCATTTTATCCTATGTTTATAACAGCTCTGGAAAAGGATACAGAATGATGGTATTAACATTCACTTCTCTGGTTTCCATTACCCCCTACCCCCCCCCCCCATCTATCCCTATTTCTCCTTTCCCCTAGCTCTCTCTCTCTCTCTCTCTCTCTCTCTCTCTCTCTCTCTTTCTTTTTCCCTTGGTCTCCTTCACAGAGCTACCTCCTCCCTGATCCAATTCTAACCTTTCCCCTCCTGTTCTATCCATGTCTAATTATCACCTTTTTGTCTGTTGATCTGTGCTCTTCCCCCTGCCCTTTATTTCATTCTCCCTATCCTTTTAATTCAGGCACCTACTTCGTTTTTACTTGTACGTTGAGTTCAGGCCAAAAGCATCAGTTATTTATTTTTATCTATAGACGCTGCTAGACCTGCTGAGTTCCTCCAGCATTTCATGTTTTTACTGCATAATATTTTGCTTCAGTATTCACCAGAGAAAGGAATCTTGGCAACTTTGAGCATCACTTGAAGTGGACTGAAACACTTGACCATCTTGACAATAAGAAAGAGGATGTGTTGGAGCTTGTAAAAAGCAGGAAATTAGATAAGTCATCAGGACCAAACAGATTTATCCAAGCCTATTGTGGGAATCAAGGGAGGATACTACTAAGCCACTGATGATGATACTTGAATCATCACTGGGGACAGGAGAAGTAATGGAGGATTGGAGGATTGCAAATGTTGTTCCCTTCTTCTAGAAAGGAAGTGGAGAAAATCTACGAGTCAGTGGTGGGCAAGTTGTTGAAGAAAATCCTGAGAGGCAGATTTTACAAGCATTTAGAGAAGCACAATGTGATTAGGCATAATCAGAATGCCTTTCAAGCGAAGGTCTGAATTAATTCTTTGAGGATGTAACAAAGATCAGCAAAGATTAAGGGTGGCATGTGGTTTGTGGAGAAACATGTGGTCTCCCTGCTTGTCTGAAATATTGTAGATTGCGGGTGGTCATTTTTCCTCCCTCTCTGAAACTTATTTGAAATTCACTTCACCTGTCAATCAAGTTTGGACTCTGCCCATCCATTAGTGCGCACCTTACCAATGGCTCGTTTAATTAATTATTGACTAGGCACCCAGAGCAGAACTGTATATAACATCAACTCATAGCATATTCTTTCTCTCAGCCTTATGGACTCTCTGCTATAGATATGCGGTCCCGTGCATATCTATACCAACTCATGGGCAGTGGTGAGTGGGATAGCAGCTTGGATGCCTCATTGGCATGATGTGGGGTGGGGGATCCACAATTGCCCACTAAGAAGCACTGGAAGTACATCTGGGAGCAGGCTGAGCAGAGGGTGCTCACGGTCCATCACATGGTTGACAACACAAACAGGGCTACAGCGGAGGCCATCCACAAGGCCGCTGTGGACCATGTAGCTCAAATCTGCACAGCCTTCATCGGCTCTAACGATGTAGACTCCAGTGCCCTAGTAACATGGGCCCACAGGAAGAGCAGTCACCTGGGATCCAACGGAATGTGTGGGCAGAGGGTTTAGGGGTGGCATTAACCCAAGATCAGGCATGCTAGCATGGCTGGCTGGCAGGGACACCAGGACACATTCGGCGTGGCAAGGGAGTCTGACAAGTAGACTATTTTAACCCTCTCCCATGCCAAAAGAAAAAAAGCCAATGTACTGATGATGGTGGACACCTACTCCTGGTGGCAGTGCCCTGCGAGTGGACCATACAGGACAACACCTTTCGGAGGCTAAAATACCACTTCTCTATTTATGGAACACAATGGGAGCTCTGGCCCGATCAGGGATCACACTTTTCTAGGGCTAAGGTACAAGGCTATGCAACAGAGGTTGGCATCTCATGGCTGCTGCACATCCCCTACGACTCACAAGCATCAGGATTTAGTAGAACAGAAGAATGGTCTCCTCAAACAAAAGATACATACGCTGACATTGTACAATACACTCAAGGGGTGGCTCGGTGTCCTGCAAGAAGCAGTGGACGATCTTAATTTGCACCCCACTACATGGGGGGGGGGTCCCAACTTTCTAGACATTTGGTCACATCAGCACAGCAAAG